>NC_071343.1:5495365-6095365 GCF_027744825.2 Synchiropus splendidus | reverse complement strand
CGCTGGGTCCACCTGGGCTGCAGGTATGTATATCTGCGGTGCACATAGGTCAAGCACTAAAAGCAACACGTCTCACGACGCATCTCTTCCAGGGTGATTCTGGTGACCGAGGAGAGAGCGGCAGTCAGGGTTCGAAGGTGAGAATATGGCACCATTAAAATATAATAGTCAAACTACTGGTGGTTCTTAATCATATTAATTGATGTGTATTTATGTTGTTTAATTATTTTTTGATTTTGTTGATGCATTTATGACAAAATATGACCGTTTGTGTTGAAGGGGGTCAGAGGTGAACCAGGAGAGCTCCTCACCTGGTCTTGGTCTCCCAGCTGTAAGTCACTTACTTAACCCACAACTCATCCAGAAATATCAATTGATCATCCTTTTTTTCTTTATTTTCTTTGTTTAGCTGGTCCTGCTGGCCCCCCTGGTGAGCCAGGAGCTCAAGGTGTAAGAGGTCCAATTGGAGACCAAGGCATCCCCGGACCCCCTGGACGAAGACCATCTTTGACCCAACAACAAGGTTCATCTTAGAGTGTCATCTAAGGATTGAAATCGAGGCAGTTGTGTTAAATCTGCTTTTATTTTGAAGTTTACG
This sequence comes from Synchiropus splendidus, assembly GCF_027744825.2. Lineage (NCBI taxonomy): Eukaryota > Metazoa > Chordata > Actinopteri > Syngnathiformes > Callionymidae > Synchiropus > Synchiropus splendidus. Next base: position 6,094,767 of record NC_071343.1, on the reverse strand, counting down.
ACTTCACCGGACCGTTCGGATGGAAGGGTGAGCGAGGAGAGAAGGGTCAGCAAGGTGACCCTGGGTTTCCAGCACTAGTTCCAGGACCTCCTGGCTCTGATGGGCGACCAGGAGCTCGAGGACCTCCTGGTCCAAAAGGATCATGTAAGTGAGGTAGTAAAACAGCTGTTTAATAGTTGGAATTCTTAATGGATCACTGTAATGTCCAGGGAGAGTGGTACCCGATGGGGACCCTGGTGGGAGTGGACGTCCAGGCAGTCCGGGTCGTAAAGGAAACAAAGGTGCCAACCTGTCACGCCAATATCAAATTCAGTTTGAGTGGAAACCTTGTCCTAATAATGCTCCATACCTGGTTTTTCTGTGTGGACCCAGGTGATCACGGGGAGTGCAAGTGCTCCTCTGTGGACTCCAAAATAGGGCCACCTGGTCCTACAGGCGAACTTGGTGATCCGGGAATGTCTGGAGAGTTTGGTCGGGACGGCGATTTGGGAGATCAAGGTCCTCCAGGGGAGGACGGAATTCCTGTATGAATTCTTCTTGTGATTCTATTTTTAATGTGGAAGTGGTCTAGGAATTATTTTTTAACACTTCTCATGCCTGGCAGGGAGCACCTGGTATCCCTGGTTTCCCTGGTGCTAAAGGCCAAAAAGGTGCCCTCTCTGTGGCCAACCAAAAAGGTATGCAGCAACTTAGACCTGCGCTTCGCTGTTGTACAAAGTCAAGCTGATGCTGATCCAATAGTTCAGTCAGAGAGACTATATCTAGTCTTCCTAGCTTGGTGCACATCTGCCCATCGACAACCACCAGGGGTTGAAGAACCTGGCTCTGGGGTGCAGCTTTGAGGAGGAACAGCTTTGGATCAGAAGCGTGACTATGCTAACATGTTCTGTCTGTGTTAATGCAGTGTCATCTCTGCAGGATACCCTGGTGAAATAGGTGAGCCAGGGCAAGATGGCTCCCCTGGAGTGCCAGGTGGGCCGGGTCGGAGTGGACTTCCTGGTTTTCCTGGCAGCCGTGGTCCTCCAGTAAGTCCATTGGTTACATGGTCCAAGTACAATGTGATCACACGATGTGAGAGATCAAGAGTTTTTAACTCCCATGCTACAGATCCCAGCCAAGCTTGATGTGGTTTATATGTTAGTTCCCATGGTGATATGACTAATCTGGACTTGGTTAAAAACAAAAATGTGTGACCACAGGGAGACGCTGGACAGGGAGAGCGAGGAGACAAAGGGTTGCCTGGTTTTCCTGGTCGACCTGGTGAAACTGGGTTGAGGGGAGTACCTGGAGTGGATCTTGTAGGAATCAAGGGTCAGCCAGGGCTGCCTGGAGATGACGGACTTGCCGGTTATGAAGGAGTCCCAGGAACGCCCGGTAGTCCAGGTAAGTGCTCTGCCTGCACAATAAAACATTTGAATTCTGTTCACAGGACGTGGCTTCATTTCCTTGTAATCATGATTTTTAACGCAACATATTTGCTTTTGTAATATTTTTCAAAGTGGCAAACTGGGAATGAATATTAATGGCTTGTCATTAAAACAAGTAAGATGCATGACCATGTACCGTTTGATGACTTCTCTCTTCGCCTCCTGTTTTCATCTGATGCAGGGGCTGCAGCGCTCAAACAATCGTCTGAAATAATGCTTTTGCTTTTGAATAACTCTTGTTCCGAATGCCTCTCTCTTTCCTTCTCTCTCCTAAAATGAAAGGCGGCTGTAGTCCGACAGCAGATGGAGAACAGTCGGATCTAACAGGTAGCTGGTATAATAACTTTCATAATGGCTTTTTAATGATGGACTGAAGCTTGCAGTTGCTTGCGGTTTAACTTGAGTTGTAATGGCTCCATTTGGAATATCTGAATTCAACTGTCTCAAGGAACCGTGCGTTCAACTGTGAGGCATAACCACTGGGTTGCGTGGAACACCTCACTAGTCAGTTGCCTTAGAGAAGCTGAAGCTCTACTTTGAGCCCCTCCTGGATGGCAGAGCTTCTCAAACCTAGACCCCAGCCATGTATGATTTGAATTTATTTTTAACTATTTTTATCCAGATTCAGTTTCTTGTTTCAGTATTCAAGTGGGGCAAATAAAATCTTAAAGAATTACAGTTTAATTTCTGGCATCACACCTTTCAGTCCAAACCTAAGTAACAACTGAGTTGTGCTTTGGCTCTGGATTATTGAGGCATGCTGGTTTTAAATGTTTGCTAATTCGAGATACCAGCTAATGTCCTGCTAAGGTGATAACAACACGAAGTCTGAGTCATACTTCTGAACCTCATCTTGACGTGCCACTGAAGGAGTTTCCTGTGCTCGTTAGGTCCATGTAGCTCCTACCCAGGACCTCCCGGGCTCCCTGGTCTTCCAGGTACAAGTGGACAACCAGGAAACCCAGGTAACACATCTGAAGAGGGATTAGTGTTCATATGTTGTCTCACAATACATCTCCACATCATGAACGAAACAGGGTCTCCAGGACTTAAAGGATCCTATGGTGTTCCTGGTGCACAAGGAGAGAAAGGAGAAGCAGGAGAAGCGGGTGTCGGCGGTCTTGTTGGACCTCCAGGCAAGACAAGCTCAAAGAATTTTAAAGCAAACAAAATATGTATTATTAATCAGTTCATCTTTACAGGTTTTCCAGGCCAGCGTGGAGAACATGGCGATCCAGGCACCAAAGGTGTTGTCGGAAGTCCAGGCGTTCCTGGAGTGTCTGGTAGAAATGGTGTACAGGGTGAAAAGGGGGCTCATGGGGACGTCCTTGATGCCGCTCCTGGACCTACTGGTGACCCGGGACCTCCTGGGTTTCAGGGGTATAAAGGAGAAATTGGGAATCCAGGGGAGTCAGGCTTTCCAGGTGAGACAGAGCTGTCGTCAAGTTGTTCCAATTATATTGTTTGTCACTGTCATTTACATTCCTTGATTGAAGCTAACATAACTTCCAACATGCTTGTTTGGATCACTCCATTCTGCAGGGATGATGGGCATGCCCGGGATGATCGGCTTCAAAGGTGAGCTCGGACCAGCCGGAGTCCAGGGAGAAGAGGGAAGGCCAGGGCTCCCTGGGAAATATGGCTACCCCGGTGAACAAGGAAATGTTGGTCTACCTGGACCAGCCGGTGCCTTTGGACTTCCAGGTCAAACATTTTCCACAGTCATTTGTCTGCGTGTGTGCGATTTTGCTCACAGACAGTGGGTCTCAAATGATCAGGTCGTTCTGGAGAAAGGGGTTCAGGAGGAGACCCAGGTCCACCAGGCCCAGCTGGGTTAAAGGGACTGCCTGGCTATTTTGGAGATGATGGAGTTTTGGGAGATTATGGACCCATTGGTAACGCAGGAGCGCAGGGATTAGAGGGAAACCCAGGTGTTCCTGGGATGAAAGGTTTGTGTTTCCCGATGCTTTCATGTCAGACAGGATGTGATTTTAAATTTCCCTCACTAGGAAAGCTCGGATCTCCTGGCATGCCAGGCTTCAATGGGATGATAGGACTGAAAGGGTTGCAGGGCTTCAGTGGGGAAAAAGGGGAAACTGGTCTCCCTGGAGAAGTAGGTCCTAAAGGAGTGTATGGCATCAGTGGAGAAAAAGGTGAGTGTGTACGAGTCGCATTGCACATGCTAGTTCAAACTCTCCCTCATCCCATTTTATACCCTTGCTAGGTGACCGTGGACTGATGGGACCACCAGGAGAGAAGCCAAAAATCACACCCAAAAGTATTTCTAAGATGAAGGGCATCAAGGGAGAGACTGGGGAGTTAGGAAATCAAGGGTTCACAGGACAGAGAGGTTTGTGGTGTCTCTCACATCTACCTAGTGCTGCTCATCAGTGTCCTCCATCTTTAGCTGCTGCTCTCCTACAGGCCTTAAAGGTTTGCCAGGTGTACCTGGTCGAGGGGGTTTTCATGGCCACCCTGGGGACCCCAGCAATAAGAAGGGCCTCCAAGGAGATCCTGGAGCACAGGGGCTGCCAGGGGTGAAGGGAATGCCTGGTCTCACTGGGAATCAAGGCATCAGCGGTTTTGATGGAATGAGTGGTGATAAGGTAACGTATCTGACTCCAGGAGACAAAGAGGTTTGACGGAGAGGTTGAAAGTGAGAGCCATGGAAGAAGATCTGTTGTGTCCTTTACAGGGACTTAAAGGAAGTCCAGGTGCTTATGGTGCATTTGGAGAGAGAGGGAGGAAGGGGGGCAAAGGTGGGTCCACCACGAGCCAAATCCACAATCCAACAATGCAGTCTGTTCAATATATATCATTTTGTTGACTTCCTAACAGGTGAAAAAGGGGCTCGCATTGACCTCCCTGGATCGCCAGGTTTGAGAGGGGAACTAGGTCATGATGGAGAGCCAGGTACTCATTTTACATTACAATTGATTTCTGAATCAGTGACCGTAACTGGCTTGGTCGGCTGATCCTTCCTTCAGGTCCTAAAGGCACAATTGGAAAAATTGGGGACATGGGACCCTCTGGTTTCGATGGCGTTGTTGGTAAAAAGGGCTTTACCGGTGAACCAGGCCAACCAGGATTCAAAGGTAGATGGTAGCGGTTGTGGCATCTTTTGTCGACGTACAATAATGGGTGCGCTTATCTTTCTGGCAGGATGGGATGGTCAACAAGGAAGTCCTGGCCATCAAGGGCAAAGGGGTTTTCCGGGAACGCCCGGTAAAGACGGGCTGCCTGGCTTCATGGGATTCCCTGGAAACAAAGGTGACCGACAACACTCAAGCAACAATACCTGACTTGGTTTTAACCCCATTTCTGCTTTAGGGTTTCCTGGTCTGAAAGGTCTCTATGGACTACATGGACTGAAGGGACAAAAGGGGAACCCTGGAAATGCAGGTCTGAATAGCATAGGAGCAAATGGCCAACCTGGACCCCAAGGGCAGAAAGGAGAAGACGGTGACCCCAACAGTGAGCCAGGAATTCCTGGCACACTGGGTCTAAAGGGCTTTCAAGGCCCTTTTGGTTAGTTTTTTTACTTGTTTATCTCTGTAACATAAAGCATGGAAAATCTAGTCACTTTCATGGTATATTTGAAAAGGTGACGCAGGCCATCCGGGACCACCAGGATTGCGGGGTCCTATTGGTCCAAATTCTACGGATGAACTGCCGGGATATCCGGGCGACGTTGGGTATCCAGGGGCCAAAGGATACAATGGTGAGTTTGTCAGAAGTCACATTAACAAAACAGGACTTGGGAGGTTAGTTGGAGAACAGGAAGACACCAAAGAGGTTCGTGGATATGGTAAATGACAACATGACGGGGATGGGCGTGACTTGGCAGGAATGTCAAAATAAGTTGATGTTGTGGCTGTGTTTGGCATTCTTGGCAAGCGCAATAAGAAAAAGAAAGTAATCCCTGATGTGTTCAATCAGGTTATCCCGGAGCCAGAGGTCTTCCTGGCTGGGACGCTCCCCCTGGAGAGAAGGGTACTCTGGGATCTTATGGGTTTCCGGGACTCCCTGGCAGGAGAGGAATTAAAGGAGACCAGGGAGTGTTTGGATACAGAGGAGAGGCCGGAGTGTTTGGAAAAAAAGGTTAGTGGAATCAGTTGAATACTGAGAATTCTCAGCTATTGACCACGGCAGACCAGCGACCCTCTACCTAAGCATGTGTTCCGGCCACTGCTGCAGACGTTGTAGTCGTTCTCTGTAAAATTCTGAAGTTTGAAGCACCATGATTCTACTCTCACAGGGGTGAGAGGGGATCAGGGATTGATGGGTATCCCCGGCGCTGCCGGGCGGAACGGAGACAGAGGTCCTAAAGGTCCAAAAGGGGATTCTGGGCAGCCAGGTCTGTTGACGTTCAAACGCTTTTTTGCTGTTGTAGCAGATTTCTCCTGACATGATATTTTGCATCGCAGGTTTCCAAGGCTTACCGGGGAAACAAGGTCCTGCACCACTAGCCATAAAAATTCCTGGGGAAGGGGGATTACCAGGACCACAGGGCATCAGAGGGCCTAGTGGAAACAGAGGGGAAACAGGACCACAGGGGCCTCCAGGAGATGCCGGTCAGTATCTGCATGAACAGCATTGAACATGTAGATTGAATATATGTGCAGCAATAGCTGGGACAATTCATTAAAAAAAACCCAAGTGACCTGCAGGTCACAGTACATGACAGATCCTCATTCATGAGCAAGACAAGATACTTGTACTCCTGCACCTGCATCTTCCACTCGTGTCCCACTTATTTCCATTGTCTCCGAGGCCGGTCCTCAAAAGCCCCTCTTCTGACCGTCATCACTTTACAGGATTCCTGGGGCCCATCGGCCAGAAGGGCATGCCGGGCATCAGCGGTCGACCGGGAACTCCAGGATTCCGTGGAGAGCCCGGTCAAGTGGGCCACCCTGGCCTGCGGGGCATGGAAGGCAAGTCTGTGGCACAGTCTGGGATTAGACCAATAAGATGGATTAAAGGCTCAGTTGCTGATTAGAGAGCAGAACCAGACACAGAGGAGGTTGTTGCTTTTCACCTGCGTCTTTTAAACAAACAAGAGCGATTTGAGGGCAAAGGGAAGGTCATGTGAATGGAGCGGTTACAGTGCTGTGCCTGTGACAGGGCGACGTGGCAACACTGGGGTCCCGGGGCTTCCTGGCATGCCTGGACGCAGCGTCAGTGTGGGCTACCTGCTGGTGAAGCACAGCCAATCAGAGCAGAAGCCCATGTGTCCGGTGGGGATGACAAAACTGTGGGATGGATACAGCTTGTTGTACCTGGAGGGTCAAGAGAGAGCCCACAACCAGGACCTGGGTGAGTGCTGCTGGAGAAGACTGTGGCGCTGACTGGCAAGAGGAGGCTCTCATGCTGTCTCTCCGGCTCAGGTCTGGCGGGCTCCTGCCTCCCTCGCTTCAGCACCATGCCCTTCCTCTACTGCAACCCCGGGGACCTCTGCTACTACGCCAGCAGGAACGACAAGTCCTACTGGCTCTCCACCACCGCACCACTGCCCATGATGCCGGTCGAGGAAGAAGAGATCCGGCCCTACATCAGCCGCTGCTCCGTCTGTGAGGCTCCGTCAGTCGCCATCGCCGTCCACAGCCAGGACATCAGCATCCCGCAGTGTCCGGCGGGCTGGAGGAGCCTGTGGATCGGCTACTCCTTCCTCATGGTCAGTGGAGGACGACAGTCAACACACACGCAACATACACACAACAGACGGCTCACAAGCAAATATAGTCTCAGCACACACCACAATACAGCAAACACTTAACAAAAGTGGCTTGAACAATAAACACCAAATAGGAAATACAAATTTCTTCCACACATATCAGGACCAAACGTGCACCAACACAACTGGCACCTAAACACACACAATGAAATGGACAAACTTGACACACCTGAGTGCAACACATTAAAAACACTGGAAGATACCTTTAAAAACACAACAAACACACCATAAAATAACAAAAATGACAGTAGTAACACTAAAATACGCACAGCTTTGCACTACACAACATTATGAAGCCCATCAGAAGAAAAGAAGCACTGAAACACCTGCAAATTTATTTTGTGCCTGTGACAAAACAACATATTTACTTACCGCGTCGCTGCCAGCGGCATGTTTGTTGTCTGGCTGCTGCTCTCTACTGCCACCTTTGGGTGCACTTCAAAGGGACAAAGATCAAATCAACTGTCCTCTGACCTTTTGTCCGACAGCACACGGCGGCGGGCAGCGAGGGCGGCGGGCAGTCCCTGTCGTCTCCTGGATCCTGCCTGGAGGACTTCAGAACCACGCCGTTCATCGAGTGCAACGGCGCCAAAGGAACGTGCCACTACTTCGCCAACAAGCACAGCTTCTGGCTGACCTCCATCGACCAGTCCTTCCACGCGGAGCCGGCAGCAGAGACACTCAAAGCCGGTCAGCTGCTGACCCGCATCAGCCGCTGCCAGGTCTGCATGAAGAACCTGTGACAGGTGGCAGTGGCCCACCATAGACTCTAATGGGGACGGGTTCGGGGTTCAATGGTGCTATGACGGACAGTGACGCGCTCTCGCTACACGTTAACCACTCACACTTCGTCGTCTCTACTCCAGTTTGTGTTCCACTCAGATGCACTGATTTATTGTATTTATAACCGGATGAATGTGCGACAGTGTGTATCAAAAATGGGGGCGGCCATTTTTTTTTTTTTTTTGCATAAAACCTCTCTAGATTTATTTCACTGTAAAGTACAACAACTTATCTTTAGTCCTAACTGACCCACACTCATGTTTCTGGATGATTTCGTCACTTTGTATTATCTTCTGTTGCAGTACTTTGGAATTTCACTTCACAGATCTGCAGGACACTGTGAAATAACATGCGTTTTGAGGGAAAAAAAGGTTTTTCAAAAAGCTCTGCATAGCTTCCTCTCTGCTCTTTGAAGGACCTTTACATTTCAGTTTCAGTATCATTACTCAATTTTATTTAAAAAATCTTCCTCATATTTTTTTTCAATAAAAATAGCAGCAAAAACTACAGATGTATTTTCTCCTTTGGGTCAGGTGTTTTATCAACCTAACATTCGTGGATGGCATAATCTTCTCTATAGCTTCTCACCACCAAATACTGTAAATACAGTGTATGCCTCTGTTTTGTTTTGTTATGTAAAGAAGAAAGAAAAATAAATGCCTTCAAAAAATTCTCCCCCAAATATGGGTGTTTTTTAGCTTAAGCATCGCATCATATCATATTTAAAATGCTCACAAAAAGGTCCAAAATGGACTGAAAAAGATCAATATTTTTCAGCTATTTTGCAAGTTGTAGGCTCCAGTTCAGTTGTTCACCCTCAAATACCCACTTTTATAAAAAATATTTAAATTGTTTTTATTATTTAAATTGTTTTTTATGTTTATAAAATATTTAGTATATCAATATGTTTTGATTGAATAGGATTTAAAAGAAATGTAAGGTAAAAAAATTAAACAGGAAAACTTGTTGTCATGTACAGTTAAAATATTTTTCCCTTTTTCTGCATTTGAAATTCTAATCTATGCAATTTTTCATTTCAGTTTGACCCAAACTGGTAAAGTAGGTTCAGTAGTTTATCCATAAACATTTGGTGGTCAGAGTTTTACACGGTACACCCTCGACACGACTCTGAGAACCAGGTTTCAACCCCGGTAAGGAACCTGCCTTTCACACACACACATCAGACTTTTTTTAAATGATTAAACCGACCGCCTCACGTGTCAGCATCCGGATCAAAGTTCTGGTTGTGGTGAGGCAAATCTCTAAGTGGGTTAAGTGTTTGACATAAACAACCCTGCGCCTTGGGTTTTCATTCCGAGGCCGACTGCAAAATAAAGTCTTTATTGCGACAATGAAGTTAAAAATTCAGTCAGTGTTGTCGACACTCGTGGAGGCACTAAAAGGTTAAGATCACACAACAGTAAGGCATCAAAGTGACTAAAGGACGATTGACAGTGTAAGGTGCCGCCCAACGACCGGTGCAGTTGTGAGGGCCTCCAAGACGAAGGCAGTGATCCACGTTGGGGATAGCGTGACAGCTCAGTGTGGTGAGGGGAACGTCGTGATTCTGGAAACGTTAAAAGTACCTTGGGTAAAAAGTGCGCTGGCTAGCAGCTAGCAGCAGGCGGAGCGGGACCGCTTGTGGGTCCCTCTGTAGTCCTCCAGGTCCACCGTGGGGGACTCCTTGTTCTCGTGTCTCTTCCTCAGCATGGAGGGCAGCACCAGGTCAAACAGGGTCTCGAACAAAGAGTCCACGTTGTAGCCGGTCTTGGCGCTGGTCTCGAAGCACACCTTCTCTGCGGGGACGCTGTTCTTCTCGTCCAAACCTTTGTAGCGCAGGATCCGGCCGTACAGCGCCAGCGCGTCCTCGCGGGTCACCTGCTTGTGGAGCTTGACGCCTGTGAGGGAGGCGGGCGAGGCCGGGGGGGTCGGGCAGGCGGACAGCACCTCCTCGTCCTCGCACTCAGTCCTGGAGCCGGCGTCGCCCTCCGGGGGCAGCTGGGCGCTGGCGTCGGTCAGGTCGGCCTTGTTGCCCACCAGGGCGTAGATGCAGTCGTGGTTGGCCGTGTCGGTCAGCGACAGGAAGCGCTCCTCCAGCTCCGCCAGGCTCTGCCAGTTGGTCACGTCGTAGGTGAGGATGACCGCTGCCGCGCCGCGACAGTACAACGAGCCCAGACCGTGGAACTGCTCCCGACCTGAGCGGCAACAACAGAACACACCCGGTTCAGACCAATCCGGAAAATGCTGGATACAGTGGCATGTTTAAGCAGGAGACTGGATCATCACAGTTTCAACTGTTGCAGTGCACTATGGGAGTAAACTCAGTGGCATTATGTCTTGAGAGTGGCTGGACTCTTCCAAGGCATTGAGGGGTGGAGGCCCTGGGAGCTAGGAGACCGGGCCTCTTTGCTCCAGCAGCTGCCCCTGCGACCCCACCTCAGACAAGATGGCTGGATGGTGTGTAGTGTTTTCTTTACATCTGACAACATGTCATGGAATTTGTCCCCAAAAAATGATCAATAACGCTTAAACTATTGAACACTTTGTATATAACAATAACTGTACATACAGGGAAGATAAGATCTGACTGATCCCTACAGATGAAATCACCAAACACCGAACTGGAGGTCACCAGAGCAGCTGGAGGAAGTGAAAAGCTGGGAAAAGTCTCGACCACGAAAGACTGGAAACAACCTCCTGAGCAAAGACACGAGTCTTCCAGTCAGCTACATGAGTGAGAGGAAACGCCAGCGCCATCTGTTGCACAACTGTCGTGAGCCAATAATAATAATTCCTTATTTGTGTTATGGCAGATTTCTGAGTGCAAACCAGAGTCACAACTTTTCTGCCAAAGTTTTAAATCAATACTTCAGATGATCAAATTTTTGTTTCTCCCCTCCTTTTTCAGCATAAACAATAGAACCACCCTTCCAACTCGTGTCTTTTTACTGTAGTGGTTTAAATATATTCAAGAAAATCCAATATAGAATTGATATTTATTTATATATAGGTTGAGCTCTGCAAAAACTCAATTAGAACACGTCAACAAAAATTTGTTCAATAAATATCAACAGATTTTAAAGTAAAACGTATTACAGCATTTACAAAATATGAACATGAAAAATGCTTTTCATTAAAATCTGCACATTTTTTTAGACTTAATATATTTAATAGCATAATTTCAAATTTCATACCAAATAAAGAATTAGCTTTGGTAGTTCTTCTGTGAAAATGATAGTGAATCAATTTAACAATGACTAAAATAAACCAAAAATTCCAGCCATCACACGACAGACGAGGCTCATTCAGTGACAGAGGTCACATCATCGCCACCACCATCATCATCATCACCATCACCATCACATTGCGGGGCAGAGGAGGGTGAAGCACAATGGAGCTCTGTTGTTGAAAGGAAAGGTCAGGATCGGCAGCCTGGCTCACTGGAGGCGTTCAGACGACGGGCGTCTGGAAAACGTGGAGCTCCAAGAGAAACGGATTCATCAATCATCTACTGGGCAGTGACCCCGCATGACCTCAGCCAAACTGACCCGGCCCCAAGAGTGTGCGACACTAAAGTGTCTTTGAAGCATCAGGTTTGTGACAAGCACCTGACAAAAGTTCAGCTGTTCAAACTAATACTCATAACCATAAAACTATAAACTAACAGGAAGTGAACTTGAAAATGCACTTAACATTTGGTTCAAGGTTCTGGCTAAATTAAATGTGGAATAATTTCATTCACACATGAATTAGATTTTTTTTTTAAAGAGAACATATTTGGAGAATACAGTTCCCGGACACATGATTCTAAACTTATCTACTGGGGTCTCTGAACTAAGGCAGAGGAGGGGGAAGTGAAAACCCGGAGAACGTGTCTGACTCGGACTGACTCACGAGGAGCGTGTTCAGACCAGCCTGATATTTCACCCCCCACCCCCCACTCTTTTATGCCGCTGCTGATAAAACCTGGAGCCTTGAACCAGCTGAGAGCGGATCTGCTGTTTCACAATAGCTCGAGTGCAGCAGAACATACTGGAGCAGCCGAGGTTGTTGAAACGGAGCGGAAACTGAGCGGCGGGTGACTCGTCCTGCAGTGACTCTTCACCCACTTAGTTGTGGGTGAGAGTTCTGGGTCAGGGAGGCCATGTGAGGCTTCACCAAGTGATGTCATGGACCAGTGAACCTGAGAGACTCAAATCCACTGGGATCAGGTGGGAAATGACGTCGTATCTGCTGTGTGTCTGAGGATCCGGGGCAGAAGTCAGAGCCAAGACGCTCCTTCTCTTCCAGGGAACAGCAAGGATTTCCTCCCAGTTACCCAGAAACATGGTGACAAGGTGCTGAGTCACCTCAGGCTTCGCTCCGTGTAAAGGAGCAGTGGTTCAAAGCTTAGCCTCGGCAGGACTGAGCTCCGTTCAAATCCCACCCCCAATAAGGAACCAGATCAACGGTACATCGAGACAGTTGCCTTTCAGCTCAGCTCTTTCATCTCCAGCTCCATCCAATGCCAGAGAACCATGGTGTCCAACTCGAGGAACCACTGTAGCTACAGGCGGTGATGAGCTTCTGAGGCTTCATGTAGTGATGGGGCCTCATGAAACAGTGTCCTCATTTTCAGTGCCACTCGATGGCTTTGACCTCACTTCAAACTTATACTGAGAGCGCCACCTATTGAGTCCTGGAAATGAGGACGCTGTTTTACGAAGCCCCATCAGACCAACACTAGCTTCAGGAACCTAGTTCTCTGTCTTTGTTCGAGACCCACTCTCTGTCGAGCCCAAAACCTTTGGATCATTTCAATGAAACCTCACATCACTTTAAACCAAGAGCGCCACCAGCTAAGTTCTGAAAATGACGACACTGATCCATGACGCCTCATCAGGCTTCTCTGTAAACACACCAAAAGGAACTCTCAAATTTTCAAATGGCAAAAGAAAACTCAATAAAAGTTTGCTCCAGCTAGCATTAGCCCGTATAGCATCCTGACATTCCATTTTGTCTTTCGTGGGCAAGGGTCCCGTCAAATGTGTTAAATGTTTTAGGTGTTAGCACCATGGCTAGTTTTGTTGTTTGTTTTTTTATTAGCATTTTGCCGCAAACAATGTATATTTCAAAGAATAATATTGGTGTACAAACATGAACAGTAGTTTTGAGCCGTCGTTCTTGATGCTGTCGCAACATTTCGGTGCCCATCTATTAGCTTACAGACTATGGGCCCCTAACTCCGGCGCTAAATGATCATCTCCCTGTGCAGAAGCGCACGGCACCCTGGACCTCAGTACATGTCACGTGTTTGTTCTTGTTCTAAACTGAGGAAACATCGTGGAGCAGACCCACAGGGAAGTGTCATCATCAGCCAACACTTGAGCTGACACAGCAACTTCCGAATACTTCCGCGCAACAAACAAAGAAACCAGCTCCAAAAAGAGACCGCGCGAATTCACGACGCTAATTAGCCGCAGCAGTTTGTCTAACAAGCTGAAGGCGTGAACGACAACAATATTAAACGCCGCGCAACAATTCGCATCAGGACGGGACGACAAACAAGCGATAAAGCTAACGTTAGCACATTAGTCATGACTCACGATTCATGACATCCTAGCGTTTCACAACTGTCACGGCGACACAATCTGATCAGGACCCAGATTAGCAACAGCACGCTAAAGTTGCTTGTCACGGCCTATAGATTTCGACTAAATTCAACCGTGAAACAGGAAGTTGCCCCTGGTTCATCATGAGCCAGTGTACGGAGGAGAGTAAATATGCACTTTGTGAGCAAACAAACAAGCTTATGTACACAAAACAGATATAATCCCGACAAACTTGTTGTCGTCGCTCTGAAGAGGGTGAGCAGAGCGCCACCTCCATGTTGGTATTTATGATTCAATAAAGTTGTGTGTATAAAGTTAAGACCATCGACTGTTGCAGTGCGTTATGGGACTTGTAGAATCAGAGGTGAGAGCACGTTCCACCCTCATTTACGACCACAGTGTGGGCAGCAATTCACATGAATTTGATATGAAAGACGCGACTTAAAAAGAGGTTTACGTTCAACTTTGCGGAGTCCAGCGGAGCCGTGGGAACCTGATGACGTCAGAATGAAACGCTGACGGGACATGACTTAGCGGGTCAACAATAAAGTGCCGTCTATTTTGGGTGATTTAGAGTGAACTTTGACCTCGGCCGGAGCAGCGCAGCCTCCCAGTCGAGCGAGAGGTTCGCTATATACCAGGCGTGCGATACGAGTCACATGACAGCGATGAAATCACATGTTATCAAGGTAAACATGGAAGGTCGCCACGCGCGTCACACACACGACACACACATGAACGACAGGGTTACCGGCAGTGTCCCATATGGAGACGTTGTACGGGCCCCACTGTTTGAGGTAAAAGGCTCCGCCGACGGTGCTTATCGTGTCTTTAAACTTCCTCTCCGTGTAGCGGTGGAGCAGCGACGACTTGCCGACGTTCATGTCCCCCAGGAGCACCACCTTCACGTCCGGCTTCTTCATCTTGGAACCCTCGGGCATGACGCCGGGCTCACCCGCGGCGGGGGGCTTCACTTTAGAACTGAGCGGAGCAGAGAAGAGCAGCTACCGCGGAGACGTCATGACGGGCTGGCGGAGAGCTGCTCACTGGACGCGACTCTTCATAGTTCCACTCTGATCCGCTCAACTTGGTTGAGCAGGAAGTGAGTCGCTTCGACGCTTTACCGCGAATGATTTCTGACAGAAGCGGCCTTGGCTGTCTGATAGAAAATCCCCGTATGTTTTGTTGCGAAGACAAGAAATTTGAAGTCGAAATATGTGGAAAAACACAAATGGATTTCATTTAAAGTCTCTCTCATTTGACGCTGTTTCAGAAAAAAATGAACAGAACGTTCTGCGATTTATTCTAGAGAACTTGATTTAAATCCTTATTTATAGAATAAAATATTTACACTTTTCAGTCGTGTACACGTTTCTCGCGCTATAATGTTGATGACAAGTCTTAAGCTTATGCTCTTATCGGGACTTTAATATTTACTGTTTACCCCATTCGTCATCCAGAACCTGGGTATCAATCCCTTCTTTATTATTTAATTCTGGCACTCCTGGCATTCCAGAAAATGTGACATAAAAGAGACATAAAGTGGGAAGGAAAATTGGAGGACGAAAAAGAAAAGAAGTCTTGAGGACTTAAAGAAGTTGTATGGAGAATTTAGTCATGAAATAATAAATGAATGTTCCAAATAAAATGTGAAATTATGAGCAGCAGGCACGACTTGTGGAAATTACTCATTGTGACATTTAACTCACTAAAGTAGTAAAGTCTACTGACCACAGTGAGCACTGTACCTTCTGGATGTCGTTGGTCTCCTCAAGTGAGAATCATGATGTCAAACTTGGAGGATCCCATCCTAAACAACTGTGCTTACATCAGAAATTGGGACGTATATACAAGTATATAAGTTGACAAGACTAGATAAAGATAAAAATATAGGCCACTTTAGATTTAAATCCTTCCTGATACCGATGGAATGCTAGACATCCATACGACTTCCAGAAGGTACAGTGCTCAATGTGGTCAGTAGACTTTACTACTTTAGTGAGTTAAATGTCACAATGAGTAATTTCCACAAGTCGTGCCTGCTGCTCATAATTTCAAATTTTATTTGGAACATTCATTTATTATTTCATGACTAAATTCTCCATACAACTTCTTTTAGTCCTCAAGACTTCTTTTCTTTTTCGTCCTTCAATTTTCCTTCCTACTTTAGGTCTCTTATATGTCACATGTCACCATTCAACACCTTTAAAGTTGTTTCTTGATTAATTAAAAAAAAAGCATTGCAATAAATCATCTTGAAATATTGGATTCATTGTTCTTCGTTAATTTATGCTGTAGTCACGAATGTCTTGAAATAAAATGAAATGATTGAGAAAAATAATGTCATAATATATTTTATTTATTCTATCTAATTTTTTCCCTTTAGGAAATTGAATAACGCGTCATTTAAAGTTATGATTTCGATTGAAACGTTTTCATATTTGTGTCGTCGTTTTTAATTGTACTAACTCGCGTGCGTGCTACAAATATTCCGAGCCGCCTGTGAATGCGTCATTGCTGTTCTTCCTGTATGGCTGTCGGCTAACTAACTCATGACCAGACTCTCTGCGCTGTACTGGACGGCGCTGAGACGCAGTCGCTTCCCGGGTAAGAGCGCGGCTGAACACCGGGTCCGGAGCCTGAACTTGACAATGACAGTGCACAGCTGTTTCGAACCGTAGTCGTGCTGAAACATGCTGCAGCCGTTAGTAGCCTTCTTCCTTGTCACGTCTCTTATCGGGACGCTGCTCTTTCTGAATGACAGAGGTAACGTAGACGTTATTGTTCTTGTTCTAATACACACACAATGACGGGTGTCACAGGCGCGGATGGTCAGTTTGTGTGTAGAATGAATTGAGGTCAATTGCACTTTGGCCGAACGAGAAATGGTTAATACCGTTAACATTAAAAGGGTGGACTTTAAGACCCTGTGAACATAAAGGAGGTAGGCGGATCGTCGTTGGTGGCGCTGCCCTTAGAGAACCGATCCGGGGTCAGTTTGCCTGGCGCTGTGAGCGGGATTGATGTGTGAGAGTGGCAGCCAGGAACCGTTCTTGGAACAGTTAACCCCAAACTTCTGAGCGATGCCTTTTCCCGAGGAGGTGGATGGTAAACATGGTCGCGCTCGGATAGTTGTGCTGCACACGCGTTTGCTGTTGGGATCCGAGCGGACCACTTTGTCGGTAGAGGTCGGGTCGTTTCTGAAGCTCAGCTCCGCAGAGAGCTAACTCACCTCTGTTGTGAGCTCGTTGGTCATCACGGTCGCCAGCGGCCTGATCGGCCATGATCGTCAACCCGACTCGGGGCTTCCTGTGGTCGGACGTGGAGACGAGGACGCTGCTGAACATCTGGGGGGAGCAGGACATCCAGACGGCGCTGGATGGAAACTTCCGCAACAGCTTCGTGTATCGAGACGTGGCCCGGAGACTCGCCGGGATGGGCTTCGATCGCACCCCGGAGCAGTGCCGGGTCCGGGTCAAGAGCCTGAAGAGGCAGTACCTGCTCGCCAAGGAGGGCAACCTGCGCAACAACGGCCAGTACCACAAGATCTGCAAGTTCTACGACATCATGGAGAGGATCTTAAGCAATCGGCCCCACATGGACCCTCAGGAGTTCATCGAAGGCGGGACAGGGGAGGAGGTGGCGGATGGGTTGGAGGAGGATGGAGAGGACGCTCATCATGACGCGTTCTCCGAGAGCGCGGGAGAGGGTCCGTACCCCGCCGAGATGGAGGTCAAGCTGGAGTATCCGCCTGTTCCCATCCCAGTCAAAGTCACAGTGGGCAGCAACAGTAAGTTCTCTTCCTCTGGCGTCCAACTGCACCGATGCTCATCACTGATCTGCTCCTTCAGACGCGCCGTCCAGGCCGCACAACAGCAGTCAGGCCACGAGCGCGCTGCCGGCCGCGGTGGCGCCGAAGCGCTCGAGGAAGCGCCGCTCCAACTTCCCGATCGAGAAGCTGATGGAGCAGTTTCTGGAGCAGAGCGCCCAAGCTGAGGACGGCTTCTACCGCATGGAGGAGCAGCGGCTGAAGGCCGAGGAGCGCCGGCGCGAGACCGAGCACGCCAGGGAGCTGCAGATGATGCAGATGCTGGGCCAGATGTTCTCCAGCATCTCCTCCTCCAGAAGCAGCCAAGAGGCCAGCCCAGAGCGCACACATTCTCACCGGGCTCCCGCAGCTTCCCGCAGCTCCTCGGCCCACGCCCAGGGACCAGCTCTGGGTCGGAGGTCACCGCACAGGGACTCCCGCAGCAAGCGCTTGAGCCCAGAGCAGAGCACCTTAGGTATCAGCCTCACGGTCCACTTTCAGGACCACAAAGGTTTAGGTGTGCGTTTGGATCGGGTAGCTGCATCAGTGGTCGCACCCCGAAAGGCTCCGACATCCGAGCTTAGAACCAGGGAGACTTGTGGAGAGCTTTGCTGTGATAGTTCCAGACAGATTTCACCACAGGAAGCTTGGAGCTCGCCGGTCCTCATACGTGATTCTAAAGCGCCACCTGCGAATAAACATGCGGGAGCGTTTTGCAACTGTTGGAAGCTAAGTTTAGCAAACAAACAGGAAACATTCCGTCTGCGTCAGGTGAAAGAAGAGGATGTGCTGCTGGTTTCCTGACCACACGAGTCAGTGTGGTCACTCAAGATGCATGTTCAGCGTTTGAGGTCAAACAGATGAGATTTCAATCGGAAGCCATGTCTGAAGCAGGTCAGATAAGAGGAGGAGAGCTACATATTACTAGCTATATTTATGAGTACCATGACTTGAATGCTCATATTATAAATGTCGCACGTGGGTTTTTAACGCTCTTTTTCTGTGTCACTACCTTGTTTATCAAGTGCTCTCCTTGCTCTGGACAGGTCTGGACCGCTACTACAGTTTGGGGTCTTCATCACACAGAGGCATGGACGATGACATGCTGTCGCTGGTAAAAAGCACCGTCCCTCCACTGACCTCCAAGAAGCACAAGGGTCAGGACGGCCGGATCGGGATCATAGGAGGCTGCCAGGAGTTGGTATCTTCTCTGGTTCTGCTCCTTCCTCTGCGCCACTGCCTTTTACATTTGACCTTCTCGCTCCGCAGCTACACCGGAGCGCCCTACTTTGCCGCCATCTCTGCGCTGAAAGTGGTAAACAGCCGTCCGCGTTGATGGAGCAGCGGAAGAGGTTTCGTCCTGACTTGTGGTGTGGCTGACTACAGAGCTCCTTTTCTCCTCCGCAGGGAGCCGACTTGTCACATGTGTTCTGCACCAAAGATGCCGCGAGTGTCATCAAGTCGTACAGTCCTGAGCTCATTGTTCACCCCGTGCTGTTAGTGCCACACAAAGTGAAACCTATTGCTGAGTTCACACAAGAGAGAGTGACTTTTATGTTTGTCTTTTTTTTTTCCAGTGATAGTCCGAATGCTGTGGAGGAGATAGAAAAGTGGCTCCCCAGGCTTCATGGCCTGGTGGTTGGACCTGGTCTGGGAAGGGACGACTTGTTACTGAAGGCAGCGAAGGCATGTGGATGTTTTTCTCTCCACTTGATGCAGTGTGCTGATTGAAAACGGTGTTTTACAGGCTGTTTCTTTGTCGTCTCTCAGGAGGTCATCGAGAAGTCCAAAGCCAGAGATATTCCAATCGTCATTGATGCTGTGAGTACAGAGATGACCACGACTTCTGCTTGAGCTGCTCCGTAACCACTGCCTGCTCCACAGGACGGTTTATGGCTGGTCACCCAGCAGCCCTCCGTCATTCAGGGGTACCAGAAAGGCATCCTGACGCCGAACTTCATGGAGTTCACGCGACTGTATGAGGCACTGGTGCGTCTCTGGGGGCGTCTGCGTAACAAAGAGAAGCTCGGTTTTCATCTCGCCTGTGTGTTTGTCTGGCAGCATCACAAGTCTGTCGACGGCAGCGATCCCCAGCGAAGCCTCCTGCAGCTCAGCGCCGCCATGGGGAACCTCACACTGCTGCTGAAAGGCGAGAAGGATCTGATCACGGACGGCACTAAAGGTTCGTCTCCCGCGGTCCTTAGAACACCACATTGCATGTCTTGCCACCAGGGGGCAGATTTCTTTTAAACCTACAGTACCGTGTTTTAAAGCCACTTTTTACTTATTGTCTGTGAAAAAGAAGCGGAAATATTCATTTTATGTTCTAGATAATTGTAGTGAATGTTGTTTCTGCAGTTGTCACCTGCAGCATTGAGGGCAGCGGGAGAAGATGTGGGGGTCAGGGCGACCTTCTCTCCGGCTCGTTGGGGGTGCTGGCTCACTGGGCTCACACCGCGTCGGCAGCTGGGCTGCTCAGGAGGTAGAGTACCACTGCACGACATGTGTTTGGAAGTGTACGTTTCCTCATTCAGCTTCTGTCCTCTAGTTTCAGTCCGTCGGTTGTAGCAGCATTCGGGGCTTGTGCTCTGACCCGGCAGTGCAACAGCCAGGCCTTCCAGCAGCACGGACGCTCCACCACCACCACAGACATGATCCAGGAGATCGGCCCCGTCTTCAAGAAGTTGTTTGAAAGCTGAATATTCTCGACACTATTGTCAGTGCATTAGTGTGTGTGTAAAATAAGGCACTGTTTAAAATGTCTTCCACTATAGGCACAACACTACACTGCAACATTACGACCACCAGCAGTTTCCGCGCGAAACTGCTGCCAACCAATTCAGGTCAAAGGTACTCTAAACCGTCAGTTTGGAATTGAGTGTTTCGATTTTTCGCATCTGGCAGGTGGTAGAAATGTTATCACTGATTCTAGTGTGTTATTTTGACAGGTTCAAGTAGCAACATCTTACCAAAGAGACCAGAGATTAAGAGCAAACTTAAGCTGTAAAAACGATCGTCTTTGGATTTTGTTAAAAATAAAAAACAAACGTGATTTGACTGTGTCAACACATCTGTTACTTCTGAGTCGTTTCATTTTTTAATTACACAACTTGCTATTAAACACACAACATGACTCATCCGCAAAGCTGGTAATGTGGTGGGGGTGAAACTGGACTCCTTGGAGACGGTTATGGAGAGAAGGATGCTCCTGAAACTAAGGATCATCCTGGACAACATCACCCACCCCCTCCATCAGCTGCTGGTCCAATACAGAAGCACAAGGACCAATAGACTGAGATGACCCAACTTAAAGACAGGAGGCCACAGGAGGTCCATTCTCTCTGTGGCAATAAAAACATACAATTTGTCCCTGAAAAAAATACAATGAAGGGTTTTTTGGCACATTTTCTGTTCTTGAACTGCATTTGTTGCACATTGTTTTTCTAAGATAGATAGATAGATCTAAGATTTGCACTTCATAATATTATTTCTTTTTAATTTATTGTGATATGTTGTGTACAGAGCATGTTACAAACACAATTTCCCTTGGGATTAATGAAGTTTTTCTGATTCTGGAGGCCTGCTATAGTGGTGGGCTGGTCAAACGCGGTCCCGAAATGGATTTTAGATGCCTTCAAAAATCTCAAACAATGAACGCAATCTGCACATAAAGTGAGATGTTACCCACAGTATAGCTGAAGAAGTTGTACACAATTTCAGCGGTGTGGTGTTTTTAGAGGTCAGTATTACGCAGATCGCACCCATAAAAACATTGCATTCCCGACCCTGAATATTGCGGTGTCGGATGTGAGAAACTTGGTCACGAGCCTTCTCTAAGTTTCACTACAATAACAACAGAATGACATACCAGCAGAATATGAGCGCATTACACGTGAATCCGGCGCTGTTACCGGGGTGACAGACGCGCATGCGCACCAACTGCCCGTCCATGCTAACAACTAGCCTGCATTGCTAACCGCTCCAGTGAGCCACTTCACTCATGACCGCGCCACCGACCAGCACATCATCGCGCACCGTGGATGCAGCGACCGTCCGCCTCGGTTTGACCGCACTATCACCAGTAGTTACAGGTAAGTAACTTCGCCGCGGTCATTATTCCGTGTCCTCTACGTTTGCACGGACTTCGACGCTACACGCATCATGTTGTTGCCTTGTTTCTCCGCAGCTAATCCGACTCGTATCGCGTTGTACGACTTTGTTCGGGCGTTTGGTTGAACATCAGGGCGAGTCGTGTGTTTTGTCTCCTCGGTCACAACGTTGTGTAACTGCATTTGCCGTCTGGCGTTTGAAACTAACTACCACCGAGGAGTGTTTACTGTCAGAGCGGAGTCTTCAAACATACG
This sequence comes from Synchiropus splendidus, assembly GCF_027744825.2. NCBI lineage: Eukaryota > Metazoa > Chordata > Actinopteri > Syngnathiformes > Callionymidae > Synchiropus > Synchiropus splendidus. The sequence continues at coordinate 6,073,060 of NC_071343.1, read as the reverse complement.
TTTGACACGAGTCAACAACGCCGATACATAGTGTGACGCTTCGTTAAGTTCGACAGAAGTCAAGCAAGTGGAGTGTTTTTGTCTGAGTTACCCGGGGAACTAGCAGGCTAGTGCTAACAGCCCCCGTCTGCGTGGCTGTGGAACGAGCCCTCGCAGCTCGCTCTGACGCCACTGTGGTCTCTGCGCTTGTCGTTTCTCTCCGTCAAAGTTTCTCTCGCTTCGTGTGTCGCTCTGTGGGGTGTTGGATCCGTCTCCACGCAGCGGTTTCATGATGGCTGACTGTAATGGTTCCCCCTCCCCCTCGACTGTTTTTGACACCGCAGTCCGGATTTCACGGAAACTTTCCGGTGAAGAGCAACACATTGTGATTTGAAACGCACCCGTTGACGCGTGCGCTGTGGCTCACCCGGGGTCGGTCCGGTCCATGCCTGTTGACGTGAGAGTGGTCGGACTAACCGTCAGTCTGCCGCTCGCAGGCGTCTGAAGGTCCCGCAGATCCGTCAAAATGCTGAACAACGGCGACCCAGGGCACGTGGTTGTGAATTACGTGGACGAGTACCTGGAGCTGGTGGAGTCGCTTCCCTTTGACCTTCAGAGGAGCGTGTCACTCATGAAGGAGATCGATGCCAAGTACCAAGGTAGAAGACGTCTCACCTGCTCCTCTCCTCCAGTCGCAGTGTTGGTGGCGACTCACTCACTCACTCACACCTGTCTCTGTCCTTCCTGGCAGATGTTCTGAAGGAGCTGGACGAGGCGTACGAGCGCTACTGCAAAGAGTCGGACTCCATTCAGAGACGCAAGCTCCAGCTGTCCATTCAGAGGGCACTGATTCGCAGTCAAGAGCTCGGAGACGAAAAGATCCAGATTGCAGGACAGATGGTGAGAGAAGTGAGCCGTGGCTGTGAATGAATATTGAGGCATGATTTGGGTTGCGTAGTTTGAAATGATGAGCGTTGTTCTGGTTCATTTCAAAGGACTTTTAAACTCGTTCCGTCTTCCAGGTGGAGCTGGTAGAAAACCGAACACGTCAGATCGATTGGCACGCTGAAGTTCTCCTCACCTCCCAGGAGGCCCCGGATGGCCATGTTCCCACAGCCACATCCCTCACCACCACTGCAACGTCCATGATGTCGTCGACCTCCTCGGCGGCCCTCACCCCCAGCAAAGCCGCTTACCACGACAAGAAGCGCGACGAGGTCACTCCCGCCTCGGCCGGAGCTGACAAGGCCGGCGGTAAGCGATCCAGACGGCAGAAAAACGGCGACGCGCGGGAGAGCTACGGGGGGATGGATCCCAGCGAGGACATAGGAGCGTCCCGCGAGAAAAGAGCCAAAACCTCCTCCAAGAAGAAGAAGAGAACCAAAGGGAAGTCGGAGCGGGAGGTTTCCCCTCCGGACCTGCCCATTGACCCGGACGAGCCCACGTACTGTCTGTGTGAGCAGGTCTCATACGGTGAGATGATCGGCTGCGACAACGACGAATGTCCCATCGAGTGGTTCCACTTCTCCTGTGTCGGGCTTCATCACAAGCCCAAGGGTAAATGGTTCTGTCCCAAATGTCGCGGGGAGAATGAGAAGACTATGGACAAGGCCTTGGAGCGAGCGAAGAAGGAGCGAGCGTACAACAGGTAGCCGCTCTGCCGCCGTCTCAGACTCTGTGGCCCTCGTGCCTCTCCGTAGTCAAAAGCAAACAGGTCCAGTGATGATGGTTATTTTTGTAAACAATAGCGTGTCCTGGTTCTGGGTCTTTGTAAAGACGAACTAAATACAAGCTGCATGTTCATTGTTCTGCACTTACTGACCCTCGTCTGTCATGTATGCTAGCGTTCAGTCGTCATGGAAATAAACATTTTCTAGTGAAAGGTTTCTCTGCCTCTTATCGAAGATGATCCAGGACCAAAAAAAAAGACCACAACTGCAAAAAAGGCTTTGTATTTTGAAGCAAAGACATGTTTCCAGTGAGTCCAGAATCAGGCCACAGCTACTGATGAACACTGCAGTATTAAGTAGAGGAAGGAGCTATAAAGAAATGATCCTCCCACTCCAATGATGAAATAATGTAGTTTAGCTACATTATTTCATCTGGTACGGACGAGTTAGTGAGGCGAGACGACGTGACACCGGAGTGTGAACGTGACGTTTTATTTACAGATACTGAAAAAAATGAGACGGGATGAGCAGTGCAAAATCTGTACATATATTCATTTGCAGGTCTCTTCTGTACACAAGAGGAACACAAACACACTCCTGTCCTGTCATGCATGTAACAGTTCACAGCAAAGACGTGATTACTGGTGCAGCTCGAGGCTACGCGGGTCATGATTTGTGACAAACACCTCCAAGCCTTTCAACATGGTGGAGAACGGTGACCACGTTTCGTGTCAACGGCCCATAATTCCAAACCAAACAAGCGAAAAAAGAAAAAAATAACCCAACAGGCTGATGGACAAACGCAATGTTAAAAAAAAATCCCTCTTGACGGGCAGAAAAAGTCAAACATTCTATGAAGGGAACTTTAAGGTAAAGTGCATAAAATGTTAAAAATCAAAAAGAGGTGGGCAACAGGGTGATGGGAGAGCTTCTCCAGCGGCTGGAGGAGGAGGAGGGAGCGGTCAGATAGATCTGGACCAGCAGGTCAACTGTCCCTCCAGCTCTGCTCCACGATGGCGGACACTCGCTTCTCATACTCGCGCTTGTTCTCCTGGTAGAGCTGAGCGGCCTGGCTGTTGGCCGGACTGTTGGGGTTCGGCTCGTCCAGCAAAGACTGCGGAGGGAGCACGAGCGTGGCTTTAGCTGGGAACCTTCAAACTTCAAAAGAGCTATACGTTTTTTAAACTGGAATCCAGATGGTATATCTGAACACCCTTTCCGCCCATCTTTAATTGTTGGTAGGGAACATAGGGTTGCTACACTTGTCTTTCCCACATGTAACACATTCTGAAACCTTGCTTAAAAAACATGGGTTTACAGGGCTCCAGTGAAACCTTTATTGTCAGCGCCCACTAGATGGCACTCTCGACTCTAAAGCCTTTGGGTTTCATTGCGATGAAACCTCACCACCTACTGAGCTCTGAAAATGAGGCCGTCTTGGAGCCCCCGTATTCAGCCTACTCCATATGAGTAAGTGCATCAGCAGGAAACCATTTGACTCTGACCTTTGTTCAAAGTTCACCAAACCTCAACCTTCTGGTTTCACTTCTGAGCGCTGGCAAGCTAAGGTCTCAGAATGAAGCTGTGTCGACAACGCAAGACTGTGTATGCCGTTTTTATTGACTAAATATTAACCGGCACATTTCATAACAAGCACATAAAAAAAGGTTAATCATCAAACCTGGATGGACGTAAGAATGGACGACACGTCGTAGGTGGGACTCCAGCGATTTTGTAGAATGTCCAAGCATATACTTCCATCTGCATAGACTGGAGAGGGAAACCAGGTCAGCGGTGCCGGGACAATGTGAGCCACGACAACGCGAGTCACCCTTACCATTCGGATGAAACATCTTAGACACGAATCGTACTGTGGGAGGTTTGTTGGGGTACTCTTCTGTGAACTCCACTATGAGTTTAAAAGTACCTGCAACAAAACAAAACACGAACGTCACATGTCGTCCGTTCCCTCAGAAGACGCAGAGTCGAGGCTTTTTCCAGGGGGAAGTCAGGAACCGAAAACACTCACCATCTTCAAAGGGAGTTCCTTCAGGGCTGTCAGGTCAGAAGAGAAGTTAGTTTCAGGTCAGTGCCACAATGGCGGCCATTTTTTTTTCTACCTTACCCAAAAATGACAGCATTCCACACCATGATGTTGTTTTCAGAAGGGGCACCGCTGACACCAGCTGGAGGGTCTTCTTGTAGCCTACATGAGCAAATGTTACGTCATGTTAACTGAGTATTTACTTGCTACTTTTATCTTTCAACGTGCACATGAATGAAAGCCAATATTTAACTGAACAATACAAGCAAGTTGGATACACTTGACGACCTGCGAACTGTGTTCCTGGAACCGGGAAACAAAATACTGGCCTGCCATTTGTTTGGACTTCAATAGCGTTAGAGGGAGACATACAGAGTGAAGAGTCGACTGCTGTTCAATTATTTAAAGTTGAACGCAACGTCTGCTTTCACGGGGCTGTAATTTAAAAGACATTTAAGCGTCGCCGCCACACGTCTCCAGAATAGCCTGCTAACTGGTACGTGCTAACAGTTAGCTGGCATTGCGGACAGGCTAAGCTAATCAATTTACGGGGCCAAAGTCAAACATATAAAACAAACAATGACACCAGAACCGACAGAATCACAACCGCGCTGTCGTGGAATTTTTTTTATCGTCAATTCTGGAATACGACAAGCGAACTGAAGTAAACAAGCCGACTACAGGAAGCTAAGCGCTAGCTGTTTTTTTTGTAACGGAAAAGAAGACGTGTCTCTGTGTTGTCGACTCACCTCTTAAAATCCCTCATTAGTCTTCTTCTAGCTGGTGTTGACATTTTATAGCTGTGACACAAACAGACAGGTTTGGTTCAGTGTTTGTTTTTTTTATTTTTAAGTTGAACGGACACACGGCTGCGCCGCAGTTGACCCGTTCACTAATCTCGATTCTCCGGTTTGCCCAACCACTTTTAACGGGTGATACCAAGTAAGCGGGAGGGGGGTGCTTGGACTCAACATGTCCTAGATTCCACGGGTTAACAGCGGAAAACGACGTCGTAAAAACAGAGCATATTAGATATATATTCTTTACGAGTAACAATCAAACGGGCTAGTTCGTAGCTATCAGTTAAAATATTTTAATCCGTGCTTATATCGGTTCACACCCCCATAATGTTAGCGTATTGAAAGCGACCCGAGTGACGTAGTGTTTGTGCAGCGATGCGAGCCTGGTGTCAGGTGACACTACAGCTGTGCGCGGACACGTGAGCGGAGGTGACAGACTTTAACTGTCTGTATCAAGCTACTGAAAACATGTCTGGACTGTCACTTACTAACCACGTCACTTAGCGTGCACGGAAGCGGTGAAAGCACGGACGACTTTGCAGTTCCAAGACGCCATTTGGAAGCTATACAAACAACAGATGCGATCCTGACGCCCTTCAACAGCTGTCCGCCACGTGTGACGTCATACAGAGAAAAAAAACTTAAAAAATGTATTTGAAATAAAATTAAATGCCCAGTGTCATTGTATAGTTATTGTTTAACAGGGTTGCATGTGTGCACATTGACGGAATTCTGTCCAGGGTGTCCTCCGCTTTCAACCCTGTATGGCCGGTGACGGGAATAAGGGGCAGCGAATGCCACAAAGAGATGAAGTAGAGGTGGTCATAATAAGGTAGACACCAGGCCATTTGTATCCTTGGACAGAAGACAACTTTGTACACATGGAACTGGTAGTGAAGCTTTAATTAAACTTAGAAAGACATTTTCAGGGTTGTCAACAAAAAAAAAACATCTGCACCCACAGCCACGTGATCTGCAACAGCTTTAACATCTGAAATGACACTTTTAACCAGCAAGTTAAATGCTAGTTTAGGAGCCGTGGTACATGAGGATGGCATCGAGGTGAACGGAGTCGTACAGCTCCTCAGCTCGCACACACTTCTGGTGCTCCAACTGGCTGTTGTTCTCGTGTTGGCGGAGGATTTCTGCTGCGGGGTTGCACACAAACGGAAGTAAAGTTTGGTCATTTAGTGGCACACACACTGGAAAATAAAGAAACCTGCGTAAGAATGAGCATGAGACTCATCTGTACATGTTCACAGATATACTCACATACTTTCGAAATCTGAGAGAACACGAGAGGTTAGGCCACACAGATGTATAGACTGAATATGTCATGGATCCTTATGTAATCCAAAACGTATGATCGTTGACCCTTTTTCAAAAAAATGGGTCACATTCTTATCTGGGCTTGTGTCATTGGGTTGGTACGACACACTGACCTACATCTGCGTCTAGCGGGAAAGTTACTTATTTCGCAGAACCAATTGATTCTGCACTGGAGCCAAGTGTGAACAAGGCGCAAAATGTAAAACAAAGTCACAAGCTTATTCTGAAAAATTAACATTTAATGAACTTGCATCATCTCGCAAACAACTTCCAAAACACTCAGCAAAAACAGACATCCACATATTGGAAAGAGAACAGATTCCCTTATGGGGTCAGAACAATAATGCTGCAACAGTAAGGCATTTTTTTTAGTTTTTTGTTTTTGAAGTCAAAACTGTAGTTTTGTTCCAGACTGAAAAGCGACACCTTCTCCCACCATTGAACCGAGGCATTGAAAAGGCTCAACACAAGGTGAGACCGTGGAGCAACAACACATTTGTTCTGAAACTGATGTTGATTATTTACAAGCTACATTCACATCGCTTTGGCGTCTTACATACAAACAAGTCTGTGAAAATTTCCAAAACTCTTTGAGAATGAATCCATACAAAATCCAATTTCTTTCAGTTAAAGGGTTCAGAAAGGTACAGTTTTATACAACAATGTATTGATAGATTACTGTTACTACACACTGGCACTGAAATAGTTGTCGACAGTCGTAGCCAGCTGTAATCAGAACTGTCAAAAACACATGGCCTCAGTCACAATACATCAGACAGACAGAGACCACTGTTACATGAGAGACGCCCAGAAATGTGTTCATCATACGAACATACCTGTTGGACTGAGGAGACATTTAAATTGACTTTGATAAATCGAGTGAATGCACGACTACACACAAGCTCAGACACACTTAAGACACATTCCACTGCTTATTGTCATGAAGCACAAGATCCCAACATCTGTTTCAAGAGAACAAGAATGAAGAGCCGAGCGCGGCTTCTACAAACAAGCCGGAGCTGGTTACAGATAAGCGTAAGAGTTGGTGCAGCGGCAGGGGGTCTGCATGGAGGCCACAGTAATGACCTCCAGCTCTTTACTGGCACGGATCAAACTTGGATCGCCCTGATCCATGGACCCTACAACGGGTGGTTGAGAAAATCCATTATGTCCAAAGTCATAGGATCCGGGCCCACCTGAGGTCACGGACGCGGCAAACTCCATGCTGATGCTGTCCAGGAGCGGCTCACCACTGCCACCCAGTGGTCCGTTTCCGTTTAGCATTTCTGCCGCCAGGCCCAGACCTGAGAGCGAAATAGAGCAAGGAGACGTAGTCGCCAGCTGTTTATAATCAGAAAAATATGTCTGGAGACTGGATTTATTTCTACAAGATTGGGACTGTGTTCAGAACATGCTTCGGCCCAAAGACAAAACCCAATTAACTCAAAACCAGGTCCTAATCTGCTTTTCATGTTTACAGAGTCATTCAGTATTTCTCCGTTTTACCGCATGTGACTTCCAAGTTTTAATGTGTTCCTCAAAGGAGCACAGCCGCCCAGGATGAACGACTCCACCGCTGCGCGACAGCCTTGATCACTGAAGTCAATATGAGGATTTAGCCATGAACTAAGACGCCATTGAACATCTTTTGGGTGAACAAAACTGTGACCTTCATGTTGTCCACAACAAGAACTAGGACAAACCTATTAACTGAGGAAGGAAGAGAACATCCTGACACAGCACTTCTCCAGTGTCTCAGTCAGGATTTAGCTTGACGTCACTTGGACTCCACTTCAAGTGTTGAAATGCAGCATTGAGATGTTACTTGACTCGGCTTTGTTTAACCACCAAGTTTGGATCAAGCGCCTCTAAATGCTACTGATATTTCTGATCAGTTGAAACCGAAACAAGGATCATGGGCACGACACATCTCTCATTTCTGACACACTATACAAGCTGTTCACGCACGGCAGCCATGTTGTAAACAACTCACCTTAACTTGCACATTGAATAAAAACACTTGCAATTTTATGTTGATGCAAAGCTACTGTGAGAATTTGAGATTTGATGACGGAAGAAAAAAAGAAAACTGAGGTGCGTTCCATTTGTGCTTGGAACTAGAAAATTCCTGGTTGACGACTCGCATGTCGTCCATCAAACTCACTATCTTCACGTCACTATCTTAACGTCCGACTAAGCTAACTGGAATGTGTTGAACTGGGTTGTGGGATCGCAGCATTCACGTTGCTTTGGTGCGTCCTACTCCCATTGGAAACAGAAATTAAAGGCTCCAAACTCACCTGAGGTCACCGTCGCTGCAAACTCAATGTTGATGCTGTCGATGCGTGGCTCTCCATTGCCCCCCAGTGGACTGCCGCCATTCTGCAATTCTGCTTTCGGGCCCAAGAGGGAGACAGTTGATGAAGTTGAACTTCAACACGCTGCCACTACTATATATGAAATCAGCTACCGTTTGTTCGGGCTTTCTTCACAGGGTTCAGCTCCTGGCCATCGAACGACCTCTTTCTGTTGGGAAGGCCATTCAGGAGGCTGCGGCCCTGGATTGTCGGCTGCGTGTGGCCCCCGTTCTGGGTGGTGCCGCTCAGGAAAGTGCCGTTTTGTGACTGGGCCATGTTTTGTTGGAAGTTTTGGGCATTGGAGAGAATCTGGGCGCACTCTCGGAATCCCTGGGCGTGTGCCAGGTCGGCAGCAGTCAGGCCACTGGCATTCCTCATGCTGCACAACGGGAAAAGGGAGTCTGAGAAACTCTCACGCCGTGTTCGTGTTACACAAATCAAGAGACAAACATCAGTCAAGCATCTCACGCACGCGCGCACACAACACACAGACACACAAAACAAACACACGGACAAGTACAGAAATATCCTGCTCTGATGTCATCGTCATGCGATGGCAGCTGATCCCTTTTTGGATCGTTTACATTCTTTAAAAAAGTCTGCTGCTCAGGATGTGATCAAGACAAGTGTGTCTTAGGAGGAGACAAAGTCTAACAGGGCGGGGAAGTGGGCTGTGTCACTGAGTCCTCTTCTCAGAAGCTTCCTGGCTCGTTTCATGGCGACAAGGAGGAGAAAAGCAAGGCTTCATTATGACGTTCTGCAGCCGTGGATTCAAAACAGAAGACTGTTCTTCATAAGAAATCCCACTGAAGAATTCAAGGACGGCTTGCTTCACTGGAGAGAAGAAATAAAGGGAATCTTTATCTCAACCGCAAGAAATTAAGGAGGAAGGACGGCGGTGGAAAGTGAGATGGAAAGCATCTGGATCTTCAGGCAGTCTCGCTGGCATCTTCAGTTGAAGTTGGTGAATTCAAGAGTGGATCTTCTGGACGGGAGTCTGTGATGGCGCGGGTCTTAAAGCCACAGTTGTGTTCATCACATCCAGTTGCAGCAGATGTCCTGCTCAGAATGGGCAAACAGAGCCGTGACAGATCACCAAGCGTGAACTGGAAACTCTTTTACAGAGTGTGTGGAAGAAACGTCAAGTGGCAAATTTGTTTTCCCCCAGCAGCTTTTCCCTCCAACAATTTTCCAATCGAACGACTCGGTTTCCCATCATTAAGTCTCACAATAACGCGATTGTTCCGTCTAAGTGGCACAAACAGATCGGCCATTGTTTTTGGGAGCCTTCAGAACGAGGACGAGGCTTTGAGAAAAATGAGCAATCATCTGTTTACATAACACATGCCTGTCTAAACGGAAAGCTGAGCTCTAAATCAGACTGGGTTCTCATAAAATAATACACTTTAATGGGCCCAAATATTTGTCTCAGTACACTAAATCTTCCACACAATGATGCATGACAGCCCAGTTTGCCCACTCCCTCGAGTTCAGGACGACTCTCCCTGCATGGCAGCGTAACCACAAAGTATAGTAAACAGTTCATAATCTAGTGCACATGAAATACAGTTTGTTAACAAAAACAAGTAAATGAAAAACACACGATAAGGTGTTGCAGATCCCCAGTCCCCTTCAAATTAAAGCTTCCACGTGTTTTCTCTACAGATTGCAAATTTGATCGGAGCAAGAGAAGATATTAAGGTCTCACTGTAAGGAACTGTTGACAAAGCTCAGGAAATAATGAGGTTTAGTAGAGAAACCTCAGAGTATAACATGATTGAAGACAGATCAAACTTAAGATACTAAGTCTGTCCATCAGCCAGAGTTCATGTGAACTTATGATGCTTAGCTTTAAATCAGAGTTTGGTGAGCTGTCATGGAATGAACGTTCAAAGATGAAAGATTTCTTTGAACCATTATCCATTAATGACAAGGTGTCATGTTAGTACTAAATTACTGGTCAGAAACGTCGTGTTATTTTACACATTTCACATCTTCCCTCGGACTTCTGTGTACTTGTACATAGCTGTGGTATGCATGGACTTAGAGTGAACTTTTCCATGGAAAGATAAAAATACACCTGGCTCCTGCAGGTGTGAAGCAGATGTTTGACTGCGCCATAAAAGCAGATTTGATGAATGCAACCGCCCAGGTCCAAGCACCCAAGACTTGTTAGCACACAACTTGACAACAAACTAACTCGATTGAAATGCCTCTGCAATAATGTCAGAAATGACATGTTTAATGCCTTGATTTCACCGCATACATCTGATATCAAATGAAATATTTATTGTGTCTTAAAAATAAAAACAATGTCATCATGTGATATCTCTAGTGTCCGTTGTGTCAATGGAGCAGTAAAAAATAATTACTAGTTCAAACCATGTGTATTTAACAGTACATATATATAATATATACATATACAATGTATAAACAGAAAACTCTCCCCATAACTGTTGCTTAGACATTTTTACATTTACTTTTGGAAAGCTTGACTTCAATACATTTTTGGTGCGATCACAAAAGCATGTTAGATTAAATTCCTTCAGTGAGACCTTAAGAGTGTAGCAAAGAATGACACGAATAATTGGGCCTCAGAGATTTAGAATTTGAAATGGAAGCGTTAATTTCATCAAATGCCTGTAATGCTTTGCTTTTGGGCCCTAAAGACATAAATCATCTTCCCGTCTAGGTTCTAACCCTCCATAGGCAGCCTATCATGCTAGCAGCGGTCGTGAGACTCACGTGATTAAACCTGTCCATACAAAAGGCTCCTATGGTTAGTTCAAAAATTAAGAAGAAATGATAAAGTAAAATTAACAAATAAACTAGATACAATCATGGGTAAGAATAAGCAAAGCATGCAGGACTATAAACTGTTCACTTGTGATTCATTAAAAATATCCTAGCATTAAAACCAATCACCGCAAGAAATACCTCGACAGTTTGCCAGTGTGTAGATAGTGTAGAAGCGATAGTGAGAACACTCAATGCCACAACAGAGCGGCTATCCCAGGGAACGGGGCAGACTCAGCAGTGTCTATGCTCCCCCTTTTCTAGGATTACTTGAAAAAATCAAGTCATTTTCCAATTCAATGGCTGCAAAACATTATGGTTCGAGTTCTGTTAACAGTACAGAAGACGTTCTGGTAACTCATTGTCACTTTCATAGAAGGAAAAGGTGACACAACAGACTATGGGGTTAAAACTGTGACAGAGAAAATAAAACATTTCTATGTATAAAGTGAAATGACAGAAGAACCTTTGCAATAGGATGACAGTTAGCAGTAACACAGTCATTACATGATGCTAGCTAATCTAACCCATCACTCCATAGCTGTCCTGCTCCTGAACCGTCTCGTCCCTCAGAGGCTCATGACAAAGAAAATCTGCCACTTTGACCGCAGTTTCAAATATCTGCACGAACAGATTGTTTTTAAGACAGATAGCCGAGGCTTGCTTTAATCCAGAAATGGTTAGTTAGTTTAATCCAAAATAGTTCGTTTTTAACCAAAAAGGATATGACGTTCTGACAAATACAGCCATTGCAGTTGTTTTGTTATTATTTAGCGTTTTTGACTTTCAGCCAATTTCATATTAATTTAATTTGTATTTGTTAGGTCATTACACACAAGACAATTACAAGTGAATTTAAAACTTTCATCGCATAGATGAACATAGGTTTGTAAAAAGAAAATGTCATCGCTCCATTTGTTAATCATTTTGTCTTGATGCCACTACTCACGAACAGTAGCAAAGAAGTCTTTATCAGTACAAACACATCCTCAAGTTCACCTTATAAAGCACATGTCCAACAGGGAACTGCTTAGGGCTTCCTGCACGAGAGTAGTCAGACTGGATTCTGCATCACTTATCGCCTGAAAGCCATTAGCATGTTGACATTAGCCTCTCAGCTTCTATTCAGTGTGGTTCACCTGAGTACGATCACTTGAGGTAGAAGTCAAAATTGTGAGGATGCTGTCACATTCATCAATCAGATTGAATTAAATTAAAATTATACCTACTTTCCCCATTTGTTTTATAGATTTTGTCATGAGCCTCAATCCCACCTAGATCAACTGAAGTTCCCTCCCACTACTGTCCAACTAAAATTCTGCATCTAAACTCTGATCACATTTAAACATTATCAGCAATCTGCAAAGGAAAAATATCATAAATCATTTATCATTTATATATAAATCACTCATCAGCTTATGACCAAATGCACATGGACAAGATAGAAATGACTTCTCACTTTAATTTGTGCACCAAAACCACCAGTGTTTGCTGAGCCTCATGGTTTTGTGTTAGTTTTTTGTTCAACAATGCAGGCGGAACCTCTCCAGTTAGGGAGATCACTTTGGTGTTGAACTCTATAGGTGTTTCTAAGAGGTCAGGAAATCCAACTGACTTGCATTTGAAACTGAAACAGCAAGATAATTAAAAACCACGTTGATGAGGGACGCTTTGTCAGTATGTAAAGTGGACTTTGAGTGCGAATGCCATCGAAAACTGTGTTCCTGCCATCTTTAAGTTATCTAAAGCTTGAGAATTTGTGATTTACTCTGGCTGGGTTCAAACTATAGCCACGGCTAACTCGCTTGCTTCAGTGGCCAGGGGTCATATAGAGACTGGAATATGAAGAAGCACAAACTCACTTAGCAATGTGAATGGACCACAGGGTCAATACTGCGATGAGCTACTATTAAAATCGACATGCTATCGCACCCAACGCTTAACCTTGGGTGGACGGAGGAGTAAAACTCGCTCCACGCCAAGATGCAAGTTCAAGTTACGAGAGATAAAAGGGCTTTCGTGTGTGGAAGTTAAGTTATGGTTTCTGCGTCACACCAACTTGAACTACATTTATTGAGCACCTCTATTAGCTTCAATGCAGCATCAGAATAGAGGCCTTGGAACATTGGTAATCTAATTATTATGACATCCTTACATTGACATTAAGTTGCCGAATAATGTTGCATAACATCAAGCATCATTTGGCTCCTAGGGAATAACAGGTTGTGTTTATACTTATACAAAACAGCAATCATTTCAGTTTAAGACATTTGTCCTTTTAGAAAAGGGATCTAAAGCCTGCTTCATTTCTAAGCGCATGATACTGACATCACCCTAGAGAAAAGTAGGACCCATTTCTTACTCTGCACATCATCAAACCTCTGGTGGTTTTTAGAGCTCAAGACAGCAAATCATCGGAACGACAGACATATCTTGTTGCAGCAAAATGAAAATGCAGTTCAGGAAATGATCTCCTGAATATTAACTGAGTTTCTCATTCAACATTGTAAGACCTATACTATAATATTAGGAGGCAACAGGCAGATGTATAATAAGGTGCTTGAATTGCATGATTTTAACAGCTGATTATTGCTCACATAAAATATGTATCACGATTAAAACTCTAATTTAAAAGAAATGCTGCAGTCAGCATGAGAGTTGCTGTGCAGATTCTGATCAATTATTCATACAAACTATATCGCAGAATACTCCGGAGTAATAAAGTGGCACAAACGTAGCGAGTTGATGATCCACTGCACTTTCATCGGGCGGTGTCTTCTTTGTTCCAGTCCATCGGGCGCAACAGTGCTACTATAAATAGTTTAATGACGGGAAAGTATGGACAGATCTGCCAAGTGTTTGGGTGCGGCTACGGCACAAATTACAAGAGCAACAAGAAGTACAACTTGCTTTTCTTCATTTACTTTATATTGCAGCCCACTTGTAAAAATATATTATATATACATATATAAATATAATATTTTATATTCTTGTTTATACATTGCTTTTAAAATCCAGAACTCAACAGCCTGGGTCAACTAACATCTTTTCGGTTATTATAGGGCTCTAATAAGCCAAGAGTCAATCTCACTATTTTAGCTGTATCAGAACCCTGATCATGGGAAGGTTATCAGATATATATATGTGCATTTTCATTCAGTTGAGCAACATCTCACTAAATAAAAATGATGTGCATTTGGTCATCAAGTCAGTCTGCATGTAAAACATCTAACAAATATGTTAAAGACAGTCACGCTCTAAATCTAACAAAGATCATGCAACATGACCTGCTGGGTTTGAAAAAGTGGATCAATCTTCAGAATAAGTTGTCCTCATCCAAGCAGTGGCTGTGATGATTTATCGCCAACTACCATTTAACTTATAGCCATTTAGCTTGGATTGAGATTTTTTTTTAAGTAATACAAATAATTTACTTAAGACAATAGAAAATTTAGCTTGTCTGACTTGATGAGGAGAACTCATTGAAAATTGGAGCACTGGACAAATATCAAATTCAAACAAATTATTTTCAAGGGAGAACCATCAAATATTCCATTTATAAACATGAGTTTCTACGCAAGCCTTCATAATTTTCATAACTTCATAATAGACTTCATAATGACATCCAAAAATGGTTTATTTTTTCAAGACTCACTTTATTTTGTACCTTTTGTATGCTGTGCTTTGACTAGACTCACCGCAGTTGCACTGTAGTCAAAAAATCATCAGATATCTTTAGCGAACTAAAGTCACATAAAGGTCACTTAATTACTGACCTTTGAAATCTTTGAAAGATACACATTGTTAAATAATTGCTATGTTACTATACATAAGATTATCTTAAACGTTTCTTTCAATCTTACTGCCAGTAGAATATACGATGAACAATTCTAGCTTATTTTAACTTAAAAAAAAATAAGTTAAATGTTTTAAAACATCTCAGAGCAGTAACATGTCAGGGAGTAATATGACTTTTATTTTAGATTTAATTACAAACAGACAACAGCATTACCAAATTAATATATTAAAAATTCAAATATATGTATTTAGGATTATTACAAGAGCGAAGTATGGCACAGCAGTAATGTGAATTTGGTGGTAATCCCTTGGATAAATCTAACAGACAGAGGCTGGAAAGAACAGAGGAAAAGAAATGAGCACACACGATCGATGTCAGGACTTACTCAGCTTTTGCCCCCTGAATCAAGAGAGCATTGATGCACTCCAGGCTGCCTGCTCGAGCAGCCTTGTGGATGGGCGTCTCGCCCACATAATCCTGAGAGAAAACAAGCCGTGAGTCAACTTCACACGGTTGCAGAAGTATGTGGCTATTGTTCATGTGGCGCTTGACACATAAATGGTTGGATATAGCAGTTAACGCTTTGACAGTTGGAAACCAGATTTGTAAGAATGACAACAGCAAGGAACTGTGGCCACACCTCCACCAAAATACTTATACTAGAAGGAACTACATGAGACATAGCACAGACATCGTCTACAAACATTTAGAATAAGCATGAACTGGTCAAGATGTAAAAATGAAAATGGTGGAGCCCTTGAATTAGAAGTCAAGAAACCTCATTGTGTGATTCATCCACACACTACTGTTTTTTTATGATATGGCACAGTCTTAATTAAAGTTTATTATTCAAATAAAAAGCACTGGACTTGGTGACGGCAACATGTTATGTCATCATGACCCACTAATCCCATTCCTCACAGCACAGCAGATGACAGAGTGAAGCCAAAGTGCCTGAGTCTGCTCTTTAAGCAGCATGAATGGGAAATGACATGAGGAGAGAAGGAGCCTGGGAGAAAACACTGTGGCGTCAGAAACGATGACGATGCACACGATCTGAATGTAGGTCACACAGAAAAGGAAAAAGCATGCAGAGTTCATGACCCCGCCGTTGAGTGATCCGCTTTCTGGGATTACTGTGAGCTCATCTATTATGCTCTTTTCACAACACGATGACACATTTAGACACCAGTGTCGGCATATTTCGGGTCATCTGTGTAAAAAGCATTGAAGTGAGCGTTGAAACCAACCTGTCTGTTTATGTCTGCACCAGCTTGGAGGAGCCACGACAGGCACTGGGGGTGGCCTCCAAATGCACAAATGTGAGTTGGTGTTTGAGCAAACCTGGAGGTCACGGCGTTCACGCCACAGCCCACCTGCACCAGACGCATCACACACTCCAGCTGCGAACACACAAACGCACAGTTCACGCAACACTAGACATGCACACACCAGTGGTTTCGCTTATAACAGGCGGATTGTGGGCAGAAATCTCGATTCTCTTTTGAAATAAACTGACGACTCATTTGTGGCGGGCGCGCGTGCGTCGTTGCATTCACTCTTCGCTACATGCTAATTAGCTTACAGCCTCGCACATACAGTACACACCGGTCTATTTTTTAAAACATTGTCTATTAAAATAGCTCAGAACGGTATACACAAATGTTTTAAATGCAGTTAGCTATTTGTGTTTTACTGTTTTTTTTTCTCCTGGCGGTGGCTTCAGCTTCCTTGTTTTGCTGGCTAACAAAAAGAAAGGAGATAAAGCTCCCGTCACAACGACTTCAGGAAAAAAAACCTGACCTTTCCAAAATGTGCGGCCCAGTGTAAAGGAGCCCAGCCGTAGAAGGTGTCCTCCACCGCCAGGTCAGCCGGACTGGTGATACACTGAAGCAGGGAGCTCAGGGCGCCGACGTCTCCATCCCTGCAAGCCCGGTGCAGCGGGAACCGGCTGCTCAGCACCTCCTCACTGGAGAAACCCGACTCGAGTCCAGACGACATCGTTGGAAAATGGCTTAAAGATCGACAAAGAAGTGCAAACGTTACGGCAGTCGAACAGAATCAGGCTTCTCCGAGTGCGAGTTTGAGGACACACACCGTGCGGGCTAGTGGTGCGTGCTTCTGCTTGATAACAACAAAGACCCGGCGGAGGGAGGTGGAGCCGGAGTCGCGTGAAACCTGAGAGCTGCTGAGTGAAATGAAAATCCGGACTGGATTTTAGCGGATTAGCACATTTACGACATGTTCCCTAGCCGGGGTGTGTTGCATCTTGAAGTAAAACACGGATTCACAGTTTCCAAACTCCAGTCCTTTACTTGATGTTAATTCCAGCACAGGTATATATCAATCCAAACGAACACAGGCAGAGAGAAAGACAACAACTATTCAATCAAGCAAGTCTCTACCTGCACTCCCACAATATCATTGCGCCCTCTAGTGGCTCCTCAAAATACCCACACCCCGTCAAGCCCGGCAACAAAATAATATTGATAATAATAATATACATTTAACAAAGACAACGTTTCCCACTATACTACAGAGTGGAAATGTGATCACTTCAGCACACGATTATTGGCAAAATTGAGGTTCATTATAACTGTTTTATTGCGCTACTATGTAATTCAATTGCTATTTTTTAAACCTCTGTTTATTGTCATTATACCTTATCCATGGATGACATGTACATAATACAAATACAGTGGTACCTCGGTTCTCGACCATAATCCGTTCCAGACGGCCGTTCGAAAAGCGATTTGTTCGAAATCTGAATCGATTTTTCCCATTACAATGAATGGAAAAAGAACTAATGCGTTCCAAGCCTTAAAATAGTCTTTTGTAGGAGTGAATGTAGAGTGTCTGCTGCAGGTGGCTGTTCCTCTATGTGTGTGGCCGCTGCATGTGGGAGGGGTTGCCGAGTGAGTGAGGTCTCTCCAGAAGTGAAGAGGTGCCCGGTGCGTGTCCAGCTCTGAATGTGCGCTTCTGTGCAGTTTGGCTGTGACAAAGTCATAAACCAAGTCACGCTCTGTCCCAGACTCGCCTCATCCCTGTCCCAGCTCCAGCCCACAACAGGACATCAAACCCTGGAGTGTGGCTCTAGCTTCGGAGGTGTGGAGAGCGAGCACCTCCCCTGTGACACTCTACTCTGTTTTTACACTTCAATATGAAGAAAAAACAGTCAGTAAATGTAGCTGACGGGACACGTCTGCATACAGAGGCTGCGTTATACACAATAACAAAGTGCGTCGTGGGTCAGCTGATCGGTCTGTGCGCATTATGTTTTTCCTGATTTTTTCGGGGGCATTCGAGTTCTGGATTTCTGTTCGAAATCAGAAGCAAAAAAATCTCAGATTTGTTCGAAGTCCGGGACTTTCGAAAACGGAGGTACCACTGTACAGGATTGCAGATGTAAGGTTCAAGTCACCCATCAGGCAAGTGTTAAAACAGAGTCATCACAACAACAACTAAAAAAAATCAAATAAAAAGAATGTCTATCTTTTAGTTGCTACTTTAATATCTATCAGTGATACAAACACTATAGAGTTCCGTTACTATTGCAAAAGCTGAATATCATGCTGGTAATGATACTCGTAACACATATCTCATTACATGCATTTTTTTTTACTTTAAACAGAGCACAAGAAAGTTTATGTCAATAACTTTGTATTCGACAATATCAATCAAAAACTCAATAAAAAACTAAAGGGGGTGTCTTCCCCAAGTTAGAACTGGTGCAACTGTTGTGCTGACTCATTCAGTTTGTTGCCTGTTGAAAGGGTCACCTTTAGCATTGTAAACATGGAACAATTGACGTACAGAAAAATGCAACGGTCAAAGAATTGTCTCTTTATGTCAACAAGACTGTCTCGTTTACCTCCCCCGCTGTTCGAAAAGAGTGAGCGAGTTGTGTTCGTTCGCTCCGTGGTTGTCCTGACGATGAGAAGGAAAAAAAAACACACAAAAAATCTTTTTTTTTTCTCGTCGATGGGTTGTGATCGCCCCCTGCTGGACATAAGATGTTCTGGAAAGCCACTTCTTCCACCAACCCTTTATTAACAGCGTATTAGTAAATATATTCAAAATAATATTTCGACACATATTAGGGTTTACTATTTGTATTTTCTGTCGATAGTGAGTTAATATTTGGACGGTATGAGTTTATTAATTGCGCTTTCAATTACGCAATTCATATAATTCATATATATTTATTTTTTAACCAGCCCACCAGCCATGTTTTATATTTATATATTTTATATAGAGTAAAAAAAAGAGAACTGCGCGTCTATATAAATTAAAAACGTACAGTTACACCTGAAGTGTACTTCTATATATATATACATTTTGCAGCTCTCTTTTCTACCACTAGATGGCGTTAACTCACAAGCTAACAGACAGACAGGGCCACGCAGCAGTGAAGAATCAGGCAACCTTTTAGTGAAATAAAAATCCGGCGCGCCGCCACAGGAGTTTGACCTCGGAGTCCCCTGCGCTGGATTACGTCCCTCTGACGTCCGTAGTAGTAGTGCGCGATAAAAAGACAATTATGGCTATTCAAAAGTCCATTTAACCAAAGTCATATGAGGATACTGAGGGAAAACTGTGCCAAACACGAATGTGTACATGAAAGTGGTAACAATTGTGTCCTTAGAATGGCAGTTCTGAAGCTTTTATTGTCATGTAGATGAATGGATTTTATAAAAAATTGGGGGCAGGACTTGCATGAAGAACATGAATGGAATACAAACAAGCCAATTTCAGCTGAAGCTATTGCAGCAGAGCACCAGACAGGGATGTTCTTTGGGTGTGCTCCTGGCTAGTCTCCACCAAGCATTTTGAATCCATCCAGTGGTCAAATTTAAAGGTACCTTTCCAGGGGGTCCCTTTCTTTTCTGGTTTCACAGTCCTCATGTAATTGATGGCATTGGAGTGCTGACCTTTCCAGAGTGTCCCTTACTTTTCTCCAATGACAAAAGAGAACTCAGACTATTTCCAATTTAAATCCATTACAAACACCAAAGAAAACTATGTCGCTGGGATGGGATCCAGCCACCCGACACCTCATTAAGGGAATTAAGTGGAAGATAACAAATGGACAATTCTGCGCGCCAAGAACAATCATTCCCGACCTTCACAAAATGGAAACAAATAAGCACTTATTCCACCGGAAAATAAGGGTTTCTTCCTCATCTTCTCTCTACCGAGAACCTTTTAATGAAGTAGTTCTCACCAACCCAATAACCAGTGTTCATCTGAAGCAAGTTCCTCTGGGTCAGTTCTGTTCGACGCCTCCTACATCGAACGGTGCCATGATAACTGGAACACGGAGGCTCACTGGCTGACTTGGAGTCGACCAGGTCATACGAGCGTAAAAAAAAGACGAGAACGTGCGTCAGCTTGTTCCCTATAGCTGGTCTATCACAAGGCTACAGTTGAAAAACAGCTGGATCAGGCTTGAACGCTGTAGCTGGTTAGTGTTGTGCGTCAGAGGATGGAGGAACATCCACTGTCTCCTGACTGACTCAGAGCAGCGCTGACTTCATCCGTCAGGAGAGACAGAAGGAAGCGTTTGTTTCCTTCTTCTTACTCATCCATTTGTCTGGCGGAACCAGCTCGTCTCATGTCACATGATCGCCTCACTGGCCGCGAGGCTCTCACACGCACATCCTACTCGCCTATCGCACCTTTTAGGAGGAAACAGACTAGTGTGGTGTAAAAGGATGTCTTAAATGAAGGTTTTCTGGTGGATGAATCTGCGACAGATGACAACATAATTTTCCTATTTTAGAAATATTAATGCAAGTTTTGTAAGTAACATCAATAGGTGACCATACAAAGCACAGCCCGGGGCCTGTTTTGCTGGTATTTAGCCACATGGTCAGTGTCATGCTTTCTGCTCGACAGCTTTTGCTCTAAACTAATAATGAACAATTCTATTTGTGTGAAAAATTTAAAGCCATTGTTATGGAACTTCCAATGTTGTAGTTTATTACAATTGAAGACTAAAACTTTTTCTTTCTTTGCATTTTTTGTGTGAGTGGGTGTGCGTGTCCACACGCATGTGTGTGTGCAAACTTGTTGACTTGTGCTTGTGGGGACCCATTCTTTGAAACACACCTCCTTGTGGGGACGTTTTGTTATTTGGGGCCATTTGTGGGGACCTTTTGCCAGTGCCCACAAGGTTATGCTTCAATTCGAGGATTAAAACATCAAAATAACTGGGTCATTATATTTGAATTTAAGTTTGGATTAGGCCCTGGATAAGGTTAGCCATGTTATTTGGATGGTTAGGTCTAAGGGTGACAGGCTGGGTTAAGCGTGATGTCAGTGAACATAGATTATGTGTGTGTATATTTTTTTGGCCCTGTTCCAGCATACACCACCATAACATAATAATACATTGTCATTATATCACACAGTAATCATATTTGTTGTCCAATATATTGACAACCCTTAAATCTTTAAACACATGATGTATATTTTATTCAATAAAAACATTTATTCAGCTTTATTTTTGCTATTTATGTGTATATCTGAATAGATTTCTTGTGCTTGTTTTACGTATTTAGTCTTTTCTCCAGCAATGACAACCTGTGTATCTGAAAAATTAACACTCTTCCATCTGTTTCCAGGTAATTTCGCCTAATCTGACAGTTTTATTTGCCTTAAAACGGCAGCGTTTGTCATGTGGCAGGCGCTTCCTCCAGAATCACTTTTCTCAAGCGCCTGATAATTTAAAATGAGCTTCACCGCTTCGTCTTCCTGCGTCATTCCAATATAAATTTGATGCATTTGGCCGACCTTGATTCCATCTCCACAGGAATGTAGGCTGATACCTTATCAGCTCAGGTCAATATCCGACCTGCCGTCTGTCTGTTTGCAGAAATGAGCCGTCGTCTGCCAGAATGAAGCAGCAGTTGCGAAGCAAACTCTCTTGGAAAGGGCGTGAACAATGCAATGTTAGTCTTGCTTTATTTGTGCACCGTCTCCATCGCGTCAATGTCTGGGTGAGCTGCATCAACCGCAGGAAGAAGCGATGACGTGTCACGAACCACTTTGCTGGCTGACACATTGATTGATGGCTGACAGTTTTGTAACAGCAGGGTGATGCGTTTTGACCATCTGTTTGGTCACGTCCCTGGAAATACAGAGCAGTGGACGACGATTTAATGCACAAGCTGCAACAAAAGTGATGCAGAAGAGCACACCAAAGAAGGAAAGGAGGAGTGTTGAAAGCCTTTGTTATGTCAGTTATGAGTGAGTTCCTCTGGGCTGTAAGCCTGTTATTCCTCCCCTCTCACATCCATCTGGGTCAAAGGTAAAGTTTCCTTAAGCTCCACTTTTTTTGAGCGAGTTAATCTTCCTCACTCGGACAAGCCAACCGTGTTCATCCTTTTTTTCGTGCCTGTGGATGGATAAATCATTTTAACAGAAGAAAAAAGGTTTGAAAGTTGGAGAAGTGTTTAGTGCCGGAGCGGACAAGATGATGAACCGAGCAGATGTCGCAGAGAACACCAGAGTGTGAAGGTTTAATAAGTCCCAGACACGTGGATCTTATCAGACGACGTTTGACGTGTAAACCTTTAACAAATATTTTGCGCTCACGACTTATCATCCTCCAAGGCGACTGAGTTCACCGTAACTTGAACGCACACCTCTGACCGAGAGGGCTACAAGGTTAATGTTTGTGTGAGCTGACAGCTTTATTGCAGGTGCTTTTTCTTTCTGATTTACAAGCTCTTAAGGAACAATATAGACTGACACCATCCGTGTCCATACACGTTTGATGTCACGCAGTTATGGCTGTTTTAACTAGCACAGTGTGCAGCCCATAGAACAGAGGTGGGCAAAACGAGGCCTGGGGGCCACATGTGGCCCTTTGCCTGTATTAAAGGGGTCCGCATGTGGTCAGAGCAAAAATAAAACAAAGTACAGCCAAATAACATGTTGCAAGCATATTCGGTCAGGGCACAATAATAATATTTGCCTCGTTTTATCTTGTTAAAGTAATAAAATACAAGATATTTTTCTTCTGTCCTTTGCTTGATGGCCCCTCGCAACAGTGATAGTAGATAACGTGGTCCCTTTGGAAATGTAACTGTCCACCCCTGCCCAAACAATGACAGCGAAGCAGCTTATAATATTGGCTTGGCTGCCTTATTTTGTAATTATTATATCTTATATAATTATATAATATTTATATTTCAATATTTATATTATATAATATTTCAAAAACATATTTCCTACGTTTATAACAATTATAAGCATTTCCGCAAAAAATCTTTAAATAATAATAATAATAAGAATAATGATGTTGTAAAAATGTATTTGCTTTAAATCTGTATGTTATTTCAATATCCGTGAAATCAGTTTTAACTGAATAACATTGCATATTACTATACATATTGAAGTTAAATATCAAATTAAATAGAAACTAAATATCAAATGGCAGCAACTTGTATTTGAATTGGGGTAAAAAAAAAAAACGAAAACAAATTATAAAAAAGGTTATTGATTATTAAGTTTCCTTTGCAGGGAACATTATACAATATGACATCATAACAAATGCATCCACGCTGTAGGAGAGTAAATGAGGTTGGACCGATAATATATATATTATATATATATATTTATAATAAGATTTCTAATGGGACATGTTTACTTCCATAGAGTTCTCTCCTTGGTGCACTTACAGGTTAATGTGCACAGACTCAACTTAAATGTGAATTTGTTGGAATGTTTCCTCCTTCCTGATGATCTTGTTTTATTTTTTTATATTGTGGAAGTCAGTTCTCCGCTTCATTTGCTGTGCCGGCTGCTTTTACAGGAGTTCATGAAACTCAACGCAGCAGCATGATATCTGGAATTCCACAATATATCTTTGAAAACTGTCATTATCGGAGCGATGATTTATCTTTTTAATTTCCTGGAGGTCCACGCCTCCTCTTTCTCCCACACTTGCATTAGAGGAGATAAGGCAGAATTCAGATTCATGGCATCAGAACAGCAGTAAATCATCTTGCTCTCATCATTAAACCATCCGCTGTCTGTCCTCCTGCAACTTTCTCACACTTCGGCTGTCTTGCACTCACTGTCTGTAAGAGTGATGGATGAATTCACCTGAGTTCGTGGCTCTCAGTGAGTCGTCCTGCAGGGAGGCCGGAGTATTATAAGACCCGGCAGTGATGCAGACAAGCTGAAGGAGGATTGGCAGATTTGGAGGTGACATCACTTGGTTCTGACGCCAGCATAGCTACATTGTGTACACACACACACACACAGATTATAACTAACAGCTTCCCCACCTCACTCTCTGCAATCTTCACCTCTTCCTTTTCCTCTAGCAAAGATGGCCTTCATGCTGAAGTTATAGAGATGCCGAGTGCATCACGGAGAAATCACATCATAAAGCTCAACCTCTCTTCGCAGTGTTTCCACCCACAACCTCATCTTGGCATTGCCCTGGTGGAGTCCTCTCTTCCATCACTGTGTGGTAGTTGGCTGCGGTTTTGACCCAACAGCCAACCCAGCTAATCTCTTATATTCCCGCCATCGCTTTTATTGAGCAGCTAATCTGATGCCTGTTACTAGGTGCCATGTCCAAAGTGTCACATGACGAGTCCATCCAGCCACAGTGTTGCGTAATATATAGCAGCAGTTGCGCCAGTGACCTGCTTACTACGTCACAAATTCACCATCTTATTTTATAGACATCATCAGCCAATAATGTAGTGCATATGAATCTATAATAAATATTTGGTTTTCTTCAAATATGATGCTTGGGAAATCCAAAATCTTTCCCTCACGGTGTCAACAGAGGACCGTTATACAAGAGCGCTGAAGATTGCTTCATGGTGTTTTGACATGATTATTATGGTTATGAAATGGCGCTGGTTCTAAAAGCTGTAATAACATCTATATCGACAGCGGTGAGAGAGCATTGTGCGGCGACAAAGCTCCTGAGGCGTTTGCTGACAAAGCTGCCATTGTGCTTCTGCTGCAACCTCCTGCAGACATTCAGTACCCAGAGTTTGACCCAGTTGGTTAACAGATTGTGCTTTGTGTATCAAACACACACACACTTTGACACATCCATAACAACAACATGAAAAATGGCCTGGACGGACGGCAGAGGCTGAAACCTGAGAGAGCGTTGTCCAGCTTGCGTCACTGTACCTCTTAAATTCCGAGTCTTTAAAAATCCCGTCCTCATTCTGACACCTCCCTCATTGAAACAATGCAGACGATACGTGAGTCAGTGTTTTCGAGACGCACGGCGGCCAGAATAATCCAGTCTTAAACATGACAGGACACCTGTTGCAAGCACTCGGCCATGTGCGCTAAATGCCGAGGAGGATTACAGCAGATGTCATGTCGTGGATTATGCTAGCCTTATGTATCTGCCTCCACGGATCTCCCCCTCTTGTCACCCGACTGAAAATGCCTTCTTAATCTCATTTGAGTGTCACAAAAACAAACATTTGGTTCAGCACAGTGTTTTCCTTTCACAGTCCTGATTCCTGTCTGCCTGTGGCGGCTGTGCCGAGCGGGAGGAGGGAAGGGCCCCAGCTGCTGTGTGACGTAAATGCAGCACAAACGCTCTGTTTGTGACTCCGCGGCCCATCAAGACAGCCCTGACCAGTTAATGGGTTAGAACATACTCCCATCCTGTCCCCTCTGCTGACCCCTGCAGTGCCACAGAGGCTCCTGGCGAATGTTGCGGACAGACCGCAAACAACAGAAACAACGTCAGGGTGGCTCATGTGGAACATAAGTATGCATTTTACGCATTGAAACAGCCCGGAGGGGATTTCGTTTTCATTAATCAGTTCTTTCAAGAGCCACAGGCAGAATTCCACAAGTCGGATGACGAAGAACGGCTTCAGTTTCCTGGAAGACATTCCTTCTTCGAAATTCTCAACGGCGCTCACCCAGTGGGTGCCCAAGTCAAGAGGCCCAGAAGGACCTCTCCAAGAAAAGTGCCTCCATCTTTTCCTATCCAAGTTGTGTACCGACACTGGAGTTGTCAATGGATCAACACCAACACGGGAGTAATAACAAAATACATGAGAAAGGCACTGGGACTGAGCATACCTCCGACAAACCACTCAGTTAAAGTTATGGTTCCACCGTGCAAACTGAGGGCTGGAACCAATTTCCACTGTTCCCCCTGTTGGTCCAGCATCTCACTCTCACACAGCAATCTACCACTACAGTAGGACCTATAACCGTCGCGTCGGCTATTTTGAATGGCATTCGACTTATGTCCAATCCGACTTACGAACGGTTGGTCGGAACCGATCCCGGTCGTAAGTCGGATGTTACTTGTACCTTACAAATTCAAAGAAGTGGGGTGCACGTAATGCTTTACACAATCATCACACATCCTTAAAATGAAAGACAAAGACAATGACTATGGTTTTGTTACCAAATTAAGGTCTTATGCTATGGGAGAGAAGTTTCCATACAGATCCAGTACGGAACCATATAGAGATGGAGAGTTCTGTCTGTGCTCTGTGTTCATTTCATCCGTGCACATTTCCACAAACCGAGCAGTACCACAGAAAACCATGGGGGGAACTGTTGCTGTTACAACCCGATCCTTAGCTCTAATGATACACGAAGAAAACATTAGAATTGTCCGTCCTCCAGTCGCGATATAATTCGGTCAGGCTGCCCGGATAATCCAGTTATTCCAGGTCAGACGTCAGTTTCACTGTGAATCCCTGTTTCAGATTGCTACGTCTCTCAAGTACATTACAGGACATGATTTTTGGGTTAAAAGAAAGGCCACCAACGTCACAGGACTGATAGCTTTCTACCTTTTCAAATACAGTAGCTGGCAGGAACATGAATTATCATTTTTCTTCAAGCACAGAAACGCTGTTGGCAAATATAGATGTGTCAAAAAGACTGAAAACTGAAGACAAATGAGTGATGCCGTCCACACTCTCACCCCCACGGTGGTATTTCTGCTGCCACACCTGGAGAGAAACGTTCCTCGTCCACCTTCGCAGAGTCCCTGCCATATAATTAGCCCAGCAGAAGTCTCACCGTGCAGCGACTGTTAATTATACACTGAAGGTGTCAAACTGAGATAATGATTTGACTCAGCAGTTGGAGGTTTGGGTAATAAAAAGAGCCGTATTTTTAGCCAGGGTTACGCAGTGAGTTGATGGAGGCGGGAGGCAGACATAGCCAGAAGGTCCAGAGAAGGAATTGAAGCCCGATGTTTTCATTTTCCTACTGTCACCTGCGGCCCACTGCCATGTACAGGTCAGAGCAACTGAACTGCAGTCACACTGGGTACAACAGGAAAGGAAGTGGCTCCGTAATACACATGTGGAACATCAAGATACTTCAATAAATTCTATTCAATTTTTAATAAAATTACTTTTGTTGTATATCATAATTGTATTTTTCTATCTCAGTATTTTTCATTTTGACATATGTATCTTTATAAATACATTATTAAAATTATTATTATTATTTATTATTTTAATACATTTTCATGAATAACAAAATATTAAGAAAAAAACATTTTATTTTATTATTTTCATATCATTCATATATCACACACAGCTGATATATATATATATATGTGTGTGTGTGTGTGTGTGTGTGTGTGTGTGTGTGTGTGTGTATATATAATACCTACACATGTCATACATATAATTTGTCATGTAAGGCATTTACAACGTATCAGAGGAGCTTGAAATTGACATTCAGACATAGTATATTATGATAGTATAAAGAATCTTTATGCTAATGCTTACACTGTTTTATAGTTCATTCGTATTGTATATATTGGATTACAACTAAAGCTAATTTTATACATTAATTCTGTGTCTTTTATGAAATAAAAAAGATGACATTTCATGATTTGTTTATTTTCATAACATAATGACCATATTTTTTAATATCCTCATTTACTGTTGAGCTTCAGATTCTTCAAAGCACAAAAGAGGTCTGGTGGACAAGGAGCGGCTTCTTAAGACTTCCCACGGACTCTTCTCTGTCTGTGAATTATTAACAGACTGACATTTATTGGTTTCAGAGAAGCTGCTGGCAGCAGGATGAAAAGGTGCTGCAGAAGACAAACAATGGCGTCTTTGTGCTGCACATAATCTACAGTTAATCATTGAAGTGGTCAGTGTGTGGTCTGCTGCTGGTTCATGTCTGCAGCTCAAGCTGGATGAGGATCAGAGAAGATGCTGCAACATGTGTGTGTGTGTTTTTGTTGTTGTTTTTTTTTTCTATCTAGCCATATCCTAGCAACCCAATCGAGCACGAGCTAGAACTAAAGCAAAAATGATGACCTGAGTTTGTAGTTCAGTCGGTACAAACTCTGCTGGTTGTTTCTGGTACATTGTGTTCTCTCTTGTTTGTTCTCTGTTCAAATCGTGGATCACCGTGAGACAGAAAACCCAGCTGGAAGACATGGTGACAAGCAATAGATAGAAAAGTTGAGTTTTTCTAAGGTCATGTACAACAATTTCACTTTTTTTTTTACACTTTGTGGTAATACTCTTCTACATTAAGTATCTGCTATTCCTATGATCTGACTTTGGGACCCACCATCACCCCTAAAAGCCGGTGACCAATGTCAAGAAAATATATTTATAAATGTAACAGAATATGAGCTTCAAATACGACACATCATGACAGTAATTTCATGTTCAGAAGAAACCCAGTGCAATGAGCGCAGTCACTCCGTAGGTGGCAGTAGCGATACAGAGCACCTATTACGCACTAGGAAGAAGAAGAGGCCATGCAGGAGGGAATGAATGAAAAAACATCAAACATTTTGACATCATATCCCACTGCATGGTGTGTTTTATAGAGTCAAAATGTTCACTTTCTGCCAGCTTTTTCTAGAGCTGGTCATGTGACCGGATGTGCCGCATGGCTTACGTCCCTTCTCAATTCGCACATTTCCCACCAAGCGTGACAGTTTTTGCTCGTCCACTTTTGGAGTTATTCTGTTTATAAATGTACGGACAAAGAAACAACATGGCGCCACTAATTGACTGTCTGATGTCATGAGGTCAAACGTTCTGTATTCCCTTTGTTTGCTCCAGTTCTCTTTTTGCGCGTAAGGGAACGGAACATGCGCGACCACAAGACGAGTGCGTCGTTTTCCATTTGAGGTCCCGCTACTTTGATAAAGTAGTTTGTCACGTCGCTCGCAGCAACAGTGCCAGATCACATACCAGCTTATCTCACAACACATGAGTTGTGTCCTCGCGACCTCATCCCTGGCTTTCCTTTTTTGGTGTCAGCACAGGCTGCCTCCTCCATCTACGCCCACTTTGCTGAAGAAAGGCTCCGGCGCTCACATGTCTCTCGCAGATGTCCTGAATGTCATGTCTTCGCCTCACAGACAGCCTCCTTCACCCAGCTTACGACTCCTAATCCACGCTGAGCTGTTCTTTTCCCCGGCAGACTACTCTTAACTCTGCAGCCCTGAATCAAAACCACACTCTCATGCCACATGCTCAAACACACACAGCTGTCAAGACGGAAAACTTGCGAACGACACAGTGAAAATTCCAGAAGTAGGAAGAGTTCAGGACAGGAAGAGCAGCGATGCCGTCTCCGTGTTTATCTCCGACATCTGCCACTCACTCAGAAACCCTTGACTGACGTTAACAATGGTGGCAGTTTCTCTCGCCACTGTGAGTTAAGGACAGTGATCCGGCTTTACGTGGCCCAGCTGAGAAGCCATATGGACCCTGAGCTGGTAGATCAGGAGCATACGATGCAACACCTGGAGGGATTAGACTCGCAACTTTCCTTCCATCTGGACTTTTCAGCAGGCCACAAGTAAACTCAGCAAAAAAAAAAACAAACGCACATATGCATCTTAAAACATTAGCTTGGGGTTGTTTATTCCTTCTGCTCCTTGTTTCGCTGCTTATCCCCGCAGTACTGATCCGTTTGGGCCAGGAGTTGCTTTGATGGGTTTAATAATCAGGTTGTAATGTTTTTTTTTTCTGCTGCGATGGATCAAATCTTTTTATCCCGAGCAGCTCAATTCTCCAAATCCCCTGTTAGTTCAGATTGTGCGTGTGTTTTCCTAGCGGTGGACGTCAGCACGGCAGCAGGCTCCGTCAGAACCGGCGTTTGTATTTACACATGTGGTCAGCCGAAGTTCCCCGTCAAGATTGTTTCCACTGATGGGTTCAATAGGGGAACAGAAGTCGCGCAGAGGACTTATTCGGGTCGGTTGTTCAGCTCAACCCCGGAGGTTTTCCAAGCTCTTTTGTATGCTGTTATAAAAAGAAAAGGCAGCTGAGTTTTGTCCCGAGATCAGAAAAACAAACAAGCAGTGTGAAGGCATTTAAAAAGAAACATCTCCACTCATGAGATTGGAGGATGACGAGATTGCCAAACTTTGCCAATGTCTTTCATTCAATGTTATCAAAAATAAGATGCACCCTCGAGTGCAGCACCGGTGAGTCATGGAAATCTATTTCAATACGTTATCCTTTCATCCTCATCCAAATGTTCCCGGCAAATAATAATTGATTGAACTGTATTGTTTTCCTTCCTGCAATTTCACTTTTCTTTTAAATATCACACCCTTCCTTGCCTTTGGGGCCAGAACCTGCTCACTCATTCTTGTACTTTCCCACCAGCAGCTGCAACAGCAAGTCAGCCTCCTCTACCTAAACTTGTTTTGATCACCTTCCTGAGTCACACCAACCCTCTTCACGTCCAGGAACCTCATTGGCTGTCTCTCCTCTTCCCCTCTTTCCTGGCTCTGACATTCTTCTTCTAACACTGGCTAACCTCACCAAACCATGTGACCTCTGTAACCTTTCGAGTCACGCCTGTTGTGGATTATTCTTCCTGTCTTGTAGTTATTTTCATTCTTTGATGCAGTAGATGGACTCAACAAGCAAAGCTTTGACGATCACATGATCGTGTTGTCTATCGTAAATCGTCCATCGTGCGGCGCATCATGGGAGGACGCGCTACTGTAGCTGCTACCCTGGTGTCACAGACGCCTCCAACTCCTCCCTGCCTGCTTTCTTCACTTCCCTATGGCTTTCTCGAATACATGATGAAGTGTTTTATAGTGTTCACAATAAAACACTTCATCATCGAAAAACATCATTGTCCGCGGAGAACAAGCCGAAGCATTAGCGCTTCATTTTGCAATGGTGTTTAGTACATCCATCCTTATCAAGAAGATGTTTATTCAAGTGTACTCTCAGTATTCTTATTTTACTTTTTTTATTTTTTTAATTATTTCTTTTTTTAACTAAAAGTGAGAAAATATACCGTTACATTTGACATAGTACATTTGAAATACATAAAAGTAGCACACTGAAGTTATACTGAAGTATACTGAATAAAGTTAAAACTTCCTGTATACTACTTCTTTTCCAAGTATAATATTGAGACAAACCAGAAGCAAACTGTGCAAAGGATCATGGGAGTGGGAGACTGGGGGCAGAAAACAGACTTTTGTTATTATTGTTTGATACTTTTGCTCTTTTACTGTTTTGTTTCCATTTGAAAGTGGTTGATTAGTACTTAATCTAATTTAATTACTGAATATCACTGTGAGTGTGGCCCTCAACCATAGGAGGTATGTATTGTACTCTTAAGACTTTAGTTGTTGATGTGCAAAGCTGATAAGTACATTGCCAACTGTACACAGCTGGGAGGTAACTGTGTACTCCTTGGGTTAGTGTACATATTTTTCAGAGTTAACACTATAAACAATGTGAACTTATAACATACGTATATTATTTGAAATGTGGATGAGAAGTAAATACCCACTACATGAGGAGTATACATCTTGTATACTCACTGAATACTTGGAAGTACGCTTTAGTAAACTAAAAATGTTGAATTTAGTCGGAAAATAAACTATAAAAAATACTTTCTACTAAACTAGTAGTATATGGCCTGGAGTATATATGTATACTTGTACTTACTCAAGTGTACTTAATAAAATGAACTTCAAGTATGCTAGTTTTTGCTAAGGGCAAACTGTGGAGAGATGTGTTTATTGCCTTGGATTCTGAGCCATTTTTTTGTTTGTTTTGACTGAGCGGTCCATGTGAGTGTAACCCTTACGAGTAATCGTCATCAAATATTTAAATATTTTAGTGCCGTCAGCAAATCATAACCAAAGACCTATTAAGCATGACGTCTTTTAAAAGTAGCTGGTAAGCCAGAACACTCTGCACTGGTGCATTGTATGTGCTTTGAATTTTCAATGTCAAACCCTCCCTCTTCTGCATTTAATATTCTTTCAGAAACCTGTTTTAAATGATGTGTCGATTCCAATCATATTCAGTCTTCCGGCTCACTATCACCTTTTCTGGTACCCCAGCGGCCCCCCTCCTCTGCCACACGCTGCCCAGGATGAAAAGGCTGATCCAGGGAATGACGCACATGGTTGTGTCTCCTGAGGGGTTTATGCGCACACAAGCATTCATGGAGCCTCAGTGCAGATGGAGGCAGCGTCCAGGTATTTGCATCGCCAGATAACTGACACCACGCAGGATCATCGGCTAAGCTCCCGCAACAATAGACAGAATTCTCCCGCAGAAATTGGATTTTGTTTCTCTCTTCTACGTCTGACTTCTGCCCTGGGAGGAGATTTGAACAGGGCCGTGTGTCTCGCTTCAGATTTAACTCTCCGTAGACTAAAAATGAATCATTCAGATTTCATTTTCATTGGGCTGTGTTTTATGTAATTGTCACTCTAACAATTTAAATTCAATCATTTGTTTACTGTTTACCTCGCTGAGCTATGTCAACTGTTCCCCTGCCAGACTGCAGCAATGATCCAGCATCCTTGTAGAGAGAGAATGGCTCTATTCCTCTGCAGCCAAAAGAGAACACTTTTTAGCAAAGTAGGAAGAAAAGAAACAACTTTCTGATGGGGTTCCTTCACCATCCCCCTGCT
This sequence comes from Synchiropus splendidus, assembly GCF_027744825.2. NCBI lineage: Eukaryota > Metazoa > Chordata > Actinopteri > Syngnathiformes > Callionymidae > Synchiropus > Synchiropus splendidus. Next base: position 6,040,360 of record NC_071343.1, on the reverse strand, counting down.
GGACCTTAAGAGCTGGATCATCTTGTCCTGCTAACATCTGCTGCTGAGCCGGCTAATCCCTTCCACTGTTCTCTGATCTGTTTTCGCTCAGTCATCCACCACCCTCTTCTTTCCAACCATCTTTGGAGAGACCTGCAACTGTAAGACTTCTCACCAACACTGTTTCTAGGCTGCTGTGAGTCACTGTTGAAACTTGTATCCACAACTAGAAACAATGAAATAATTGTATGACTTGTTTATTCACATATTGGTCGCTATTAGAGTTGACAGAAACAACCCCAAAACTGCATATTTTCTTACAGATGCACTCACTGAAGCTAAAATATAAGTCAGTTCCATATGGAAGTGCAACCCTTTCACTGCACTGATGTGGCCCCCCTGAAGTAAAATAAAACTGATCACATCAGAATTGTATGTTGTGCAATGTTTTTTGTTTATTGTGAGTGTAACTGAAATAGAACTTCCTTGTTTATTATTAGTATTTTAGAATTATCTCTTGTCCCTTGATTTTGAAAGGTATGAGACATATTGAGAATCTCTAAATGGATTATGCTTGCATTTACCAAAACAAGCACTAACGCTTACTGTGTGACATAGATAGATAGATAGATAGATAGATAGATAGATCGATAGATAGATAGATAGATAGATAGATAGATGACAGACAGACAGACAGACAGATAGATAGATAGATAGATAGACAGACAGACAGATAGATAGATAGATAGATAGATAGATAGATAGATAGATAGATAGATAAAAAAGAGTAGGTCACAAACAACTGTGTCTCAGGAAGAAGTTCCACGAAAGCCTTTGATCGCTCACGACTTTGGTATTTGGGATGGTGGCTTGTAACATTAACACCGATACTATCTTTAACACTATTTAAAAAAGGACGGTAGATCCTGGAAGCATTTTTGTTTCAACAGCAGTGTGGGGGCGCCGTGCTCCACACATCAGATTTAATTTGCTAAATGAGCTAAAACCATGGGAAAGGTCTGCGGAGTCAAGCTCTTCAAAAATACGGCTCAAACTGATGGTTCTTGTCCACTGCTAATGAGATTATCGACGTCTTCACTTTGCCACGCACGCAGAAACACTTGTATTGATTGTTGAAAGGGTCACGTCGGGTCCGGCGCTGGCCCGGATAAACTGAACGTGAAATCATAAAGAAAATCAAATGTTGCAAAAATGCTGGGCAGGAAATTCAATCCTCCCGGCTGTGATTCAGCCGCCAAGTGGAATGATGATCCAGAAGACAAAGAGAGCCGCGTCAAATGAAAGGACGTGGTCAGTTTGTCTCGAGAGACGTTTTGATGTCTTCCCTTCCTCTGTGAAAGATCTGACATATTATAAATATAATCTACTTCCTGTGCTATTGCTAGAACTGGAATTACATGCTGTGCCATCTATAAGGTAAAATTTCACCTGTTTTAAAATTTGTTTTCTGAGTAAATGCACCATTAAACCCATGGTTAATTCTTGTTGACTCATTGAAGTGTGCAACTCCCGCACTTATATAGTCACATCAAAGATATTCCTCAGCCAGATTAAATATACAAAACTGTATTTAAATGGAATTCCTTTTGCACTTTCTCTTCAATTATCTACCATTTTCACATACATATGCATTTTAAATGTGTATGATCAGTGGTCTGATGTATGTTGGGAGTGAATGACGGCTCATCTCAACACCTTCACCTCCCTTCTCTTGGCTACTCACTTCATTCTTCCTCGATTCACTCAGGGCAGTCACAGCGAGGTTGAAAATGAACGTCTCTGTTTGATCATTGTGACTGAAGGAGGACAAAAGTGTCATTCTTCTGCGGCAATTAACGCTCGACTGTGGCCGCCTGTTGACTTTGGCAGGCGTTGTGCGTCCTTGTGAGCTTGTGCGTCAAGATATCATGCAGGAGGCCCAACAACAGCTTGAACAAACACATTCATTCAGGCGTTCTCACAGTTTCACATACAAACCTACTTCTGTTTTTTCTGCTCAGAGAACACACACACACACACACACACACACACACACACACACATGCTCGCTCTGTCACAGACAAGAACATCCAAAACCAAATTATCTGGCGACTGATAGCAGAGAAGCTATTTTTAACAAAGCACTCACTGTTTGAATCTCACACCTGTGAGATCCAAGCAAGTCTGACAGCACTTCCTGGGGCGGTTTAGTGAGAATGAGTCCATTGTCATAGTCAAACTTGGGGCCTCAAGTAGGGATATTTTATTGTACATAGATTGTGTTCAGAGGGACTGAGCTACTTCTTCCCAGCAGGGACATTAAAAGCTCCCTTTATGAACAAAATTGTACAAGTCCATTTGAAACAACGTTTATGGAAGAAGTATTGATCAAGTACCCCTTGCACAAAACAGGAAAACGGAGGTGGTGGTCAGTGAGGCTGTTAAATATATTGCGACTGGAGGACGGAGAATTTCTTTATGTATCATTAGAGCTACGTATCCGGCAGTAACAGAAACACTGTCCTCAATGGTTTCTGGCGGTACTGCTCTGTTTGGTTCGTATCTCACTGAAAGCTTTGTGGAAACATGCAGAAATGAACACAGAGCTTAGATAGAAGGCTCCGTCCGTGTCCAGTTTGAGCATAAATGGGCCTTTACAATAACCACAATCCAGATCCTCTAAACCGCTCACATCCAACAGGGGAAGGAACTAAGTTCCTAAAGCGAAGCGCCGACACATCACCTGGGCACATTCCCTAACAAATCCACCTCAATGTGTGTCAACTTAAATTGACACACAAACTGGTTCATCCTGTTTGAAAGAGTATAAAACGCTTGAAGTGGTGAAAAGCAGATGTCAAAGCTTTGAAATACATCTCAATAAAATGAAGTTTTTCAGGTTCATGGATGACAGGCCAGGGAGGACGCAAACTGTAAGACAGGCGAAGGAGGAGGATGCTGAAAGAAGAAGGCGAATGTCGTGTACGTTGACGCATGTCTTGTCAACACAAAAACAAGTAAGAACATAAACAAGTGATTTGATCAATATCAACTGTCACGGTCAAGCCTCGATGTTTCTAGCACGTGGTTCCACAGCGTGCCATTGTTCCTTTGTGCCTCTGCGGTACCAAGTAAATCTCACTGAAAAACAAGCTGTTATTCTGCTTCACCTGTTGCATTAGCCATCAATCATCTCCCGTGTCTGACAATGCTAACTGCATTGACTTCTTGACTAGCATTGTTCTCCTTCTGCGTCATCAGCTAGTGTTTATTTTCTGTAGAACTAGCATAGCCTTGGATCTTCAATCATCTTTACAACTGTTATTTGTGCACCCAGGAATTTGAATCTTCTATAGCCACGCTTGGAGCAACAGCAGGTGAAAAGTACAGCATGAAATATGAAGACTGATAGGAAGCAAGAATAATCCTACACGCAATTTTGGTCAGATGCTGGTCAAGCATAGCATTATCTCTTTGAATTCTACATTCTTTAACACTAATGTTCCACTACACTGGTAAGCAATCGCAGCCTGGGGTGATAACCTTAAGTCAGGCAGCCATTTTTTTTTTACTTTTGAAAGAGGAAATGCAGGTCTTTCTACTACACGCAAAACATTTATATTGGCAAAAGATGAGATCTGTCAAGAATATTGTTTGCCAAGCACTTGACAAAAGCCATTGTGATTGGCTGACATGTACTGCGTTGTCGTCAGACCAGGAATTATTAATTCTGAAAGGGTGAAAGGTTTGTATGACATACATTTTTTTTGCAATAAATTATTAAATGTCACCAAAAAGAAGTGATTTTTGTGCGAGCCACTTCAGTCAGTCATGATGCATTTGTCATCCGACCAGGAAGTAGAACAGTTAAACAACTTACAAATACCGTCTTTTGTTTCGCATGGAGCAAAAGGTGCCACAGAATCCTTCGTTTCAACTTTCATTTGCTCATTAAAAAGATAGATAGATAGATAGATAGATAGATAGATAGATAGATAGATTGATTGATAGATTGATAGATTGATAGATTGATAGATTGATTGACAGACAGACAGATAGATAGATAATTGCGATAACCTCTGCTCTATTTCAGAGGTTTTCCTGAGCTAATCTTGTCCTCACTTGTCAAGGATGTGGAACCGTCTCTTGATTCTGACCTTGTAGCCAAGATGGACCCTGATTGTTTCACCAGAGGGACTGAATTAGACCAGCTACCTTGAACATAATTACAACACCACCGATAAGCTGTCTGACCTCCGCTATGATTAGCACCCCGTGTTCCTTTTAATGAAGCCCATGGATCCCGGTGTTCACGGAGCGCATCAATATTCATAAAATATTTACAAAAGTGACAAACCCAGACCTGTTTGGTGCAAGTGCAGTGGAACGTGACTGATACAGAACCTGTTTTGAAGCGATAAGAAGGAAGGACAAAAGCAAGACTTTCATCTCTTGCTGCAGATTCTGCAGTTTCAAAAGAACAAACATCAGCAGGGAATTGTGATGAACAAACCACTAGTCTGTAAAATAGCACATGCAGCGGTAGATTAAAGCCGTGCGGCGATTATTCATGCAGTGACGTGTGTTTTTGTGAGGCGCCTGCAGGGAGGGGGAGGCACATCCGGCTTACAGGGAAAAGTTGTGAAGGTGACACCGGACAAATGAATCAAAAGCAACACATTGGTGATGACCATCCACAATGGCAGCATCAGATTACGGACTTTGCAGGAGTAAAAACTACTCCAGCTGAGTGTGTGGGAATTATAATGTGAATTAAAGACCTCTCCCGCCACACTTTCATCGCACGCTATGAAAACACACCAAGGTCAATAGGTTATTCTACATAGTTGTTTTTCTACCGAGTGGCATATGGTGACGTTTCACCTGTGTTGCTGCACATTCTTACAGTCTCTCATAATGAAATACTTCCTTGAAAAGCAGAGAGAGGCTTGTTTCAATAGCATCATTAACAAATTAGTTAATTACCATGACGTCAAAAATGAGGAGGTTGAATCAAACTAGTTAAACCTCATTCCGGGCTTCATCATGATTTACCTAACCCGACTAGTACACGGGTCGCTGAGTGAAATTTGATACATGAACTACACATCATTTCTACCTTACAAGCAACAAAAGGTCACTTCACCGTCACTCACTTCGGCTCAAAAGCAACGTCAAACATCAACATCAAAAGCGTCCACCGTAATAAGAGCTTCAAGTGACGCACTTTAACTATAATAACTGACCCATTAATAGTGGTTTCCGCATATCTGTCCTGGGCCATGTATGACTGTAACACGTGCTGAATGTGGCCCCAGGCTGTGGGTTTGGCCAACCTTGTCTGATCAGTATGAAAATATACCTTTTTAAAATATATATTTCCAGCGACTTACACAAGTCATATTTAAGGCCTTGAAAAGAGAGCTCAAACACCTGTAACACTGGGACATTTACATAACAGGGTGTAGTCGTCTTTGAGTTAAAACCATATTTACTGTGAAAGACAGGTGGTTTCCACTACATGGAGAGGACTAACAGATACTGACTCCAACTGGAGTCCATTTTGAGATTGATAATTCTCCGCGTATGGAGCTATAAATGCCCAAATCCCATTCATTCATTCATTCAACAAGACAGCTGTGGTGAAAAGTCTTGTGGTGTGAACTGGAGAATTATGAATGCTTAACTCGGCTGGTAAGGTGCGGTGATATTGTGGTTATATTATTATATAATTTAAGGCGTGTTGAAGTATGAATCATTGCAAAACTCGGGTTGATGCTGATCATTCATGCATCAGTGCTCTTATCGCTCAGCCATCTTCAATATCTTCTCTGTTACTGACGGAGAATATGACAGACGTAGTGCAGACGTAGCTTCTGTAACCTCAGTTAGCTATGATGCCCCTCCCATCCCAGTTGATGTGTAAAATAAAAACCTCCAAAGAAAGGTGACGTGCGCAGCAAATGCCACGCTGAGTGGCTCTGGTGGATCAGCACTCTGTCTCTGTGCATGACGTAGCTCTCTCTCTGTGTGAGAGTGACGCAAGACAGCACCCAAAACCCATTCCAGCTCTGTTAATATACTGCACCGAAGTGAGTTTCTGAACCATCCCTGTAAAACTGCAGCCAATTATTCATGCAACAGTGGACTCTTGGAGAGTTTATAGATAATAATAATAATAATAATAATAATAATAATAATAATAATAATAATAATAATAATAATAATAATAATAATAATTGTTTCAGTTATTCATCCACCACCACTACAATTCTCTGAGTAGCAGCCATTTTTAAAATAATATTATTTTAATAACGTCAGTTTAACAAACAAAAAAATCTGAATGCAAAATATATAGTTTTTTTTTTAAAAGATAAAAACATTATTCATATATTTTATTGCTAGTCGTATTTTCAAACGTTTTAAAACGATAAACTTCATTGTGGTAGTCACCAGGTGCGCGTGTTCATGCGCGTGAACAGCACCAGTCAAACTGCCGGGAACGTCACGTGGTGACAGGTCTCTACGACTGACGTCATCGTCCCCATCTCCCAGCAACCTCACCATCTGCACCGACGTCACCGGGCGCTCGAGCCGCGCTGTTGCCCGGCAACCCCAGCCGGTCGCGCGAGCCCGGCCTTGCCTTGCACCCAGTGCTGAGCTCTGACGCGGGTGTGACGTCAATAAGGAGGTGTCAATTTGTTATGGTGGGAGGGGGACGAGGTGGGGGTGAGGGAAGAGGAGGAGGAGTCCCCGCGTGAGTCCCGAAGCTCGCGCTCAGAACCACCGAGGAGTCAATACGCACCGGCCGCCACACAGTCCCGGGCCGAGGCTGTCGGAACTTACCTTCATAGCGAGCGTGGAAAAGTTGTTTTGTCGAATCTTCCCTACCTACCGAGGCAGTGCTGTCTGTGGAATGGTTCACATTTCTTCTGGGCGCTGCCACAACTTTGACTGCAGGTTTATGTCCGCTGTTTAAGGTGAGATATCCTTCGTTTCTATCCTTTGTTCGACTCACATTGTTACACTTGACTTGTCCCGACCTGACGATTTATTTATCTAGAGCAAGCTCAATCATTTGAACTGTACAAATGTCTTAATAGTCAGTCAAATCTTTTTCAATATTTACAATCCAACCTGTCATTTAATTTAACACATTTGCTGGTCGTTTGCTTTGATTTCCTGGTTTCTAAAGCTATAATAATTATTTCAAAAACACTTTCTATTGAGAAAATGAGTTTATTTTTAATTATAACACTAAGAACACTGTAATTTTCAATGTCATCACTGTTTCCCATTTTCCATTTATGTGATTTAATTTCAGGATCTGAAGATAACACTATGAACAAAAAAAAATTCTAATAATATGGAAGTGATGAAATAGTACACTTGTATTTCTCCTCTGTGGATCGGTGTTAAGAGAGTGTTTGTGTGCAGGAGGCTTCCACGACTTCACTTGCCACCATGGTGATCATGTCTGAGAACAGTCGGGGGCCTCAGCCCAGCCCTGCCCAGGGAAGACCCCTGCAAGTGGGCTTCTATGAGATCATCCGCACCTTGGGGAAGGGGAACTTCGCTGTAGTCAAACTGGCCAAACACAAAGTCACTAAAACGCAGGTTAGCATCCATCGCCTGGTGATGTGTGTGTTTACTTTCCACCCTTTTATCCGCCAAAATCTTACAAGCCGGGCGTCATTTCTCAGGTGGCCATCAAGATTATTGACAAGACAAGACTGAATCCTTCTAATCTGGAGAAGATCTACCGAGAAGTTCAGATAATGAAGCTGCTGAACCATCCTCACATCATCAAACTCTACCAGGTGCGCACTTGCGACGTGATTTTATGAGCTTTGGATTGTCGTCGTGCGTGTGACAATAGCGGTCTGATAATATGGTGAGGTCATCCGGGCGACAGGAAGAATTTGTTTTGTAGACAAGGCTGCACTGAAGCCAAGTTACAGGAGGGAAACATGAGCTCCTTGTGACCTCGGTTGGTGAGTGTGCAGCTGGTTAGGGAGCAGGACTGGTGTGTTTCTCAGAACAATGCTCCTCTCAGACCAGCAACACCGACTGTAGCAGTCAGGTGAGTGCGTGCGAGAGATGAGTCCACAGCATTTGGACTTATCAGCGTCTGCTCAAATTGCAATGTGTCTGAGCGTCACGTGAAGGCAAAGGCTTTACTTCTAATCAAATTGAAGACTTAGCTGAGGGAATCCGCTTCTTTTTTTTTTCACTCAGCTGGACTCTCCAGGCTGGAGGCACGCGTCTGGCAATAAACACAAGCACACAATGCCCTTTGCTTTTTTTGTTTGTTTGTTTCTCTGAATTGGTGTGGATTATTTCTCAAGATTTTAAGCGGCTTGAATGTGAAATCACATTTGAGCCGCAAAACTAATTAACAGCGTGAAATGATTATCGCCGCCCGCATGCCCGCCGCGGTAAAATGGAAAATCAATCGCATCTATTAGCAAATGACGTTGTCGAGGAGAAGATGGATTACCTACCACAGGGATTAGCAATTGAAATTATTACATGAGCATTTTGATCAAAGTTGGCTATGGGTGTACAAGATCCTAGTTAAGGTGATGGAATGTGGCCAGGCCCTTGGATGAAGTAGTGGACAGTGAAGGTGAAAAAAGCAATAACATATATAGTATATTTGTGTAAAGACGGTGCACAATAACAATTCCTTCAATATAACACAGTAAATGAAATGCTATAGCGATGTTATTTTTATGTACATCTTTACAGTTAAAACAAAACTTTCACTCAAACAACACTGAGCAATTCTAAAATACTGATATAGAAAGCCTTAACTATTGAATATTGATGGAGATCACGACAGAAGGTTGGAGCGAACCAGTCCACTTAAGACGGATGACGTATTTAACTATGGTTTTATAAATGTTCTCCATAATCAAAGGCATCCGTGGCAGTTATGTAACCATACTCGGTCTATAATAAACCATTACAATCTGGTTTTATGCTTCCTGTGAGGGGAAAAGATTCTCTCTGATTGAATTATGAGCATGTGATGTAGCGCGACCGGTGGTCACATTTAAGTTATTTAACATTAGATTCAAGTCTTTAAAAAAACAGTATGGAAAGTGCCAGTGTTTTGGGACTAAATCTAAGAGTCTGTTTGGCCACGATGGAGCTAATCAGCTGCTGCTTCTCTTCTCTCAGCACGTGAGCATGAACTAAATTCTAAATATTCTCCCGAGGTCAGAGGCTTAACCTCGCCATTTTTGACCTTGCATCAAATGCATTTTCTTCCTCCGCCCCCGGTGGTGGAGAGGGGGTCGTGCTTAGTGCAGCGCAGCTCTTGAGAGTCATGACGTCAGCTGCACCTCAAGGTGACAGAGCACCAGATAGTCCACTGGCGCTTCTGTCTGGTCCGAAAGGCTTGAGCGGCAGTGGAACAGAATGTTATAATATCCGGGCCTGCAGCCTTGTGGAAAGCAGCGCTCTCCATCCTTCCGGGCTCATGTTTGCCGCTCTGTCATACATGCTTTATGAGGCCTCAGAGGAATGAAGAGATAAGGGATTCCTCTGGAGGACCTGGGGCAGGACATTCCTGATCAGTCAATGCATCTGTGTTACCAGCATGTTTTTAAACACATCATGTTAAGCTCCCTGAAGCCAACCGTGCTAGGCTTACGCTACAATGAGCTAAATGTTTCTATTCATTCCAGGTCATGGAGACCAAAGACATGTTGTACATCGTGACGGAGTACGCAAAGAACGGAGAAATGTTCGGTGAGTTCCTCGTCAGATTAAATATTGACTTGACTCGGTGTGTTCCTGAATTAAGAAAAAACATGTCTCCGCTCAGATCACCTGACCTCAAACGGGCGTATGAGTGAGGATGAGGCACGGAAGAAGTTCTGGCAGATCCTGACAGCGGTGGACTACTGCCATCGTCACCACATCGTTCATCGTGACCTAAAAACGGAGAATCTGCTGCTGGATGCAAACATGAATATCAAGCTCGCAGGTGGGTGCCCTCCATTTTATTTGACATTCGAGTTTATGCATTGGTTGATAGTGCTGTATTGCAAAAATTACAAAGATAAAATGCAAAAAACATTTAATACTTTGGCAAATTCTGCTTTTTTTCCAGAGCAAATTTACACTTGTTTTTAGTTGAGGTGTCAGTCACTACTGCTAATTCCCCAGTCTTAACTGCTAAAAAAAATACAGAATCTCAGGCAACTGTTGACTTCCTCTTATCATGTGAATGAATAGCAGACACCGCTGATCTCTTATCTATGAAGATGAATTACATAACAGCACATCCTTACAAGAAACATTTGTCTCAGTGAAGACACAAACAGACCAATGAATAAAGTCTTTGTGTTTTCCAGACTTTGGATTTGGTAATTTCTACAACGCCGGTGAGCCATTGTCTACGTGGTGTGGAAGCCCACCCTACGCTGCCCCGGAAGTGTTCGAAGGAAAAGAGTACGAGGGTCCGCAGCTGGATATTTGGGTAAATTCACATCCGAATGTTCAGTTAAAAGATAAATATTAGTGTTTAAACATCTCGCGTCTTTACAGAGTCTTGGTGTGGTGCTTTACGTCCTGGTCTGTGGGTCTCTGCCGTTTGACGGTCCCAGTCTTCCGGCGCTCAAACAGCGAGTGACAGAGGGGCGTTTCCGCATCCCCTTCTTCATGTCACAAGGTGATCAGCGACTCAACTAGTGAGTTCTCAGCGTATTTTGCAACCACTCTAACGGCAACATCCTCCTTCAGACTGTGAAAACTTAATCCGTAAAATGCTGGTGGTGGATCCTGCAAAGAGGATCAGCGTGGCCCAGATCAAGCAGCACCGCTGGATGTTGGCAGACCCGACCGCCGCTCACCAGACCCTCAGCCACTCGCTGACCGAGTACAACTCAAACCTGGGGGACTACAGTGAACCTGTGCTGAGCATCATGAACACGCTGGGCATCGATCGTCAGAGGACCATCGAGGTGACTAACAATCTTGTGCAAGACAGAACAGCTATCTTTTATCATGGTAAACTAATCTAATCTCCCTTGTCTTTTGTAGTCTCTGCAGAGCAGCAGCTACAACCACTTCTCCGCCATCTACTACCTGCTGCTGGAGAGGGTGAAGGAGCACCGGAACCAGCAGCTCGGCCGTCAGTGTGGCTCCTGGAATCAAAGATCCAGAAGCATTTCAGACACGCCAGAGGTGAGACCTTGAATCCTTGGAAGGTCGGAAATGCTTGATTCGACAATGTCTAACATCTAAAATCTCTTCAGGTGACCATCAAGTCCACCGAGAGCTTTCGAACCACAGCATTTTCCCTTCCCGCCAAAACATCTCCTCCAGCGGTTCCTGAGATGGAGTGTGATCAAGGAGGATTATTCCAGGTGACTATCTTTTACCCCACGATGTGATGTCCCTAAAACTGCAACAAAAGTCTGACATTGCCGTCGTTTCCCAGCGTGTGGTGTTTCCCGTGGAAGCAAGCTTCAACCGACTGCTCTGGAATCGCTCCATCTCCCCCAACAGTCTGCTGGAGACCAGCATCAGTGAGGAGGTGCGACCCAGAGACCTGGAGGAAGAGGAGGCAACACAAAGTCTGGGGCCCCTCCTCCCTCCTGCCACCACCTCCCGCAGACACACTCTGGCTGAGGTGTCCGCTCGACTGCACCTTTGCAACCCCCCATGTGAGTGTTCCTATCAAGCTAGAAAAGTAGTTGCCCTTGCCTTTAACGCAGCATTTAAATGTCTAGAATTCACAGTTCAATTTGACCCGGATTTTTGGGGAGAATAGACGTGACTAACTCTGTCAACACCACAACGTAATCCCTCTGTTTGCCTGCAGGCATCGTGGTCAGTCCCTCAGACGGCGCCTCCTCTGACAGCTGTCTGAAGTCCTCATCCAGTCCGGCTCCCAGTGTGCAGGCTGCGATGGGCGACGCATCAACACTTGTGGCCTCAGGGAACAAAGGTGGGAGCTTGTTTCCCGCCGGGGCGCCCCTGAACCTGTCATCGCACCTTCTTCCTCAAGTTCAGGGAAGCCTTCCTCCTGCCAGCTTCCAAGAAGGTCGCAGAGCCTCTGACACTTCACTAACTCAAGGTAGCCTCAAGAGAAATCTCATCCCTGATCTGTTCCACGTGGCTTTGTGAAGCTGATCAAAGCAGGATTGTGTAACACATTCCTGTTCCTCCCGGCAGGCCTCAAAGCTTTCCGGCAACAGCTGAGGAAAAACACACGCACCAAAGGGCTTCTGGGTTTAAACAAGATCAAGGGGCTGACCAGGCAGGTCGTCCCTCCGTCATCCTGTAACCGTGGCAGCCGGGGGTCACTGGGTCCGACCATTTCTGAGCGCCGCAGTATGTTGGAGGAGGTTTTACACCAGCAGCGGTGAGTCTCATGATCAGACACCAAATCATTGTGTGCTATCTTTTGGGTAAAAAAGGAGGCTGATGCAATGTCTTTGGTCCAACAGGATGCTCCAAATCCAACACCAGCCCCAAGTCCCCGCCCCCCAGCCTACCCAGAATCCACTGCTCTTTCTGTCACAGCCTCCATCAACGTCTCCACCAGCTCCAACCCCGTTCGCTCCGGCCCCCCGGTTCGACACTCCCGCCGTCCTGCTGAACAAACCTCAGCCGAATCTACCGCAAAATACCTGGCCACCAACCCTGGAAACCTCCTCCTCCTCCGACCGCTCCTCGTCCACCTGCTACTCCTCCACCATGTCTCCCGTGGCCTCTGCTGCCTACCTCCTGGAGGCTCACCTGCACATCAGCCAGCAGCCTCAACTGCATCCAAGCGGCGTCCAGCAGCAGCCGCAGACCGCATTCCCTTTCATGTGGAGCATGAGCTCTGCGTCCAGCGCAGACCCAGACGTGCAGGATTTGGGACTGGTGGCTCAGCAGCAGCTCAGTAGCTGCGTGATGGTGAAATAAAGAAGACTCAGAGCAATATGTCCAAACTTTGAGCCGATAAAGAGGCAGGTGGGACGACAAAGACTTTCGCACGATCCAATAAGTCTCCTCACATGCTGGCGATATCATATAAGCTAAAACTGAGCAATAACCAAACAGAAGCAATAACAAACTGCACCGGCTCGGCACCAGGACCCTCCACTTGAAAAGAGCTGATCTCAGCCGAAAAAAAATGTCCTGAACTTATAGGAAGGCATTCTCTTTGTAGTCTCTTCTAATTCCTGTGGTGTCTGGAAAGAGGACCAACAGTTCTTCAAAAACTTCTGCGCCTTTTCCGAGAGACACTAGACGTTTCTGTCTAAACTGTGATTTTTCATTTCTGTGCAGATTTATAGCGCTGCTTTTACCTCAGAAATACTGCCACATCAGCCATAAAGTTAGAAGGACACTGCTGCCGTTTCAATGTAGGACAAATCTTATTGGTACCATTCGGTGCTTCACCACAGTTTCTCGCTCCAGATGCTTTACGTGACCCTCTTTAACACTGAAGTAAATAATCTGACTCTTCATTGGAATTGGAGAGAGGTTTGACTGAAGTGAAACAGCTCTGTTGTGGTTCTGTCACGGAGCAAAAGCACAATCAGTCAGAGCTCTCTCCTTGAAAATGGCGGGTTCCTCCTCAGGCAAATTTTGGAAGATCCACAAACCAGTTTCAAATCGAAAACAAACTGGGATCAGTGCAATACTTGAAGCAGAGGAAAGATAAAAGGCTACATAGGATGGTTGAAGTTGTCCCGAGGCTTTTTGGTATCACAGCTCCCTCGGGTACTGTTGCTTCCCAGCTGATAAGAAAAGGTACTATTGATGTATTCCGGTCACATGACACTGTAGAGAACGGTGTTCCTATTGCTGCTTCTCCTTCATGAGTCTGAATTGGGTTTGACCAAAGAGTGAAGGACAGTGCTTCGTAACAGATACACTACTGACAAGCAGATGTAGCACAGTGGTTAGCCAACATTTCCCCTTAGCGTTTGCTGTGAGAAAACAACAATTGCGCTGCTACCAAACCCTGAAGTGACGCGTCTCCGGTTTCTGCTCAAAGCAGCGATGTTCATTTTGTACTTTCTTAAAAAAATGAAAAGAAAAGAAAAGAAAAAAAATAAGCTGAGGCTAGAGACGCCATGTTGTGCTGGAATACGCGTAGAGATGATGTTTATGTGACGTTTTCACACATGCAACGCTGAAAGTGTCGACGTTCCTAGTTGTTAGCGCTCACTAGCAACACTTTGTGCCTTTTATATGAACAAACCGGCAAACAGGGGTCCGCACCTCTGCGCTTGTACACTAAAGAAACACAGGGGGCGCTCTTTTAATACCCTCCTTGACCTTGCTGTATAAATGAAAAGCAAAGATTGCACTTTATTCATATTTCTAATTGCTGAAATGTTTTGTTGTCACAGACAGTTTAAACACTACGGCTGTTGATGCAAATCTCTGAGTCGACCCTTTTTTGTTCCGAAACGGGGTAACAGAAAGTATTTCTTTTGTTTCGGGGTGTGCATGCGTGTGTGCCTTTGTGTGTGAGTGTGTGTGAGAGAGGAGAATGTGAGAATGTTCAAGCAAGAGTGTTTATTTATGTGGCTATTTATTAATTAAAGATCACTTCCTAAAACAATCAGCGTTGTGTTTTCTTGCGAAGATGCTGACTGATACACAGTTTTAGTTATCAGGTTTTAACAGAAGAGATTTTGCACCTGAATTAACAAATAACCGAATCATGAAATAAAATATTTTGGCAAATAAATTCAGATTTAAGGAAGAAAGAGCTGAGCCAAAAGCCAATATGTGCCGCTACTAGTGCCATCTTGTTGTCACTTTTAGTGACAACAAGATGGCAGATACAGGCGGCTGAAATTAGATTTTGTTGCAGTGGAGGAGGCCTGGACTTATTCTAAAAAGAAGAGCTGGAGGTTTGTTTGTTTTTTGGTGAGGAAATTCTGGGCTTCTTAAGACACCAGAAACACTGTTAACCAGTGGAACATAAAAGCAATGCACCCTCTGCTACTTCCTCAAAACTGACCGCCGATGACTTCAAAACAGTTGCTGTATGTGGAAGGTTTCAGGTTCATTATTTCACAACACGCGTCTCTAACTGATAACCAGCCCGATCCCCATGTGAAACCTGAAG
Organism: Synchiropus splendidus; assembly: GCF_027744825.2. Taxonomy (NCBI): domain Eukaryota; kingdom Metazoa; phylum Chordata; class Actinopteri; order Syngnathiformes; family Callionymidae; genus Synchiropus; species Synchiropus splendidus. The sequence goes on along the minus strand of NC_071343.1, from coordinate 6,025,284 downwards.
TTAACTGTTATGTATGCGACGTTCGAATTGTCCAAAAAAAAGATGTTTAACTCAGGAGGCAGTGAACATCCTGTACTAGCTGTCACATATTTCCACTGCTCATGTGTGACGTTAGGAAGAGGCTTCTATTTTGATGGATACAGCTGTCCTACTGACATGTTCATGTTACATTGACACATGCGTCCCGGAGAGTTTATACCAGCTGTTCCACCGGTTCCTGGAGATCATCATTCGGAGGACGTGTGGAGGAAACCTGACACCTTCATCTGAAAATTCCAACCAAGTGTCTCTTGCTTGACATTCGTACCTCTCCTTCCTTCCTTCATTTAAATCCATCTTTCTGAAATATAAGTCGGTGTTGACATTGGTTATACACCAAAGGCTCTAGGCTTCGATCCAAGACAGTGTGAGACTGGCAGGTTTGCGACTGCTCTGTGTGCAAGAGCTTCGTTGTAATGGTTCATAAAGCTTTATGAATACTACTAGAGAAATGACCAGGTTGCATAATTGACAGTAAGGAGAATAAAATTTGTGACAATGGTATTTTAAAAAGTGCAAATAAACTCCTCAACAGTGTCTCTCCTCAATAGATTTGTTCATTCCATATTCAACTAAATAACTAGGTAGATTAAATTGACTATATGGATGGTTTTACTAACCATTTCAGTAAAATATTTATCCTTTCTCGAACTGATTGATAAAGTTCATGAATCCATGAGACTTGCTTTATGTCCTCTATGGGCCACCATAGCAGTTGGAGCTGTGTGTATTGCCGACTATTATTGAGTCACTCCCTGCTTTGTTATCGATTCAAAGTAACTCGGTGGACGTTGTTTTTACGCGTGAGAAGTGTTCCGTCAAGTGTGTGAGCACGTGAAACGGTTGGTAAGTGCGTGTCACACGTTGAACTCGTGATACTTGAGAGCCATGAGCATGTCAGAAAAGAAAACATCAAAACGAGTTTCAACCAAATGAGGAAGTAGTCTTGATTTTTAGAGGACAACATGTAATTAGTCACAAGTCGGATCATTATTTCAGGAATGTCGTGTATCTTAATTACCGTTTAGATGCTCTTCCTCTGTCACAGTTGAAGGAGAGAGCTGGTTGGCCCAAAAAAATCATCCTATTCCAAAGCTAAGGAAGTACAGGTGAGAGCAGAACCAATGCTAGTTAGCACAGTTGACGGACAGTCATAAAAAGTCAGCCATTTTGTAAAGGTCTTTCGCTACATTTAGCACAGGTTTGAATGAATTTTACTATGATACAGTCAGTTAGCTTAGCAGTAGCATTAAACTTGCCTAGCGATTAGCTGCAGAGCACCATTTGAAGCAGATTTGACTACTTTCGGTTTTAATGAATTCCAAAACAAAACCATAACCAACAAGCATATCTTCATCCCCTCAAGTCTTCTTCATGTCCTCATTTATAACACCCATGAACCACAATGGTGGTCAACTGCTTCTCCTTTCCATTTATCTAAATCGCCTCCATTCTTCATCCATCGATGGTGAACTGACCCTAAACATGAAGATGATTTATTTCAACTGTTTTTGAATCAAAAACAAAGGAGTCCTTGCCATGTTAATAAGTAACAGTGACCTAGTTAAAGAAAGCGTTTTCAACAAGATGTTAATAATAAAGATCTGTATTTACTGTGACCCCGCTACAGAGAATGAGGTTGCCTGAGTGTGTTTATTTCAGAGGATGACTGGTAACTTCAGGACAAGCCGGGGAAGATGAGCTGTCTGATTCATGAACTCAAACTAGGTCATAATTCCGCGCATCGCGAGAAGGTGCTGAATGTGTCTTGCTTTATCTATAATGGATTCCTTCTTTAGGTTTTGATCTGTAAATAACATCTTGAGCTACGTGGCTGTGAGTCACAGACGCTGGCACTGAACTGTCTGGTCCTGACCAGAGATGATGACGCACTGGACCCTGGAGACCTTCATCCAGGAAGACAGGTGGGAGTGACGTGACGCAACAGCTCTTTTAATACGCAACGACAGAAACCTACATATCAGGAGGGACACAGCGAGCCTGTTCTGGAGTCTCAGACGTGTTGATGCGCCGCTCGACACATGTACAGAGTCGCACTGTGAGTCCCCCGCCACACACCTCATCACACACACACACTTACACATGTAACATATGGCCAGGCATCGCGACCCTCTGGGAGTTACTCGCAAATGTGTGGTGTGAAAGGAATTCTGTGAATCCGACATGGCGCTGCCACATCAGTCATCGCCCCCGGGCTCCGCGCGGACCTGACCTCATATCTACTAACAAGTGTTTTGTAACAGCAGCCGACAACTCTTGTGACCAACTGACTGGATGGTTATGCACATTAAGGGGTTCGGTTCCAAACAATAAAGGGTTTATGCTAGAAGAGGGCTGATGTCATAGTGTGGAGGACTGTGAGAGGGAAAACAAATTAAACGCAGAACTGACATTCTGACACCGTGGCACCAGATTAATGATAGAAGAGAAACTCTTTCAGGGTTTTAGGGAGCTAATGCTGCGAGGCTAAACACTTAAACAGGTCAAGTACCAGCCAATAATGAATTCAACTCCAGCTTGTTCATGAATAAACCAGAGGAAAGTTGCAGTATTTAGCAGTTGGCATCGCTAACTTGTTGACTAACTTGATGCTCTTGTCAATAGCAGTAGCCGGGACAGAGCACAACCCTGTTTGGGAAATGAACCGCAGGAAATAATAGCAGTTGTCGTCATCTAAGGGGGTTGGGTGGGCGACACGTCACCCATCATCCGTCCTAAAAATACCATTCTATTAAACTGAAAGAAATAAAGTATGAATCGTATTGTGACATACCTTCTTTAAAATGAATGGAAAAAGAAAATATATAATATCATATATAATATCATATCAATATTTGCATTAATCGAAATTGAAAAATATAAATAAATAAATAAACAAACTGAAACAGCGTTTTCTGTTTACAAGACTAATGAAAACAAACTGCAATTATAGCCAAAACATCCTTTGTTTTCCTCTTTGTTCATTTATTTCATAATACAGGAGCATTTTCAGATTATTTCAAATGTATGTATTTTGTCCTATCAAAAAAACATAAACAAATAAACCCCTTAAAAAAACATTAACAGGATTTGAAAGACTAAAATTCAAAACCAAATGAAAACTAATGGTTATCATAACCTTGGTGGGATTCCAACGCAGTGAATTTTTAAATGAATCTTCCGATTAATGAATCACAGACTAAGATCTGAGCAGGAAACAGATGAAGCTCAGCCCAGGACCGTCCAGCGCGCACAGACGCACACACACACATACTTAGCGCTGCTGCCTCTGTGCTCTGATAAGAACTGTGCTGATTGTGCGTACGTGAGTGAGGAGCTGTTCACATGCGTCACTGTCGACAGTCAGGATCTCTGGCAGGACGTGAAGAATTCAAGCACGTCCAGAGTCCATTCTGCAACAGCGAGGTCACATGCCGGATCAGAAAGAAAAAAGTATTTCTTAACTTATGAACTTTCTGTTAGAGATACAAATGATTTTAAGGTCAGTTCTTCGTGATGTTATAGCAAGAGGGTCACCACCTATCCAGGCTACATAGGCACCCCAAACACCGGACCCCAAAAAACTGAGCTGCTTCAAGAGACAGCACCAGCATGCTCCATTATTCTGAGTTTTTACATTTGAAAATGAGAGCAAACATCTTAACCGATCATTGGAAGTATTTTGATTGTGCGCAATGATACTTATTTTTTGTCTTTTATATCAAAAAACATTTGTCTGTGTTTTCAGTCCCTAAAAGGAAGATATAATTTGGAATAAAGTGATTTTTTTAGATAACTGCAGATACGCCGGAACCCAAAAAATTGGAACCAGAGATGAATAAAATACTATACACGGCATTTGACATGTTGCCGAAGAAACCAAAACTAAACTATATAAAGCCCAATTTTATGAGGAAAATAACAATACATGGTATATTAAAGGAAAAAACGGGAAGTAGAGGGGGGAATTAATATTTCAGTTGAATACTGGGAGGAGAAATATTGGGGAAATCTTCCTCAAATTCAACATTATAGAGAGAACACTGCTGGAAGAACATTCTGCGACTCTTCAGGACCCCTCAACAACAGAAATATAAAGCTACAGTTGGTGTTTGTTGGATCATGTATGGGGCGCAAAGTGCAAATCACTGTCATGAATTCTGGGGTTTTCCTAAATAAGGATATAGGAAAAGTGTTCATGACTCTTTAGTTAAGGTTTTTAAAATGCAAATACCTCTCAGTTTTTTGCCTCTATATTTAGGCAAAATTAATATGTTGGAGAAAAAGGGGGATATAAAATTGATGCAAATCTTATTGGCAGCCAGTAGAAAAATCAATCACTACAAAGTGTCTGAAGCCAGAACCCCCTACATTAATGAATTGGCACTCAACTATTCTAGAAATATTTAAAATGGAGAAAACATATTAGAATTCAAAAGGAGCAAATCGACCTTATTTGGAGTAAATGGATTAATTTTTTAACCCAGAGAAGATGGAGATTAATGCGAATTAATGTTGCTAGTCCCTAGGGGACTGAATGGAATATGAGCGCCCCCAGTATTTGGGTAGTTGTGTTTTGTTTTTGTTTTTTGTTTTTTTTTTTCTTTCTGTTTTGGTCGTTGCTTATTGTTATAGTTCCAATCCGATGGAAACATATAAGAGAGAACTAATTACTTTTATTATTTTTCTGTATTTGGTGCAATTGAGAGAAAGAGTTTGTTTTTGTGTCATTCTATGTATTATACTTGCAATAAAAATGTAATTACAAAAAAAAAGAAAATGAGAGGAAAGTTGAGCTCCAAAAAGGCAGCAAGCCACCATGTTTACTATAGAGCAAGCTTGCCATCCGACAGAGGGGAAACAGTTCACTATAGCTGTGGAACATCTTTCTGTGATCCGCAGTATGGCAACAGTCAAATCTCATTGAGGATGTGATGTGACTGACTGGAAAAGGCATATAAACTTTGCTTCCTAGTTCCTCATATTTGACCAAACTCACATGTAGCTCCAGGTGAAGCAGGTCGAACAGCAGCTCTGTCTGTTCTGTCTGAGCTCACGTCATCAAAGAGTCCTCAGAGAAAGAAGAAGTTGCCTAATAAACATGTGAACATTTCCACCCTGCACTTCTGCTGGTTCAAAGAGCTGAAGTTATGATATGAAAGCTTCCCATTGTGCTCCTGAATGTGCCGTATGACGCACTTTGCGATCTGTTAATGTTATACTTTGGCATCTGTTTGAGCATTCCATTACGAACATTCCTTTCCATTATGTCTTGTACCGAGTCGCGTCGCAGCTGCGAGGCTGTTCGGTTCGTGTCAGTCATGAAGGCACGATGCTTCAACTCAAACTTTTCTCGCATCCAAGCTACATTTTAAAGTTGTGTTGTGGGTCTACAGGAACAATATCACAACCAATTACATCTCAGTTTGGTACCAATCCGCCCTCTTGATTATTGCTGTGGCACGAGACGATTAAAGGTGATGATGCATAGAATAAAGAATGTCAACGCCTGAGCTCTCCTGCTATGTGAACACGCCCACTCAAAGGAACAGCTGATGCTGGTCATTGTTCTGTCGGAACCTGAATTCTTTCTTTTTGTTTTGATAGAACGTGTCGTCGCAGCTGAATGTGCAAGGAATGTGTGTGTGTGTGTGTACTTGTATAGCTACCCTTGTGGGACTACGTCTTATAAACACACCTACTTGTGAGGACATTTGGCATTGTGGGGACATTTCAGCCTCAATTTGAGAATGGAACCGTCAAAATAACTGGGTCATTATAATTGGGTGTAAGTTTGGTCCTGCTGAAGGTTAGACATTTGTTGTGGATGGTTAGGTTAAGGGTGAGAGGCTGGGGAAAGGTCAATGATCGGTACCCACAAAGAAAGAGATGTGTGTGTAGACACCTTTTTTTTCAGCCAACCTCGGGGAGATTTCTAGGTCAGTCATTTTATGAGCTGCCACAGACGTAATTTGTATTTAAATGCATCGAAGCTGTTAGTAAAAGGGACATATTCGTTTTATTATCAGGGTTATACCCCTGATAGAATAATACATACGTGTTACAAATTGAAGTATTATTTCTTATTAAAATCATGAGAATATATTCCCATTCTGCTGTTTTGCAAAACAGCCCTGTGTTTAGTCTTACGTAACGTGAATGTCTTAAAAAGTCTATTGTTCTGCTTTAATTTCAGTTCTAATAGAGTCGGGTTTCTCAGGTACAAAAACCTGAAACCAGAACCTGCTTCGATTCTCAGTCATCAGTATCGGTGCTACCTGAGGAGACCAGAACAAAGGCACAGTTTACTTTGCTTTAAGACCCATTGCCACTGGTACTTCTCTCATGACAGCCATCAGCTCCAGGCACAAGCAGTGACGCGACTACAGCGAGTGTTGAAAGTGAGAGTCAGACTTCACAGTCAGGAACTGAGAAGAGGAACCGAAATTAACATTTCTTAACCATCCCAGAGAGTCAGAATAGGAACCAGTTCTAGATGCCCATCCAGATTAATCCGGAGCTCCTGGGTTGTTCGTGATCCGCGTCCCTTTCCTCGTTGAATTTTCAGAGAGTTCTACATTCCGTGTTCTTGTGTTTTGTGTTCGCCTCATCGGTTGTGTGAGTGGGTATTCTTTGACCACCTCAGGTGATTCAGTTTCGGGCCCTGCTCCTGGGTTCTGGGTTCAGCGATGCCTTTCACTGGATCCTTATTTACCATGTGAATTTATGACGTGTACGCACTTCAGTTCTGCCCCACAGGAACGAGGACAATAAGTGCCTTATCCTATGTTTTTTATTCCCAATGCAACATGTGAATTGCCCTGCTTTTGTAGAAAGACCCGCCGATCCTCGCTTGCCAGATGACGCTGCTCACCCTTGACTGCTTTTTCCAGGGTCACTGCCTCTCTGCTGGCCTGAGGGTGGAATGACACACTCGAGCGTCATTCCATGTCGCCGTCTCAGTGGGTGACATCACTGTCCATCAAGTCATGTGTGACGGCCTTGCGTCACTCATGTGGGGTACGTGTCTTATTGCCAGCTCCTGAGAGCTTCAGCTTCCTGCAGATTGCCCTTTTTGTCCTTCAGGTACTTTATTACTCAGGGCCAGCCTTCAGTCCATGTTAGGGTCTCCTTTGCTGACCTCTTATAGGTGCAACCTATTTCTCCATTGTATGAATATCACTGTCAATAATCCCTCCTCACGTTTCGGCTTCCTTTTGGCTGCTTCTTTGACTCCCACAGAGCAAGTACAACACAAGATCTGCGACATTCATGAAGCTCACCACATGATCAGAGAAGGATTGACCAAAACATGTCCAAAGCTTTAACAATGAGGCGGCTCGACCCTTCACGAAGATTCCCAGCGCCTCTCTTTGCATTACATTCAAATCTATAAGTTGATACTTATACAAATATATTCTTGTAAATTCAGATATTAACTATTTCAGTTTCACTGAACCACAGACCTTTGGTCTTGTTCCCCCTTACAGAATGCAGTTAAGTTCCTCTTCTGTTTCGGCCCAAACAATCGTTCGACCCAAAGTCACAGAGCCTCATGCTGCACGTGGTCAGATGACGCAGGAGTGTCAGAAGTCGTGTCTGAGTGGAAACTTGCAGTCTTGAAGTCAGGTGTCGGGTGCGTCAGCCAGGCTCGCTTTTGCAGCACTTGTGTCACCAGAGGAGATAGAGTCAGTGCTGCTACTTGGTTGCTACGTGACCACAAGTTAGTGTGTAGGTGTCACATCTCCGCTGGCGTCAGAACAGAAAAACGTTTCCCCACACTCACCAGCGCACTGACAATTAGCCTCCATTAAAGGTTGATATTTGTTTGCGAGCTTTTGTGACATTTGACCTTTTAATGCACATGAATGAGGAAAATTCAATGAGGAGATACTTCTATGTTAATGCAGTTGTAAACGCCAGAATGTCAGTTTTTTCCAGTCAGCTTTAAAAAGAACTAGGTGTTAAAAAAAAATCTTATTAAGTAGTAGTTAACTGATCCAGTATTAATATTTGACACTACAATGAACAAATTTTGGTGGAATCTGTGCACATACGCATAAACTTCAGACTCAAAGTTTCCCAGAGACCTGTTTGTGTTTAACCCCCAAGTTTTTGTACATTTAGATTTTCTCTCCATGATTTAGTCTCATCCATCGTGAATGCTTTGGTTATGACATCATGTGGTGCGTTTGGAATTGGTGAATGAAAAGATAATACCTGAAAATAATGTTTATTAATCTGCATTATTTGCATTGTTTTTGTCTGAAATTAATTAAAAAATTAATCTGTGAAGGTCTCAGCCCTAAAAAGTACATAATATTTAGGAAAACCTCGATCAATAGAATAGAATAATAATAATATAATAATAAAGTAATAGAATTGGAGACAATTAACAAAGAACATAAAGAGCTAATGTCAGCACTGTTTCGCAGAACAGCCAGGAATGGACAAAATGTTATGATATTTTAAGAGGAGGTGAGAGTCTAATGTGATAATAATAATAGAAGAACAAGCCAGAGGTTGTCACTGAGCATTAGCTTGTTGTAGTTAGCATGTCTCTTGTTCTTGCTACAACAGAAACTTGAGAGCAGAATCTTCTGCATCTAAATGTTGACTGGTCACGCTCATTCGAGGCGAGCTGCCGTTTGAGACGGTTTTTGTGCAGCCATAAATGTTTTAAAGCACCTCAGCCACACATAAAGTGTGTGAAGGATGCTTGACTTGACCGACACCGCACACACCAAGTCATCCTCACGTGTCACTGGAGGACGTCTTGTGATGCTCGACGAAAGACGCAAGCTCCTCACCAGCAAAGTTCAGCGCGATAAGACTGTTTTTTCTGCAGGACTGCGGGTTATACAACGGACAAGAGGGAAAGTTCTTGTGCGAGCCAGTCTAAGTGGGTCATGGTTATCCACCCTGCAGGGCGGGGAACTGGGTCAAGAATGTGGCATCGGTGAAACTGATTGTTACAGACAAGAGGACATATTTTGTTCCGGTCCAGTCATGAGGATCTGTTCAATTCGAGGAGGTCGTTAACCCACTTGTGAGAGGGGTTTTCACTTCTCACCCTTCCTCTGATCCTCTGCCATGACCCAACAACATCCAGCTCATTATCCGGACTCAAATATTTCTCTGAGCCACAAACCTTATTTCAAGAAAAGTGTCTTAGTCTCAGTTTTTTTTTTTACTCGAATGCAGCCGAAGGTGAAGCCTGGCCTTGTTTTGCCTTCAAGTGATGACTAGAGATAGTTTTTTCAATGATTATTTCTCCGTTAAAGCTGAATTAAATATTAATACATACTGAATTTTTTTTCTTTATGATTTCTTTGCCTTCCCTATGAGTGAGTACCACTCAACACAGAAGACAACCTCCTAATGGTCAAGAAATACTGCATGAAAACAAGTGTAAAAAACAAGAAAAGTAAAAAAAATGAAGTCAAACAACATTTTGTTGGATGATGGTTGGTTGATAAGATCTGCCTTAAATACAGAGCAGGCTGAAGATGTTGTGAGCTGTACTGAAGAATGCAGAGTTGTGATTCAAGTGAAGAACAATGATGCGATATAAAGTTGATAATAGACTTGTGCATGAATAACTCAGAAATGTGATACTCGTTCCTGGATATTTTACTTCAACTTCGGTTGAGATAAACTAAGCGGTTATTAATTCCATACATACAAACATTGTTAGATAACCAGTGCTTAGTCCTGGTCAGCCACCCTTGCGATTAATTTCGATTAATTAATCGCGTATGAAGTTTCTTTCATTGAGAACATTTTTCTGTGAACCACATATTACTATGTGAAGTCATAACCAAAACATTGAATATGAAGGTTACTACTGAAATTTTACAAAATTTCAGGGTGGAAAATCAGAAATGTTTACATTAAAGCGATGAATTAACTCTAAAACGTGGATTCATTTGATTCATATTTTCAATCAAGTCTAACCACAAGTCTCAAAAACAGCGTCATGAGCCAGGAACTTTGTGTGGTCATAATCGTGATTCTAACAGCTAGAATCATCTGCTGGAAGTGAAGTGAATGAATTCCGCAGATGCCATGTCATTCAGAGTCTCAGCATCACTCAACTCTCTGGAATCTCAGTGTTGATATCAAAAGTTGTGTCTGGTACTGTAATTGTTTGCTGAGTGACTCATTGAAGAAGCTGCTGGTCCACCTCATTCATTTCCCGTGTGGTCAGCTGCACTCGGTTGCTGCATGGCTTCCAGTCGAAAGGCATGAACGCGGAGTCTGTTCACAGGAAGTGAGCGCACATCCTGTTGACGTCATTGACTCATGAGGAAGGGAAACACAATTAGCTGGCAGCTTTGTTCTGAACAAGCGGCCGTAAGAACGTTGCTCACTGCCCTGTGAAAACTCGGCTGAAGTTTGGTCACAGTTTCCACTGAGCTCCAGTGTGAGAGTCAATAATGGAGCTGAGGCTCTCCAGGGGTTTGGGCGGGAAAACCCGGTCTGAAAGTATTGACGTAAGAGACGTGGGGAAAGTTACATAGGAGAAGAAGGGGGACTCTCGGAATGGAAAATCCTGAGTCACGACTACAATCCCTCTATTCTACATGAGACGTGGAGGATTTGAACGGGTTGCCTCGGAGCAGTGTTTTATCACAGCCATGTGCGAGGAGAGACGCATCACTCCAGCGGGATCTCACTCTCACACGGCTCAGCTTTCGAGGACATCAGTGGTTCAGGTTTCACCTCTTGCGTAAAAGGGCTTCTGAAATTGTCCCTTCAGTGAGAAGCAACCACAGCCACTGCTGCGGCACGTCTCTGGCTGGGGTCGGACCCAGCTGCCTTATTTCCAGTCTCTCCTCGTCCGGTTCTCTCAAGCTTTCTGCCTCAACTCTTTCCTCTTCGCTCACAGGCCGAAGAAGTGTTTTTCAGTTTTCAGAATCTCTCAGTCATGACGTGAAGAATCGACAAACTGCAGTGGGAACTTTCATAACAGGAAAGCCTGCGCGTCCCATGAGAGACTCCTACGCTTGTGCGAGTGTGTGTGCACCGACCTGACCTTTCACTGCGCAGCCACATCACACCACAGTCCCCTTGTTCGCTGCTCAGAAGTGACTCTCACCATGAAGTGGGCTCCACTTACTTCCTCCTACAACCGTCCATGTTGAACATTCACAATGTAAGTCACATAGATTATAGTTCCAGATTTTTTTTTTAATTTTGCTGGTGGATAAATGGTCCCACAGATTATTGCAGACAAGCAATATTATTATACATTAACATTATTGATAATGAGTCACGAGAATGTATAGTCATACCATTGAAATTACTTTTAAATATATTACATTTAAAATAATAATAGTAATAGTACAATACAAAACTACAGAAGAGGATTAGGGCCAGTCAAGAATTATAAAAAAAAATGGCAGAATTCTGACTTTAAAGTGAGAATTCTGACTTTAATCTCAGAAGTCAAGAATTCTAAGATTAAAGTGAGAATGCTGAGAAAATAGTCAGAATTCTCACTTTAAAGTCAGATTAAAGTCAAAAGTGAGAATTGTGAGATTTAAGTCTCACTTTAAAGTCAGAATTCTGAGAAAAAAAAGTCAGAATTCTGAGATTAAAGTCAGAATTCTGAGAAAAAAAAAGTCAGAATTCTCACTTTGAAGTCAGAATTCTGAGATTAGAAAAAAAAGTCAGAATTCTCACGTTAATGTTAAAGTCTGAGATTAAAGTCAGAATTCTCCCTTTACGTTCAGAATTCTGAGAAAAAAAAGTCAGAATTCTCGTGTGAGAATGCTCACTTTAAAGTCAGAATTCTGAGAAAAAAGTCAGAATTCTTCACTGATCCTAATCCTCTTCCGTACAAAACACATTCATAGTTTCAGTTGGCAAAACTTAATAAAACTGCTGTGGTGGTTGACAAACTGGCTGGTCCACATTGTTGTGCTCACCTCGCACAGGTTTGAAGCCAACAAATTGCCACACCAGGGTTGTGCCATTTGGCGTTGCATGTTTTTTTCTCCATTTATTTCCGCAAAGACACAGCATCTTGTGTTGCTCCTCATGGGTCTCGCTAACTAGTTGAACTGAGCTCCTGGACGAGAGGTGACCGACAAGAGGGTTCACTCTGTGCATTCCGCTATGGTACAACTCCCCTCCCCAAGATGGTCAGTGCATACACGTTTACAACTTGCTGCCAAGCAGATTTACGCTAGTCATCATGTGACGATTCCTGCAGCCAAACCAGATGAAGCACTTGTGAGGGGTGACAGCCATAGAAACTCACTCAAGTCTTCTGGTTCTGAAAACTAGCTGTAACATGTTCCCTGGAGACCAAACTCTGGCGTCAGAGGGGGGCGGAGCAGTTAGCTGAGGTGGTAAAAGAGTCGACTCCTCACCACTGGTGGAAATATTTCTGGATTTGTATCGGGCGAGAACATCCGAATTGGTCCTGGTGGTGCTTCGGTGCCTCCAAGATCTCATCTCTGGTTAACTCAGGTCTTGAGATTTGGTGAGCGCCATCATGACATAATGATCCTGAGACGGTAGTTCTCAGACCAGAACCCGTTGAGATCAAGTTCAGGATGGCGGTTTTGTTCATCGGTGAGAACAGGAAGGAGGTCGGCAGAAAAAGAGCTGAGCTAAGAGGCAAAGCTCATGAGCTAAGCTACCTGAGAAGCTCAGGCCACTGTTCCACCGCGCGGACAGAAGCCAGTGGAGGTCAAACTGAGGAGGTCTAGTCTTCTTTGTAGATGGAGGCACAAGAGTTGCCAAAGAAATCACTTGATTTGAAGCCTCGTGAAACTTTTGACTCGTGTTGACGTTCGACTGAGTAATACAGAGTTTGTTGAGGGACATGAAATTGGATTAAAGGTTCTGATCTAATAAAACGTCTATTCAACGTTCAGGGTCATCCGCTCCAGTCTTTTGGCAACAGAGCCATCTTTCAAAACTGCTCTTTTATATAAGAGAGACTTTGGTTTGTTTAAAAATCAGAAACAGAACCAGCAGTGTTCAACATCTGGACGGCTGCGAGGAGCAGCGAACGCATTCTGGCAACTAGATCCCAGCGCCGCTCACAGTCAAGTAGAGAGGTCAGCGCAGTCGGCTGCGAGTCCCCTCAGGGGGTCTGCCAGTGACGCAAGCGGCCAATCAGACCCAACAGCTGTTTGTTTGATTGTTTTTCCACCTCTCTGCTTCGGCATGTCACCACACACACACACGCGCAGCAAATGTCGCCGCTAATCCGCGCATGCACTAACAATCAGACGTTTCAGCAGTCTGGTCCGAGAGCCCAGGAACAGATGGGTCCGATCATGAGGCAGCAGACGCAAAACCGTTTCAAGACGTGACACGTCATTTAGAAGAGACGGGGATGACGCACGGCAGAAAATGAAAACCATGATGGGTTTCTTTCCTCCACTCGCTTCACAATGTTCTCCTGTGTTCTGCCGCATCTCCAGTCAGGAACCTGGGCTGCAAAAGTTGGAAGTCACCTTTCCCAGAAATATTTTTTTAAAGGAGGTTGTGACCCAAACACAGAGAAGGCCTTTCACTGGAGGGTCGGACGGCAGTTTCCACAGACAATGATGTTTGCTGATGGTATAGTGGAGGAGAAACTGGGGAGAAGTAGTGAAAGTCAGGGGAACAAGACAGAATACATGTGGGAATAAGAGAGTGGAGATGGACGGAGAGGAGGACTGAAAAATGGGATGTGAAGAAGGAAGTGCAGGGCAGAACAGATAGACATCACTTTGACATGAGAGTATCACCAAAATATATATATATATTTACACATTTAGATCTCACTGATGAAGATAAAAACAAAAGGTAAAGAAGAGATTAAGTCTGTGCACAAAAATGTTTAAATTGAACATAATAAAAAATCTATAAAACTCTCTCACCACACAATTTCTATACTTGGTAGTTTGACCTCACACGGGCCGAAAGTGGCCCCCGGGCACTTTGCGAGAGGAACATCAAATACTCTCTGCTCGACAACAAATATTTATCTTGAAACGAATCAGGTGTTGTGTTTGCAGCCTTTTCAGGTGAAGTAGAAAAGTGCTGACTCGACTGTTTTAATTCCTTTATTGACTCATTCCAGAAAGATAACGCAACTGACGCAAGTGCAAACACGCTCGGAAGGTCGAGTGTGCGGGTGCCGCCGGCGGATTAGATAACAGTGGCCCAGAGGTGTGACTGCTGGGCGCAGGCCCTGGCGGCCCGGGCCGGGTCAAATGACTGCAGGCCTGGAGGCCACAGGTCAGACACTCCAGCTTGGGACAGCGACACCACAGAGTGTGTGTGTGTCATTGTCAGGCGGGTGCTGAGTTTGGTTGACGTCATTCTCATGGCTGGAGAAGTTCGGCAGATATGAGGAGCTGCTGCCACCATGCTGACTGGGTGTGTCAGGGAAAGTGGTCAATCATGTTGAGGGAAGTATTTGGGTGAATATCTGTCTGAATGACGTTTGGTTTGACCTTTTTTTTGACAGCGCAGTTTTCATTTCTCATTCACTGTGGCTCAGAGGCTCGCTTGAAGATTCATTTATGGGTAATATAAAACACATTTTATACAGTTTCTAATGTGCATTCAAGATTGTTTTGTCACTCATTTAATAAATATGTAAAATAAAATCAATAAATAGAAGAGTATCAACGGAGCTATAGTTTCTCGTACGTATATGATAAGCATAAAGAAGGAACACTACATCAAAGTGACCAAAGTAGTTTCGATGGTTTAGATTTTAGTAGTCAGTAAATGTTACCGTTTACTTGGACTTTGACTCCACCTGCTGGTTATAAACTGAATAGACATATTGTCTCACAAAGGGCAATTTACATTACCACGTTTTATACACTCATGCTGCTTACACGAAACATGTCTAAGATGTGGGGTTTTATTTCATTGCTGCTCTTTCTGCGTGGAGTTTGTATGTTGTCGTTGCGCATGCGTGGGTTTTGACCCGCAAATAAGCAGAAGAAAATAGATAAATGAAGAATTAGCATCTCCTTGTGTGAAAATCCATTAAAACAGAAACATATTCACGTAGTTTTGGAATATTTTTAAAACTGTAACATTCTGTGTTAGTATAATATACTAACAATCATTAGTTGTCACGAATTATTAAAGTAGTCAATTCTTGTTGTTTTTTCGTTTAAAAACAACCAAAACAAACAAACAAACAAAAACAATATCGCCTCATTGACTAAAGGATCATTTAATAAATAATAACTTCATCTATCTAACCGTTTTTGGCATCTTGGAATAGCATTGATATTACAAACAAATTCAAATTCGCCTGGCAGAAAGGTGGCAGAAGTGTTTCAGAACAAAATCACACTGTAAATTCAAACACGTGTCGCACTTAGTCTGGTCCTCCAAATTCCTGAAACCGTCACTGAAATTCAAACCAAACTTGACTGATAATTTTGCTAACAAAGATATTGACATAGGAACATCAGAAGAAGAAAAAAAACATCCTTAACAGCAAAAATAAGAAGAGAACAAATGTAAATAAAAACAAGCAGGCTTTATTGCTGCTCAGTTAGGTCATGATACGTGTAAACATTTTGATGCCACCTACTGGCAAAAGACGCAATAACACAGTTGGTGAGGGGGAAAAATCAGCTTTGAAACCTCACATCATTTCAACCAAGAGCACCATCTAGTTGCCTCTGAAAATGAGCACACTGCTTCATGATACCATATCTACGCATCACCAGCAGGAGCCAAGTTGGACAGCAGAACAATGATGAAATCATTCAACAACTGAAATAAGTGGATTTCGCCACAAACGGGGTGATGGATTGAAAAAATATTACATATGATCAAGGCAGGTAAGAAGCGAAAAGCTAATGGTCTCCTGGAGAGTGGCTCTTCTTTTCCTCTGAGGCGATGAAGGTGAGAAGGTCCAGTGAAGTGACGACGGCAAACGTTTGACGTTCACCTGCAGTTCAACCCACCGAGTCAACACAACCGAGAAACCAAGAAAAGAAAAAAGTACATAGGATGTGAGAAGGTATGCTCATTCACTTAGCTTGGAGGGAAAGAATAAATCTTAATTCAAGAGAATGGATGAAGACATTTTGAGGGTCTCACCCTTACTCTGCTCGGACATGACGACCACGAATGGTTCTGCAGCCAGGACACCGTAGAGCTTCCCCAGGCTGTCGCACTCGCGCACCTAAGGGTTTCAATTATCAGACCAGCACACATATACCACTTCAATATTTAAGCTCAACTAAATCACCTGCTTGAAATTTTTGCAGATGACTTTGGTGACGTCTTCCGTAGAGGTGACCTTCCCGGCAGCCATGTTGGTCAGAATGTTCTTCACGGTCACCATCCCCAACAAAGCCCTGCGAACCAGGAGAAATTGAACTACTAAAAGTGGGTTATTTAGCTGTACAAGTGAGTTACGTGCTAAGTGTTGTAATTTTCTGATATATAGTGTAAAAGATATCGGCTGAAGACGTTAGCATGCTAACAAACATTTAGATTTCAAAAGCGGCAGCATGCTACATTCTGTCACTGTGGTCAACACAGGCTGTTGCTAGCTGCCACAGTCAGTGAATATCAGCCATATTGAATATTCAACAGGAATATTCAACTATAATCAACAATCAAGATAGCAACGGCGAGAGAAAGATGCTAATCACCCAGACTCGTCGGTGACGGCGGCATGCTGAAGCGACGCATCTTTCAAGGCTTTGATGGCTTTCTGGCAGGACATGGTTGACGGGATGGTGACGGGGGTGAGCAGCGAGAGCGACTGGACGTCCAGGTTCCACCACCTTCCAAGTGAAAGTCAAGATTTGAGTAAGTGCTAACGCAGTACAGCGGAACAAAGCTGACACCCGCACCAGGGTTTGACGTCCAGCCCAGGCTCGGGGCTCATGTGACCCCTGTCAATCATCCATTGGTCATTCAGGAACTTTGACCTGGCACCACAGAATCAGTTCAGCTTTTGTGTTTATTTAATCTGGGTCTGGCGGTGGGTCTCACATGTAGTTGCGGACAGAGTCGGGCAGGATGACCACGCAGCGCTGTCCTTCCTCCAGCTGCTGAGCGAGCTTCAGCGCAGCCACCAGCGCCGACCCAGAGCTGCCGCCTGAAGGAAACGCCTCACGTATTAACCCGATACACGACTCTCAAAAATCACCGGGTCGGGGTCTCACCGCACAGAAGTCCCTCCTCTTTGATCATCTTCCGCGCCATGTTGAACGAATCCTTGTCACTGGATTTGTACCAGTGGTCGATGAGCTGCACATTTCAGGTCATGAGATCTGATCCGACAGTCCAGCAAACGTTATCAGAGACACTCACAGAGCAGTCCAAGACTGTGGGGAGGAACTCATAACCGATTCCCTCCACTTCAAACGGAGCTCTGGGTCCTTGTTTTCCAGGGCCACCTACAATAGAGCCTTCAGGGACCACAGCGACAACCTAGACGGACGAGATGGTTCCATTTCTAAACGTCCCGTGGAGTGGCCGAAAGATGACCTCTTGCCTTAACGTTGGGACACTTCTCCTTCAGCTTCCGAGCCAGCCCAGTCAGAGTTCCGCCGGTTCCGCCTCCAGCCACCACCATGTCCACTTTACCTGAAGGAAACACATTCAGCCACGCAACAAGGAGCCAGTGCCATGACCTTCAATACCAACCGTCGCACTGTTGCAGGATCTCCTCCGCCGTGGTCTCGTAGTGAACCAGAGGGTTGCTGGGACTCCGGTACTGGTCGAGGATGTGTGAGTTGGGGATCTCGCTCTTCAGGCGCCAGGCAACGCCGACGTTGGACTCTGGCGAGGTGAAGGGTGCCGAATTTGGAGTGCGGACTATTTCTGCCCCGAGAGCTTTCATCAGATCCACCTAGAACAAGCCGGCTGCACATAAGGAGAAACTCCTAACACACCATTTGAGGAGCAGCTGACCTTTTCCATGCTCATCCTCTCAGCCATCGTGATGATACAGCGATATCCCTTCACTGCAGCTGCTAGGCACAGACCGATTCCTGGCCACGACAAGTCGACGGTTGAATCCTTAGTTGCAGTTTCTCTGAGGTCTATGATCTACCTGTGTTTCCAGACGACGGCTCGATGATGGTGTCCCCTGGTTTGAGGATCCCGGCCTTCTCAGCGTCGTCCACCATACGGACTGCAATCCTGTCCTTGCTACTTCCACTGGCATTGAAGAACTCGCACTTGACCACTAAAGCAGAACATCCACAAAAGTGGAAAGTTGGTTGTCGTGCATCATCACAAATACCCTACAACATATAGTCTTGCTTGTTCAAGAAAACTAGCATTTGAAATATCAGTGATCGCAATAAGCAACATAGGACAGTAGGTGGCAGTAGCGAGTTAGAGGTGGCAGTGGTGCTCAGCTACAGTGTGATAGTTTTTCTTTTTTAGATGGTAATGATTTTTTAATTTTTTAAAATAGATTTTAATACAATGTGATGCTTACGGAATATCTCTGCTGAGTCAGCTTTGTAAAGTGCCAGTGAAAGTGTGGGACAAACACTCCTAGTTGAGGCTACTTGATAGTTTGAGTCAGCAGTATAAACTAATCCTCAACAAAAGCAGTGGAAACTAAACCGCTGGAGAGGCATTGATCATGAGTCCACCCAGTCAGAGATACTGGGAGTTTAGTTTGGAGCGTATCGGGTGAATAAAACAAACATCTTTCTTTACTTCAAGGTTAAATATGTATTGTTCTCTTGAGTGCACATTTGAATATTGAAATGTGATATGAAGAGGTACAAGTGTGTGTTTAGAAAACCTGTTTACTCACACATTTCGCACTTGAGACCAAACTCTTTGGGGATTCGGTTCAAACGCACCATGGGTGTGTTTCCGACTTTCCAGAGGATGTTTGGCAGGATGTTTGGTGTTGGGAGGCTGAGGGGGGCACATGGAGAACCACTGACTGACGTCATGCTTTCATAGGCACAACTTTAAAGGTCAAAATGAGAACATGAAAACTGAAATGGCGCATGACTACCATCTGTTTTTTTTTTTTTCATGCCACTTCCTTTCTGAGCTACAACGTAGAGGAGGAAGGTAGGAAGCAAGATAGTGAGATATGGTAAAAGAGATATGTAAATGTGGTAAAAAGCAGACAGGCAAAAGAAAACAGGAATAGAAGAGAAGGAGCGGAAAAGACAAAAGGAAACTGAAGAAAAGAAAAATCAAAGAAAATGAAAAGAAAGTGGGTGAATGTGTTAAGGGGAAAGATGAGGCAAAAGTGGAAAGTCAACAGACGGAAAAGTGAATGGAGAGAATAAGAGAAGACAAAAAGAAAGGAAAAACAAAGAGAAAGCAGAAGGGAAAAGTTCAAAGGTCATAATGAAAAGGAGAGAGGAGAAGACAATTAAAACTGGGAGGAGCTAGGACAAAAGAACATACAATGAAAAAGCAGAAGAGGTGCGGAAATGACGAAAAAGAAAAGAAAAGTGAGAAACCAAATAAAACATGAAGAAAAAATTAAACAAAGAATGAAAAATAAAGGCATAGAAAATAGTGAAAAACACTGGGAAATTAAGAGAAAAAATTATGAAGGTAAATGGATTGATATCAAAGACGGCAAAGAAGCAGCAGACTGATCTTCTGAGATGTGAAAGACTCTTCCTCAGGCTCTAACAGCTTCTGAGGGCGGCAAGTCTTACGGTTCCGCCTTGCTGTGTGGGGACTCGGACTCCGGTGCGCCGAGCCTCCAGGTGCATTTGCTGGGTAAGTCGGGCCGGGTCCATTTCCTCTCATCTTCAGAAGTCTCCCCTCCATCATGCCGGCTCTCTCCTGAGTCTGCCGGCAGCTGGTGCCCATTGGAGTGTATGCTGCTGGTACCGTTGGTCTTCAAGTCCTCAGGCAAGTCTGGATTTCTCAGGCTGGACGCATGGGGACAACCAGCAGCAGCAGCTTCCATGTGTGGACTTCCAGAAAAGACAGGCATGGTTTCACTGTGAGGAGGGAAAAGGCACATTTGGGATGAACCGGTTGTCCAATTTCCCTATTTATGAGTTTTGCATTTGTTCATGATTGTTATCCAACTGAGGTCTGGTGTTCATTCTGGCTTTCATCTTCAGCACTGTTGAAACATCTCAAGAGCCACTTTCTACCCCCACAAACCTCTGAAGCAAACCTGGGCAAGGTAAAAAGAGAGGACATGTGGAAAACAAATAAAAGAAAAAAGGAGGGATGACAAAGAAGGCAAAAGGAGCTTCAAATAAAAGAAAAAGAGTGAGAGAAACAAAAAGAGATGAGAAAGGAAAAGTTGAAGAAGCGGGAAAGAGAATAGAGAAAGAAGGTGGAAGAAATTAAGAAAGGGGAAAGGGATCAAAAGAGAAAAACAGAAAAGGCGTGAACAGAAAGAATATAAAAGTAAGAAGGAAGGAGGGGGATGCTGAACTGCCTCCATCTCATCCACCATGCTGGTGACTGCAGCATGTATTTCCTGTTAAAGGTGAGCCAACAGGTTTCTGCTACATCAAGGTGCTGACCCCACCCCCCGGAACAGGTTCGGTGGGGAGTCCCGGGTGAGTGTTTCACCAATACAAGAGCAGATGGGATGTGCTCCACCAGAATTCTCATTTGGTTTCACCATTGAAGCGTGTGTGCTCTGTTCGAACCTCCCAAATCCCCCGACATCACGAGATTCAGTTGGTTCTCAAAGCAAAGTCTCACATTTAAGAAGTTCAATTGCTCAAATATTTGACACTCAAACCTTGTGATACAGTGGCTGACACCTGTTTAAACAAGAACAATAATTTGCTTCTTTTTGTTTAAAAATGTCAGTAAACATCACCTCTGCGTCTTATTAAAAAATGTAAAAGAAACTTTGATTTCTGGCTTCAACAAGTGATTAATGAAGTTAATGTTGTTGCCCTAACAGAAGGCTTTACTCCAGACACAGATTATTTTTCATCCGTTTATTAACTAAAGTTAAAGTCCGGCCTATCACGTCTTGTTTTGTGGCTTGTGAGAGGAAGTGATGTGTGACTCTACCACTCTGTTCTTGCTTCGATTGTAGTAGTCTAGAGCAGTGTTTTTCAACCGGTGTGCTGCGATGCACCAGTGTGCCGTGAGAGACTTTTAGGTGTTTTGTGGGAAATGATCCAGTTTCAGCTTATTACAGAAAACATGGCGGAATCCCTGAACAAAAGCAAACAAAAGCATCTGTTTTCTTTTGTTCAGGGATGTTTTTTGCCACACAATGTCCAGGGTTTCCACTACTCTGAATGGACTTGAAATTCTTATAAAATTGAAATTATTATAGAAATATTTTCAAGACATTAAAAGAGCTTTTGTTTAAATAAGGTGATATAAAAAGTTTAATATAGCCACCATCGTGATTTATTGAGCTATTGTCAAACTGATGCAAAATAAACAATAGTATGTTGTTTAAATGTATGTGTGGGTCCATCATTTGATTCAGTAATGTACCAAATACATTCAAATTGAAAAATGTGGCTTCTTGTGGCAAATACTCTAATACCATTAAACTGTGATTAATTTACATGAATTAATCACAAATTCTCTAAATGACTAGATTACTTTTTTAAATGAATCCCACCCCTAATAACACTTATTTTCTAAAGAATTAGTTTCTTTAGAACATAAACGAAAAAGCAAAACCTGTTTTAGAGCAGTGAAATCGGAGCGGATGGACTCACCTCTTCGTCGCTGGACAAGAAAAGAGCTGAAACTCTTCACGACATCCGAACACACTGTATATGCACTGGCCCCTTCCTTCCACCAATCAGCTCCCGGCTGGGGGCGAGCAGGTTTATCGGAGACTGGAAGAGAGAAATGGAGACTTTCCAGTTGGCTCACTGGTGAAGTCTTGGAGACAAACAAAGATGAACCGGCTGATCGAAGAGTGTCAGAAGAGCCTGCAGATAGTGACCCAGGCTCAGGTGTGTTATGAAGCTTGTGTGGCCAGATGTTTGTCTATGACATTAGCAGAGATGAGGGGGCGTAGCCAGACAGGTTATCTCGCCAGGGATGCCCGGGGTGGGACACGCAGCCGGTGTGGGGCGAGAGCATTTACGAACGGCAGATGACAGATATGTGCAAATAGAACTTTGCTTTGCTTCACGAATGTAGCTAACTTCTCAACCCGTTTTCCCACTATTATGTAACTAATATAGTCAACGAAGAATGATGGACAGGAAAGGCATTAATGACTTTCATATAAATATACCAATGATTTATTATATTATTGATACATTTTAAGTGATAATACATAACCAGTAATGTTTTTATAGCAGAGATGTGGAGGTTAGTCGCGCCAGGCTAACACCAACTGTTGGGAGCTAATCTTAGCATATAGCATCTGTAGGTCTACAGTAGGTTGGTTACCTCGCTCAAAGGAAATGCCTGCAGCTGAGGCTGCGCTCAGCAAACACACAGAGGACCGATGAACCACCTCTCTCCCCTTTGAAATTCAAAATGACACCTTCATATCTTTGCTGCTCACACATTCCGTTTTTTTTTTTTTTAATCAAACACAGAGAGCAGAGCAGTACGCTTTGAAGGTTTTTCAGAACAGGATATTTTTCCACTGCAGTGGCAGAGGCGGGACGTGCTGTTCATAAAGGCATGTCATTCCAAAGGATTATTGAAAAGGTTTAACAATGAGTAGACTGATATTTACATTGAACAAACGTCTTCATAATGTCCTGCGCACACTGTAGTAATGAGTAACCACACCAGGAAGAACTGACCGAAACATTACATTGACATCGCTAGTTGAAGCTACAGCTTCCGCCACACATCCTCATGAGTCTAGTTCACTTGTGATTCCTGCCGTACATGGGCCACATGCGGCCACATTGGCTGAATCTGAATATCGCTGAATATCGAATATAACAGGAAGTAGCACAGGCGAATTTAGCTGGCAGAGCTGGAGCCATGTCAAGTGTCTTTTTGTTTATATAGATTCGTAGTGGAAGTTGACTGACAGAATTAATCGAATTAAATAGAGGTGTTGAATTAATCGTGATTAATCGCATTTTTAATATTTGTCACCAGAATGACAGAATGAGCAAACTCTTTGCTGCCAGAACAACAATTTTTGTGCTTCTATCACAACGCTTTTAAATTTTTTCCCCTCTCATATTTCATTCATCCTCCATCATGGAGTTTTGGTTTTGACGACACATTTTATAAAGCGGTTCCCAGATAGAGAGTTTTTGTGTGCGAATAATCTGTTATTTGGATCGATTCATTTTACCATCAAGATAAATCGACCCAATTGAATTGTTTCTCATGTAAAAAAAAACCAAAACATTGTTCAAAGTCAAATAATGTTATGTCACCGTGTCATGTCGTCATGACGACCGGATGAGCACATTCCACTGTCACCAAGGCTCATGATTCTTGTGTGAAGCCCAGAACACAACAGAAATTTGGGACCTGAGCGCGACTCACCCAGTATTCAATTCATGCTAATAATTCAAATCACATACACTAACACTCTCTGGTGTTTTTATTTACTACATCTGTGATAGTCCTTTTCCTGGGTCTGCATGGCTGCTGTTCACCCACTTGACACTTGGTTCGATCCCAGTCGAAGTTTAAAATTGAGACAATACATTCACTACATTTTATTTACTTTTGATCAATATTAGATCTTGAGATCAAACATGTAAAGATAAATGAAATCATGGAACAAAAGAGTGTGTGAGGGACTGAATGTCATGTTGTCATTGTTTTGAGGAAGGGGGGGTGTGATTCACCAGTGATGAAGGCTCTTCATGTTGTGCTACTTAATCTAAAGTCTACATCACTCACCAGGTCATCATAATGACTTATGCATCACCTTTTAAATAATCCTGCTGAATGTCACATTCCTGCTCGTAAGACACACCTTTATAAACAGGACGACAATGCATTGATACATGGTGAAAGCCTCTCCCTGATCAGCTTATGTCCAGGCTGTTTGCAGAGCAGCAGGAACCGGCACAGACTCGGTTGCAGACATTTCCTCCAACCCGGCACGGCAGCCGGAGGAGGTGCTCCCAGAGATAGGATTAGAATATTCACACAGCGTCAGGGTGAGAGTACAACTGCATGAAGACTGACTCACAGAGCAACATTCCACTCCTTCCGAGTTATATTGAGTCATTGGTGTTTGAGTGTCTTGTTTTACAGTTGAAGGTCTGTGGGCCGTTTATCTACTGAGATCAGCACTATATCGAAAGGTTGCATGCGAATAGTGGTTCATCAATAGATCACTTTTAAATAAATTGTTTTACAACCACTTGTCTTTCTTTCTTATTGTCCAAGATTCAGCTTAGCTCTTCATGTTTTTACAGTCAAGATTGTCTTCCCAACCTAAATAGTGTATTTTGCGTGGTGTTATATCACGTATTCTCCGTGACAGTTGTCAACGTCCTCAGTGCCACAGGTCAAGTTTAGGAGACAGACATGTTCAGGAGGATCGACACATTTGTCAGGCTTTCATTTCTTACAATACACTTACAACTACAAAATAGACTACAGTGTTTCAAAAAAAAACCTGAGGGTTATTTATGCTGACAGGCTTTTTGTAAAGTGTGATGATTTTGATGGTGTTCTGTGGTTTATTTGGATTTACAAACGTCCAACAGCGTCCCCATTGGGTTTCAATCGGCCAGGTAGCACTTCCGGTCACGACCGGCTACTTTAAAACCAGCAGAAAACGGAGCTCTTGATTTAATTAAAAATAGACATACAGAAGAATTACTGGAATAAATCCACTTTCACGCGACGGTGATGAGAGAATGCAAAACTTACCAGCGTTTTGAAGAGTTTCAGCCATCATTCCTGCAGCACAGCCTCTTCTTCACGTCTCTCATGGGACAACGTCGCATCACTGCCATCTGCTGTCCGTTTGAGCTCATTACACAAAATTACTTCTTTTCTAGTTCTGTACCAACAGCACAATGGTTTTTTGATGGCAGGATGATGGCACCAGGAATTGATGATTAAGTTCAACTAAATTCAGGTGGTATTCTTGAGACGTTTCTGAATTCAGGGAAGTTAATGTTAACTGTTACTGATTTTTTGGAAATATGTTAATGAGAAAAATGAACCAAAAAAGTGTTGACAATTAACAAGAGACAATGAGGATACGTAAAAATTTTAGTTTTAATGGGGTGAAAGTTATTTTAGAAATCAAGAAAACAATTTTAATAAAGCTGCCACAGCATTGAAATTAGAGACAACACAGAAGACATCTGGGGGTGAACAACTTTAAAAACTCTTGGTGGTGATGGAAGGATGCAGGACCAGAAGGCATGTTGTTCAAAATCGCCCTGAACGCTCGCGGTCTCTGGAGCGACGCCGGCCTTGGTCACGCCCGCCGCCTCCTCTGCCGCCGCGGTCTCTTGAGCGAGAACGGCGCTCTCTGGACCGCGACCTTGATCTGTGACGGCTGTTAAGGCGAGACAACGGTCACATGGGGAACCAAAGACGGGGAGGTTTTCAGCGATAAAAGTTACTTCACCCTTTTCTCCGGCGGCCATAGAGCTCTCGTCTCAGCTCGCGTGAGATGGGCTTCAAGTGCATGAAGTTACAGAAGCCCCCGCGGGTGCACTCCCTGTGGCCAGACGACAACAACCGATCTCAAACAGCTCAGTTCTGGTTCATCAGTGTGGACTGAAGCTCTCACCCCATTTCATACTGGCGACAGCAGGCTTCTCTGAAGTCTGTGACTGGAGAGAGTTCGGCGTGTATCGGCTGACCGTTGAACCACCGATTATTCAGATCTATCACTGCCTTCTCCGCATCCTCTTCATAGCGAAACTAGAAAAAAAAAAGTTCAGGAATAACAACAAAGCTCATTGACATAGTAGCTGTCAATAATCCTATAGATTATTGACAGTATCTCAGACGACTGAGCAAATATATTCAAACATCCTCTATTAGCAGACACGTCTGCAAGCTCCACTGTGTGTCAGTCCAGGGCAAAGACAACAAACTGCGCTACTTAGCTCTAAAAACCAAGCATGAAATACCAAATAATATCATGTCACAACACTGTTTTACTCAAGTTTCAGAGGGAAGTAAAGCAGACGGCTTCTCCTGGTGTGTGGTGACGGTTCATCTAAAGTCTATAGAACAACTGCTCAGTGTAAATGTCACTCTAGCTGTACTGTCTAACACTTCACCTTTGAAATAATCCACAAGAAGGTCACTCTCGCCTTTATTAACAATTCTAAGAAACCCTGCAGCCGCCTCCGTGTCAGAACATCTGAAGTGGGGACCGTTTCTCCTAACCGTCAGATCAAAGACAATTTGATTGACAGCGCAAAAACCAGGTTGTGTGTTCAGTGAAATTGTTGCTTATACAGTGGAAAGCTTTACCTTCACATAGACATTTCCCACCAGGTGATCCCCGAGGTTGTCGCACACGTTCATTTCTTCCACCTCTCCATACTTCTCCTCCATCTCTGCAAAGACCTCCTGAGAAAGAGGGACCAACATACATCTTCAATCCTCAAGTGTGACACGGAAACAGCCAATATTTTCACTCTGATGGAGTTTCTAATAAGAAATCATTCCAGTGAACAAAGTCTTTAAATAAAGGAAATAGCCTGGTTAAAAATATTCATTTCAGACACAGAAACTCCACTGACACAAAATACTAAAATTATCACCAGGTAAAGTCACTGATTGTCGAAAGCTTTTCATGTGAGTGTTGAGACGAAGTCGCACAGCAGAGCTTGATTTACCCGCCATTGCACCTGGCTGACCTCAAGATATTGTTCTTGAGCGGAAACCAACTGATTCTTACCTCAAAAAACTCGTCATAATGCTCCTGCATCTCCATGTCACTGATGGCACCTGGTGGTGAGAACATGACACTGTCACTTCTAGGATCACAACTTGACCCTGAGTGTATGGCACAAGTATAACTAGCCATTTTCATCTTGATAACGAAAAACTATGAATACTGGCGAGTCATAAAACATAACTAAAGCCTTGGAAGATCTTCATTCAAAGTCATCCATATGAATTAGTCCCACAGGAAAGGCATAACAGTGAGGTCATTGCCAGTGGTACAAAGCTGCAGGAGCGGTGGGGAGTCGAGCACGACGCTACATTAACAGTAACTGTCATTACACTTCTCTGATGTAGAACATTGGCACAGAAATAGCACAGCTGGCTCCATCTTGATGTGTATTTTTCGAAAGTCTGTTTCATAAAACTGGGACAGCGCAGGTCAAGGTCTGACGCTGAAGAGTTTTCAAGAGGTCGTCCATTTTTGAACACTCACTCGCTTTCAACTACACAATTGAGCAGACAATAGAAGCACTGGGTTTGATACGTACAGGTCATCCCATCCGCAGACTGGGCACTGTTCTGAGGATTCCGGTAGATGTTTAGCAGGGCAATAGTCTGAAATATCAAAATAGAGATTTGGCTCTGTGTGTACAGGATCTTGCTTTCATTCACTCTGAACACAAAGAGCAACAGTGGAAGTCGTGCAAGACGTTTGTCAGCAAACTTACCTGACTGAACGTTGGCTTATTGTGTAATCTGGAACAGCGGTCGCCATGGCGACAGGCACCAATTTTAAAATAAAAAGAGCAGTTGACCCTGGAAAACACAAAGGAAACATTGAGAACATTGGAACAGTTATTATTTTTAAGAGCAAGATTAATATTTGCAGCGTAACTGTCGATAAAGTCACATTTGTGAATTGCATTGATATAGCAGACAGGTTCACAAACTCCTACTTGCCTACTTCCCTTATGAAATTACATTTCATAACACCAGTTAGTTTTTAATATAATAATATAGGTGATGCATTGCTTGTGTTTAGTAAATAATGCCCAAAATAAATATATCATTTTGAAGAATTGCATGCTGACATGCAAATCGCAATATTGCCACGATAAATCGATGGTTTCCATTCGTCAAGACAACATGTTTCTATTCGTACAATCTGCAGTAAGGATGGATGCAGCCACAAGACCATGAAGGTATGGGAACATTTTTGCTAAGGATACATACCTTCACACCACATTTTGAGCAATTAAAATTGAAATATAACGTTTCAAAACAACATTCAACACTATACGTTTCGATAACACGTTAACAGCAAGCTACATACATTTACATGTATCTTTTAATTTATTCTATTTACATCACTACAAACAAACATTTTGGCAACACTAGAAAGTACTGTATCTACATACTCAGTATAATTTCGAGAGAAAAAAAAGTATGTAGTGTCAGCAGAAACAGTGACGGAGTCAGAAACTCACATCCAAGACACATCTAACCCTTCGCCCTTATCAAGAAGCCAGCGAGCAAAACCACCCCGTAACTCACTGTATTACAGTGAAATGTCCTGAGGGAGGGGTCACTGTTCATTCAAGCAACAAGCTGAAGCCCCGGAACAGACCGGTGAAATAAAAAAAGCTACTAGATGCGTGAGTCTGTGATGTGGGGTAAGAAATAAAAGGCAGCGTCATAAAAAGTCATTTTACTTCGAGCGTTTTAGTCCCATTTCGCCCAAACCGAATCACTAAAAAAAGACTACACAGATAAAAACAGCTCTGGGATACGAAAGCAAAACTGTGAGCTTGTTTATTCTAGTGAAAATAATCAGAGCAAGGCATAACTGTGGAACTAAAGTTATATTATAGTTGCTTTGTGTCGCCCTCATGGACGCAGCAGCAGCGGCGCGGCATTCTCCTGTTGTTAGCATGCTAGCCTTTAGCCACGGAATCCGCACGCGCGCGCACGTAAACAAGACCGTTTCATGAGCTCGGAAAATCAAGGC
This sequence comes from Synchiropus splendidus, assembly GCF_027744825.2. Taxonomy (NCBI): domain Eukaryota; kingdom Metazoa; phylum Chordata; class Actinopteri; order Syngnathiformes; family Callionymidae; genus Synchiropus; species Synchiropus splendidus. The sequence continues at coordinate 5,996,483 of NC_071343.1, read as the reverse complement.
AAGCATGTTTTGACACAGTTGGCAAAATGCAATGGCACGATCGACAAGAAAACATGAAACGACTTACTTATCTTTTTCTGTACCAAAAATGGACGCAAGGTACTCTGCCATCTTGGCTAGGTATGAACCAGCAGCGACAGCGTACACAAGCGGCTCGCTCACGGCCCTTCAAAATAAAATCACCTCACCCACATGAAGAACATTGCACATCATTGCGTCCGATATTTATTATTCAATGAGAGCATGATATTGATTTAAAGTTTATGTGTGTGTAAAAAGTAAATATAGTAAAAACGTAAAGAAAATAGATGAGATTAAACAAGACCCCATTTGCTCTCTAACCAATATGTTCAACGTCCATAACCTTTTTTCTTTGTCTAAGTTCATGTCAAATTGCTTTCCTGGTTTGTGTATTGGGCAAATACATCTCTCTAAACTATAAAGCCATCACAATACGAACTTTCTTATGAGTATTGTTAAGCCTCCAACGACATATGATATGAGACTTTTAAGAAGAATGAGCAGTGGCTACTTTTATTTTGACAGCGTGACTTTTGAACCGGTACATATTCGCGGTGAGCAATTTGTATCATGATTGTGTCGTTACACAAATGTTGGGCAAAATTTAAACTTTTTTTTACATATGGAATCATGTTTATCATGTATATTTACTTAATATGTCTGAGAAATAATCACGAAATTTTAATCTCTCATTTGCCACTATTCATTAGCAACACAGAACACACTACTGTGGAAAGGCTTCTGTAGACTTGTATCAAAAGTTAAATGGTAAAAAAAGAAAAACCCATCCATCTCATCCACTGAAAGAGGCTAAGACTTCCTGCTCCTCAAAACCATGTGTTGTGGAGGAAGACTGAGGCACTCCCAGGTCAACAATCTCGTCAGATTATTTCTGTTGACGCAGAGGAGCGGCAGCTCTGCTTCTCTCCAAGACGACTGAACTTCTCACCTTCTGCTCTGTCACAAAGAGTCCTAAATCTGTGCAGGGAAAATTCTTGCCTTTTCACTATGTGCATGAACACCATGTGCATGAAATTTAAATAAAATACTGATATACAAATTTAAATCAAGCAGGTCAAAAGGGTTTATCGAATATGTTTTTATTCCAAGACATCATTTGCATCTGACACACCACCAAAGATCATTACACAAGAGAAACTTGAGCAATAAAATTGTTTCAACATCTGCAACCGCACAGTACAAATCAATGAAATCAACAACATACATGTCACACTACTGTTGAAGTAGCAAGAGCATCTTCTGTAGCCATTTCCTCCCCATTAAATCTATTTGCAGCTATCAGCTAATAATGCTACTGATATTTTTTAATCTGGGGTTTCAGCACTTCAAATATCTGACCCATAATGGCTTATAAAGGAGGTCCCTTGTCTGTTTTCAGGACATGATGTTGGGTCAGTCCTTTTGACTTTGGACTCTTTATTTGTATCACGCTAGTATGTGTGATGAAGCCAAAAGCTTTTAATCTTAGTAAGATTGGATGACAACACCATGTACATATGGGATTTATGTAGTAAACAATAAAGTATGAAAAAAATGTTTCGTATTTCAGAGTCTTCATTACGACCACCTTTCTCTTTGATTACAGCTTTGCACACTCCTGGTATTCTCACGATGAGCTTCATGAGGTGGTCACCTGAAATGGTTTTCCAACAGGTGACTGCATCTTGAACCTCTTCAGGAAGCAAAGACTGAAGGACATGCACACCTTTGATTTAAATAATTAAATGGAATGGTAGCTTCAATACGGATTACAAACTGGTTCAATTCTCCAACCCTGAATTATGACCACAAATTGTGGTACAAGACTGGATGGTTTGGACCTGTTTTCGCTGCTTCTCCATCTGGTAAAGGACCTTGAGGAGAGTGACATCTTGGTCTCCAAAACCATGTGTCAATCATTGTATCGGTGACAGGTGAAAAACAGCAAACAAAATTTGTGATGATGTGCAGTTAACAAATCAAACATTTCACATTTATTTGTTTGCACTCTAATTGTAAACACCACACTTATGTTTTTGTTGTTATTTATGTTGCAACTTTATATACTTTTAATAGTTCAATGTGGTGTTTGTCACCACACGGACGGCCGAATAATGACACTTCTATCCTCTATATGCAATGCATATTGCAGAATTTTCCTGTGCATAAGTGGCGTTATTATTCATCTGCTCCAAGATAGTGGACCGGCAAAATGTTCTATATTAATCCAGACTCCAGATGTGGCTCAAATTTAACTAAAAAATGATGACATAACTGGTGTAAATCGACCCAAACTTTTAGGGTAACTTCAGGACTTCGGGTTAGTCTCCGCCCCTCTCTGAGTCTAGTTGACTAAAACTTGCATGATACACATCGACTCAATTTGGGCCACATTGGAAGAGAATCGTTGACCCCCTCCTGGACTGACTGGTGAGAGGTTTGAATATTACAGAGAGTAAATACAGATTAGATTGTCGATCGTAATCCGTATTGTGATCCGTGAAGCAGGTCGGGCTCTTCCCGCTATTTTGTATCTGACGAGTTAGCTTAGCTAGTGTTAGCGGGCAACAGTTAAATCACTTCATGAGGCGTTAGTAGTCAAAATACGATCACCGCAATTCAATAAATCATCGGATGTAATCGATAGCACCGAGTGGTTTGCAACACAAGCGCTCCAGTGGCGTTAGCTTCAATGCTAACGTGGCTGCTTCCTCGACCAGCGACAAACCTTCCGCAGGTAAACCTCCTCAGACGACGGAGAAGTGACTCTATTCTCCTTTTGTTTTCCTCGTGGACGCATTTTCCGATGATATCGAGGCCCCGTTGTCGAACTTTAACCGATACGTGAGCTGGGTTTTTGGTGCGGTGCTGTTGTCGGTGTTTGTCTCCGCTGCTCTCGGAAGTCTAACATTAGCCAGGATTTCCGGCTCCTCTCCATTTGCCCTATGCTGTTTTGTTTCCGTTTATTCTATTTCCGTTTTAAAAGTTTGCTCCGCATCGACATTAAAGTGCGGTCAAACTTTTATTGGCGAATGTCGTGAGTCGCGGACGGTGTTGGAGATGTGGAGACGGTTCTCCGGGACCCGGGGAGCGTCGGTTGTCTGTCGGGCTGCCTCGCCTCGCCTCGCCCCTCTTGTCGAGGCTAACATATTAGCCAACTTTATTGACTCTCGCTCGACTTTCCAGCTGGATGTTAGTGCTGTGTAGCCAAACGTCGCCATTAAAATTAACATTTACGTGTTTGTGTTGGATGTTATTGGTATATCGACACTTTAGGCGGAACATTCGGCCTGTAGTCGACAAAGCCTCGTTCTCGAGTTGGCTAGCGCTAGCCGAGTGTGAGTGGTCCCTGGCGGGGGTCGACGATGAGGCCTATATGAGGAACCACTGCGCTTCACTTTCAATTATTGCGCTGAAAATGACCGTCTTGCAGTAAATGTTACACCTCATTATTTACAGGAAAAACAATTTATTCAAGATTTGAGGTGCTGGTGACACGCGTTCGGCTCTTGTTAGTATGGTTTGTAAAGCAGAATAAAATGATTTTCGAAGATATACATTCTTTCCCAGCAAGTCTAAATAAAGTTATAAAACGAGTCTGTGCGCAACCGACGGAACAGGGTGGAAGCGGAAATGGCGTAAACGGCAGACCCTTTTTCTGTATTGTCGACAAGAATACAGCAGGAATCCTTTTTATTTGAAGTTTATTCCTGCACGTATCGCGAGTCAAGCGACGTGCGTTCTGCCACTGACGTCACAACATGGCTGTGTGTTTTCAAGCACAGAGCTCTGAGATTTTGCAGGGAAAAAAGTCTAACTGTTATCTGCACAGACACGCTTAATCATGTTGCGTCATTATTGCAAAAACGTGCCACCAGCACTATTACAATACAATTTAATCTGGACACCGTCACCACCACTGTACATTTCGACATTAATGTCCAAAGAAGGAGTATTCAAAATGTCATTACAATGGATCCCTTGTAAACGAACCTTCACAATAGGTCAATATATTAAAGAGTAGCCCATCTCCAGATCCTACTTCCTAGACTTACTCACATGTTACTCATGTTAAAGTCTTCTTTTCCATCATGCCTTCATCATGATGATGCTCTGTTTTAATGTTCTCCTCATTCTGCAATCTCAGCGACTCAGAAGTTATGAAAGTGTCACGAATGAATTTGGAGACAACAAGAGCGCCATGCGTTTTCCAAGCACGTGGAAAGGACAGTGAAAGTCAGCTGGTTTGGGCTGACCAGGAACTGGGGCTTTGGCTGTGAAGGATTTTAACTAGGGGTGGGATTTGATTTTTAAAAAAAAGTAGTGTATTCGAGAATTTGTGAGTAATGAATCTCAATTAATTGCAGTGTAGTGGTATAAAAATATTTGCCACAAGAAGCCACATTTTTCAATTTGAATGAATTGGTATGTTACTGAGTCAAATGATGGAGCCATACATACATTTAAACAACAAAATATTGTTTATTTTGTACAATAAATCACAATGGTGGCTGTATCACTTTGTTTAAAGCTCTTTTAATGTCTTGAAAATATTTGTATAAGAATTTCAATTTTATAAGAATTTTAAGTACATTCAGAGTGGTGGAAACCCTGTCCATGGTGTTGTGAAAAACAACAACAAAAGCAAAGAGATGCTTTTGTTCAGGGACTCTTCCATGTATGTTGTTGTTGTGTCCTGCACTTACAAAGGTTCCCTGTTGTCTTCAGAGCAAACTGTTAAATTAAATCAAATATTATATAATAATTAAAATATTTTTGTTGTAATGAATTAATCGTAATTAACTCGCTAAAGTACCACCACTAATTTTAACTTACCCAGAGAATGGAGGCGCTCCGGAGAAGTGGACTGAAGGCTTCCTCCTGACCAATCACAGTCGAGTGGGCGTGGTTTTGATAACAAGATTTCAGCTCCCACATATTGGATTCGATTCAATCATGCACATTTGTGTACGAATACACAGATACTGATGTGTTCAGTAGGGGTCCAATAGCAGTTCAGGATTCTCAGAGGAGAAGAAAGCAAGTCCATCTTCTTGTTACAAAGGTCAGTGATGTGTATTGTATTAATGTTCACCATTCTCAGCAGAAAATGGCAAAGAACGAATCTGAGGAGATGATCGAGATTGAGATTGATGAGCGGGAGAAACAGCAGTGCTTGGAGGAAGGGTGAGGGAACTTGCTTGGACCTTGAGTTGACCTGTGTGTGTGGATGGCTGACGTCCTGTTTCTGTGGCGTAGCGTGGAAGAGCACACCATCACTGCATCAGACATGATCCAGCAGGACATTGACATCAACGAGCCCATCGGAAACCTGAAGAAGCTTCTGGAGCCTCGGATTCAGATGGTTCTGGATGCGTACGAGATCTGCCTGCAAGACATTCAGGTAACTTTGGTGCTTGAACCGCTGAGATGGGAGGTTGTGTGTGTGGAGCTGTGGTGTGCTGTGAGGGACGTGTCAGTTCTGTTTGTCGTGTCTTGTGAGGGAGCTCGACCCTTTCCTGTGTGTTCCAGCTGCATCCGGACCACAGCCTCTTTGATCAGGGGGTGAAGACCGATGGCACGGTGCAGCTCAGCCTGCAGATTGTCACCAAGCCTGGTGAGCTACTGGACTGCATCACAGCTGGTCAGTGAGTAGAAACGCTGCTGACCGCTTCTGTGTTTCGGTCCAGGCGAGGAGAAGCTGAACATCCTGGAGATTGTGAAGCCGGTGGAAACAGTGGAGGTGGTGATTGATCCTGATGCGGCGGGGGAAGAGGGCGCGGTGGTGGAGGAGGGTCAGCTCATCGCCGTGGAGCGATCGGGTCTGTCTGACGAAACCTCGGAGCAGGTGACGCGCTGGGCGGCAGCGCTCGAAGGCTACCGCAAGGAACAGGTCCGCCTCGGCATTCCGTACGGTGAGCATCGGATCGGGACGTCCAGCTGTAGAGCAAAGAGGCAGTCGGTGACCGATGTTCCTTTGGTTCCTCAGACCCAATGGTCTGGACCGCCGACCAGGTGATCCACTGGGCCGTGTGGGTGATGAAGGAGTTCAACATCGAGGAGATGGAAATTGGGAGCATTCACATTCCGGGATCGGAACTCTGCTCCTTCTCCCAGGAAGAATTCCTGCAGAAAGTTCCCAACGGAGAAATTCTGTGGAGCCACCTGGAGCTGCTGCGCAAGTGTACGTCTCAAAGGAACAGCTGAAGAGCGTTGCGTTAAGATTTAATTCACTTAAATCCAGCTGGTGTGTTTCAGATGTTCTGGCGAGTCAGGACCAGTCCGGAAGTGACGCCACGGTCACCATCGATCAGCGTAAGTGATGGTGAATGTGTCCTCGGTGTTTCTCCAGTGTGGTCATGGTCTCCGTGTCTCTCCAGCTGTGCAGATCATCCCAGCTCAGGTCAGCACTCCCACCGCCATCAAAGTCATGAAGCAGAAGGGTCCCAGAGCGCCGCGCATTTCCGGAGAGGAGCGCAGCTCACCTGGCAACCGCACAGGTCAGAGAGAGGGATTTTCCAAGCCACATGTCCGTCAGAAGCGAAAGATGGTGAAAACTTGTGTGGTGTGTTTCCAGGCAACAACGGGCAGATCCAGTTGTGGCAGTTCCTGCTGGAGCTGCTGACCGACAAGGACGCCAGGGACTGCATCTCCTGGGTGGGGGAGGAGGGCGAGTTCAAACTCAACCAGCCAGAACTGGTGGCGCAAAAATGGGGTCAGCGCAAGAATAAGCCGACGATGAACTACGAGAAACTCAGCCGGGCGCTCAGGTGTGTCTCCAGACCAGGCGCCTTACTGTTCCCCACGTCGCACTTTAAATCCAGCGTCCCCTCTTCTCCCCAGGTATTATTACGACGGGGACATGATCAGCAAAGTCCAGGGGAAGAGATTCGTCTACAAGTTTGTCTGCGACCTGCGGACGCTGATCGGCTACACCGCCGCCGAGCTCAACGGTCTGGTGACGGAGTGCGAGCAGAAGAAAATCACACGCATGCAGATGCACGGCCTGCCCCCCAACATCACCACAGTCACGCTGGCCACCGCCACCTCACTGGACAAGGACAGTTGAGACAGCTCCAGCGGGACAAGGACATTTATTACCCCCCCGCCCCATCAACTCCTGAGTGTCTTTTCAGTAGGAGGAGCTACAAGCAGGCGTGCGTGGACCACATGTTAACTCTGTGCGAATGAGCCTGAACGAATGTGACTGAGTAGTCTAGAAGAATCTCACTGTAAATACCGAGCGTTCTGATTTTGATAGCCACAAGGCCAGGTGTATTTTCATATTTTCCACTTATAGATGACCCGTTTTGTATTCTATTTAGTGTGTCTTCCCTCAGTTGTTGGACGTTACTTTTGTCCACTTGGGAGAATAAAGTGGGAAGCATTTTTTAGTCTGTGGTCACTCGCTTCAACTTTTGCTCTTCACATTTGTTTCAATGTCAAGACGCCAGCTCGTATCTTTGGATTTGAAGTACTATTTTATGAAGTCTCACATCATTTTTAAACTGACAGCGCCACCCACCGAGCTCTGAAAAGAAGAGTGCTTTCAGGACGCCCATCACTAGACGTAACTATACTCCGAGTCTCTCATGGTCGGCCAAGGTTCTTCCTCCTCTTGAGGGCAGAAACCAAACACCAGAGAAACTTACTTCAGCTGCTTGTACAAGTAGAACTTTGCCAGTCCTCATCACACACCATCATTCAGGTGAGATCAAGATGACTCACAAACAACACCAGAAGCGATCTGAAGTTTGGAATTACACAGGCAATGTTCCCTTCAACTGCCACCCTTGCCCAGAATACAGGGATCAGCCAACAGTTTACAACCACAGCACTCACACTTGAGGTCAATTTAGAGTCAGGAATTAAACTCTGCATGTTTTTGAACTGCGGGAGGAAAACGGAGTGCTCTGAGAAACCCCTCACCCTTGGATTGGAGTTATTTTCAGATGACACGAGAGGACTGAGTTGTTTCATAATTGTTAAGTGAAAAAAAAAGACAAAACACGTCCTTTTTTTTATATATATATATATTTATATACATTCAAAATTTTATTCATGATATAGCGAGTGTAGAAAGATATTCTCTCATTCTAAGCAAATGGTTCTTTCGACAGCACAGAGGAGGATCGATGACAGCGGTCGAGGGAGCGTTTTCAGCTAAAAAGACGAGTGAGGGAAGTTAAACATTCACCTGCTTTAAGAGCTTCAGCTGTACATGTGATTGACAGTGGAGGAGGTGACGTGTTGTCGTGGTACAAACGCACATTCATGTCGATGTGGGGTGACGGGACACAACCGAAGATAAATAAACCTGGTATAAAAAGGAATGACATTTGAGGAGGGGCCACGCGAGGGGGCAGGTTGATAATCCAAGCCCCTCCCATCCCAATATTTACAATCAAGAGACAATGGAATGATACACTGCATCAATCTAAGCCTTGACCATGTTTAAAAAAGTGCAACGACAGCAGAACTGGCATCATATTTGGTGAAAATATTCAGACGAGTGCATAAAACGCAAACAGTAACATCTTCCTTCAGATACTATGACACTTCATATATTACACGGAGAGTATTTGGCCCATGCAGCTAACACAACGGTGAAGCATGGAGCAAAGCAACGAAGCAAATCATCTTCATATCACAAGGTCACAAAGAAGGACACTAGAAATGTACAATTCCGCTAAAATACCTAAGAGGACCTGGACATAGTGTATCTGTCGTCGTCATGCACTACGATAGCTAAACTCTGCCTTCATCTGTTACACAATAAAAACCAAACATTTAGCTTTGAACATGATTGTGTCTCTTCTTTTGTTTTTTTTTTCCTTTCTTGTTGTTATTTAAAAACGCAGATATACACGTGTTAGGCGTCGCCGGCTCCGAGCGAGTCTCAGCTCTGCTGGCCGCTACTGCAACAGTTTCATTTAAATAGTGGGGGAGGGTGGGGGGTACTAAGACAGGGGTGACGGTCGCACACATCCATACCAGTCCACACGTACAGAGACTCATAGACACATGACTCTTTATCTTCTCCGGTCCGCTTAAATCTGCCATAAATATCTTGCATCTGCCCATGAGCTTTACGACAAAAAAAAACTGCCAACATGAACATCAAACCTCAAACCACTGTTTGTAACATTATTTTGATTATTTTTTCTCCCATTTTTTTCTTAGTCTGGTGCAGAATCCTTATCTACTCCATTAATGTCGATCTTCTGGGGGCTTGGTGTCATAGCAGGTCACTCCATACCCAGTGGAAGATCTGGTTTTTGTTGATGCTAGTTCTTGTGGGCCACAAAACATGATTTGGTCGGCTGGATTCGGCCCCCTGGCCTTAAGTTTGACCCCTCCCTCAGGACAAGCTTCATCGGGAACATGTCTTAGTTTTCTATATTGCGATCACGATTGAATTTCAATTGATTCCACCTTGTGCGACCTCACTTTTGCTCCAGAGCCTGACTGTGTCCAGGGTCCCTCACCGCTCTCTGAGAGCCATGTTTCATGAGTCTGCCGTACGTGTAGACCGGCTCCTGTGCCATCTTTGACCTCACCGCCCTTCTGTTGATGGAGGGCAACAAGGAGACAGAATGGACTGATGAGTGTTTCTAGTTCTGGATTTGTTCAAAGAACTTGTAGGTGGGATTCTCATATCCGTTCTGCTGCATCTTGGCCAGGTGGCGCTCCTCTGGTGTCACAGCAGCATCAACCTGAAGGAAAGGATTTCAACAAAGTTATTTTTCCACAATGAAGAATCATTTTACAGCTCAACCCCAGGTTTTCACTGCTGTGATGTATTTCTCCAGAATGAGTGTGTTACAATGAGAAGACGCCTCATCGGTTAATCTGTAAGCACGATGAAAATAATCTCCTCCCCTCTGCCCGTTGGAGTGAGACGCCGCTTTATTCCGACAGTCCAGGCGGCTCACCTCGATCACACCGTGGTGAATGGAAGTGTACTGTTTCTTCCTCAGCATCACCAGAGTGATGACGATAACCGTCGCTATGACGACGCCGCCGACCATCAGCCCAATGATGGCGACTTTATTGGACCCCACATCCTCGGCAAAGAAGACCTGCCGTCGAAAGAGAAGAGAGGAATTAGTACCCGGAATAAAAGAGTTCACAAAGGCAGCAGGGTTCATACCAGCTTCTGGTGGTAGACCTCGTAGCCGGTGCTTTGCCTTTGGTCAGAATCCATGCGGACCTGAGGCATCTCTTCGGGCTTCAAGGCCGACACTGGAGGAAGACAGGGAGGTTTTTACAGTGACAGGTGGTTGATCGAATTATGTTTATCATATATGTTTCTCAGGGCTTAAAGAGAAGCGCTCAAGTCCCTCAGCAATAACCATCAGATAAAAAGAAGAAACCTGGACGTGTCGGGAGACCTCGATCCGGGTTTGGACGGGCGTCGACAGGCTCCACTGTCGGAAACAAACAAAGGAAATCAAGTTCCTTCCAAGCATCTCGCCCTCCTCAACAGAGTTGTATGTTACCGTGGTTCTCTGTGTTGGGCTGGTTGAAGCTCTCAGGGTGGATGAAGCCCAGTCCATCCAGTCCAGGCTCCAAGGGGGCAGAGCTGAAGGCCTGATCTGGCATCAGGGCGTCGTTGCCGTAGCTCACCCTGCCGTCCACCTGCAGAGACAAGAGTCTCGGTCATGGATTATAGAAGCAGCCTCCAGTGGGCGAGCGGGGGTCCAAACTCACGCGGGCATCGCTCTTCACGGACGAGACTTGGTGGGATACCTCCGACTGAACTCTGCGAACTATGACCGCTACAACAACAAACAATAACTAAAACGGAACATCGGTGAACACCACACAGCAGGTGAAGGTCACTTACACACTTGGTTGTGGATCTCGTTCGCCACGCTGGGCACTTTGTACAGCAACCCCACCGACTGATTCATCCTCTCATCGATCACACGCAGGTGAGTCAAGACCTGGAGGGGGAACATGTGGTTGGAGGAGTCTGAATACTTCCTCAGGGCAGAGTGACAAACCTGAGGTCGGATCTGTGCCGCCTTCTTTGGATCAACCGTGCGGACGTGCTCGTAGTGCTTCACAGTGTGCTGCCGATCCTTCTGCTCCGCTCGGATGTACTTCTTGAGTAAACCCAAGACCTGCCGCGGCTGCGCACAGGCAGACAGAGGACGTTAAACTGTGACCATCACCGGCTCAGCTAGTGGACGGCCCTACCTTCGGGGGATTTGCCTGCAGAGCGCTCAGGTAATTTTCCAAAGCCAGGCGGCGACGGCTGTTCAGCAGAGACTCCACTCGGGCCATGTGAGTTTCTACCAGCTGCTGCCGCTCGCCGGCCGCCTCCTGCTCCAGAGCCTCCACCCGCGCCTGGAAGTGCTGCATTCAAACGGCGCAGTTTTGCTTTTAATAACCAGGTTTATCCAGATGAACTTTGACAGAGGAGCCTGAGCTAAATCCGTCATACCTGGATGAGCGCTTTCTTCTCGGCACGAGGCAGGCTTTTGGCTTTCCTCTCCGCCTCCTCCCACTCCCTCATCACCTGGGGCAGATCATTATTGAAACCCTCTATGGACATTCAATGCATCAATATGCAGAGTTTTGAATGAATGAACATTGCTCAAAAGAATTCTGTAGTTTCAACTAGCCATTTACTTTAAAACGACTGAAACTTTACTGCTGACAGTCGTGGAGGTGGGATCAGAGCCGACTCTTCTCACCCTGCTCATGGACTGTTTGTCCCCCCTCTAGTAGAAGGCTGCGGTCAATCCAGACCAGAACCTCTCGTCACAGGAACAGCTTCTGCCCTTCGGCCATCAGACTGTTGAATTTGTGATCAGCCCGTGTTGTTTGTGGGTTATTTATTTATTTATTAGTGGTTTCTGTTTATTTTTCATCTACATTGCTGCTTTTCTGCTTTGCTTTGTTTATTTTATTTTTTTATTATTATTATTACTATTATTATGTTTTTGACTGCATGTTTTCCAAAGCACTTTCCTAGTTGGCGGGATCCCCACTGACCATGGCAATAAATCAGATTCTGATAATACCAATTTTACACATGCTCTCATCAACACAACTCACAATTTTGAGACAGGAAGAAAATTTACAATATATACATCAGGGTAGGCAACTCCAACTCTAAATAGAAACTAACAAAAGCTATAATAGGCAATATAACAGTATGTTTTTGAAGAAGAAACCTGTAATAGTTTTGTGTGGTTCTGATGCGATGATCAGAATTCAGTTGTGTACTGTGTGCAGTTGCTAGGCAACAGACAGGGAGGAGTGTGAGACTGTGTGGGGAGGTTGTCATTTGATAAAGAGCAGAAGGGGTTTGACAGGAGATCGACTTATCATAATATTGGAGCGGAACCAAGGGGCAGACACTGCAGCAGAGCAAGAGAATGTTGTGCCGAGTGTCCAGTCTATTAAACTAAGTTCCTGATAAATGAGGTGAACACTGAACAGTCTATACTGAATGTTGGAGGTACCTCAGACATCTTGTCACGATGCTTAGCCTCGAGGCTCTCTTTTGCTTTCTGGAAATCTGTATGTTCGTTGTCATCGCCGGGAGCTTCCAGGTAGCGATCCACAGCGTCAGGAGGAGTCGGCGCCACCGTGGGCACTGGACAAGAGCAGGCGGAGCGTTTAGACAAAGCACGGAGGCAAGGGTGGCCACAGAAATGGGGTTAATCCACAAGGAAACAAGAAGCGGGTTACAGTGGTCGGACTGGTTCCTCAGCAGCAGAGAGAAAACACTTTGTTTGATGCGGGACGCCTGAGATAAGGTGGAAGTGATGAGCGTGCATCGCTGAGTGGAAACCACTCTAATTCCACACACAAACGTAAACACAGACAACACTCGCTTGTGAGATCACTTGCTCGACAACTTGCGGGTCATGCAATTACAGAGCCGGAGAAAAGCCACACACATGCACTTTTGCTCCGACGATAACAATAACGTCCGCAGGTGTTGCTTCTCACGGAACAATGGCATGACAGATTGTAAAAGTGACAACGGAGCTTAATTTGTCATGAAAACTTCAGCTGGACAAGTGCAGCTGGTCAAGGAAATATAGGTCAGAATAAGATTTAAAAGTTTCCGGAAAACAATTTTGTCTTAAACCTGACATGTACAAAGCTAACTAGAACTGTTGTAGTGCATTATGGGCTCTCAGATGGGGATTCTTCCGCCTGCACGAGGACTATCTCTATTCTCATGGTGGTTAATCCTGGCCCTAACATAGAGGACAGCAGTGTGGAAAGAAATGAGACAAAAGTGGTGGAGAGTTCAGGCTTTCGACGGCTCCACTCCTGGAACTTACACGAGTTGCTGCAGACAGCCATGCAGTACTCTTCCGACTCAAAGTTATTTCGGTTACCACCGCACCCTCCGAACAAGAAGGGAGCACAGCGGCCCTTTCGTGGCACGAAGTACCAGCGTTCCAGCATGGCGCGACACGGGCCTGACTCGGCACGTGCCCAGCAGACGGCTGACGTGCGTCAGACATCAACAGAAAATACATGGAATTAACTCAAGAGGCAAACCACGGGAACAAGACAGACAAACGATGGGTCAAAAAAAAAAAATGATGGTGAACGGAGTCACGCGTGATTCTGTTTTACCTCGAACGACTTCTTCGACGGATTCGGTGGTGGTGGTGGTAGTCGTCGTCATGGCGATGTTGGAATTGCGCTCATCGCTGTCATGCTCATCAAGTTCTTCCTCATCTTCCTCCTCCACCTCTTCATCGCCATCTCCATTTTCGTCCCTTTCAAAAAGATCTTCATCTTCATCATCCTCTGCGTTGGCAGGCTCAGCGTCGGCCACGCGTGACATGCTGCGAGAGAACGGACCATTATATTACCAAATAAAGACAAATGAAAAGACACAAACAGTCAAACAAATCACCTGTTCTCATACTCGTTCTCCACTCCGCCCCACCAAACGTCTGATTCTTCTCCGTTCAGCTCCGCACTATCCATCTCACGCTCAGCCTCTGCTGGGCAGCAGACGAATTCCACCCCTCGGAAACGGTCAATGCCGCATGGCAACAGCATCCCATAGTCATGGAGATTCATGGTGCGGTCGCCACAGGACTAATATTGTAAGGAACAATGACACAGTTCAACGCTTGTCTGAGGGAAGCACACGTCACGAGTCAGTTGCCACTGCTGATTCTCCCCACCTCTTTGGCCACTGTGTGCCAGTGCAGGTGACTCTCACACTGGTCCATACGCTCCTGGTGCAGGAACTTACATTTATCTGGGACCAGAAGAGCATCGCTCACAAACTCGCCAACTGAAACAGAAACAGCACACGTGTCAGTGAATCAGCGAGTCACTGGATACCAGCTTGAGACGTGCGTACCCAGGCAGCGGTACGGCACAACAATGTGCGTGTGACTGCGACACTGCTTGCGGCCTTTCTTGCACCAGTTCTGGATGCTGACGGGTTGGTTGGCTTCCACAACATTGGTGATTTGCAACTCGGGGTACACCTAGATATGTGACAAGAGGTCAGCTTTTTTTGAATTATATATTCCATTTTAGAAAGTAGCTTACTTCATGCCAGTTTTTTTACTGTATACTGCATATGACAAAAGACAATGTTTACTTGAAGGACGCCTTTAGATGGCACAGCTATATGCAATTTAACTTGTTTCCACAAAAAGCAAGTCAGCAATACAATAGCTGTAATTCATAATGTTTATTTTTTTCATCCGCTGACCAAGGAAAATGTAAGTATTGTGCAGTGAACATTCCAACACCTCTTGGCAGTACTGCAGGATCCCTTCCTTGGTGCCGATGCAGCTCTTGGCACCAGTCGGGTCCGACTCCCATTTGCCGTTTTGCACGTTTATGTGCATGTTCAGCTTCCCGCAGAACATGGCAACCTGCGGCTCAGTGAGCAAACTCATGTAGTCATCACCCGGCACCTAAACAAAGCAAAACAAGGGGGAAAATGAGCAAGAACATTCAAGCATTCAGCTCTGTAAGATACCACCAAATATGTCTGGTAATGCAGTTGATTCGCCCTCGCTTAATGGCGCATCCACCCACATGCATCTGTTGCATTATGCTGTGCAGGGATTACGCCATTTGTTTATGTTATTATATAAGTAACGGTTCAAGCATAATCCAAGTGAGAGTCACCAACCCATTGGACAGTAAAATAGAATTGAAAGTATCTTCATAGTGTGGAGCATGTGACACTAACTTGGAATTTACCAGAGCTTTTTGTTCTTCTAAGCTGTGCCGATGGCTGATAACACTTCCTTCCTGTGCCATTAGATGGTGGATAAACTGACTTTATTTTCCAAAAGGTGATTTTGAGCAAAGCAGATGCAAAAAGACTAGAATCCAGGGCAGTATTTTCTTCAATAGAAACTGCAATCATCAGGCAGAAAGAAGGCTTTCATGTTAATGTTGAAAAACACCAAAAGACTGGGACTTTCACTTCCTCTCTCTGAGGTATTTTTAGAAAGCAAGATTTGTTTTCAAGGGCTGTTACTGAGGGCGACTCACTCTAAAAATGCTTTTCAACATAGACTGCAGCTTCCTCTTTCCCTCTTCTTTTGTCAGAGATTGGATCAGATCAGACTGCCTTTATTCTTCCCATAACTATGGATCTCCAAATAAACAGCGAGCACTGGCCCCCTTTTCTCCATTAGCCCTGGCTCAAACAGACCAGTCATTCACAATGAGGAGCGGGTCCAAATACTTGGGCATGATTAAGGGATTCAGTCTGCTGCCAGCGTGCAAAGGTTATCACAGCGAGGTGCTGTTGATGCAGGGCCCTCCTCAGTCAGGCCACTGCTTACAGAACAAGCACAGCACAAGTGGAATTCTTGGCAGGAAATAAAACACTATCCAACTGTACAAAGGTTGCGTTATTAATCAACAGTATGTCCTATTCTATGAACTACAAGAACCAGTCTTGACACAAGAATTCAACTAGAAATGTCGAGGGCTTCAAGGCAAAGAAAACATGTTTTGGCTTCATTGTGTTCTGTTTAATTATTACTTAAAATGTGGCAGCTATTCAATGAATTGTGGGTATGAAACACCTTATGAGGAGAAAATGTACAAAAGGACAGTTTAAAAAGTTACTGAATAAATATTGAGAATGGGCTTCATTATGAACAAAATTAATAACATTCTATAAATGTATACACTTTAATTAAAATAACTTTTAAGCATTTCACTTTTTCTTATTGTTTCAAAACACCAATTTTTCTTAACAACGTTTTTGTCTATATTATATTTGAAAGGATGGGATATTAAACACAAGTGAATATTTTAGATAGATCTGCATTTTATCTAACAACTGCGATGATGGAAATAAAAAAAATGTGTCAAGCGGGCATTTCAGGTGACCTGACAACGTTTTTAAGCACAATTTACACTCATTTATTTTTGTGAGAAGTTTAGAAAACTGACCAAACCCGACATTCCCACTCTGGACGGAGCTGGACTAAATCTGTGCGTCTTTTAGTTAAACGCAGCAAAACTGCCGGCGCCATCTTGGATCTGTAGAATTACATCTTCTATTCCTTCAACCGCCCAAGTTCTCCATTATATCACAAGAAACCACAAGTATAAATACTAAACGCCACTGGATCGGTTATCAGCAAGCTGTCACCTAAAGAGAAGGGGCTTTTATCCTGTGATGCTAGTGACGGTAGCTCTTTAAAAGGACGCAGCGGTTGCCATGCCAATCCTAAAACGCAAACATTCCAGGCTCATTGAACTGAAAATGTGGGCAATATCCTTTGCTATGGTTTTTATATATAGATATATAAAGCAATAAGGCGAGTACGTGTTGCTAAAAACATGACTAAGACACTGACATCTAACGGTAGGCCGCGGTAGCATTAGCTCAATTAAAATGGCTGTTCTATTTGTAGGCATTGATTTATCACGTCGATGAAACTCGAAGTAAAAAGGCCTTATTTGGGTCGTGGTGAGGGTTTTTATTGGCATCGGTGCCGACATGAGAACAACCGCTCAGACGTGTTTATATTAACGGTTCGCTGGAGCCCGACACTCCCTCCACCGAAACCCGCTTTGCTCGCTGCTCACCTCGGATGAAAGCGTCAAGGTCGCCGCCAGTAGCAACACAAACGCCGTGAGTCCTCCCATGTCGCTTCCCCGCGGCCCACAACCAGAATTGTGTTCGTTATACTGCGTTGCGATGAGAAATAAAAAGTGAGCGGAGGCTGATCCCGATCCCACGGATCTCTCTCTGCCCGCTTCTATCCCGATCCCAGGCTGAGTGGAGGGAGGCGGGGGGAACAGATGGACAGGTGAGGGCGGGTGGATGGAGAACAAGATAAACAAACCCACTAACCAACGGGTCATAGAAATGATTTAGCAGACTGGAACCCGCTATAAGCTATAGATTGCTTAGAAAACGACAAATAGCAGCTCATATTTCCATTCATCCTAATGCAAATGAGTTGAAACTTCCCGAGGTTTAGCTCTCGAGTGACGGGAAAATGGATGGGGTGAGAACTGCAGGTAGGTTTTTCCTTTAAATGCTTTATTGTATACTGTTTTATTTATGAAAACTATGTAACACTTACACTGACGAGTAACTAGTAACGAATCCGCTACGAGCACATTTCATACTAAAATATGCTGCACGATCTAATTTCCATGTAAAATGAGGTTTAGTGTCGAACATTTTATTTTCATCTTGAGATGCAGTACTAGTATTGACCAAAGGGTGGCAGTATCTGTTTATGGCTTTACATGTGACGTACACGAACGAGGAAGTGGGAGAGCTATGTGGCTAACGTGCTAGCACTGATTTAGCAGTAGGAATAGAGACAAATCCCCTTTGACGGATTCGATTAAAGTAAGTCGAATGAAACGAAAGTCATGAGGACGTTTACGCGGAGCCGGTGATATCTGAGTCTGCTATTGGTTTAAAATGTTATTGTTGTACATGTGCCTGGTGCTTATGTATATGACTCACTGTAAAATTCATATTATAAAAAGCTTTGTTCAGTACCTATGCACCTTGCAATGCATCGCATTCACTCATATCAATGCAAAAAATACGAAATGACATTTAAAGTAGTCCTGTGTTTTTCTTTAAATGAATGGTCTGATAATATCATTGTTGATCCGAATGTTTTTCCGTGGTATTACTGTAACAAGATCGCGTTGTTCTCGTCATTATGCTATTATAGTTTATGCTATTGTGATTTAATGATCCTCGTTTTTTTGCAGCTCTATGGGAGTTTAATAGTCAACAATGAGCAGACGAAAAAGAGTTTCATCTGACCATGGAGCGACTGCAGAAGTGGCCTGCAGAGGTTCCTCCAGGAAGCACAAGATCTGCATGGTTTCTGACTTCTTCTATCCAAATATGGGTGGAGTTGAAAGCCATATTTACCAGCTTTCTCAGTGCCTGATCGAGAAGGGACACAAGGTGGTGATCGTCACTCATGCCTACGGTCAGAGGAAGGGCATCAGATACCTGACCAGTGGACTGAAGGTCTACTATCTCCCTCTTCAAGTGATGTACAACCAGTCGACAGCCACCACCTGCTTCCACAGCCTCCCTCTTCTCCGCTGCGTCTTTGTCCGGGAACAGATCACGGTGGTTCACGCTCACAGCTCGTTCTCAGCAATGGCTCATGATGCGCTGTTTCATGCCAAGACTCTGGGTTTGAACACTGTGTGTACTCCCCAATATCACCCATCATCTCAAGATTTGAAATGTGCATTTAACTCTTTTTTTTTTTTCTTCTTCAGGTATTCACTGATCACTCACTCTTCGGCTTTGCTGACGTCAGCTCTGTGCTGACCAACAAGCTTCTAACTGTATCACTATGTGACACCAACCACATTGTGTGTGTGTCCTACACCAGCAAAGAAAACACAGTCCTTCGTGCCGCCTTAAACCCGGAAATAGTTTCAGTTATTCCCAATGCTGTGGACCCGACAGACTTCACCCCTGACCCCACGCAACGGCCGAACGACAGGATTACCATTGTTGTTATCAGTCGGCTGGTCTATCGGAAAGGTAGAGAATATAATCAGAGATGTCATATCGTTATTTGACCTTGAAGGTACCATAGTTTATGGTTCCAGTGTGGGAGTCTAGACTCCCTATTCCGAGACCCAAGACTTTGAGGGTCAAGACCGAGTTGAGTGCAAGACCAATAGTGTACAGAAGCATACGTCTATGAATCATACACACATACACACACACACATTTATTTGCTACTCCAACATTTATGTCACATGGTCTTGGTCTCTACTCGGTCTTGGGTCGGTGGTCACTCCAACACTATGCAGGCTAATCTTTGAATGTATTGGCTGCTCATGGACTTCAGTATGTGTGAAAGTTTATTTGTTTTTTGTAGGAATTGACCTTCTTGGTGGAATAATCCCAGAGCTCTGCCTCAAACATCCCGACATTCATTTTCTAATTGGAGGAGAGGGACCAAAGAGACTTGTGCTGGAGGAGGTCAGAGAGAAATACCAACTCCACGATAGGTAAATCTCCACTCCTGTGTTCATTTTAAACATGCGGTTGTTTTAAATCAAATGATGATGAACACTGATCTAACTAAACATTGCTCTTCCTTGGTTCAATGTAGAGTCCATCTTCTCGGGGCACTGGAGCACAAAGATGTTCGCTCAGTTCTTGTTCAGGGCCACATTTTCCTCAACACTTCTCTCACTGAAGCTTTCTGCATGGCCATTGTGGAGGGAGCCAGCTGTGGACTGCAGGTCTGTTGCTGAATCTTGTAATATATATATATATATATATATATATATATATATATATATATATATATATATATATATATATATATATATATATATATATATATATATATATAATTTACATTTACAAAAAAAAAATAGAATGTGGTTAGAATTCCTTCCTTTCTCAATGATTTAAATCTGAGATCTGATTTTTTTTTCCCACAACAAGACACTCATGAATACATTTGTGAGAAATAACAATGAGAATAAGACTCAGTCAGTGGAGCAGAAGAGAGGTGGGGGCTTCGGCCCTTGCAGGGCGCGGTCAAGGTGAAACATGAATTAGCAAACGAATGGAGGGAAACACGGGACAGTCGCAGTACGAATATTTACTTTGACGGTATCCTTTTGTGTTACAAGTATTTGTTTTGACCGTTTAGGTGGTGAGCACTAGGGTGGGGGGAATTCCGGAGGTGCTGCCGGACGAGCTGATCACTCTCTGTGAGCCCACGGTGCGGTCGCTGTGCGCTGGTCTGGAGACCGTCATCAAGTGTCAGCGTTCCGGGTCACTCCCCCCTCCTGAGGTCATCCATGCCAGGGTGCGAAATCTCTACACCTGGAGAAACGTCGCTGAACGGACTGAGAAAGTACGACAATGATTTCACATCAGTCCAGAATTCCCTGAAACCACATATAACAGATCAGTTTTCAAAAATATGAAGTTTAAGCTTGAGAGTTAATTCTGCTGTGCTCTGACCCAGGTTTATGACAAGGTGTCGGGGGAAGAGGTCCTCCCCCTGGACCGACGGCTGCGGCGGCTGAGGTCCCACTGTGGCCCGGTGGCTGGATCCTTTTTTGCCTTTTTTGCCATTCTGGACTTCCTGTTCCTTCTGATGCTACAGTGGCTGGTTCCGGACAGGGTAATGGACCTGGCAGTGGACGCCACTGGTCCTTTTGGCCGCTGGCAGAAAGAACCTTGCAGGGAAGCCAGAGCAACTTCTGAAGGGAAGCCAGCCGATGCTGAGCGTCTGTCTTCATAACAAGCCTCAGTGTCAAGTTGGAATCCCAAGATTTTACTCCAGGATTGTTGCAAATTTCTGATATATGTGTAATAATTTTCAGTATTTAATTATGTGACGTTATTGTTAACAGAACAACATAACTTGTACCTATTGTTCAGGTCCCATCTTGCCATTGACAGTTCGTATGTTGGGGAACTAAACAGTTGGGATCATAATGTGGCACATCTGTCTCCAGGAAGCTTGTTTACATCCACTTTTGGAGCTTGAATTAAGAAACACTCCTTGTGTACAGACTTGATGATGAAGATCAAACTTTATTTTCTTAAAAATATGTTTCAAAAATATGTCTCATTTGTCTTGTTCTGTTGTTGAGGGTGGAAATCGGGTTGTTAGGTTTCCCAAAAACACATTTGATCAGCCACACAGAATAACAGCAGCATGTGAAACCATCCAGACACTGGGAATCTCAACAGCAATATATATCAGTTTTTGTTACTTTGTAAACACATAAGGAATCCTTTGTGCCAATGAAAGGAAACAGTCCTTTGGAATGCAAAGGTCAGACAAACCATGAAACTGTGAAGGGGAAGAATGTAGGCGGATAACCTCACCAAGGTCAACAGTGGTGCAGACTGGAAACTACAATATCTACTGTACTTTCTTAAGATCAAATTCAACCCTGATGGTAAATTCACGTGTGTTATCCACTGCATACATGGACATGTTAGGTGAGAAGAAAGTGCCACAAAATATCCTCATGAGGAGCAAAAGCAGAGAAAGAATAAGGCGTTATAGAATGTTTATTTGCTTCTCCTCCACTGTTTTTTTTTACCACCATCAGTTCTGACAGGAAAAAATTTAAATGACACAACACACACCTGAAATCACTCAATACAGGTCACTTGCTAGGGCCACAACTGTCATTATTATTAGTATTTTAGAGTTTAGATTATTATTGTTTTGATGTTTTGGGATTAAGGAGTGTCTTAAATTCAGTGACACAATCTGGGCAATTCAAACCCCATTTACATTATTCAGAAAGCGCCAGTCTTCTGGTCAAACCCCCCCAAACCTCCTTTGTCCCACTCATTTGCATGCACCTCTCAAGGTGTGTCCCACCCCCTACCCTCCGCCATTGTTATGCACTGCTGTCTCGGTCCAGGACCTGGTCCAATGGGTGGGCAGGATGATCTGGGGGAGGCGTCCGGAGATAAAACTCGGGAGACAGACAGACATTAGTTTTGTGTATCTGGAGGTTTTGGAGAAAACAGTTGCTGTTATCATGGCTGCAGTGCAAACTCAAGTTTCATGGTCGCAACCTTGGCATTCACAGGTCTACAGAGGACTGGTGTGTAACCCGCTCATGTCTGGTGAGTCTCCCGAATCTTCCTTCCTGTTGAAGTTTTGTTTTAATCAGATTTGTGCTTTCAGAAATCTGGTCTGACAGAACTCCCCTGCATGAAGCCGCCCTCCATGGCAGACTGCTCCACCTGAGGTCTCTCATCGCTCGGGTAAGGAGGACTCAAGTCTTGACGTCTGTTCTTCTCGCTGTAAGACAAAACTGACTCGTATGATTTGTCCAGGGCTTCCACGTGAACACGCTGACTCTGGACGGGGTCTCACCTCTTCATGAAGCCTGTCTCAGAGGACACTACGCCTGTGCCAAGTTTCTGGTGGACCACGGGGCAAACGTGAGGCTCCTTTATTGTTTACACTAAACAGAGCAGCTGAATAGACAGACCTTCATGAGGCTATAAACGGGGTGCAGTCACTGTTGGCTTTGCAGTAAACCCCCAAATCTTCTTAGGATTTTCACTAGAGTTTGACTGTAAATAATATACCATGCAGTACAAGCCTTCAATTTGTCTCACAACTTTGAATGAACTTCTCAGGTGAACGTCACAACCACAGATGGAGCGACGCCTCTCTTCTACTCCTGCAGGAGCGGAAGTGCTGCATGTGTTCGCCTGCTGCTGGACCATCAGGCCTCCATCCGCATCTCTCACCACCTGACCTCACCGGTCCATGAAGCAGCCGGAAAAGGTGTGTGGCAGCGTTTTCGAAGTGAAACCACACAGAGTGAGGGTGAAAATGACGTGTTCTCTCAGATCACAGAGAGTGTCTTGAGCTGCTGCTGTCTCATGGAGCTGAGGTGGACCTGGAGCTTCCAGCTGTGGGGACGCCGCTCTACTCCGCCTGCAAGGGTTCAGCTGCTGCCTGTGTAGATCTGCTGCTTCACTTAGGTAAACACACTGATCCAGAAGAAATGATGATAAATCATGACTCTGGTATCTGATTTGAAAGTTGCCCTTGTGTTGTTCTCAGGAGCTGATGTCAGACTGGGCTGTGGTCTGGAGACGCCGCTACACGCTGCCACTGGCGCAGGAGACCCCAGTTTGGTGGATCTCCTGCTGGAGTTTGGAGCTGGTGAGTGTTGCAAGAACGCCGATGGGAAGACTCCTCTGGGTCTGACGCAACCGAACACCGCAGTGAGAGCGGCGCTACAATCCAGAGGTGCGTCCGAGATCATCATCTCAAACCCCAGCACACGTGCCTGGATGGAGTTATTCACCTTTATATCTTTTTTGTTCCCCTGCAGTTCCTGGCTCTCTCTTCCAGCTGTGCCGCCTCGGCATCCGCAGAAGTCTGGGAAGGAGTCGCTTCCAAAAAGCCTCAAGTCTCTTTCTCCCTGACAGTATCACTGACTTCATCCTGTATCGATGAAACATTTCTTTCGACATGTTTTTCAAGAAGTTATTTTTGTATTGCTGTAAATATACTTTGTCAAGTTTTTGTACATTTTTTATGTGGAAATCGTTTTTACAGTTTTGACTTTAACTTTAACTTTTATTGTTTTAGCGATGAAACTGGTTGTTTTAAACTTTTGTTTCTCTCAATGACAAATAAACTGTAAGAAAAATCACTGTTTGTTTCCTTCTTTGTGCTGTCAAAATCCCCACCTACTTTCTTTTTCTTCTCCTCTTTCCAACATTCTGCTGAACTCCCTAATTTTGCCTCCAAACTTCACATTCCTCTGATATCCTGATTTCTGATCTTGTTTTTTTGCCTTTACTTTGTGAAGTTGCAGTGGTCTCCATCCTACCTGCACTCTCTTCTTCACTTCATCTCTGACCTTTACTCTGATCACTCAACTTTTTTTTCATCGCCTCCAGTTGTGAGTTGCAGGCAAATATTTTAGCATCTCCCCCTTTTGTCTTGCCAAAACCAATGAAATATATGGCTTAATCGCCGAAAAACTTTAATCTGTTCAGCCAAAAACATTTTTAAAATGTACACAACTGAAGGTTTTAGATGGATTTATTGACCCAAAACATACCCAGGTAAAACATAAGTATAAACACAAGACACTTAACATCTTAAGGACACAATTATCGGTTAAGATCAGTAATAACTCAACAACTTTCAGTGCAAATCAACACTATGCAAGAAGAAACCAGGTGTTAGCTTTAGCATAACATAGCATTTGAAGTGTACATACACAGAACGAAACCTTTAGGGTCAGGAACAACACACTCATTACATAGTTAAGTCAGGGAAATATAACGTTGATTACACTGGAGTAGCAGTTATTTGACAACAGTGAACTCTCTCTTTATATTTCTATTATTTATTTAGTTTAACTTGAAAGTAGGAGTCAGAAAATGAATTAATTGAATGAGTGAATCAAAATGATTGGGTTGTTTAGAATGAATTTAACATAAAAGTATTCGCTTGTGTAAAAATTCAGCTTAATATTTTTTTGCCGGACTTTGATCAAGAGAGTTTCCATAACATCAAATCATTTTTATTCTTCGGTCTCTTCAGTTTAATTTGCTTAACATTCTGCATGAATAGAATTCCTCATTTAATAAAGCAGATTTGAAACATTTGCTGACATTTACTTGATGTCAAAGGTCAAATTATGTGCTGGCAACATACCAAGGTCACAGACTTGAAATTTGCGCATAAAGGACACATCACATCAAACCTGGTCGGGTCATCAAAAGAACTCGAAGGCCAAGATGCGAGCGCACACGCTGGCGATGAAGTGAGCCAAAGAGGTGTCCGCCTTGTCGTAGTGGTAGGAGCGGTACAGGTAGATGACGTGACTGGGCAGCCAGCACACTGCGAACAGGCCCACGAACACCAACACAATCCTGGCCAGGCGCTGACGGGATCTGACCTGGGAGGGGAACATAGTCTTCTCAGTGATAGTAGGACAAGATTTGACACTTCAAAACAATACTGGTGTAACTGAAAATGCAACAGGAGGTCAATGTTACTACAGGTCAATTCCAGTTCAGTAAGCATCTGTACTCTCAAAAGCATTCAGGGGTTCAAGCACCATATTAGATTCTTCTAAGACTGACTCACTTGTTTCTGCCTTTGATCCTCAGCTGGCAGATCTGCTGAGCTCTGGATGAGACTGCGGGCGATGAAGCAGTAGTAGATGGAAATAATGGAGAGCGGAACCATGTAGAAGACCAGGAAGAACGCAGTGGAGTGGATCTTGGGGTGCAGGTCTCTGGCCTGAGGGTAGGGGGCGCAGGTGACGAACGTTTCGTTGGTGGAGATGGTGGTGAAGGTGTGCAGGTCTGAGAAGACGGCTTCGGGGATGGCGAGGGTCCCGGACAGGAGCCAGATGGAGCCGGCCCGTAGACGGAAGCTAAGTTTGGAGCTCTGGAGGTCGAGAGGTCTTACAATGGCCCTGTAGCTATGAGGGAAACAAATTACAAGTGTCACCTATTAACCAGCTCATTCTTCATCACGGTGCAAGTCAATGAGCAGTATTTTTTTTTTTTTTTTACAAATTCTGTATATGCTTTTCATGGATACCTACTTTGACCAAGTTAAAAAACAAACACAAAACAGGAAATATATGGATGGGATGCGTTCCATATTTATTTGTATTAATAAAACATTTTTCATGTTGCAATCGTAATTTTTGAACATTTTGGAACATATCCTTAACATGCAATTCATAAAATCAAATTCATGCATTTCTATTGGTCTGCATTCTGTTAAAACGCTGTCAAATAAATAATAATAATATGTAATGGACTTGTAGTTTAATACCTTTTATAAGTGGGCTGAACTTGAGAGAAATTATATTTTAAATGTTTAATTATTGAGTTAAACTTTATTTATTTTTCGTTCTTCGACAGCGTTGCACTCGCTTTGGTGGCAAAATTCGAGGTTGATAAAGATTTAACCAGGATATCATCTTCGCAATATATTTAACCATTATATATTTAGTACAACGCGAGGAGGAGAAGGCGTCGGTACCGGTCCGCAGAGAGCGCGGTGAGGGTGAACACTGACACCCCCACTGAGGTGAGCTGGATGAAGGGGATGAGTTTACATCCCACCCTGCCAAAGATCCACTGGTCCACCAGGTACCGACTGGCGTCCACCGGTGCGCACGTCACCAACAGCAGCACGTCCCCTAAAGCCAAACTGGATAGAAACAAGTTCGGTACCGTCCTCATGGACCGAACCAGGAGGCAGGTTTTCATCAAGGTGATATTCCCCACCAAGCCCACCACGATGATGAGTGCGTAAACGGCAGCGATGCCCAGGGCGGGCAGCCAGACGTTGTACCGGAGCTGATACTCCAAGCTGGGCTCCCAAAACAGTCTGGAAAGGTTCAGAACCGGCTCGTCGTCCGGGTTCGAGATGAACGAGTCGTCCAGAGACATCTCTATTAACAGGATATCAGAAGACTGAGTGGGGTTTGTGCGCCCTCGGTTTTATCCATAGCGAAGGTCCGCGTCATTTTGCGCACGCGAGAAAATATTTATTTAAATATTCCCCCTCATTATCATTCACTCTCTGTTCTGGCAATCACTTAAGAGAGATGCACATTTCCCCCTCAGGCCTAGTCGACTTTTCTCCGTCAATGTTCTTTTACTTTTTGTTACTGGCATGAAACCCCAAACACCGTTTGCATTTCAGTGTTTATGGGCGAAAATGAATAAATAAGTGGCTCATTAATAAACGATCCGTTAATGATTTAATTGTAAAATATATCCACATTTTTATGTTGACATAATGCATTCATACACTTAATATTTTGAAATATTAAATAATTTCCATTTATTTAAGTAGATAAATATGGTATTCATAATGAAATATGATTTTTCCATGAAGGCTCAGGAGTGTCAAACAAGGGGCCAAAACGTGGTTCGGTTCAATTGTTATCGAACAAAATGGTTGGATATTAATTTGCACTCTTCAAACTATGCATGTTCAGGCACATAAAATACGTTTGTGTTGACAAAGAATTCAACTGAGTGCTTGTTCTGGTGCTTCCTCCCATTGGCAGGCGGCTTCAGTCCATCCCAGCTTTTTTTTTTTAGTCAGATGGGTTTTTTTTCCGTTCTTTTCTTCCTCAAAATTTTACTGATGATTATTTTGGTTTCAGGTCTCATGAGAAAAAACCACCTGGACTGCTGAGAGGCATGAGCTCACCAGCTTGTTTTGATCCAGTAGCTCAATACAACTACATTGCTGGTGGTGTGAAATTCTTTTTTTCATTGTTATCTTGCCGGATCCTGTATTCCAGCATCTCATGTTCTAACCACTGAGACCTTTTCCAAGGTCTTCAAACAAGAAGCTTCTTACATTTTACTTGAATAAAATGTACCATTTCCACCCAGTCTGACGACCTGTTGCACAAAACTACAGAGTCATGAAGGGACCTCAACTGAACAATGAAGATATATTGTTACATGTAAGGTTTCAGTAGTTGTTTCTATGGATCTATGCTCACATCAAGGAAACAAGGCTTCTCCTCACCTGGTGTGGAAACGTGACCAGCGATTTGTTACACACCCAGTATGGGTGATGATCTCATGCTGCATCAGAGGGTTTCAATTCCATTTCTAATATAAATGGTAATTGAATGAACCAATAAGAGGGAGATGGAAATGCGCTTCACAACCCCCAGAGTTTAATTTCTACTTTGTTGTCTGTTTCCAGAAACGGGGGTTGAAAGTGGTGGGAAACTTTTCATGGCTGAGAAGCTCAGAGAGGCGAATGCTCACTGCAAGTGGATGCAATTTCCTGCCTTTTATGTAACTGATTGGAGCCATCAAAGCAGAATGGCAGCTCACAGTGCGAATCTCCAACACAACACAAGAGCAGCTGTCCACTCTGAAAGCTGCTTTTTCATTGAAAATAAATATTGTGTGCTCGCTGGGAGCATTTCAATCAGAACAGAATACTTGTTTTCAAATTGAGTGAGGACTTTTGTCAGTTCTTTCATGGTCAACTTCTGTTTTCAAGTCTTTCAACAGTGCAGCATCATTTATGGATCGTAAGAGCAACTTTCTAAATGAGTAAAGTTCATATGATCCCAACATTTTGATGTTGTGAATTTCTGGTGTGGTTACGGGCTGAAATAACCATCGTCCAGGCGATTTATTTTCATCCTTAAATGTAAATTCCTTCAATAGCCAACATGTTTAATTCAGCACCACGGACAGCTACTTCTGTCCCGGTGCAACACCTCAGCTAACCAACATATGAAAACAATTTTAACAAAAACAATGCAATAAAACTAATGATGCAAGTCATTTCGCTGAGACAAATCAATAATTGTCAAGACAATTCAATCCTATGCCTCAAGGATGTTAATTGAGACATGATGAATGAAACTTCCATTGCTTTATCACCATACTGTATTTTTGAAACACAATTTTCTTTTAGGCACTTTCTAAAGACCTGAAACAGACCTCAAAGCTCGGGGTTCATGCATGCGTCTGATGGGCAGCTGTATATATATATATATATATATATATATATATATATATATATATATATATATATATATATATATATATATATATATAGTGAGAAAAAACGGGTAAGACGAGGAGTCTGAAGCTAAGCCTTATGTCTTATGCTTTTCTCCAATTTTATTGTTAGAATAATCTAATCCAAGGGGAAAGTTTCTACATATAAACAAGCGGGAAAAAAGCAAGTAAAAATACAGAATTTTCAAACTTTAGAAAGATGTGATTTTTATATTAGATTAGATTAGACTGCCTAAAGTAAATTAGACTATATATAACTAGAATGTACTCATCAACAGCAACTAACATCAAACTACATTGCTTCTCCATCCTTGGGCGACTCCACAAGTACTGGCCACTGCGGAGCTGGGGCAGTAATATAGGCAGGTGGTCGTATATTGTCTGAGATTGGAGGAGCACCACACTGCACCCCTGAGGTTCAGGTCTGACATCCAATCAGCACCGCCTGATGTTGGGTCTCCAGTCCGTCTCTCTCGGATCCGAACGGTTCACTCTCCGCCTGGGATGGAAAACCCTCGCTGCTTCGCCAACCGCTTCTCCGACTACCGCGGCTCTCTGCTCCCGGGTCAGGGCGCCGAGGTGGTGGTACCGGCCGTTGTCTCCACCGTCGACAGAATCCTGAAGAAGGTTCCGCTGAACCTGAGCGACTACGACGGAGGCTTGTACGATGGGCCGGCCGGGGTGGCTTACATGCTGTACCACGTCAGCGAGTGCTCGCTCTTCTCCGAGCAGAGGGACGCGTACCTGAAGACGGCCAAGAGCATCATCGACGCGTCGGTGAAATACGTGGACGCGGAACCGGACAAGAACATGCGGGCCGCCTTCCTGCTGGGCGGGACTGGGATCTACGCGGTGGCTGCGATGATCTACAAGGCGATGGGCTTGGCGGACTTCGTCAGACCCCTGACCAAATTTCGGAACCTGTGGGAGGTTTGCGCGCCCATCAATTTCTTGGAGTGCGGTTCCGATGAGCTCTTCGTGGGTCGTGCTGGGTACCTGTGCGCCGCGCTGGTCCTCAAGCAGAAGCTGGGCATAGAGGTGAGCAGCTGAAGGTGAAAAAAACAAAAAACAAAACTGAAGTCCAGCTCTTCTCTTAAAAGGGCGGCAGCTGACATCACATGAAAAGGCCAGCTGTTTTGGGGTGACCTCCAAATAGACATGGGATTTCAAGATGCAAACTTTTATTTCAAAGAGGGGCATGAAGTGAGGGCCCCTAAGAATAAAATGCAAATCAACTGAAGGAACTGAAGACAAGGGTTTGTGGGTAACTCCCACCCTTGAACCATGAGGGGTACCAGGCTTCAGCAGGCAGAACCAGAACAGAAGTTGATAGTGAAAATGGAACATTTGACTCAGAACTTGTGTGAGTTCGTAACTGCAACTTTGCCATAACAAACTCTTTAGATTGGATTTGATGGCCTCTATTAGACCCAAAGTGGGAAAATTCAACATGTCACAGCAGCCAATGACAACAAAACACTGATGTTGACGTATCAAAGACATCAAAGGTAGACGACAAACATCAAAGACATCCACAATACTCATAATATATAAACCAATATAATGACAAAATAAATAAAATAAAAGTATAGATAAGTAAATAGATAATGATGAATTAGATAAAGAATAAACTGTATAAATAGGTAGATAATAAATAAACAAATGATCGACAGTCCTTCAGATTTCACTGTTGTACAACCTGATGGTTGTTCATCTGTCTCTGCACTTTGTGTCCTCCAGATTCTGAGCAAAGACCAGATCAAATCCATTTGCCAGGCCATCATTGAATCGGGAAAGCAGTACGCCAGAAGGAAGAGGAAACCCTTCCCGCTCATGTACTCCTACTACGGCACGGAGTACCTGGGTGAGCAAGACGAGTTCTTTGATGATACGTCAGAGAGGTTTTGTGATACAGAAGTGGTGTGTCATCATGTGTGTAGCTAACTGTCCTCTCCTTGACTGCATCAGATGAAGTTGGAGATCCTCAGTACAGTTCATCGTAAGCCCGGCTCTGCATGGATACTAAACCATCAGGGTGGAACATCACGGTTCCCTGCAGAGACAGGGGTTTTGGACCAACTAAAGGGGCCATAGAATGACTCATACATTTTTTGTCATCATAGGATTGGAATAGACCCAAGTTTAGTTTGAAAATACACATTGTTTCTGAAGCTGATGCGTCAGGATATGGACGCGAACTCATTCTGTGGGCCCTTTACGACTGAAGTTGAGTAGTTGCATGTCAGTCTGAAGCAAACAGCAGGAGATGAAGTGGACGCACACAAGGAGGCTGCATGCGTCTCGTCTATGGTTTCTTCCTTCAAGTAGTGAAACAAAACTGAGATGTAAGCACTGAGTTTCCGGCATGAATCTATAAAGGCCCCGCCCCAAACTGACTTCAGGCCATTCTGCGAACGACCACTGACACCCCCTGCACTTTTCTAATCAACAGAGGGCTGTGGTCTGGAGACGCCGCTACACGCTGCCGCTGGCGCAGGAGACCCCAGTGTGGTGGATCTCCTGCTGGAGTTTGGAGCTGGTGAGTGTTGCAAGAACGCCGACGGGAAGACTCCTCTGGGTCTGACGCAACCGAACACCGCAGTGAGAGCGACGCTACAATCCAGAGGTGCGTCCGAGATCATCATCTCGACCCCAGCAGACGTGCCTGGATGGAGTTATTCACCTTTATATCTTTTTTGTTCCCCTGCAGGCCCTGGCTCTCTCTTCCAGCTGTGCCGCCTCGGCATCCGCAGAAGTCTGGGAAGGAGTCGCTTCCAAAAAGCCTCAAGTCTCTTTCTCCCTGACAGTATCACTGACTTCATCCTGTATCGATGAAACATTTCTTTCGACATGTTTTTGAAGAAGTTATTTTTGTATTGCTGTAAATATACTTTGTCAAGTTTTTGTACATTTTTTATGTGGAAATAGTTTTTACAGTTTTGACTTTAACTTTAACTTTTATTGTTTTAGCGATGAAACTGGTTGTTTTAAACTTTTGTTTCTCTCAATGCCAAATAAACTGTAAGAAGAATCACTGTTTGTTTCCTTCTTCTTTGTGCTGTCAAAATCCCCACCTACTTTCTTTTCGTGACAGCCATTAAATCTCATTGGTTGGGTTCCTCTTCTCCTCTTTCCAACATTCTGCTGAACTCCCTAATTTTGCCTCCAAACTTCACATTCCTCTGATATCCTGATTTCTGATCTTGTTTTTTTGCCTTTACTTTGTGAAGTTGCAGTGGTCTCCACCCTACCTGCACTCTCTTCTTCACTTCACTTCATCTCTGACCTTTACTCTGATCACTCAACTTTTTTTTCATCGCCTCCAGTTGTGAGTTGCAGGCAAATATTTTAGCATCTCCCCCTTTTGTCTTGCCAAAACCAATGAAATATATGGCTTAATCGCCGAAAAACTTTAATCTGTTGAGCCAAAAATATTTTTAAAATGTAGACAACTGAAGATTTTAGATGGATTTATTGACCCAAAACATACCCAGGTAAAACATAAGTATAAACACAAGACACTTGACATCTTAAGGACATAATTATCGGTTAAGATCAGTAATAACTCAACAACTTTCAGTGCAAATCAACACTATGCAAGAAGAAACCAGGTGTTAGCTTGAGCTTAACATAGCATTTGAAGTGTACATACACAGAACGAAACCTTTAGGGTCAGGAACAACACACTCATTACATAGTTAAGTCAGGGAAATATAACGTTGATTACACTGGAGTAGCAGTTATTTGACAACAGTGAACTCTCTCTTTATATTTCTATTATTTATTTAGTTTAACTTGAAAGTAGGAGTCAGAAAATAAATTAATTGAATGAGTGAATCATAATGGTCGGGTTGTTTAGAATGAATTTAACATAAAAGTATTAGCTTGTGTAAAAATTCAGCTTAATATTTTTTTGCCAGACTTTGATCAAGAGAGTTTCCATAACATCAAATCATTTTTATTCTTCGGTCTCTTCTGTTGAATTTGCTTAACATTCTGTATGAATAGAATTCCTCATTTAATAAAGCAGATTTGAAACATTTGCTGACATTTGCTTGATGTCAAAGGTCAACTTATGTACTGGCAACATACCAAAGTCACAGACTTGAAATTTGCACATAAAGGACACATCACATCAAACCTGGTCTGGTCAGTCTGGTCATCAAAAGAACTCGTGTCAGACGGTGGTGGTGCGGGTGTTGGTGCGGCTCAGACTGGGCGGTGGTCTGTGACGGTGGTGGGTGCACAGCAGCTGCTTGTTAAAGTGTTTGCGGAAGGTCTTGCTCATCAGGTAGAGAGCGAAGGGGTTGACGCAGGAGTTGGTGAAGGCCAAGATGCGAGCGCACACGCTGGCGATGAAGTGAGCCAGAGATGTGTCCGCCTTGTCGTAGTGGTAGGAGCGGTACAGGTAGATGACGTGACTGGGCAGCCAGCACACTGCAAACAGGCCCACGAACACCAACACAATCCTGGCCAGGCGCTGACGGGATCTGACCTGGGAGGGGAACACAGTCTTCTCAGTGATAGTAGGACAAGATTTGACACTTCAAAACAATACTGGTGTTACTGAAAATGCGACAGGAGACTACAGGTCAATTCCAGTTCAGTAAGCATCTGTACTCTCAAAAGCATTCAGGGGTTCAAGCACCACATTAAATTCTTCTAAGTCTGACTCACTTGTTTCTGCCTTTGATCCTCAGCTGGCAGATCTGCTGAGCTCTGGATGAGACTGCGGGCGATGAAGCAGTAGTAGATGGAAATAATGGAGAGCGGAACCATGTAGAAGACCAGGAAGAACGCAGTGGAGTGGATCTTGGGGTGCAGGTCTCTGGCCTGAGGGTAGGGGGCGCAGGTGACGAACGTTTCGTTGGTGGAGATGGTGGTGAAGGTGTGCAGGTCTGAGAAGACGGCTTCGGGGATGGCGAGGGTCCCGGACAGGAGCCAGATGGAGCCGGCCCGTAGACGGAAGCTAAGTTTGGAGCTCTGGAGGTCGAGAGGTCTTACAATGGCCCTGTAGCTATGAGGGAAACAAAGTAGAAGTGTCACCTATTAACCAGCTCATTCTTCATCACGGTGCAAGTCAATGAGCAGTATTTTTTTTTTTTTTACAAATTCTGTATGCGCTTTTCATGGATACCTACTTTGACCAAGTTAAAAAACAAACACAAAACAGGAAATATATGGATGGGAAGCGTTCCATATTTATTTGTATTAATAAAACATTTTTCATGTTGCAATCATAATTTTTGAATAAGCATTTTAGGATGAACAAACATGCAATTCATAAAATCAAATTCATGCATTTCTATTGGTCTGCATTCTGTTAAAACGCTGTCAAATAAATAATAATCATATGTAATGGACTTGTAGTTTAATACCTTTTATAAGTGGGCTGAACTTGAGAGAAATTATATTTTAAATGTTTAATTATTGAGTTAAACTTTATTTATTTTTCGTTCTTCGACAGCGTTGCACTCGCTTTGGTGGCAAAATTCGAGGTTGATAAAGATTTAACCAGGATATCATCTTCGCAATATATTTAACCATTATATATTTAGTACAACGCGAGGAGGAGAAGGCGTCGGTACCGGTCCGCAGAGAGCGCGGTGAGGGTGAACACTGACACCCCCACTGAGGTGAGCTGGATGAAGGGGATGAGTTTACATCCCACCCTGCCAAAGATCCACTGGTCCACCAGGTACCGACTGGCGTCCACCGGTGCGCACGTCACCAACAGCAGCACGTCCCCTAAAGCCAAACTGGATAGAAACAAGTTCGGTACCGTCCTCATGGACCGAACCAGGAGGCAGGTTTTCATCAAGGTGATATTCCCCACCAAGCCCACCACAATGATGAGTGCGTAAACGGCAGCGATGCCCAGGGCGGGCAGCCAGACGTTGTACCGGAGCTGATACTCCAAGCTGGGCTCCCAAAACAGTCTGGAAAGGTTCAGAACCGGGTCGTCGTCCGGGTTCGAGATGAACGAGTCGTCCATAGACATCTCTATTAACAGGATATCAGAAGACTGAGTGGGGTTTGTGCGCCCTCGGTTTTATCCATAGCGAAGGTCCGCGTCATTTTGCGCACGCGAGAAAATTTATTTAAATATTCCCCCTCATTATCATTCACTCTCTGTTCTGGCAATCACTTAAGAGAGATGCACATTTCCCCCTCAGGCCTAGTCGACTTTTCTCCGTCAATGTTCTTTTACCTTTTGTTACTGGCATGAAACCCCAAACACCATTTGCATTGCAGTGTTTATGGGCGAAAATGAATAAATAAGTGGCTCATTAATAAACGATCAG
The DNA here is from genome assembly GCF_027744825.2 of Synchiropus splendidus. Taxonomy (NCBI): domain Eukaryota; kingdom Metazoa; phylum Chordata; class Actinopteri; order Syngnathiformes; family Callionymidae; genus Synchiropus; species Synchiropus splendidus. The sequence continues at coordinate 5,961,599 of NC_071343.1, read as the reverse complement.
TTAATGATTTAATTGTAAAATATATCCACATTTTTATGTTGACATAATGCATTCATACACTTAATATTTTGAAATATTAAATAATTTCCATTTATTTAAGTAGATAAATATGGTATTCATAATGAAATATGATTTTTCTATGAAGGCTCAGGAGTGTCAAAGAAGGGGCCAAAACGTGGTTCGGTTCAATTGTTATCGAACAAAATGGTTGGATATTAATTTGCACTCTTCAAACTATGCATGTTCAGGCACATAAAATACGTTTGTGTTGACAAAGAATTCAACTGAGTGCTTGTTCTGGTGCTTCCTCCCATTGGCAGGCGGCTTCAGTCCATCCCAGCTTTTTTTTTTAGTCAGATGGGGTTTTTTTCCCGTTCTTTTCTTTCTCAAAATTTTACTGATGATTATTTTGGTTTCAGGTCTCATGAGAAAAACCCACCTGGACTGCTGAGAGGCATGAGCTCACCAGCTTGTTTTGGTCCAGTAGCTCAATACAACTACATTGCTGGTGGTGTGAAATTCTTTTTTTCATTGTTATCTTGCCGGATCCTTGTCACCTCTTCAGTCGTGTATTCCAGCATCTCATGTTCTAACCGCTGAGATCTTTTCCAAGGTCTTCAAGCAAGAAGCTTCTTACATTTTACCTGAATAAATTGTACCATTTCCACCCAGTCTGATGACCTGTTGCACAAAACTACAGAGTCATGAAGGGGCGACTTTAAAATCAGACCTCAACTGAACAATGAAGATATATTGTTACATGTAAGGTTTCAGTAGTTGTTTCTATGGATCTATGCTCACATCAAGGAAACAAGGCTTCTCCTCACCTGGTGTGGAAACGTGACCAGCGATTTGTTACACACCCAGTATGGGTGATGATCTCATGGTGCATCAGAGGGTTTCAATTCCATTTCTAATATAAATGGTAATTGAATGAACCAATAAGAGGGAGATGGAAATGCGCTTCACAACCCCCACAGTTTAATTTCTACTTTGTTGTCTGTTTCCAGAAACGGGGGTTGAAAGTGGTGGGAAACTTTTCATGGCTGAGAAGCTCAGAGAGGCGAATGCTCACTGCAAGTGGATGCAATTTCCTGCCTTTTATGTAACTGATTGGAGCCATCAAAGCAGAATGGCGGCTCACAGTGCGACTCTCCAACACAACACAAGAGCAGCTGTCCACTCTGAAAGCTACTTTTTCATTGAAAATAAATATTGTGTGCTCGCTGGGAGCATTTCAATCAGAACAGAATACTTGTTTTCAAATTGAGTGAGGACTTTTGTCAGTTCTTTCATGGTCAACTTCTGTTTTCAAGTCTTTCAACAGTGCAGCATCATTTATGGATCGTAAGAGCAACTTTCTAAATGAATAAAGTTCATATGATCCCAACATTTTGATGTTGTGAATTTCTGGTGTGGTTACGGCCTGAAATAACCATCGTCCAGGCGATTTATTTTCATCCTTAAATGTAAATTGCTTCAATAGCCAACATGTTTAATTCAGCACCACGGACAGCTACTTCTGTCCCGGTGCAACACCTCAGCTAACCAACATATGAAAACAATTTTAACAAAAACAATGCAATAAAACTAATGATGCAAGTCATTTCGCTGAGACAAATCAATAATTGTCAAGACAATTCAATCCTATGCCTCAAGGATGTTAATTGAGACATGATGAATGAAACTTCCATTGCTTTATCACCATACTGTATTTTTGAAACACAATTTTCTTTTAGGCACTTTCTAAAGACCTGAAACAGACCTCAAAGCTCGGGGTTCATGCATGCGTCTGATGGGCAGCTGTATATATATATATATATATATATATATATATATATATATATATATATATATATATAGTGAGAAAAAACGGGTAAGACGAGGAGTCTGAAGCTAAGCCTTATGTCTTATGCTTTTCTCCAATTTTATTGTTAGAATAATCTAATCCAAGGGGAAAGTTTCTACATATAAACAAGCGGGAAAAAAGCAAGTAAAAATACAGAATTTTCAAACTTTAGAAAGATGTGATTTTTATATTAGATTAGATTAGACTGCCTAAAGTAAATTAGACTATATATAACTAGAATGTACTCATCAACAGCAACTAACATCAAACTACATTGCTTCTCCATCCTTGGGCGACTCCACAAGTACTGGCCACTGCGGAGCTGGGGCAGTAATATAGGCAGGTGGTCGTATATTGTCTGAGATTGGAGGAGCACCACACTGCACCCCTGAGGTTCAGGTCTGACATCCAATCAGCACCGCCTGATGTTGGGTCTCCAGTCCGTCTATCTCGGATCCGAACGGTTCTCTCTCCGCCTGGGATGGAAAACCCTCGCTGCTTCGCCAACCGCTTCTCCGACTACCGCGGCTCTCTGCTCCCGGGTCAGGGCGCCGAGGTGGTGGTACCGGCCGTTGTCTCCACCGTCGACAGAATCCTGAAGAAGGTTCCGCTAAACCTGAGCGACTACGACGGAGGCTTGTACGATGGGCCGGCCGGGGTGGCTTACATGCTGTACCACGTCAGCGAGTGCCCGCTCTTCTCCGAGCAGAGGGACGCGTACCTGAAGACGGCCAAGAGCATCATCGACGCGTCGGTGAAATACGTGGACGCGGAACCGGACAAGAACATGCGGGCCGCCTTCCTGCTGGGCGGGACTGGGATCTACGCGGTGGCTGCGATGATCTACAAGGCGATGGGCTTGGCGGACTTCGTCAAACCCCTGACTAAATTTCGGAACCTGTGGGAGGTTTGCGCGCCCATCAATTTCTTGGAGTGCGGTTCCGATGAGCTCTTCGTGGGTCGTGCTGGGTACCTGTGCGCCGCGCTGGTCCTCAAGCAGAAGCTGGGCATAGAGGTGAGCAGCTGAAGGTAAAAAAAAAAACTGAAGTCCAGCTCTTCTCTTAAAAGGGCGGCAGCTGACATCACATGAAAAGGCCAGCTGTTTTGGGGTGACCTCCAAATAGACATGGGGTTTCAAGATGCAAACTTTTATTTCAAAGAGGGGCATGAAGTGAGGGCCCCTAAGAATAAAATGCAAATCAACTGAAGGAACTGAAGACAAGTGTTTGTGGGTAACTTCCACCCTTGAACCATGAGGGGTACCAGGCTTCAGCAGGCAGAACCAGAACAGAAGTTGATAGTGAAAATGGAACATTTGACTCAGAACTTGTGTGAGTTCTTAACTGCAACTTTGCCATAACAAACTCTTTAGATTGGATTTGATGGCCTCTATTAGTCCCAAAGTTGGAAAATTCAACATGTCACAGCAGCCAATGACAACAAAACACTGATGTTGACGTATCAAAGACATCAAAGGTAGACGACAAACATCAAAGACATCCACAATACTCATAATATATAAACCAATATCATGACAAAATACATAAAATAAAAGTATAGATAAGTAAATAGATAATGATGAATTAGATAAAGAATAAACTGTATAAATAGGTAGATAATAAATAAACAAATGATCGACAGTCCTTCAGATTTCACTGTTGTACAACCTGATGGTTGTTCATCTGTCTCTGCACTTTGTGTCCTCCAGATTCTGAGCAAAGACCAGATCAAATCCATTTGCCAGGCCATCATTGAATCGGGAAAGCAGTACGCCAGAAGGAAGAGGAAACCCTTCCCGCTCATGTACTCCTACTACGGCACGGAGTACCTGGGTGAGCAAGACGAGTTCTTTGATGATACGTCAGAGAGGTTTTGTGATACAGAAGTGGTGTGTCATCATGTGTGTAGCTAACTGTCCTCTCCTTGACTGCATCAGATGAAGTTGGAGATCCTCAGTACAGTTCATCGTAAGCCCGGCTCTGCATGGATACTAAACCATCAGGGTGGAACATCACGGTTCCCTGCAGAGACAGGGGTTTTGGACCAACTAAAGGGGCCATAGAATGACTCATACATTTTTTGTCATCATAGGATTGGAATAGACCCAAGTTTAGTTTGAAAATACACATTGTTTCTGAAGCTGATGCGTCAGGATATGGACGCGAACTCATTCTGTGGGCCCTTTACGACTGAAGTTGAGTAGTTGCATGTCAGTCTGAAGCAAACAGCAGGAGATGAAGTGGACGCACACAAGGAGGCTGCATGCGTCTCGTCTATGGTTTCTTCCTTCAAGTAGTGAAACAAAACTGAGATGTAAGCACTGAGTTTCCGGCATGAATCTATAAAGGCCCCGCCCCAAACTGACTTCAGGCCATTCTGCGAACGACCACTGACACCCCCTGCACTTTTCTAATCAACAGAGGGAAGAATTGAATCAAATGGGCCTCAGGTTTTGTAGAATCGTCCGCCAGGCAAGAAGCTCTCTCCAGGCAGGCAAAAACAAGGGCCCAAGGTTCAGCTTTGCTTCAGTTAGCTGCAGCAGCACCATGATGCCATGTGGCAGACAATTCAAATTTCTCTCTTCTGATGTCAGTCCTCCCGCCTCTGCCAGCTCCTCTCTTCCTCTCCTTCAACCCTTGGTGCCGTGAATGCGGATGGCTTAAATGAGTTTCCTTGTGAAGGCAGGAGTCCCATAACGCACTGCAGGCGTGAAATCTAATTTGGATTCCTGATTCCAAATGGTGAAAAAATAAAGTAAATATTGTTTGACTTTTTGCTTTTGGTTGCTCCCCTGTGCCATATTTTCTCAGAGATGATTTTCCTTCTAAGCATCCACAGTGGAGCAGCCCTTTGTAATTGTGCTTGTTTGCATCGCGGCCGTCTGTTTCTGGCATGGTGCTTCCTTGCATGCCTGTTGTGCCCGGATGCATGTGTGACCCCCCACCACCCCCGTTGTGCCCCCCACCAGGCGCAGCGCACGGCCTTTCATCGGTGCTGCAGATGCTGCTGAGCTACCAGGACCTGCTGAGCGGGGCCGACAAGGACCTGGTCTGGCAGAGCGTCGACTTCCTCATGAACCAGGAGCAGAACTGCAACTGGCCCGCAGAGCTGGGAGCCATCATCGAGCGAGAGAACGAGCTGGTGCACTGGTGCCACGGAGCTCCAGGTACCGACATAACCTTGACACTTTGGTACCTTTAAAGTGACACGACCTCTCCAACAGGAGTGGCTTATCTTTTCGCCAAAGCGTACCTGATCAACAAGAAGCCCCAGTATCTGGACACGTGTATCCGCAGTGGAGAGCTTGTGTGGCAGAAGGGCCTGCTGAAGAAGGGACCTGGCATTTGTCACGGTGTTGCCGGCAGCGCTTATGTTTTCCTCCTACTCTATCGTCTCACGGGAAACTCCAAATACATCTACAGAGCTCAGAGGTAACAATCCAGCTTCCGTCTCACTCACTGCAGCCTCAAACTCAAACTACTGAAGCCTCGGCAGGGAGTTCTGAACCCTCTACTGCTACCTGCTGTCCGCATGAGCATCTTAATAACACAATCAGATTAGCCCAAACGCAGCGCATGTAATGGTTAGTCCTCTCACAAACAGGTCCATGCTAGCTGTATAAATGTGTCCCTGTTTGGTTAACATTCGAACACCACACTCGTAGTGGTGAGTTGAAGATGCTCTGTTGTAAAATTAGCTTCATCTGCTGGGTGAAACTTAACAATGAAATGTGTTCAGGGTAGCACTCCACCCCCCTGTCAGGACCTCGCCCTCCCCAACACCAGGGGGCGCAACATCCAGTTCGAAAACCACTGGAATAGGCAATATATGTGGAGGACAGTTACATTGGGTGAAAAAAAATCACAGGTGTAAATGAAAGGATCAGCGGAGGTGTGAGCTGTAAAATAATATAATAATACTTGTTAGCACAAGTAGGACATACTGTATATGCAAATGATGGACGAGCACCGCTCCAAAACAGCTTCAAGAAGTAGAGTGAGACCTGAAACCTTTGTCGCTGCAATGATTGGAGTTTACATGCCCAGCAGATAACACAAGTTAGGAGCAAGTGAACATAAAAAGGCAAAAGCAACACAAGAGGAAGCTTGTGCTTCTCCTGAAGGTGGGTGCTTTGTTGACGTCCAACTCTCTGCTACTCATTAGACAACAGGAAGCTCTGTCTCCAGTCTCCGTCTGGACTGAGGAGTTGTTTCCTTCCATCAGCACTTATCCACATTTATTGAATATCTCGTCAAAATCTCATGCATTCATGCATTCACCAGATGAAAAGGAATGGTGCAGTTACCCGTCAGTGGGTGCTTATGAAGTTTAGCCAATATTGGTTAAAGTAAGATGAGACTAGTCTGAATGTATGTTGTTAGAGCTGTAGGTTTGTGTTGCACTATAGTTTAGAACAATAGACAGCCTATATATATATATATATATATATATATATATATATATATATATATATATATATATATATATATATATATATATATATATATATAGTATAAGCAGTAACTTTATATTATTATTACACTTGTCATAATTGTAAAATTTACGAGTTATGTTTAAAACATTTTTTTTTTGTTATTTTTCTTTACTATTAAAAGACACTTTCAAATGCCAATCTCTTTGGCCTGGAGGAGAGGCCGCCAAATAAATCTCCGCTTCACATTTGGTCAGGTGTGGCCTGGTTTGTAATATCGATGATTGATCTGATCTAATAATTAACAGTGAAATTGAAATGAGCTCATTTGGACAGCAGGTGGTAGTAGCATTCAGGCATAGCTCTTGCGGCCTCCCTGGTCTCAACAGAGTGATGTATTTTTTTTAAATGATTCTTGCAATGCTATCCAAAATTGAATCGCTTGTTTTCTTCCCCCGTGTCCAGTATTTCCGAAAAATTCAGGTGGAATCTATTGCTTTGCAATCATGCTGCTATCACACAGATAAATATCAAATAAAAAACATCAGGTGACGGAACATTCAGACCTTCCATTTAATACTGGAGTTGAAGTTTCATTCCGTTTGCTGAATGAGGACGTGCTGTTTTCATGAACGTATTGATCTGAAAAGATCCTATTGTATTTCCCATCCAAAAGGTTTGCTGAGTTCATCTTCACAGAGGAATTTAAAAGCGGCTCTCGGTCCATGACCAGTGTCTACAGCTTATACGAGGGTCTCTCCGGAACCGTCTGCTTCCTGGTGGATCTGCTGCAGCCGGATCAGTCTGAGTTTCCTCTCTTCAGTGTGTTTGAGTGATTGTTCCAGGAGCAATTGTCTCACGAGGTGAAGCTTAAAGTAAAGTCTCGTCTGGAGTAGTTGTTTGGAGTGGCGACTATTTGTTTGTAGTAGAATGGAGCTTCTGCCCAAACCAGTCTTTGTTGTGATCTTCTGCTTCACAGCTTCAACACACTTGCACCTGTTCTGTAATCGATGTAGTGAAACACACTCATTGTCGGTGAATAATGTTGTGATACTGGTGTGATACTACATGGCTCCGCTCAGGTCAGACCAGGTCCTCAGTCCGTACAGAACCCAAAACAAACTAATCATGATATCAAGTGAACAAAAATCACATAATGCCTTTGAAATTTTCTACCACTCAACCAGCTCAGTGTCGTCTTGTGTCTTTATAGTCAACTGATACAATCACTTTTTGAATTCAGAACAAATCAGCCGTCATTGAATATTGTTTTCCACAAACAATAAATAATAGTCTGCACTGTGAAATACATTGAGCACTACACGTTCTGAACTTGTGTTGACTTTTGATGAGGTCAGTGTGTTGTGATGTTGTTTGTGTGACAACAGAGCTGCTGTGTAGTTTGTGATCAGAAAAGTAAATATGTCATGACTAACCGTTTTCCTTTGATGCCATTTCTCAACAATGTAGCTGAAATTGCAGTGTGTGAAGGTGGAAATGATGCCTTAAAATATGTGTTTGTTGTTATATAAATGACTTCGTAAGAGTGGGAATTGTTTGAATTTTGTACAAGCAAAACAGATCTTGATAATAAGTATGAATGTTAGCGGGTTTATAAGATGTGAGCATTTGTAATCCATGCTGTAGACAACGAAGAATAATTGTTCATATTAAAGTGTCTGAAAATAAATCAATTGCCCTTGATTTTCTTTATTTTATTTTTTATAAAAATGTTCATTAGTGTTATTGTATGTCAGAAAATACATGGATAAATTGACAACAAATACGTATAAAATAACGGTTAGGGTTATTGCTAACTAAGAGCTTAACTCTTTCAGTCATTTATTTCATAAAAACTGGACTTTTTTTAATACTTCAAAACAGGCGAAACAGTGCAGTTCAATGATGTCATTAAGATGGTGGCTATCTCAGCGCATGCGCACATGTGGCAGATCCCGTACAAGATTCTACCCATTCAACAGCGCCTCCTGCTGGCGCTGCTTCATACTACAAAAGCCTGTGAACGATCCCAGCAGTCTCGCTGCTGCAGTAGACCAGCGCGGAACCGTCCTCCTCGGCGGACGCGTGTGCGGTGGCATGGATGATAGAAACCCGGGCGAAGCCTCCCCCAGATGGCGGAGTGATTGAGAATGCGCCTCCCCAGCTCCATCTTTGTGTCGGTGTCTCTGTTCACGGCCGAGACCACTGCAGCTCTGTACCTCAGCTCCACGTACAGTTCGGCTGGAGACCGTATCTGGCAGGGACTCACGCTGCTCTTCACGCTGGTTCCGTCCGTCCTGGTGCAGCTCACTCTCACCTTCATCCACCGGGACCTGAGTCGAGACCGGCCACTTATCTTGCTGCTCCACATCCTGCAACTGGGACCCGTCGTCAGGTCAGTTCCCGAACCCACGGGCCGCGGAATCTGGCTGTTGGTGTTTGAGGCGATCACGCCAGCAGCAGTCGATATGTTCCGCTCAGTGATATCTGTGTCCATCTGTTTATCTGCTCTCAAGTCTCCATGCTGAGTGACACTGATGAAGAGAGGCTGCTTTATTGACTGTCAGGCCTGGGACCTCTGCTCCGGCCATCTGTTCCAGTTGCCACTCGTCAATCCCACAACATGATGCTCTCGGACACAAACAAAAACAATGCAATTCTTCCGGTGCTTGGGCGCAAAAGGGAAGTTGAATAGGATCATTCAGAGGCCTTTTAGTTCCTTCTTAAAAGTGCTTCACCAGCATGTTTCAGTGAGTGCAGGAATGTTGAGAAACACATTTGAGGAAATGCAAATCATACAGGAGAAAGTCAGTCAAAATATTTATCATATATTTGTATATAGTGTTGTCGTATAAATGACAGTATTCATAGAAATGAGGACTTATAAACGGAAAATATAAACCAATATGGAAGATATAAAGAGCATAGTAATGTGGAGAAGAACACACGCACATATGAAGAGATATTAAAAATAAATAATTGTGATGATGTATATGGAAATGGGAAAATATTTAAATACGTGAATTAGTATGGAAAAATGTAATGAAGCAATAAAAAAAAGACCTTCCTGGAGACATGAATTATTAAAATAAGTTATTGAAAACATATTAATTGAAATCCTGAAATAAATTGAGATATATGTGTAAATGATAAACAAATAAATAAAAATGGTCAGTCAATATACAAAATAGATATCCATATTTGTGTTCCACAATAAGGAATATCAAGTGCCATAATTTGAAATTTAATGTGGAACTATATAGGGAAGTAGGTTTGGATGGAAAACAAATAAATTAATGAATATGAGATTTAGTTCTTAAGTAAAGTGAGGTCAAACACTCATAGACATAGATGTACTTCTCTATGTATTTTAAAACAACTTAATGTAGATCATAAACAATGGCCTTTTAGTTATTCAGTGCAGTGTCTCCTGCATTCGCTCATTTATTAATCCATGGTTTCGGTTAAAACCGGACACAAGGGTGTGATCTAATGTGTTGTCTGTCAAAAGATGATCTCGGCATTTTATTTGATGTTCCTGGCACAAGTGTGTGGCTTAGCGACGCAGCCCAACTTATGCTAACACACCACCCAGGTAAATGTCTGAGTTACTGAAATCCAACTGAGCTGATCTGCCCCACCACATCAGTGTCGCCAACATGCCGTGTCAGCTAATAACGTCCTCTTTATTTACAAGACACTTCAAGGTTTCCTTTCTCCTCATACCCACCACTTTAATAAACAACTCTCAGCGCTCTTTCGTCAGCAAAGCACTGAGAGGAAACTTGTGCACCTGGGAGATAAGAAGTTCCTCTCACAGCATATGGTACAGTGACATATTTCTGAAGCACGTCTGGTTTCCTCCTCGACTGTCGATTGCTAACAAGTAGGTGGAGAGGAGACCCAAGAATAGCCAGCGTTCGTCGCCTTCTTATCTCCCACAGCAGAAGCACTAAGGGGATGCAGCCTCACTTCCTCATGTCAGCCAGTCACGCAGATGCTATCAGCTGTTACAGGGGTCATCACCCATTTTTCTTTTAAAGAAGACGTGTAATTTATTAAAATATTGATCACTCACTCATCAAAACATTGCTTTTGTCTGTGGTGTTTCACCTGGAGGGGCATCAACAGGGGGCACTCAGGTGCCGTTTGGCCTCACTTCACAAGGTGGCTCCAGACGTGGGTGGATCCTCAATAGCGCCACGTCATGTCCTCTCAAATTAATGTGTGAAAGCGTATGTCTAAAAGGGAAAGAGACCAAAGTGAATGTTGTTGTGTAAAACATTAGTTTTATTTCAGTGTCAGGTGCTATAGAAATCAAGTTTGATTCCTTCATTCATTCCTTCATTCTTATTTCAGCTGTTGTGAGGGCCGTCAAGCCAAAAATTAAACTGAATCAAACAAATCCTTAATGGAGAAAATTTAAATATATATTATATTTAAATAATAAAGATGAATTGAAACACATCCAAGTGAAAAACCTTTAATGTTTTTTTTAATCTAATGTCCAAGGTATTTAAAATACTCTCCAAGCATAAAGAAAATATATTTGTTTTTTTAATGGTGAAAAATGTCTGTTTCGTTGTTTCACACTGCCTTCATGAAGGCCACAAAAATACAGATTGATAAGGCTCAGCAGCAACGTTTTGCAGGGCAGCGTTATGCAGACCTCCTCTGTCGGATATTGGGTCTCACGTATTTTGTTGCCCGCCCTGAATAAGATATTTTAATAGAAGCCACGCATCAACATGAAGTTGACTTTTCCGTCACAACTACCCACCCAATCTGTTGCTGTTTGCTGTGGCACTAGAGAACTCAAGAACTGATCCAATCTCACCGACTGGTTCCTGTACAAACCGCAGTCTAAAATGGAAACAACTTGAAATAGCTATGAGTTAATGGTGTGAAAATATTTGACAATACGTCTAACTGACGGAGAAGGTAAGTGTCAGGTGTTGAACAGTTGCTTGTTGACACAAACTTAATATTTGTTCTCCTCCTGGGACGCTGGCAAGCGCTTCCACTTACGTTTTGGTGGCTGATCAAACCACTTCATTAGAAACCTGCCCAGACGAGCTTCTGTGTCACAGTGAAACTGGCAACCTTGTCTTGTTGTGGCAGGTGTTTGGAGGCCTTCTGCATCTATGGCAGCGTGGGCCGGGTGGAGGAGCCGTATGTCAGCATCACTAGGAAGAAGCAGATACCCCGCGGGGGGCAGCCTGAGGAGGTGGAGCGGCAGGTGGGCCAGGCGGAGGGCAAACTCTTCACGCACCGAGCGGCCTTCGCCCGCACCTCTGTCATCCAGGCCTTCCTGGGCTCCGCCCCCCAGCTCACCCTGCAGCTCTACATCTGCGTCCTGCAGCGGGAAGTGTCCATCGGAAGAGGTGTGTTGTACTGAGGTCCGGAATCAAGTGTCTCTGCAAACCTCATGACCTCTGCGGTCATGTCGTTTATACAAGGAAGCTCTTCATTGTAATGTTTACTTCAAAGAGATGAAAGAAATATCAAATATGTCGAATATATAATACTACACACCTTATACTCAACAGTAGATCTGGGTACGGACGGAGCTTTCTGTCCAAGCTCTGCGTTCATTTCCTCCACATTTCTGCATGTTTCCACAAAGCTTGGATCAAAAGGTGCAGTACCACTGGAAACTGTGGGGGCATTGTTGCTGTTACTACACAATATGTAGCTCTGATGAGACACAAAGAAGACAAAACAATGGTGGAAATTCTCCGTCCTCCGGTGGCGATATATTTAACAGCCTCACCAACCACCGCCTCCTATAACGCTGCCTCCGTTTTCCTCTTTTGTGCAAGAGATACATTATCAATACTTAACGCTGGGCTGCTCCCCCTGGTGGATAAATTGGTGAACAGCAGTACCAATGTAAAGAACACATGGAAGCATGAAACGGACAGAAAGAATTCCATACATAAATGGGCCTTAACCTTGGCCAAACCTTTATTTACACTTGTTGGGCATCAAGATTTACTTGGCTTAAGACTGAATGAAATACAGAATAATTCCACTCCAAAATGTAAACACATAAAGACTCATCTTGTTATGGAGCGAGCTAACAAGCTAACAGATGTTAAAGATTTGTTAATTTTACTAAAATCAATTGTTGCAGTTGAAGGTAAATGAGGGTCTGTTTGTAAACGTGTAACATGAATCAACAAATTTCAACAATTTTCACATGAATCATTTATAGCCAGAGACAGACGAACCCTGTTGTCGCTTGTTGATGATGTCACGCAACGCATTGTCATCCATGGACGCCTGTGCAGCTGCAGCAGCAGCAGCATAGTGGATGTGTCAGCTGAGTTGAGGCCAGGACTGCAGGTCTTTGAGAGACATGGCTGACAAATTAGGATGAGAGATAATCCTCTCTCGTTCTTCCTCAGGTACTTTAATGGTCATCTCCCTGCTGTCGATTGTTTACGGCGCGCTGCGCTGCAATATCCTGGCCATTAAAATCAAGTACGACGACTACGAGGTGGACATTCGGCCGATGGCCTACGTGACCATCTTCCTGTGGCGCGGCTTTGAGATCGCCACCAGAGTGGCGGTGCTGGTTCTCTTCAGCTCGGTGCTGCAGCTCTGGATCTTGCCGGTGGTTCTGCTCAACTTTGTGGTCTTCTTCATGTACCCCTGGATCCTCTTCTGGATCAGCCACTCGCCCTTCCCGGAGAACATCGAGAAGACCCTGAGTCGCCTGGGCACCACCATCGTGCTCTGCATGCTCACCTTCTTGTACGCCGGCATCAACATGTTCTGCTGGTCGGCTGTGCAGATCAAGCTGAGTGACCCGGACCTCATCAACAAGTCGCAGAACTGGTATCGCATGGCCGTCTATTACATGCTGCGTTTCATCGAGAACGCCTCGCTGCTGCTGCTGTGGTACGTGCACAAGACGGACTTCTACAAGATGATCTGCGCGCCTCTGCTGGTGCTGCAGCTGCTGGTGGCCTACGGCATCGGCGTCTTCTTCATGATGGTCTTCTACCAGTTCTGCCACCCCTGCAGGCGGCTCTTCACCTCCAGCATGACGCAGGGCTTCTGGGATTGCTCCTCGCTTCTGTGTCTCATGTGCGACTCGCCTTCACCGCAGAGCAGAAGAGCCACCCTGGACTCGCCGGGCCCCGCGACCAATTCCGAGCCGGCCCCCGACACGGCCAGCGACGCCTCCTTCTACCAGCCCAACGACACCACCTACGACGTGCTTGACGACACGTGTGAAGTTTCTCATGAAAGGGATGATAGCATAGAAGGGGGCGGAGTCAACGGAGAGGCGCAGCAGAGCTGACCCTGCGACTCCTGAACATCCTTTGTGCCGATACCGGAACTCATTGACACGACAGCGTTCAAGTGCCACATTGCTACTTGTCTTTTATATAAACTATCTCACCTGCATTTTCCACCGCTGAGGCTTTGACATCAATCATTACGACCACCTGCCTCATAAGTTTAGATTAACTTCAAATTCCAGCTTTTCCACCCAGGAAAGACAAACTATAAGGCAGGTGGTCACAAAACACCGAGTCTGTTTCTACAGACGTCGACCTTCTGGGGTCACCACCCGGAATCACAGCCTGTTCCCCATCAGCTGTCAGTTACTGATTGTATCTCTATCTATCAGGCATGAGAGGCGCATGTTCTACTCAGCTGCTAGCAATCAGCTTTTCTACTATTTGAGCTTTATATAAGTAAAACACGCTGCTCTGGTGACGTATTTGTGCTCATCTTCACCGACCACGTAAATGTGAAGCACGGGTCCGTGTCCTAGTTTTGCACGTTTGCACTCGGAAGTGTCTTTGGCAGCGGAGGTTCTCTTGCTTTTAATGTAATCACATTTGTTTTTTAAAAATTATGTTGCACCTGGTGTTGGCAGTAGATTTCAATTCACTTCAGATATGTGCAACACGTGTGTGTCAGTGTCCTTGTTTTTGCACCAAAAACCCTTTTATACATGTGAAGCGAGGAGCTCGGGATTCACAGCTGTGCTTCTGGGTGACTTGAAAGAAACAATGAAAATAATTGTGTATCTCAAGCAAGCGAATAAAATGCATATAAATATAAAACAATTGAAATAAATTTATATTTCTATGTGAACTGCATCTAAAGTGTGTTGAATTGCTGGGAGGTTTCTAGTTTTCTATGCAAAAATGTGTCTAATTTGTGCGGAATACATATATTTTCTTGGTAACGTTCAGAATGAATAAGCTCTAAAACCCATGCCCATTGATCACAAGTTGTCCTAACTCGGTGGTTTAACAGAGCTCAGAGTCATGTGGTGTCTCTGTCAGCAGACTTGTGTGCAGCTGTCATACATTAGCATCAGCAAGTTTCCAAGAGAAACATCCGTCCCAGATGTGCCTAACACAACTAAGGCGTTTGTGGGAAAGTGAACTTGTGTAGTTGTTCCTTTTTAAAAAAAACAGCCTCCCTTGAGATAAATTGATGACTCCAGCTTTGACACTTTCCCGGGACACCAGGGCAGTGCTCCAAACGTGGGTCTCGACCTGCTCCATAGCCCCTGATCGTCTTTACGGATGTTCCAAGTTGGGTTGAAAAATGCAGATTTACTTATTAACACATAAGATTTATTAATGAATTACAAAAATTTTAAAATGTAACAATTGAACAGAAGGATTCAATGATGATGTAAATTAAGTACTTAGGTTTAAATCACCCTTGGTGTACATGACCAGGAGTCAAAACTATATAAACATTCAGTTGAACAACACAACAAGATCCAAAACTGTTTAATCTGTCTCCATTGATAAAGGTCACTATCCTTTCTTGACCTCAAGTAAGGTCTTTCTAGCATCTGTTCCTTCAGCAGCTCAGAGGCCTCAAGTGTGTCTGTAGTGGCTAAAAGGTACATTTGAAAACACAAATGATCAGTTTGTCATTTGGTATGCAGTGAACCATGTTGTCTTTGAAGACGCCTGGGAGTCAAGAATTCAGCATCATGGACTTGTGTAGACATTCCAGGGTTGCTGATAACGTTGGCGCATGATGGAGCCCGGTGATGCCGGGACATGTCACAGGGCCACAGCGAAAACACTGACCACACAGTTCATGGTGCGGTTCTCCCATCGCACGGTGCAGCTTCCTAAAACACAGATGGATGAGGCTTTTTAGACACAAGCCACAGCCCTGCTGTTCACCTCAATATAATGCCTGGTTTGGTGCACTTACCGTCGGTCGTGGTGTCCCAGTAGCAGGAGTTGGCTGTGTGGAGACCAGCGCCACTTTTTTGCATGATGATGCAGTTAACTGGAAAACACGGAGGACATCATTTCACTTGATCCACTGTGCGAATAGAGTTTCACGTGCATGTACTGACGGGCTCCTCACCGATATACTTGAACGGTCGTCCTTGTTTAACCAGGTAGGTAAGAGACTGCTCCACTATCTTGCCAGTCCACTGGTTGACTTTGGTCTGGTTGTAATCAGAACCGCCGATGATGCCTTCTATGCACTGGCGTGAGAGTGTGCACAGGTAAGTTATGATCATGAATGACTGTAGTATGGCGGTAATTACAACTAATAATACCTCTTTGACTGAGTTGCTGACGTCATCTGGATTGAAGAGTGACTGCATGTTGAGGACAGAAATAGAGCAGCGTTATCAAGCTTTTAAACACGTTCACTTGTTGCTTTTATTGTGATTATAATGGAATCTTTTGATTTATACACTTTGCCACCCGAGACTAAAAAGTAATTTACCGCCAATCACTTCAGTTGTCATTGTATTTTTACGCTGAAGTTGAAGTACTATCTCTCATTAGCCATTGTGAATTACACGTTACGTAGGTACGCTACGTTGGACATAATAAAATGTGTTGTTCTTCAACACACTGTCAATATAGACCTAGCATCCTCCAGCTAACGATGCACCCGGAACAATCCCGAGCCGTCACGTGATCCATAAAGCACAATCGCCACACCCAGCACGAGCGGCGTTTGCGACGAGACAACAGCAGCTCGCGCCACCGTGGAACGTCTGTTAACTCACCACGAGTGTAGCGTAGTGAATCAAATGTTTACCTCATCGCCAGAACTATATTCCTCCATCGTTCCACGTCGCCTTTATTCCACCGCCGAGGCGTTCCGCTCCGCGTCTTCTTCTGCTGGCAGGTTGTCTTCTTCGTTGGTTGTTTCCACAGACGACAAAAGCGGTCTCGTCTCGATACCACCCCCTGTCGTTTGAAAGTCAACGGCTCAAACACATTTTATTGAAACGAATGCAATGGAAATGACAGTCGTAAGCACCGAAAATACTTGTTGATTGAAAATTGAAAAGCGTTAACTGAAACCGACTCCGTTGTTTTTAAAGCCACCACACACATGCACCCGCTCTATGAACCAGTAGGGGGCAGTATATCATCATGGTGCTTCAACCAGCAGCCAGAACGCCAACAGATTGATTTCACTTTAACAACTCCGGATTTTAATAAAGGTATATCACGAAGGATTCATCAAATTTACTAGCTAAACATACGCATGTATAAAATATTGACAAGATGACATTGGGACTAGTAACAATAGGTGAAGATGGACCACTTTGACCTTGCTCCAATGTCTAATGAGGTAACTTCATAGGTTCATTGATCCTCTTTCTGAGATTCATTTTGACAGCAAAATAATAAAAAAAAGACGGGATATCGTATCTATTGCATAAGACAATGTGACAACAAATAATAATAAAATAATAAAATAATGTTGATGTGGTGATAAATCACGAGGAAATGATCTGAAACATGCTTACAAATGATTTGGACACCAGACCAATTTTAATATCGTAATTATTATGAAGGCTTCATCCTCAAATTGAGGCATAACACTGTGGGGACCGGCCGAAAGGTCGATCGCACGTTTGTACTTCGCGTTTATAAACTCTACTTGTGATAAACTGTGAGAAAAATATCATTCAACTATTCTTCAATTTTCTCTCTTCGATGTCCTCTCAAGTCAGGTGAGTCCCCACAACGCGGGGTATACCCGACACACACACACGCACAACACACACGAACTGGCCACGCCCCCTCCACTCGGAAACACCCTCCCGGTGGAGCTCAGTTCAGACACAGTCGCACCGACACGCCGTCTCCTGTCACTCTCTCCCCGGACAAACGCCTCCGCAGCCCGCTGGGTTTCCCCCAACCTCCGCCTCTCTCCGCTCGCGCCTCCAGGTAAGACGCCTTCTCCTCCTGGCTCCAGCTGGCGCCGGTGCGAGTCTCCCGACCCGCCGCGTTTCTCTGGCATATGGCAGCTGTTTGCTTCTAGTTCTAGGATCAGTATTTGTTTAGTGTGTTGTGGTGGTGGGAGGCGTCTGATCACCATCAGCTGGGACCTGACTGCCCACATCCCGGTCCAACTTGCTCAGGTGCAATGCAGCAAACGCTCTCGCTGTCGGTTCTGTCTGTGCTGATGTCGACACCTGCAGTTGTTTTTTTTAAACTCACCTGGATCTTGCTGTCCGTGACGGAGCTCGTGAGGGTCCGTAGTGGCGGCCAGACCTCTGTGATGTCATCAGGGTTTCCAGAGGCGGCGTGCCGTGAGCAATGGTCTGCAGATACTCTGCTGCTGAGAGGCTGTAGGTGGGCTCGCTGAATGCAGGTGAAGCGCGCTCCCTTTAAACGACAGCGCTGAAACGATGTTGTTTTTTTTTAAACTTACTATTCTCACCTTATTATGTTTGGGGAATACTCTCTGACCAGGTGCGTCCTGCACTGACGCTGATAGGTCGTGCGCAGAATAACATAACTACCACGCTTAGGTCTGTCACTGCCAACCTCTGGCTTCGGGGCCATTTGTGGCCCACGACCAAATTTTGAATCTGCCATTAAACTGGCTGTTTCTGTTTTTCGTTGCGGAGATTCCTACAATTACTGAGGATAATGCTGATCTGATGGGATTTGTTGAGAGCAGATGGATGTTTGAGAGCAGTGAGAGTTAGCCTCAAGTAATTAAAACACAATTTGGCTGTGCTCTTAAGGTGCCAAACGGGACACAAAAAAACACGCCAGTCTGTTGGGGTGGGACTCAAGATTACGTTTTCTAAAGAGGAATATGAGCAGCATCAGATCCCTCTATCAAAACATATTTTCACGTCACGGTAAAATCTGGCCTCTGATTGGCTCACGTGCCTCAACGTGTTGCAGTGGTTCAGAATTTCCAACTTCAGCGCTCGATGCCACTTATATCACCTGAGAACACGTTGCTCGAAATGAACCGAAGATTCAGCGACCAAACATATCTCATTCCCCGTCCCCATATTGTAGCGCAACAGTTACCGCCTCACAGAAGGAGCTAGCCAAGAGCCGACCCTGGAACCTTCTGATTCGAACTCAACCCTTCTGCACAGTTAGGACTTATCGCTCTTATTTTTTACGGCTCATTTCGCCAGCGTCCACGCATCACCACCTTAAAATCGACCACACTGCACTGCTCTACCTCAAATCCTTTTCAAATTTAAATGGAAATCGACTTCTATTCTTACACTTGTATATAGGCACTTCATGTCTACTGGCCGTCACAGCCTCCTCGTGTATCAATGTCTGTTCATTTTATCATCACTCACTGTGCTGTTAACTCCTCTGGTTTTCCCTCTCATTATTGTCTCACTGAGCAGTTGCATTATCATCCTGACTGAACGACTGCCTCTACGACTAAGATCCTTTAAACTGCATGTAAACACCGGATCGGCGCCTCTGAAGTAAACACAGCCGAGTCAACTCCTCAGCAAGAAGGATCTAATGACATCATATATAGTAGCTGCATCATGAGTGTATAGTTGGACCCTGCATTGGCCCTCTGACCTTCGCTGAAGACACAAGCCTGTCCTCCATGGCTCATGATAACCACCTTCACTGGTCATTTCTCCACTCGTTCTCAGCGGCCGAGACCCCGAACGGCAATCCTGCTTTGGGAAGACCTCCTTCCGCGCCCCCCCTGAAAGTGTACTGCTCTGTTTAGGTTCCATTAAAGTCGTAAAGCAAATTCCCTGGGGGCGTTCACTGAGCCACAGGAGATGGTCCGTATAGGCCCGCTCACACCTACGATCAATGTAGAGCCATCTATTAGGCTGTATGGTTGTGGTCTGTAGGAGGCACAAACCCTCGCACGCATTACATGTTCAGGGTGTTTCTCCCGTCCTCCACGTTCAGATCGATCAGACTCAGACTCCGACATGGCTCCGCCGTCAACAAAGAGTTTTGATCCTCCTTCTCTGAGTTCTATTTGCTCCGCTGCTACGCAGAAATCCTGGCACAGGCCTGAGTGACTAAAAATTACGTCTTCAATGTGTGGAAAACGACATGCTTCGATGATGGATGATGTGATTCGATTGGTGGTTTTACTCACTTGAGGCGGTAGTTTACGATCATGCATGGTTTGACTTGTAGATGCAACATTTGTTTTGCTCGTCATTACGCCTGCTACAATATCTCTGTAATGATAACTGGGTTTTTATATAGCACAGGGCTGGAGGAGGGGGGGGATGCTGTAATGATGAGGAGAGCAGGGTTGCAGGAACTCCCTGGTTTCTCCACACACTCCTCCAGCAGAGCAGAAAGAATGAGCGCGGGGGGGTGCAGCGGTGGCACAGCTTCCACACACCATTACACGAGCCTCTCTGTCTCAAACCAGCGAGGAAGAACTCCAAATGTGAGCGTGTCTTGATGAACTTCACAGAGAGGATGTTGCTTCGGCGCACGCAGCAATAGATTCTGTCTGATCCCGAACTATGTAGAGCAGGGTTTCCCTCCCTCCCACTCACTGGTGCATCTCGTATTCAACTCCCTCTAGTGCTCGCTGCTTTGCTAGGCAGCCTGAGAGGAAGACATTTCCCAGATCGTCAGCTTGGTGGGGTTTGTGGAAGGAATTGAATAAATAGATGGCTGATCCCTCCTATAATGCAACGTCCATAGAGTTATAAAACATTTACACACCACATGGAAATGACATTAGTGCTGTGCTTGT
Organism: Synchiropus splendidus; assembly: GCF_027744825.2. Lineage (NCBI taxonomy): Eukaryota > Metazoa > Chordata > Actinopteri > Syngnathiformes > Callionymidae > Synchiropus > Synchiropus splendidus. The sequence goes on along the minus strand of NC_071343.1, from coordinate 5,941,320 downwards.
CACTACACTACGTGAATATGATGCAGTGCAGCTGTCAACAACTGAAACCGTTACGCAACACTTTGTCTTGAGTTTATCCAGTATAAGACAAAAAAACAATGGCACCATTATCAAGAAAATTAATATGCAACGGGACCATCATATAAAAGACTTTTTCTTCCTGGGTTTAGGGTTCAGTTTTGCCCCAATAGAATCTAAATAAATCGGTTTCAAAAAATGTAAATGCATTTTATAGGGCTGCAACAACTAGTCGACATATGTGTGTGTGAGCACGTGGGCTTGTTTATCCTACTTTGTGGGGTTCAATACTTGACAAAACACTATCCTTGTGAGGATTGTATGACTTTGTGGGGACATTTGGCTGGACGCCACAAGGTTGAGCCTCAATTTGAGGATGAAGACTTCAAAATAGCTGGGTCATTATAATTAGGTTTAAGCTTGGTTCAGACTCCTGGTCATTTGTTTTGAAATACAATAGTGCCTGTGTGTCCAAAATAAAATAAAAAATCACGATGAAATAAATACGTCTTTTTTAATTATCGTTCTCTGTGAGTAGTTCCGAGGTGACTGTGTCAGTTTGTTGTTTTGTTACGGAGCTCCTCACAATGGTGGAGACCGATGGACATTTTGATGGGCGGAGTCTGAGAGGTAAATGCTTGCTGCTAATATGTTCCACAGGATCAGGATGTAGAGTGTCAGCAATAGCGTGGAGAGAGATGGAACTCGCAGTCAGCCATGTTTGTTTACGTCCGCCCTGTATGGTGTTCAGGTGACGATTCGCTGCACCAGTACGTTCTGCTTTTTAACTCCATCTATTGTACGTTTAAATCATGGAAATTTGGACATTTATGAATCAGATTTGGTGTCGTTCTCATCTGAATCGCAAGCCCTGGCGGCAGTATTTGGTCAAATCCTCAGCGAAGTTGTGGCGATTAGACCACACGCGGGGGTTGGTTGAACTGGCCTTAATAGTTGTGGTCGCCACATCACAATTTCCTGGAGAGGCTGGCTTTAATTTGGTCACAGACACAACATGTGAGACGGAGAGTGAGAGACCATGTCTATGTCCGTGCTCAACCAGAGTGATTTGTGTGATCAGGCGGACCCCTGCCAGCGTCACGATTTTCCTCCATGATCCCTCACCTCACCATTAGACCCAGCAGTGTGTCCAGCACTTTCCGGCGGCCTACAATTGGACTTCTGCTGCTTCTTGTTAACCTTCCAGCTCATGGCTCCCTGCCTCTAACAGACACACTGTTATTGCTGACCCAACGTTTGCTGTCACAGTAAACTGGACACATTCTTCTGTCAGCAGACTTGTTAAGGAGATCACAAACCGAACTCTGACTGCAACGTCTGCGCCATTATCACAGTCAACCCACAACACTGTTTACACAGTCTTCGACCAAGTTTTTCCTGGTTAGGCACCCGAGTGTTTGATATTTAAAAGCTGACACACACTTAAACATTCTCTTCACTCAGTGTTCATTGTTTTACGAAGGAGAAATTTCATTTTGAGAGAGACATATTCGAGTGCAGACAGTTTATACTAATGCTTTTTTAAATTTTATTTTACATTTTCTAAATAATAAGTACCTTTTTTCATTAGAAATTCCGTTGATAGCGTGTAGCTGAATGGGACAGCAGGTGGCAGCAGCGCTCTGGCTCCCACCCTCGAAATTCAAAGTTAAATGTGAGAAAGAACAGTGGTTGGAGCTAGTCAGTCTAGCACAGTCGTGGGCAACGTGCGGCCCGGGGGCCAAATGCGGTCCTTCGACTGTATTTATATGGCCCTCCTGGAGTCAGAGTAAAACTATAAAATCGACATTCTTGTTGTCTCTGACATTTTTGTCTTGTGCATTGTTTTTTTTTTTTTGTTTATTTTAGGAGTATTTCCTGTCCCTTAAAATACATCAGAATTGAAAGTAGATTTTGAAATATATGAAACACAACGAGAATCTTTAAATGGAATGTGGTTTAAATTTAATAACACACAACAAACATTTTCTATGCATTTTCAAAGTGTAATTTCGTGATCACACATGATGTCATCACTTGATTTTTATTTTCAATTTTTTCTTACTCTCCTCTCTTTGGGTTTGACGGCCCCACTCAACAGTCACATTATATAATCTGCCCCCTTAGGAAATTTAATTGCCTCTGGTCTAGCACCACTTGTGCCATCTACACAGCTGAAATCAGAACCACACACAATACTGAGAGTCAAGGTTACTGTGCATGTCTCACCTTACCTCGAAATATAACCGGGACCTTATCAGACCCTGCACAGGCCGTCGAAACACACCTAGTGTTGACATAATCTTCAGTAATAATCCACAGTTTCGGTGGGACCTTGTGTCAACTTCGTCCATGTTTGCTGTAAAGGGCAAAGTCCTCGACGAGATGCTGCTGGGACGCCGTGTGTGTGAGCTGCATCTGTGATCCTGTTTTTTTCCGACTCCTTCTTATCTCTAAACTCCAGAGGCACCACATGTGTGAATGTATTCTCTGCTTCAGCGTGTTTTCTTCTCTTGAACACACCACGAGGGCTTCACATATCACCTAGAAACTGATGGTGACGGGTGTCAGAACCATCTGGAGCCATCTGTTTAGTCTCCGGCAATGGTATTCTACCATCATCTTAAAACCACGGCGAAAGTGAGATTACGTTTGTGACCCAATCCACCTATTATTCAGCCGTGAATCTGTGATATTTTTTTCATGTTTTGCAGACGCCCAGACGCCCCCCTAGCTAAAAGCCAGCTTCAGGTCTTGGTTCTCATTTTATCTGATACTTAATAACCTCTTGAAAAGGTCGACACACTTCCAAAATGTGACAGGATTAAAATGGTGTCCTCTTCTATTAGAGCTTCAGCTGTTGCAGTGTGTTATGGGGTTTGCAGTAAGAGTTGGGCCATTAATAATAGAAATGAAATTAGGTCAAAAGTATTTTTCATTTACATTTAAAAGCGATGGAAATGTGATCCTCCTTTTTCATTTGGCAAAAATAAACATTTACATTTCCAGTCGTCTCTCAAGATATATTTAACTGCGGCATTGCCCTGAGCTGAGTTTCAGACGGTGGATGGTTGATGTGTACACTCAGAGAAGGATCTGGTTGGGTTTCATGTGCAGTGAAAAGTCTTCTTCTTAATCTCATTCTTAATCTCAGCATGAACCAAACATTACTTGCTTCAGTTATTAATCTGCAGTTGAATGTTGCGACAGGTTTGTTTTGTGTGGAGAGACTCGACTAGCACGCTACCGGATGCTGAACCGAGTCCTCGCAGACCTCCTACTGAGCCAGACACACAGTGACTGTGTAGTTGCTTGTTGATTTATTTTGGGAGCAGTTTGCTATGCCACGTCAAGATGGACCTGTAGGTGTGACGTAGATACAGTATCTTGCAATATTATCTGGGCAAGATAATCATGATTTAGTAAATCATAAAAAAAATAAAAACATTGTTTTTTCTTATAAAAACCCAAGAAAATAGCTGGGAAGTGTCACATTACATTGTAGTTTTAGAAATATTTAACAACAAGATGAAGATGATCAAGTGTCGTGATTTTCAGAACACAAACCTGTGCAACATTATTGAGAGCTCATATTCTCAATAACATGGCTGATGCTGTGTGGCTGATGCATAACATCAGCCACACGGTAGACAGTCAAGATTCTTATCAATGGAAGTCGCTGGTTTGCTTTCTTCATGCTTAATTGGCTGATAGTGAGCGATAGATCAGTCAGTCATTTGAAAACTAATGATTGAAATGGACTTATCTCTGACAAAACAGTCTTAGATCATTCACTTTGTTCGGATGAAATGAAGATCAGACAAACAGGATTTAGCTGTGACGTTGGTAGACGAGTGAGTGAGTAATCCGTGGCTTCTTGCGGCTCAGCTCGCCGTGCTTCCTTTGAGGTCTTCTCGAAGTCTTACAGCTGGCTTTTGTCTTCGTCACTCTGACGTGTGGGAACAGCAAAGCAGCTAATTGAGCCCAAAATCACTGGCGCGTCACGGAATTGTGAAAACCCACTTTTCCCGATGTGAGATTTAGTAATTGCCTGTGGCTGTGCTGAAGTACGCAGTCTGATTGCAGTATATGAATACTGCAATCAGACTGAGACCGTGTATGAAAGACGAGGGGTGTCGATCGCAGTCACAAGTCTGAGAACAGTCTCAGCCGATCAGAAGAGATTTATACGGACAGGAAAGATGGGTCGAACCCAGGTCTACTGAAAAGGTGGCCCGCCAAGTCCTGTAAATGAAACAGTCGAGAGTCGCTTGTTTGTGCAGAAAGGATTGATTTTTTTTTGAAACTGTGAAAAACGGAAGACACGGAATGGATCACGGCCATTCAAGAAGCAAGTGAGACACAAGGAAGCAGAGGGGAAAGTTTCGACATTTACTGAATTGGTGACAATAAAAACGCTAGTTTTTAATCGTAGGAAGTTATTCTCTCTCCGCTCTGCAGCTGTCCTCACGTGGTCCGTCTCTTCATGTGAGTTTTGTGAGCAACAGAGTTCATTATGATGTTTCTTTTAGGATTTTTCTGTGAAAAACACACCAAAAACTGTCATGTGTCACGTCCATGATACACAATGTGTTGTCCGATGTTTCCGCTCCTTCCGATGTCTCCACTTGGTTTTAATTTGTTTCATCATTTGAGATATCTTTAAAAAGGTCATTTTTGCAGCAGAAACCAATATAAAAACGCAAATATAAAATGACCTGTTATATGAGAAGGCATTCACACTGACCTTCAATATTCTTTTCTATTAGGATTTAATTTTAAGCGAACGACATGGGCCACATAAAGTGACTGGACTGGCTGATTTTGGCCCCCAGGCCTTGAGTTTCGCACTTAGGCCGCAAAATTGTCATTTGTAAATAAGAGTTTCTTGCTTGGTCATGTGACATGGCAGGTGTGGCAATACATTTATTTATACAGATCTCTGTAGAGTGAGGGTTTATTGAAGCAGAGAAATAGATGACATTCAGCACTGGTCTTTGGCAGACATTAACTCGCAACACATTTTGTGTGAAAGCGATGACAATAAGATCAGAAAAATATATATTATGGTCTGTCATTAGTCTGTATGGGGTGCAAATTTGGGAATGTGAAAAAAAAAACAGGATATTAACGGCCAACGCGCGGCTCCCGAGCCGCATGCAGCTCTTTCCTCAGTTTCATGCGGTTCTTCACCAAATGAGCCGCCAAACTGGCTGCACTTTTGGTCAAGTTGCGATTGAGATGATCGTTTATGCAGGAAATGAGACAATAAAGTAAGCGCTATTCCGGCTAAATGTCAAAATATTGTTGAAAGACTTGCGTTTAAGTATGAAACATAAACAATAAAGCTCGCTGCATGTGCGGGGCCACGTTATTGGTAGCATGAGCCACATAAAAAATATATAGATAAAATAAACACATTTCTATCTACACCACTTGATATTTCGAGGAGGATCATGGTAAAATGTATGAATTTTAAAAATACATTCACAAGAAACATACGCCGAACGTGAACCAGCAACCTTGAGTCACACAGGGACGTGCTTTCACCGCTATACTGCCGCTAAGTCACATGACCAGCTGTTCAGGTGAGCCTGACAGCCTGACATGTTTGGAGCATGTGGCTCTTTTCAGCAACACAGTAAAACAATGTGGCTCTTAGCCTCTGACTGGTTGGCCACCTCTGTAATGGATGAACATTTTGACATATTACTGTACAAAATATCTTTTTGCTTTATTGATCTTATTAACCAACAATAATCGTCGAATAATAGGATACACAAATATTTGATGTGACTAGAAGAATGTCTTTAAAATGCATTACAATTACAATCCAAGCTTGAATTCCACTTGACTTTTTTTTTTTTTTTTTTTGGAAAATAGCTTGATTTTAAGGGGCAGACAGAGGTTGTCCCCTGTCTGACTTGTGTCACGACGTTTCCGGTTATACAGTCAGAGCGCTGTAATAGCCTCCGTGCGACGATTAAATGCAGATGCTTTAGTGTAGATGTTGGTTCATAAAACACCGCAGGTGACTGGAGTCATAGAGGTTTCATATATTCCGCACAGAAGTCTGCAGGATTGATGATTCATGGTTCGTGAATGAGACCCTGAGGCTAAAACTGTCTCCACAAACATTGGGAATTCTTTGTTTGTGCGAGCGTGCGCCGCTTCTCTGGCATATTAATTGAAAACATTAGCTCCACAAATACATTCCCCCGTCTCCTGCCGATCTGTTGAAAAGCAGTGGCAGCCATTTCCTGAGCCCCCGCTGCCCTTTCCTCGTAATTAGCTGGTGAGATGACACAAACAAACCGTGGATGTGAGGGAGGAATCCAGATCAGGGTGCCGCGGGAGGGTTCAGTCCAGGTTGTGAGCACGGCCGGTGCGGAGGGCTGGATGGAGGGGTTTAGAGGCTGTCAGTTTGTTTTCTCATTTTCTGGTCCACTGAGCCCCGCAGGGAGATGTGGAGGCCTGGAGCTGCTGAGATCATTAGCGGCCGCATGAGAAGTTTAATGTTGCCGTGACATGCGTGTTCTGGCTGTGAGGGCCATCGTTTACATGTCTGTAATGGGTGGACCGGAACCGCTTTGAATAGGAGGAATTAAAGAGGCTGAAAATTGCCAGACTTTGGACAGTTTGAAATGTTTATTTTTCATTCAAATCTGGATCAGACTCAGCATCTGTGGTTCCTGTCTCTGCTAATAAACCTGCTGACCACAGGTGAGAGCAGGAACAATGAACAACCAGTGAATCCCCATGACTGAGGACGTGGCACCGATCCGTCCATCCCTCTCACACTCCATCCTGTCCTCACTCCTGAGCAAGACCCTGAGATAGTCTAACTGCTGAGGAGACTTCAGAAAGGGCATGGATCTAAGTCCATGAATCACACCACAGAGGTGGCGTGGATGTTACACTGGAGTGAAACATTACTAAAACACAAATATCTCAAAAACTTTCCACTTTCAAGACTTCTAACCTTCATCATCGTGTTTTAGATGAGCTATCTCAAAAGAGAAATTCAGATTTCCAGGAGCATTTGTTGTTTGAAAACAAGGTAAATAAATACATAAAATAAAATATATTAATTCTTATGAAATTAAATATATGTAATATTTAAAAAAGTCAAACATCAGGCAAGACAAAGAAATACAAAAAGCCTCGCCAAATGTACAAATATCATTTACATATAGTTAAAATAAACAAAAAATATAAAATTATAATAAAGGAATTAGTGGTATACACTGGTAGTATACAGAAAACTATTTCAAAATGCAGACTGTCTATGTACTGAACCAAGCATTTCCGTAATTCAGGTGTGGTCATTGGTCCCTGGTGACAGGAGAAATGGACTCACAGGCAATGTTGACTCTTAACTATGAGCCATGTGTAGTGTGACGTCCTCAACAAGCGACAGCGCAGACATATTTTCCATTCATTCAGAAATGCCATCTTTTTGGGAATATATTAGTAAGACATGCTTTTTTTTGCCGGTACCTAGCTTTATGCATTTGCACTTAAAGAATAAACAGAATGGAACTTTACATGCAACTGTGTAAATAAATGAATAAAAAAAAAGATTGTTCTAAACAAGTATAAAGAACAATGGAAATCAACAGAAGAATGAAGTACGGATGGCAGTGACACAAGGTACTGAAACAGGACAGTATTCAGGGACTGTCGTTCAGGGGGGTTGAAGATCTGTTGTAATGGTTTTGTCAAAAAAGCGTCAAGAAGTGTTCAATTTCAATTATTGAAATGGAGAAGTAAAAATTTTAAACGTTCAAATTCCAGTGGGCCACAAAGTTTGGAGCCGTGTGCCTCCACCACTCTTGGCAGGGTGAGTCATCCCAACGTGTCTCTTTTAGATTCTGTGCTCCTTCAGCGCTTAACACCTTCACAGCGCTGAGTGGCCGTGAAGCCTTTTTGATTGAAAGCTGGGTTCTTTAAGTTGACACGCGTCCGCACCGTGGACTGATAATAGGAGCTGCTTCCTCTGGCTGCTTGTCAGACCAATTAAAAGTTAAAGTCTCAGAGGTGGACTGCGAGAAGACAGTGATAGAGGAAATGGAAAATTCACCTCGGTAGATGATTGTTTTCAGGACCTACCTGTCTGTCTGTCTGTCTGTCTCTCTATCTATCCATCCATCCATCCATCTATATATATATATATATATATATATATATATATATATATATATTTATATTTGACCAACATTGCTCAATATTAAAAACAGTACTAAACAGCCCAGTATCGGACCGATACGGTGTCGGCGCTTCACTAGTTTTTACTCACTCAGCTACTCTGTCTTTGCAATGTCGACCTTCCTGGTGATGATCTGGGAGTTTACCTCGGAAGCTAGCACCTACAGTGGGAAACGCTTCACTTCAACGCTAACCAAAACACTGCCAATAACAATAAGGTTGCGTTGAGAAGGAAAGAAACGCACCAACAGAAGACCTTTCACTCCTGCAGTGCATGCTGGGACGCCTCAACACTAGACCATGTCGACCCTCTATAATTCAAGTCACCATCAGTGTGATGCCAAAAGGGCATTGATCCAGAAATTAACTAAGTTTTAGCTCTTCGACCAGGTCTCATCCAGACCCCCAGGTCAGTCAAGTTTGGTCCCCTGCTTCACGTTCTAAGTCTGATCCTTGTCAAGTGTGTTGTTAGCAGGCTAATCCCTGTCACCCTTCTGATTTTGAGTCAAAGTAAAGAAGCACGGAAGAGTGCGCTTTCCTGCTCTGACGGTCTCCAAGCGAGGCTCAGCGGTAGCTTGGGTATTTACAACACAGCGAATCAATCAAACAAACACATTAAACCACACGTTGGCCACATCTCGTCAGGAAACAGCCGCGGGGCTAACAGAAGGTGCGAGAGTATTGATTTCTGTTTTCTACTCTGCTGAAGAGAGAGTTGTGCTTCACCTTGGCTTTATAAAGCAGTTCGACTGTAACTGCAAATGTTATCAGATAGGACTGAAACTAGTTTGACAATATTATGAATCGGACGTGGAGCTAGCATGCTAGCTGGAATTAGCAGTTCGGAATGCTGGCGCCCGGTTTCTTGATATTTACTCAAATACCCATTCAAATGAATTATTTTCAAGGATATTTCTGAATAAAAGTCCTTGTTTCCTGTCCGCCTCAAAACTCACCAACAGCAGAGGCAGAAAGGTCACTAGTAAAAGTACAAACAGGACGAGACGCTTTCCGCTCCGATAAACACGTCATGTCTCACCCTGGTTTTCCGCGTCTCCTTACTCGGGTGTGTTCTCTGAACCCTCCCTGGATTTTATCTCACATGCCAGATCTCATCTATAGCTGCCAGCCTACGTATCGATTCACCTCTCCCCCAATCTCAGACAGTACTTTAGATTGCCCTGTGTGAGATGTTGCAGCCCAGATTCTGTCCTCAGTCTTATCTGTTTTATTAAAGTCCTTTCTTGATCTACCGTCACAACCTCGCCGTCTCGGCTGGGCAGCCTCCGCTGGGCTTCTCTTGAGGTTTTATGTGCGTCTTGAGAACCACAGTTCCTCATTGACTCACAAATACAAAAGAATGTGATGTCTTCTGTGAGCTCTCATCGCAGCATCTGTCAGCGCTGTGATATTTCCCCAGGGGACTGCATAAAAATGTGGGGCCTCTTAACATCCAGCCGGGCTCATGAGGTAGTAGCCAACCCCACCGTCATGCCTTCTTTTACTGACATTAAAGGCCAATTAAAGCTTTGATTTTAGATTCTTTATTCCATGTGTTGGACACTACAGTCTCTCTTGAAGCTGTTTTATGATGAAACTTGTCAGAATCAGAATCAGAATCAGATTTATTGCCATGGTCAGTGGGGAGCCACTAGGAAAGTGTCTTGGAATAAAGTGCAACAAAGGACAAATAAAATAAATAGAATAACATAACAACAAGGCTGTTCACAAATTTAACAGTCTGATGGCCGAGGGGAAGAAGCTGTTCCTGTGACGGGAGGTTCTGGTCTGGATGGACCGTAGCCTCCTGCCAGAGGGAAGAGGAACAAACAGTCCATGTCCAGGGTGAGAAGAGTCGGCTCTGATCCGACCTGCACGTCTCTGGGTCCTGGAGGCATACAGGTCCTGAAGAGGTGGCAGGCTGCAACCGATCACCTTCTCAGCAGAACGTACGATGCGGAACGTGGGTGGAGTTTGTCTCCAACATCATTACTTTGCTTATGTTTAAATATAATAGTGAGCTAAGTGTGGAGATGAGAAATTCAATGTTTCACGTCTCTGGTAGAAGCCACTGGTGTCCGACAGACTGCTCTGCCAGCTTTATTTAGGGGTTAAATTGAGCCGTCTGTCTGCTATATCTCATATCTCTGAACAGTTGACTTGAACTATGGAGCAGCCTGGACACATTTCCTAGATGCTATTAAAGAAATATTGTGAATAATGTGAATAAATGATCATTTAGTCATACTTTATTCTCCAAATCATTATACTGACTGTCAGTCCTTGTCTTGACACACACACACACACACACACACGGATATATATATATATATATATATATATATATATATATATATATATATATATATATATATATATATATATATATATATATATATATATATATATATATTGTCATCTGCTGAGTTTCTCTCTGGGAGTGAGCAGGATGGATAGGATCAGGAAGATGGTTTGGACATGTACAGAGGAGAGAGAGAGCCAGTACATTGGTAGATGAAGATGTTGAGGTTGGAACTGCCAGGCAGAAGGTGGAGAGGAAGGCCACAGAGGAGATTGATGGAGGTGGCGAATGAGGTTTGTAGGTTTGAGAGAAGAGAGATGGAGGCAGATGATCCGCTGTGGCGAACCCTGAAGGCAGACCTGAGACACCTGCTCCCCACCTTGACTCCGTCCCACTTCCATTCTCCATTCTGTACCAATAACTTGGGACACGCTAAGTCATCCTTGCATTTGCACTAATCATGACTAAGCTACAAACATCTCTCGTAGCAGTTTAACCCCAGAATAAAACAGGACACACTTGACAGTCAATATGCTGGCATTGTACTTGAGAAGCTACAGAAAGATGCAGCGCCACTTATAGTACTGCGTTGCGTACCTCATCCTTTTAACTTCTCTAAAGTTGTGTTTACGCCTCCCTCCAGAGGGCGCAGAAACATTTTCCGTTCGGTTTTGACGACAACTCCGCTGGGTTGTTTTTAAAACTTTAACTGTTTGCAGTATCTATTGGACTGAAGTACATTTACACTCGCGGTAATGGTGAAGATAATTGAGGCACAGTGTGGCTCTTATTAATAGCGTACTAAATTCTTTAGAAGATTGGCTCATTTTTCTGCTGATGTAATCGAAACTGCCAGCACAAATGTAAGTATATGTAAAGCACCGGAGCATAAATTGGATTGGGAGTGCAATGAGTTGCCGTTATTGACCTCAGCTGTTGAATAAATAATGTTGTCCACACAAAGAGTGTGTGTGTGTGACATCGGAGGCATTATCAGTCGCAGGAGGTTGCTTGCTGAGCCGAGGTGAGCTGCTGTTTACTAGCCTCCAGAGATGTTTGCTGTACTTCATCATCGCTGCGTCCTTCCTCACTGATTTAGCAGGAAATACATGGCTTCCCGTGACACCACTCCGGGGAAGTGCTGGTACATTACGGGCCGAACAAATCCATCCAAACCTAATCACGCTGAATACAGCCGCAGATGTCGGTTTCCTACCCTCATTGTGAGGAAGGAATCAAATTTGGAGGCTTGTCATGGATGGTTATTGGGTGTGTTGAAGTTTTCCTTCACTTAGGTGGAACAGTGCTCAGAGTGTGAGGCTGAGACGACCCGCGTTGGCACGGCTCATCCCGCCGAGACCGAGTCTACGATAGATTCAATTCAGTTGCTCAGTTTCTCATTCAGAAACGTCTCATTTCAGCCATTCATCCCTTTCAACGAAATCCATGGAGCAAATTCCTGCACTGGCTTTCATTGCAACCTGAGCTGAAAGAGTGCGATCGTGATGTGGGAAAGAAGCAAGATTCTCCAAGTGGGAACTCAGAACTACAGAACTTCCTGTGAGTGAGTGGGTTATGTCTTAAAGGATAGTGAAATGAAGAAAAAGGCTGAGTAAATTGTTGGTCTGGTGAGAGTCGGTGTGACAGAAAATAAGAGAAACTGGAGGGGTCTCGACCTCCGGCTCGGCGGGGTGCACTTGGGCTGGGAATGGTTTGTGATAGTTGCAGCGGAGTAGCTCACAGTGATGGATTAGGTGATGGAGATGTGCTTTCTCCAGTTGACGGCTGGTCGTCTTCTTCACAAACGTCTTGAACTGAGGAGAAGCAGTTTGTGCTCTCTCTTCTCCCCCACGTGATGACAGATCCATATGGTCTCGTCCTGAAATTTTTCACTGTGGTGTTTCAACATTGCGTCCTCCCATCATCTGTTCTGCTCTAGTCCGCCTTCCTCATGGCTGGCTGGTTTATTCTCAGCGTCCGTCAGCAGCCTTGTCTGTCTGTCTCCGACCGGATTACCGCTGCTGGATTGGACTTCATATTTACATATAACCTTTACATATTCAATTTCATGCTCCATTTTTCTGTTGTTTGGAGTTGAATATGATTATGAATGTAGCAGGACAATGCATGACGGGGAGCGACGCTGAGTATAAAGACAAAGCTGTCTGTTTGTATTTCGCTCGAAATGACTCGAAGGCCGCGGCATGAATAAAATAGCAACCCAACCTCTCCGCCGAGTGAGCCGACCCCTACCAGCACTCGTGGTCATTGTTGTTGCTAGCTAATTTTAGATAAGGAGAAAACTTATTACCGACAATCACAGTTATTGTCTGCTGAATTCAGTGATTATATTTCACCCCAAAAGAAAAAAGAAGTGATGAGTGAGGATGACACGAGACCAGACACCACTGCTCTGCTTGAATTGTTTGTCCTCTCTTCATGAGGCTGAAAAAAATGTTGTTGTAGAGATTTTTTTCTGGAGGTAGGAGAAGTATATCAGGGTTTAATCGGATGAATGAGTATAATAATAGTAATGAGTAATAATAATATAATAAGTAATAATAATAATAAAAAGATAAGATCAGCTTTTTTCGTCCCTCAAAGAGGAAATAAATACATCATGAGTAGAACATGGCCAGAGCTGCATACTGTGTGAGCCGTGTTTGCATCTCAATCCTTTGAACTAAACATCAGTAACGTGTGTGTGGCACCGTGAGGATGTTAAACATCTAATAAGACACACCAAGATAAACAAACATTTATTTGACTTTCAAGATCTATATTGTGATAATATTTAACATAGTCTCTAAAAGTCTCTCTAGAGTCTCTAAGATGGATGATAATAATCTTATAATAGTCTTATTTATTCTACATTTGTTTGTCATGATAAGGAAAAGGAAATTCTTCTTTGTTTATTTTCTATCAACCCCAACCCTTATCCTGATCATCCTCCCTTGTTGCTTTGATAAAACCTCAAACACGACAGGGACATTTGTTGGTATTTTGATACAGATTTTTTTCGATTATTATTGTGGAAAGTTTCTAAAATATTGATGACAGTTGATGTGTTGATTTTGAAGTATATTCCTTGTTATTTTAGGAACCAAAACAAGGGGAGAAAAATTATTTTTCCGTTCCCTTTAATGGCTCTTATTCTGAAAATATCGGGATATCATCAATGTTATCGGGCTGTGGGAGGCAACCGGAGTGCTCACAAATTCCAAACAGAAGTTGTTTTGAAGCCTAATTTCATGGTAATTTTCACTTATTCAATTTTCAAATCAGTGAGCACTCAGAAGCTACAAAGTGCCTCGCAGCGTCTGTTCTTATTTACTCCAGCGCAACATGAGCCGACAAACGTGCAGCCAGAGTGGAGTTAATAGAAGCAGACAGGAACACAAAAGTGTAGCTACCGGGGAAACGCTCTTTTGTGTCGCTCCGATAATTCATCAACTCCTCTTGTGTCTCTGTTTGCTCCTGGGGAGCTTATTAAATTTACGATCTGGTTTCTTGTTCAAGGCTCGGATTAGCGTCACTGTTTGCAGAAGAGGAGAAAGGTCACCTGGATAACTTCATTTGGAGATTTTCTGGTGCGATCCGAGTGAGGAGCAGGTGGAAGGATTCAACCCAGATGTCTCCAGACAGCTGGAGAAAAGGGTCGTTTTTGTGAAGGCTATCAAAAACAGATCACATTGTCCAGAAACTCCTTCCTTAGGCTGCTTCCCTGAACCACTGTTTACTTTGTAAAATGGAGATCGAATAGCTGTCTGTTTGGATGTCATCACAGAGTACATTCTGCTCTCGAGTAATACAGAGTCTATCATGCAGCCCTCGGCAAGTCAGAGTAAATCTGTTGAAGTTATCATGAAGAAAAATTGTAATATTATTATTATTCAATTAACTATTCGTCAGTTAATTTTCATTTCACTCAATTTTAGTTGCACTTTTGTGTTTGTCTGTCCTCACCACTACAATTATATGAAATGTTTTTAGTAAGCCATGAACCTTCAGAATTTATTTTTTCTGCCAATCATATATATATATATATATATATATATATATATATATATATATATATATATATATATATAAAATAACAAAATGTGCTGTTTTCGCACACGTTTCCGCAGCTCCGCCCACAGAACCGATCTCCTGGAGGAACAGAGATGAGAAGCAGCAGCTGAGGCCAGCTGTGGTGTCGGAACTTCGGACACATCGAGTGCTTCAATGTAAATAAGAAGATGTGAGGAGTTGATGATTCAAGTTCATTGCTGAGTTTGTTTCATGTTTCCAAAACTACTTTAGAAGTGATCTATGTATGAACAAGATCTATTTTCCTTCTTACAATTAGCAGGTGCGGCTAATATTCCAGTGCACTCTATAGTCTATTTATATATATGAAATCTATTTTTTCTCAACTCAATATTCACCACTTTACTGAATCTTTAAAAAATGTACATTAGATGAAAATACAAATTATTACACTCCAAGTTTGTTCAAGTTTTCACATCATATTAAGGCTTTATTTCATTTGTTCCTTCTGTCGCTGTGGCAGCGTTGGCTTGCTCGAATGTTAACATCCCAACTTGAAAATGGAGTCATTCATACTGCAAACTAACCAAACTCTGGTCGTCTCCTCACCGTTTGCCATCTTTGTTTACTCTGCCAAGTGCAAGTCGACAGCCGTGTCGCTCACAGCAGTTGGCAGAGTCACTGAGCAGAAGCTGGTGAGCAGCCACAGAGTTAGGGGAAACTGACAACAGCACCATGTGGCATTTGGACCAAACTGTGACATCAAGCAATGGAATCCTTGATTTGAGGAAACCATGAGTCACAGTTGGTTCTTGGTGGATATAATGTCTGATGGTAAATAAGGCATCTGTCTACTTCGGTGAGTTCCAGTCGCTGGTGTTTGTTCAAGAACACAGCGAGAGGTAGTGGGAATGTGTTGACTTAAGGTGGCCTGTGCTAAGACACCACACCTACGGCTGCTCAGGAGATGCTTTGCTGCATGTGACACAGTAAATATGAAGACTCAGTTTTATTCTGTTGGCCGCGTCTGTCCACCGAACAACATGAGAAGAAAAATAAGAGAAATATGTCTCACAAATCAAAACAGTATTCACAATTTTCTTCAAAACACTGTAGTCGATCCAGAAACACAATCCACTCCAGTGTTCTGTGATTTCCTGTGGAATCGGTTCTCGTCGGAACGAACTGGAGTTGCAAGTGTGGATTAGTTCAGTCGACCATGGAGACGTACATCCTGTTTAGAGGGAGTTTTCCCATTACGATTGTTTATCGTAGTATCATAGTATAGATGAAGTGTGGCCGCCATAATGTTGCATTATTCAGACTCACCTTGTACTTCCGGGTATGTCGCGGCAATGACCGAAACGTAGAAACAAATCAAAACGATTTATGTTTCATGCTTTCGTTTTTCTGTTCTTGTCCGCAAAACAGAATCATGGTTTCTCAGTTTTTGGTTTTGAAACAAAAATGGAGAAACAAATGTAACTTTATCTGACTTTAAAGCGGAGGCGTCGGACCGAAATTTCTTTGTGATATGTTTTTGTGCAATGACAATAAAGAAAGTCAAAAGTCTAAGTCTTTATTTTGAAACAAAAAATGAATGAACGAACGAAAGGTACGCGGATTGTGAATGAATGAACTTCCTTCTCGCTTTCGAAACCCTGTCCCTGTTGCTAGATTGTAAATGACAGACTCATATCGGGCTAAAACGCCGCACATCATTTTGACCATGTGACCGCGACTGCAGATGAGGCCGACTCGTCTGCCGCTTCATTACTGCTAATTAATGTAAAGTGAAGGGACGAGGCGGCGGGGAGACCGCCGAGGATGAAAAGAGGAGCTGATGAGTAAGAAGGGAAGGAGGCCGGTGAGCGGACCCTTCCACTTAGGTCTCATTTGCACGCAGAAGTTGCTCCATCTGAGTTGCACCGGAGCCACTCTGCTTTCATTTGAAGGGTTTCGTGGCTTAGTCACCGCCGCCTGTTCTTGTCCTTGATTCTTTGTCGAGTCCAATAAAGAATCAGTTATTCTTCAAGACATCTGCAAGGCTACGGATAACATTTGCGTTTGTGTCCTCCAGGTGATCGATCACCTTTGTTCAGATGATGACGTCCTGCGGACGACCCAAATGTTCATGGGACGCTGCGGAAACGGGAGTCAATCTTAACTCTCTTCATGCTTCAACGTCTGTCATCGGCTGAAATCGTTGGACCGAAGGATCATGGAGGATCTGAACCTCTCCTTCCTGCTGGAGCACGAACGAGACACCATCCTGAAAGTTCTGCAGAAGGACGAGAAGGTGCGGAAACGTGAGGAGAAAAGAATAAGGTGAGTCCATGAGTCCTGCTACTGTCTGGGTGCTTATAGTCTTTAAAGCAGAAGTTCTCATTCTATTGGTCCCAAACTGCACTGCAACAATCAGAGTGCTTAAAGCTGGAGAGGAAACATTAAGATTTGATTTTAAAATTGTTTGCTGTGTTTATCAAGAAATTCCCTTATATTCTCTCAGATCACACCTGGGCAAAGTGCGGCCTGGGGGCCATATGCGGCCGGATGCCTGTATTTTCGTGGCACGTTTGACGTCAGACTAAAACTATTAAACTAATATGTCCTAATTTTTCTGCCTTTTTTGTTCTTTCTTTATTAGTCACCACCACTTCTGCAGTAAATATAGCATGTTCTTGTTTTAAGACTAAATTTTTCTTCTTTTCATTGGTCGTTTTTGTGTTTTTCCTGTTCCTCAAAGTACAGTGAAGTAATACTGAACATATATTTTGAAATAAAAAACATCTAGTACATAGTACAAGTTCAAATAAAGTTCACATAAAGTTAAATATTTCAATAGGTTTCATGGCATATTTACACTTCTTAATATCCTAAATTACATTTCATCTTCTTAGGTTCACTTTGTCCTTGTTACTTAATTTTGATAGATATTTTTCCATCATGCTTTGTACTCATGGCTGTCTTTCTTTTGGCACCTTGGCCCCTCACAAACGTTACAGTTTCTAATTGCCCACCTCTGACTTACATGGTCAGGTATCTCAAACTCAAGGCTTGCTGGCCATATCCAGGCTGCCTGGTCATTTGTGTGGTCCCCTGTAAACATCTGTTTTTTAAAATGAAATCCAGCTCTGACTGGAGCGCACCACAAATGAGACGCTGTGATGACTGTGTTCAACCATTGCTGTTTGACACACTGTTGGGGAAGTGGAGGCATGTTTGTGTGTTAAAGAGAAGGGGGAAAAATGAATGGAAGTCTATGGGGAGATAAAGTTATTTTATGGTCCACTTTGCCCTGGATCACACACATGCTTTCCCTCACTTTAAATGATCAATAATGATGTGAGTTTTGACTACGTTTGTCATGTAATTCATGATTTATTTGCTTGTGAAAATATGTAATTATTTGGGATACAAATCAAACGGCGCATGTACTGTATGACGTCACAGCAAATCCGTCTGTTCCGGCGCTAAGGCTGATGCTAAAGGTACTAAACTGTCAAAGGTAGAAGCTAGCAAACATCAGCTGACATTGTGACCCGTCTTGCCTGTCTCTTGAAAATAGTCGCTATTTGGTGCCTTAAGTAGGAGAATGTTTGCCAAAGACGTAAACAGAGACTGATCCCGAATTCAGTGTGAGTGAGTGAGTGTCAGTTATGGCATGTTCATAAGCGTAATGCATTTCACACCACTGCGCGTGACTTCACTTTCTCATCTGGTCCGGATTCTGTTTCTCCACATTTCTAATCGCCTCTCTCCTCCACAGGAAGCTGAAGAACGAGCTGCTGGAAATCAAACGCAAAGGGTCCCGCGCGCCTCCGCAGGAGTCCGAGGAGAGGCTGTGCGGACGATGCTCCAAGACTTTGGGTCTTATTTTCGACAGAGGAGACTTCTGCGACCAGTGTCTGCTACGTGTTTGCAACGACTGCCGCGTGACGTTCTCCAGCAGAGGCCAGTGGAAGTGCAACGTTTGTGCCAAGACGCTGTGAGTCAGACACTGCGGGGAAAACTTAAAATAAATAAAGAACTACCTCGAACATTATCTGAAATAAGTCGGATTTAATTTGTGTATTGGATTTTTAACCTCCTTTTTTATTGATGTGGTTTGGTGTTTATGTTTATTCCGAAAACAAAAATATTTTTCATGCTTTTTTGGATGACTGAATTCTAGGTTGCAAGTGATGTTGGGGATGTTTTGTTTTTCAGGGAGTTGAAAGTGTTGACGGGCGAGTGGTTTTTGGAGGAACGGTCCAAACGCTTCCAGCAGGGCGTGACGAGCAGCGACGTGGTCAAACAAACCATCCTGACCACTCCCATAAGTAGGTCCACCAGCCGACCTCACCGCGAACATCTCGTCATGCTGCTATTAAGTTTATTTTTTTTAATTTCCCTAGCCATCAAGCCAAAGTCCAAAGAGACAATGTTGCCGTTTACCGATTCCGAAAGACTCGACGCTCACAGTGCCGACGCTGCCAGGAGGAAACGGTGATTCAACTTTCTATCTTTTGAAATCATTCAGAATTAAAGCTGTCAAATTGCTGGCCAGAAAGCTTCAAACCCTTCGGAGTTCCTAGGTGCCGTGGCATTCCAGCATTTGAGTTAAATTTATGAATCTAAGAGAGAAACTAAAATAGAACAACGACTGATTACGCTGAGGGCAAACGCGCTCACCTCCTGTGCGGGAGGATGTGTGGGAGGAGACGAGCAAATAACATTTTTTGGCAACGCAATAAATTCCTGAGAAAAGGTCAGCACTTCAGTAAGATGTTTTTTTTGGCAGCGTGGCGGTGTAGTGTAGCCTCTCTGAGGCTTTTCAGTGCAATTTTGGTTTTGTGGGTTTACACCAGGCACTCTGCTTTCCTCCCAAAGTCCAAAAACTCATCATCCCAAGGTGCTGTTATTGTTCTTTTCTGGCAACTTCTCACACTCTCTCACTCATTACTATGGGAAATTTAGGATCAGCAATTTACCTGTGCTTGTGGGAGGAAATCAGAGTGTCTAGTGGGGCAACACAGGGAGAGAATACAAACATTCTGTTGCTGTTATTGTTAGACATTAGTCAGTAAGAAACAGTTCAGAAAGCAATTGCACTCAGTGTAATGTTAAAAAAATGTTTCGAGGCTGTTCTTTATCTTGAAATGTTCTGAAGGACTGTCAGACAGAAGGGAGAATGAAAGAGCATTTTTCGATGAAAAACAGGGCAGGAGGCATGAGAGACGCTAAGTGGTTGCTAATTTGATTTCTTCTTTCAAGACGTTTAAAAAGGCATTTGGCAAAGCAGCACACAAGTAATTGGATTTTACCTGACACTATCTAAACTGCAGACTAATGGTTCCTGAAGGCATCATCAGGTTTCAGTCGGACAAGTCTGTGGGATTCTGGTTTGTTCGAGATGTAATGTCGATGGAGGTGGAAATGATTGAATGATGGTGTGAAGAAAAGCTTCTGTGTCGTGGATGGTGATCAGCTCTTTGTGTGTAGACGGATGAAGGTGGACCGGAAAGGCCTGAAGCCAACCTTGAGGCCCCAAAATGGATTGGACTGTGTCAGCGTGAAGTCTGCCTCGGAAGGAGACGCACAGAGCGTGTACAGCGTTCGCTCCGCTCCGTCCCCTCGGTCAACCAGGTGAGAGTCGGGACTGTGATGACAGTTCAGCAGGAAGCTTTCTACTGTCCGAAAACACGACCGATGGTTCTTAAAGCTGATGAGGTTAATACTGGTCAGCCCTCCCGGAAATCCGCCCCGAATCCGGCTACAAGTTGTTAGATCCGCATAGGAAGTAGACGCGCTATGTGCCTGTGATCTGCCCGACCGATATCCGCCACGTAGGCGGTTCCTATCTGGAATCAGACGCCCGGATCTGGGCAGGATGTGGCCTGGATCTGTACTGGACCCGGGACGTATATCAACTAGATTTTGCGATTCCAAGTCCAGAAGTGGCCCACATCCAATTCTGAATCAGAATCAGGATCAACTTTATTGCCGTGTTCAGTGGGGATCCCACCAACTAGGAAAGTGCTTTGGATTAAGGTGCTGCCTTAAATTAAATTAAATTAAATTAAATTAAATTACATTTCGGATGGTAGCAAACAGATCCATACCGGATCTAGCCCATAGTTGGGAATCGCGGCCAGTTACTGCTCTGTAGTTAAGTCGGAAAACAAGATGCCGACATCCTCTTAAAGCTGCTCTTGCTCTTGTCTTGTCCGAATACATTGGATGGAGTTTAAACTTTCAGTGTATTTCATCAAAGACGTCTTCCTAAAGAAACTCATGACTCAAAAATTCCCAGTTCTGTATTGACACAACAATGAAGCATGCGTAGTGTGATGTCATCAACAAGCGACAGAGCAGACTTTTTTTTTTCACGCCATATTCATCCACAAAGTTCATATTTTGGTGGATTTAATTCCTTCAAGTGACATAAAACTTGCTTATAAAACACTACTTTGAAGTGTAAGTTAATTCTGAAGACTGATATTTATGTCATTTGATAGATATTTTTTTATTTATCAAAATGAAGAATGGAGATTTCAGTCTTGTTCTGCTGTACCTTCACTTTAGGGGAGGCGCTGTGGAGGCTTCGGGATTACCAACAATGCTGAACAACCGACGGTCTCAAACGCCAGACAGATCTTCATCCTCCAGCGACAACAGAAGGATCCGGGTCAGTGAAATGAAAATCTAAGGATGATGAAAGGTCCAATCTGACGTGGTGTCTGGCCGCAGCCTGACGGAGCAGAGAGCGTCGGCAGCTGTTACTCCAGCGACAGCGCGTCGGAGCGCAGAACCGGAAAGAACGATGAGACTCCGACCATCTCGATCTCCCGAGCGTCCGTGTCATCAGGTGAATATCTTGTTGAAGAATGAGTGAGTCCCAGTGTGACTGAAGAGGGTGGCAGATGGATCTTAAGATGTCGTCCTGCTGGACTGAATATTCAGGAGTCAAGAGGGAGACTCCGGAATAATATGCGTGGACACGGACAAAATAACCAAACGAAGACAGACTTGGAGCGGAATGATTCATGAGCAGCAGCGGAGATTGATAGACTGAGGTCAACTGCTGTTTCAGGGGTGGTTTCCTCTTCTCCATCACTAAACTCTTCCCCTGATGTAAATATTTGTGGACGCCTGACGAAAGAAGAAGAGCGGAGGAGAAGCTTCATCGCCGAAGGGGATCAGTCCTCCGGCTATTTGCTTCAGGTCTTCATCTGGAAATATTCTCCCACAGGAGATGAGCCTTGTGGAGTTCTCAGCTTATGCTGTCGGCTTGTTTACACTTGCCTTTGCTGTCCAGTTGTGACTTGGAAAACAAGCTGGTTTAATGAATTTGGTGTTGATAATCATGGCTCCTTCGAGTTGCTCCAACCGTAGATCAAGGGCGGCGATTCTGCCTTGTTGACTGTTGACTAACTTACCCAGAATATTGACCTACTTTCTTTAACGCCAGTTGAGCGCTAGTGTTGCCAAGTCCTGTTTGTCTTTTGGCTCAGCTCTTTCTTCACCAGGGCAGACGGAGATGAGACTTCATATCTTACCATCCCGATCTGGATCAGCCACATTAAACCTTCACTTCACTCAGAGATCCTACCATTTGATTATTTTCATTTCGAGTTTGTGATTCAAAAGTATTTGAGGTTATATATACATTCATCCAGCTATATTTTGACAGGTACAGTCACATTATTTCTCAGCTCTATTGACGTAGTTCTGTTTCATATTCTGACATTGGTGTTGATTCTATCTCTCCTCTGTTGTGTCTCATCATTCACGCTGAACACGTTTTTATTTATTCCTCTCTTCGCCTCTGGTCACCAGATCACAGCCGCTCAGAAATGGACCTTTCAGGGGCTGGTTCTGATCCCAGTGATGAAGCTCTCAGCCTGCGAAGTCGCTCGGTTCCGGGGTTGAATGAAACTGTGAGTGACATTTATCTTCCCAGCAGGGAAATATTTGATCATGAAATGTTGTTGGGCTGTCGACATTGATAAGTATCAAAGGAGTCACCAGCGGAGTCGACTCTATAGCACATGCATCGATCAAGTGGAATGAGAGCGCAGCGAATACATAAATCTGCCCTTGCATTATGACCTACCTCTGTTAGAAAGGAATGGATGCCGTCGAAACATGGTTGGATTAGGATTGCTCACTTTACGGACTGTAAACATTAAAGTGCTGAGTCAGCGCAGGCCTCTGCCAAGGAATTAATTTTATATGACTTTATAGAAGCAGAGCATACAGTCGTATCAGTAACACAACTTCCAGAATTGTGTGGGCTTAGTGGCCTGCAGGGATTGGACCACTTCACCAGCAGAGGGTGAGCAGCATTCTTGGGTTTTCAAAGCACATTTAAAAATCTCGTATTAACAATAGCAATATATTTTGTTGATATATATATATATATATATAAAGTCGATATTTAGGCTTTTTTTATGGGGGGATAGTTCTGAGGGGGCGCGGCAGAGGCCTTGCAAGTGAGTCACAAAATTTGAAAATCCCACCTCAACCCCCATGGAATAAGAGAACGCTGCCAAAATGTGAAAATCCCTTGACATAATCTTTTGAGTTACAAACAAACGAACCATCACCAGCGACAGCACAATTACCTCCTCGGCAAAGGTAATAAGAGAAACAAACCATTTAATTTATATTTACCAAACACCCATCGAGGAATACCACGAAAGAAGAAAGACAACGAAAAGTATCATTATTTTTGCGATATAATTCACATTTGAAATACCATTAATTGCAATGAACTCCACCAGACTTCAGGTGGCAGTAGTGTAACAAAGCTCCCTCGACACGCTCAAGAGACACAGGAGTTTAGAATCAGCACAGCCATACAAGTTACTGACAAGCCTTTCATCCGAGTATGATAATTCCAATTTCAACTGCTGTGACCCCTCTTTATTTGAGCGACAGCCACCATCTGTCGAGCTGATTGTTTTCGTCCGCAGGAGTTTTCGGACGAGGACATGGAGGAGGACATCGACGCGCTGATGTCGGCTCACAGGAAGACAGTCACTCGGCGCCTCAGTAACGCAGTGTCAACGGTAACACCCAATTTTTCTTTATGTTCTTCTGACCAAACCGACTCGACAGCAGCTTTCTGTGAAGTCCTGAATGCTCAGACACAGAACAAACATGTACAAGAGTCTGTGAACATTTCATGCAAGAGTGAAGAGTGTGTTTCGTTTGTGTGCAGTGTAAACAACGTGTGTGATCAGCTGATATCACCAATGTCCTCCACCGCCCAAACAAAGAGAGCTGCACACACACAGCCTTGACTTGTAGCTACTTAGCGTTTCCATATTCGACGTGAAAAAAGTAGTTAGACTGAGCAGTACATCTGTTGTGATTTACTCCTCTGTTTCTCCATACAAGACAGCTGCTACAGGAATATTTTAACAAAGGTTGAATCTACTTCCGCCACTGGTCATTGATAGAATGACATTTTAATGATTTAACTGATTTAAATTGTGTTTAGAAAACACCAGAAAAACCCTGCTTTTGTTTGCGTTTGTCATTTAACTCATCAGTTCCAGCGAGACTGCCAGTCTGACATTTATGATATCAGTGAATGAGCTGTGGTTGTTTATAGTTTGTGGATGAAGAAGGCGGGAGACGGTGGAGGACATTATGCAGATAGACGTCTGATCGTGAATAATCCACTTTGCTGCTGATTCATTTTATGGAGCTTTGAGTGGATAGAATGAAAGTGGAGCAGCTGCTCTGTAAACGCATCATTTATTCAGTGGACTCATATGTCTGCGCTCATGACCCTGTCTCTAGCGCCACCACTGGAGCAGTTCGATGAGCTTCAACGCCTCAACAAAAATTAGATAGTATTTGTGATCTTGTTAAATGTAAGTCTTACATGATTTTAAATGAAAATATTATAAAATATTATTGTAATATTTCCAATGAACTCTTTTTTATTTTGATAATATTTTGTGATATCTATGTGTAATTTTGCAGTTTGTGTCTATCATTTGATCACTTTAATACCCACTAATTATTATTTTACTGTACTTTTTGAACAGTAAATATACTCTGCAATTACACTAGGAGTAAATTTATGTAAGTTTCAATCTATTAACTAGTTCCTCCTGTGAACATATTGAACTGTTATTCTTTTTTTCATTCACCATTCCTTTCGATTTTTCCTATTTGAGATTTATATATTTTTTTCTTTATTATTTTGTTCTCCAAACTGTACCTTTGTACCTGTACTACCATTTGAAATCCAAACTATTGGCACACCCAACCTGTTGCCCAGCCACCACTCCCAGGGTGTTTTCCTTAGTTGGATTTGTCGTTTTGATGGTCATTTTGTCTCAGCCAAATATTAAATTATACCTTGCCAATAGTAATCTAATAACTCTCAGGTGTGTTGCATGTCTAGTGTTGAAGAGCTCATATGATTCCACCCCATGGAGTGGTCAGTGTCCTTCTTTTTGCTGCTGTCGAACATTTAAATTTAACATGTAAGTATTTAGTATTTGGTTCGTACTGCAAATCACTGTATTTAACAGACAGTGCAGGTCACCAAAAAAAAGGCAGTTCTTTTGGAGGCCTCCTGGTCTGTTAGGCGGAGAGCAGTTGGATATAGACCGTGAAGAACAAGGTTCAACGTCAAGAACAGCAGACGAGGTTGGTTGCAGGGGTCGCGGAAAAAACAGTTGGAGTCAGTCTGAGGCAGAGTCAGGTATGCAGGCAATGGGATGAAACAGGTGGGCAACAGATGATTTGTGAATGAGTTCTGTGTTTCGGTGCTCTGACTGATGGTGAGTGAGTGACTGGACCATATAGCTGGAACAAACAGATGCTGCCCTGAGTGCCCTCACTTGCTACAGAGTGGAGGTGACTCATGCATTTTTCTCTGTCCTCTGTCACGGAGCTGTGACGTGCTGAAGGCTCCAGGTTTGGTAGAATTGCATGTATTGCCTTGTATTCATCTCAGGAATGTGACCCAAAAATCAGGCTTTACCGTCCAAGGTCAGGTCCCATTGTGGAGACGTGACTTACCCATCTTTGACCCCAGTGTTTAACCGATGTTATTCTGTTGTATTACCAACTCCTCCAGTGTGTTTGTGTGAGTGTCGAATGCATTCTTCCTAATTTCAATTCTTTATGAGCTGTAATACTCTTGCTTTCATCTGATGATCGCCATGGTAACGGGGAGTCATGTTGTTTCTGGCCTTGCATGCTTGATGTTGCAGCAGCTCGTCCTCAGGGGCCACAGTTCTCGGGGTCTCCTCTGCTAACTCTGCTTCCCTTTCTTTGTGCTTCTCTCCTCCACCCGCCGCTCCAAGTCCTCCACTCCCGGCTCGGAGAGGAGATGGAGCTACCTCAATGTCCCCGACTCCGACGCTGAGACCGTAAGTCTCTGCCAGTCCGCGTGTGTTCCATCCGAACAGGAGGTGCCGCCGCATCCATATGATGAATAATCGAGACGCATTCGCCCTCACACACGCGCACAATTACATTGGCTTCTGACGCGGCGTTAATTAATGCAAACATTTTGACGAGGACGTAATTTCACATAAAGCTCGTCTCATTAGCGAGGTATTTATCACAGTGGCTCCCAGCTGGAAGTTAATGAGGTCGGGGTTTCACTGGAAAAGGAAGAGTGGGGAGCGCGATGGACTAGTTTGGGGATTTCAGCACTTTCTGGACAAAAATATCATCATTAGCGCGACAAAGCCTTGGCTTTCACATCACGACTTTGGGCTGCAGCACCTTAACCTGGCAACCGCATGTGTGTTGTGTCGGCAACACTGTCAGAACTGTGACTTTCATCTTTTACACATCGTCTTTCATGCATGTGTGTCTGTGCTTTCCTCTGAGGGCGTCACATTTCTTTAACCCTGTGGCTCACCACTAGTTCACCAGAAACACCAGCTTTTTATTTATGGGATACGCCGATCGTGCCAAATGACACAACCTGGCTGATTCCTTAACTGCTTATAGTTATACACGAGCAGCAAAGCAGGGAGAGTTTTTACATCACCAATGCTGCGCTCCACTGAGCTGCATGACTGAGACCTGTCGGTTATTCACGTGTGGCCCCGGCCCCTGTCTGAAGTGGCTATAAACCAGACCTGGGCAAAGTATGGCTCGGGGGCCAAATGCGGCCCTTTGCCTGTGTTTTTGTGGCCCTCATGAGGTCACACTAAAACTATATAACTTATAAGTTGAATATTATATAATTTTTCTGTTATTTTTTTTATCCTGTTTCCATTTCATTTTTGTGTTTTGCTCAAAATTCATTGAAAGAAAATTCTAAATATATTTTAAAATGAATTGCCTTTTCATCTTCGATGTTTGGCTCATAGTTTTATGATTTCTATTCAAATAAATGCATGTAAAATGATTTTTTGTAGGGTTCATGCCATATTTATACTTCTTAATATATTTGCTTCCATTGAACCTTTTATGCTTCATTTCGTCCTTGAGATTTTTTATTCACGTTTCACAGTCATCGCCACCTTTCTTTTGGCATGCTGGCCCCTCACCACAGTTACAGTTTATAATGTGGCCCTTTAGGGAATTTAACTGCCCACCCGTGCTATAAACCTACATAGCTCAGGGCTAACAAGAGGGCTGAACCCACCTGTTCTGGTATTAATACAAACTTTTATGTGATAAGCTGTGTAAAGTTTATTGATGTCCCTAATGTGCTGAATGAAAACATGATCCGTGTCCAAATCCCAGGCACGTTGAAGAGCTGCTGATGATTTTTTTCATGGATTTGTTTCTTTGAAAATAGAATTGTATTTTAGTTGCAAGGGAGAAAATCATGAAAATGGCCGTCGGTCATCGCTGTACCTGTATTTTATTCATTTGTTTGCACTGTCAGTGCAACAGCCTGTATGTCGTGAATCTGATCAAACACCTGGCTGAAGCCAGTGAGTGAGCAGCCTCAGGTCTCATGCCCGTTCGTAGATCCGAGACTGGCATCTGACATCTTTGTTCTCATTAAAAGTCGGCGACTGTGAGGCTGATGTCTCAGAAATCTTAGTAAACCATGTGAATTTTGTGTCAAAAATGGAACACATCCATCAGTCAGATTACATAATAGCAAACAAATAGAACCACAAAAAGCAAACACAGAATAAGCCTTGTGTAAAGAGCAAGGAGGGCACCCAAACTCGTACACACCCAGATCACTCCAACCAGTGAGTCGTGGAATGGTGTGATGCTGAGAGCAAACGTGATACTGAGGCCAGTAAGAGCTTCATAAATTCATTGTGTATCTCCAACGTAATCTTTAAGAGCAGAAGTTTTGACATGATTTCCTTCAGAGAACAGAAACAGCAGCGAGTTGTGTTTGCTATAAAAGCATGAATTAGTACTCTGACTTCAGAGAGTGGATCACACAATGGAAATGTTGGATGATAAAAAGCTCATTGTATTTTTGATGTTTCATTCAAAGCTGCTGCGGAATAGCAAGTATTTGGTGGTGTTAGCTAGTTTGACGTCTCTTCACTTCATCCACGTCTGTTCGTGAATCCTCGATCATCAGCCTCCTGTCTCCTCCTAATAGAGCAGCATCAACAGCATGATGAGCATGTACAGTGAGACCGGTGACTATGGCAACGCCCGGGTGAGCGGCGAGATCCTGCTCAACATCAGCTACAGCTACAAAACTGGTGCTCTCAACGTCCTGGTGAAGGAGTGTCACAACCTGGCAACCGGAGACGAGCGGAAGCAGCGCACTGACGCGTAAGAGAGAAGCGCCCTGCGACCGGCCGGGAGATATTTTATGGGACACCCTCATCCCAGTGATGTGATAGACTGCACTTTAAAGCTGGAATTTAAATAGTTTTCTTTTCAGATGAAATGGATTCCTCTCATGCCAAAAGGCCCAGATTAATCTAGGAGGTGTTATGATGAGCGGCAGCTTTTCCTTGTGCACGGCGAGTGAGTCACATTCTCTTTTATGCAGCTATGTGAAGACGTACCTGCTGCCAGACACGTCACGGCAGAGCAAGAGGAAGACGAGCATCAAGGCCAACAGCATTAACCCTGTGTTCAATGAGAATCTGAGGGTCAGTCGCCTGGAAAACACAACCTATTCATGAGAGCCAAACTGAATTACACGGCCCTGTCTTCCAGTACGTCATCAGCCATTCTCAGCTGGAGACGCGGACGCTGCAAGTGTCCGTGTGGCATCACGACCGCTTCGGTCACAACAGCTTCCTCGGAGAAGTGGAGCTGACCTTTGACTCCTGGGAGTTTGACTCCCAAATAGAGGAGTGGTATGCTCTGCAGCCAAAGGTAGGAATTGATTTCATGTTTTCGAATGATGGAAACCTGGGCCTACAGACGATTTATGATCATGAATTATCAATATATACCAATATATATCAAATATATAGATAAATTAAGGGCAATAATATTGGCAGAGGTCGGTGTGCTTGGGGTAGTTTTCTCATTTTCATCAGTAAATCCAGTGTCTTGAGCTTAAAAGTCGCTGGGGCAGCAGTCCCACCAAAGAGGCCCAGACTCCCTAATAAGCTACCAAGGAAATACCAGGGTGCTCCCAGGACAGCTGATCTCTCCAGCGTGTCAACAGGCTTCTCTCAAAGCTACACCTAAAGCTGACACAGCTACGGAGGTTCTACCTTGAACCCCTCACCCAATCTTGGGTTACAGACACCCTGCGGAAAGAACAGCCGCTTCTCACACACAGTCATGTTCTCTTGTTCTACTACATGAAAGTAGTAAAACAGCAGTCACTGTATCCTCTCTATTTCCTCATTATACTGTAGTGATGACAAGGTAGCTTTTTCAGGCAAGTTATAGACTCAAAGACAGAACCACTGATTCCTGCTGAGCTTGCAGAAAGTTGGTGTGGAAAGTTAGAACAAGTGAACTGTTTGAAAACATGTCCCAGATCCAAGGAAATATATTCTGTTGTGATTCACATTCAAGTTGCTGAATGATGTCTCTGCAGATGGAGAGCAACATCGACTCCACGATGCCGTACAAAGGAGAGCTGACTGTAGTGTTGAAGTACATTCCTGCTGAGAAGAACCTCACACTTCCTTTGGACCAAATACAAGGTGCATGTTTAGTAGTTAGTACTGAGTTAAAGTCGTGTTGTGTTGTACAGTTTATCCTCTGCACAGTCACATTCAATGATCATTTCATTCACTCTTTCACTGAACATTTCTGAGTTT
This sequence comes from Synchiropus splendidus, assembly GCF_027744825.2. Classification (NCBI taxonomy): domain Eukaryota; kingdom Metazoa; phylum Chordata; class Actinopteri; order Syngnathiformes; family Callionymidae; genus Synchiropus; species Synchiropus splendidus. The sequence goes on along the minus strand of NC_071343.1, from coordinate 5,911,569 downwards.
GACACCTCAATGTTTTGTTTTGTTTTTTGTTTTGTTTTTTTTCACAAGAGCCCATTTGTGTGTATTCTGACTCATCCACATCCTTGTCTACTAAGAAAGGTGGGACTTTTGAGTTCCAAGTGTGAGACCTCGTTTTGTGCTGCAGTGTTGGAGTCATTTGATTCCGCGTTTCTGTTCTTCTCTCAGTTAAAAAAGGCTTTCTCAAGGGGAAGAAGACCAGCAGCTTCACTCTCCCTAAAGGGGGCATGGTGGAGCTGCTGGTCAAAGGTGCCAAAAATCTGACCGCGGTCAAGTCTGGAGGAACATCAGATCCTTTTGTGAAAGGGTGAGACTCATCCTCTCTGTGAGTGACTGGTGTGCACCTGCTGAGTTTTCACTCCCTCTGCTCAGGTACTTGCTGCCCGACAGCAACAAGTCAACCAAACACAAGACGTCGGTGGAGAAACGCACCGTGAATCCGCTGTGGAACCACACGTTTACCTACTGCGGCCTGCAGCCAGGGGACCTCAACAATGTGTGTTTGGAGCTCACGGTTTGGGACAAGGAGGCGCTCGCCAGTAATGTCTTCCTGGGAGGAGTCAGACTGGGGGCCGGCACAGGTAGGTTCCAGACTTGTACTCTCATCTCAAACGTCTAGAGCAGTGTTTCTCAACCGTTTTTAAGCTGTGACACACAACCAATGGAATGTCTGCCAAAGCGCAATTGTGCTTGGTCTAAAGTCCTGTAGAAAATCTCTTTTAATTTGTGAAAAAGTGTGCATGACACCAGAAGATCATCGCTAAGATATCAAAATAGTCCAACCAGCAGCAGGATTTAAATAATCGAATTTACTATTGAACAAAAAAATACACTTGATGCAAACTGTTGAGAAAATTCTGAATAAAATAAATATAATAATAATATGTCTAAATATCATAAAATAAAAATTATATATTTTATTTAAACATCACCCACATCTATCTCCGGACAAATGAGGTGAAACTGGATCATTTCCACACCGGTTGAAAAACACTGATCTAGAGTCACACGTGGGAGGAAACTAGAGTGCCAAGAGGGAAGAATAAGCAAACCAGGCTTGCCTGAATTTGCTTTCAGCAACCTCCTTAATAATTTTTGCTTACGTTGCTGCTGAGACTCTACTGGAAGTTATCATTCATTTCCCTATGAAACATGTTTGGGTTACTCCTGTGGATTTTGTCACTTTGCATGGTTGTGCAAAATGAATGTGTCTCTTGTGAGTCAGTGGTGGAGGAGGATTTTTTTCTTTTTTCAATAATTAAGCGGGACACTGATTTCCGATGCCGTTTAAACTAGTTTTCCTATCAAAGAAACACTGTTCAATTTTTAAATCTTTGACTGAGTTTGACTCCAAAATGAAAGCCCTGAACTTGATCCAGCTGTTGAGCCGAACATGCAAGTCAGCCGCGGGTCATGTGGTCGGCCTGAACACAGATGTTTCGCGGATATTGATACTCAGTCGGAGCAGGTGGTTTATTGGCGGACTCTTGAGTTGAGTGGGCATGAAGACGAATGTCAGAACTGTGTGGGCCGCACCTGAAGGTCTAATGACGGGGAAGTGATCATAGTTGCAGCAGGGATTTTTTGAGGATTTTGTTTTGTTTGAGTAGCAGTTTTTAAACTCAGTTAGCCTCAGTCGTCATCATCATCCTCGCCCTTAAAACAGAAGTCAATCACGCGAAACAAAACAAATTTCCTGTAAATGTTGCTGAGCATGATGGGACCAACTTTGGAAGCTTGGAGTCTGTCTGTGGATTTGACACAGGATGCTGTGGCCAATTATTAAGATGGAGAAACTCACCTTTGAAGTGAGAGTCGAAGAGCGGAAGCTGTTAGGTGGAGGTGCATCATGCTGGTTCTCCTTCAGCGTGGCAACAGCGTCATAGTCATGTGATGACCCCAGCAAACTGCACTTTTTATAGGAACATGACAGAACTGCGACCCAGAAGGGAAGCTGCACGCGTGTTGTCATGGCAACGGCCTTGTAAACATGAAAATAATTTGTTCCCCAGATACACTTCAGAGGTCCCATGTTTGTCTGTGGTTTTTGTAGCTTCAACTTATTGTCATTTTTTTCAAGTGGGATTGTGTGGCTTTAGAAAAGTCTTTCTGTTTTATCAGAATTGGCTCAGAACTCACTTGCAGCACCAGTCTATCACCAGCAGTGAAGCCAATGGAACTTCCCTGTGTCTGTCTCCCTTCAAGGAACGAGTTACGGTAATGAGGTGGACTGGATGGACTCGTACGGCGAGGAGCAGCGGGTGTGGCAGCGCATGGTGGACAACCCGGAGGTCCCTCACGAGTGTACTCTGATGCTGCGCTCCAGCATGCGAAAGCACAACACATGAGCTGCACACAAGCACACCAGGGACCAGATGTGGAAAGAGCCGTCGCGCAACTCCGGTCCAGAGCCGCCGGTCATGCCTTAGACACCCCACCCCTCCACCCCCCCGACCCCTCTCAACTATCTAGTCCGATGTTTACTGCGCTATACGACAGATGTGTTTGTGCGTAACCTCCCGAGCTTAGAGAATAAGCACACAGCGTGACGTCTTTGTGATTCATCTCTCAGACTCATTCCTGCATGCTCACGTAGACGCTCTGTATGCAGCGGAATAGTAGGAGGAGTAGAAGCACAGGACTGCAGATGAAATGCTTTTTTTTATTGAAGAGAAGATTTACATAGCGACTTAACTGTGTACGATATGGTGATTAAATGGCACAAGAACCGGTCCGGTTCTGTCCCAAACACAAGACGGGGCTGTGTGCAAGCAACAATGATGCAACTCCTGCGTTGAACGTCTGTGTTAGGCAACAGGTAGCTCAAGGTTAAGTAAAGAAAAAGAGTGGCTCATTCAGTCCCTTCGAGCGGTGAACTGATCTTTAAACAGACTCGGATCAGGTGAGTTGCAAGGTCGACTTAAATCCCTCTCCAGCGGCTGTTATGCCGACATGTCTGAAATGATCCCAACAAACTCACACAAAACACTGCTCAGAAAGTGCACAATTTCATTAGAAATATCTGAAAGCTTTGGCTTCAACGTTGCCTTTGGCTGCACTATTACATCACATTCTTGGCTCCATAAAAAGAGCACTAAGACACTTGTTCAGTTTAAATTCCTGGCAGTTTATTGCCAATAAAATGTAGTAAATGTCAATAAAAGTTTGTCAAGATCAGAGCAAACAGAGACCAGGGCCAAGCTGTATACAGAGTCACTGTAGACACGCACATTTGTTTCCCATTATATTTTTCCAAAATAAATCCTGAACTGAAATACTTTCATGGGAACTAACTAGTAGTTCAGTTTGGTCGCAAAAGGTGCTTGCTCGCGCCAGAAAAAGAGGGAACCTATCGCCCCTGCTGTTGGATTTACATACAAAAAAGCAAAATCCAATCGAGTCACAGAAAATAATCTTTGATGTGTAGGTTCACCTCCAAACTTTTTATGGTGAGCTTTCTCAAACATTTAAGAATGAAGAAACAGTGAGCTCCAGAAGTGTCACTTTTCTCATTCAGGGAATAAGGGCTAGTGCTCGAGCGCCACTGGGACTCAGCCTCCTGGTTGGTCTTGGCCTCTGGATGCTCTGCTCTCAACGCTAACTGTTGGTGGCGCTATAATTCAGCCACTAACTCAGTCATTCCAGGTATTTCCTGGTTGTTGGAGTGACAATATTCATCACCACCTCAGTCATTTGTGACTGAAGAGACTGCAAGTTCAACTCTCTCCCTGCTGAAACTCGGGGTGAATGAACATGGCAATGTTGATCATAGAAAACAAAGTGTCACGTCTACATCAACACTGAAGAACGTATGCTAAATATCACTTCACCAATGGCCATGAATATTCAAATCAATGTCTCCATTTTGTCTGGTATCACCAGAGATCACACAGTCCGTGTTGCCAAACCTTCGAGAGCCGCTTGATTCAGACCCAGATTCAAATGTTTACATTCCTACCTTGAAGGTTCGAGCACATGAATGAGCATATTTAGCCCCAGCACTGTATCAGTGTGGTGATGAGTCTGCGCAGACGTGGAAGAACAAAAGCTAAAGCACTGATAACTGCTCTGTTAGCAAAAGAAAAGTATGATTTTGTGTGTTTGAGTGATTCCAAACCGAGGCCATCTGATACCCACCTCATGGAGCGAGGCTGCGGGCTGCCCGTGGTGGCACTGTCACCCCAAAGACTGTCAACCCTGAGGGCGTTTTTTTTGGTGAAGCTCCTGCCGCTGGACTGCCAGGCCCCAGCAGCATCACTGCGGTTGATGTACAGGAACCATGTTTACTGATGATGTAGTTTAAAGGGGAGGATCGTGCAATACCTGATAACTGTAGAATCTTTTGATGTACATGCATGTATTTCTGTCTCATTTGCAAGCATTCGACTCAAGCATATTTTATCTCAAATGTGTTTCAGGAATATTTTGAAATAAAATAAAATTTCTTTTCAGAGATTAACATTTTTCTTGGTTTTTGTGTTTGGATTTTACTTCAGGTATTTTTGTAGGTCGGTCAACACAGTGTTTTCAGGATGGAAAATGTTAATAGCAATTTTATTGTTTAATTTTAAAAGTTTGTCTGTTTCTCTGTTTGAACTCACCCAGGATAACGATGAAAAACTGAATGAATTGCAGGGTAACATTGACCAAGTGAGAATTTGATGTTTGTCAAATGTTAATTTGGTGCCGATGAGGCTTCACGAAACAGTGTCTGAATTTTCAGAGCGCACTAGAAAACATGCCATTCCACTGGGCTCTGAAAATGGGCTCCGAAAAAACACTGTTTCGTGAAGCCTCATCAGCTCTTCTCTATAGTTTATGGCTGGATCTTTTCAAGACCTCCTCCTTAGCCTTGTTCATTTAATGAATGTAAAAGTTTTAGGTATTGAAAAATAATGTATTCAACATTCTGGAGGTCAAGACGAAAAGAGGACTTTCCAATTTCCGTCAGTGTGTCAATGTCGAGGAGGGTTTTCAGAGTTGATTCAGTCGGTCTTGTTGCTCGTACCTCTGGCACTTGAGAGGTCTGTTCTCAGTCTGCGGTGCCTCAGTAGTCTTACTTAGAAAATACTCATTTCAGACAGCACTGCATTGAAATGGAAGAGTGAAGGATCTCTTGACTTAAGGTCAAGTATCTCAGGTCTTCTGTGGCCCATAGAAGCAATCTCACATGAGATTTATGGCTAAAGTAGAAGCAGCATAGCAAGCCATTTTTTGTTTACCATTTCTGCTGCCTTTTTTGTCTGCATATGCCGGAAGACCTTGAGGTGGAGAAGGGAAGACCCAGGATGAAAGATGGAAAGTACTGGCAGTATTTTCTTGTGCTCAGAAACAAGTGCAGGATCCAGAACTTCTCCCACTGAATCTTTACAGACCACTGGAGTGTTGATCTTAAATGATCCGTCAGAAACACACAAAAAGTGACTGTGTTTACTGATGGTAAACAAAAAAGAGTACGACTCCAGAGTGAACATCAGGCTGCTGAACTGGTTGACGGGCCCTCAAGTGGAACCTCAACCAAACGCTGAACTCTTTATGGGTCTGATTTAATAAAAGCTGTGTCAACTTTCAATATCAGAGAGGCAACACGCTTCCAGTTCAAAGACTTTTTATACAAAACATATTTCTGGTGTTAAAAGTGAGTGATATTAAATAATATAATAATTATTAAAAACAATGTTACAGATAAAAACAATGAAGATGCCGTTGCACAAGCGTGTTTGATACAGAGCAGTAAAATATCAGACGGTCCATGGTTTTTAGGTTTATGATTGACAGGTCTGCCCCGCCTCCTGCTGCTGCACCATCTCCTCCTTGCGCAGCGGGAACGTGTCTATGGTGGTGAACAGCTCCGCCGCCGTGATGGGGAACGGGTAGCGCTGCTTGTCCATGCCCTGCTTGTCCATCAGAACCATTTGGAAAGACCTTTGTGGAATCCGGAGCAGTAACCTTGGAAACGCACATCAGTGGCGTCAGCTCGGCCAAATCGTCTCCAAGGGGCACGGGACCATGAGAAAAGTGTGTGTACCTGACTTGGAGGGCCAGAGCTGGAGGAAGCAGCTGGTGACGGATCCGGCCCACCTGAGCTGGGTAGGTCCCCACGAGCTCTATGAGGGTCACATGCCTCAAGTCCAGTCCACACTGCGCGTGCTAAACAGAGACAACCAGTTCAGTCTGTCTGTCAGGAGATTCAAACTGTATCCACCAATGATCCACCCAAGGCCCTAAGGCAGGGTCTCAAACCCTCCAAAGGATGGACCAGTGCCTTTGTGTCTGATCCACGTAAACATGTGTCTCTATGCATTTAAAAGGACAGTAAATATAAATCCTACATTTTCCTGTCCATGTCCCTGTGTCCCAGATAGGATTACCACAGACCTGGGCAAAGTGCGGCCCGGGGGCCATATGTGGCCCTTTGCCTGTGTTTTTGCGGCCCTTGTGTGGTCAGCCTAAAACTATACAACTGATAAGTTGTCATTAAAAAAAAATCCTGTTTTTCTTTTAGCCAGTACTAGTTCAACAGCAAATACAACACATTCATGACTACATTTTTGTTACTTCTTTTTGTTTGTCAATTTAGTATTTTCCTCAAAATTTGTTGAAAGAAAATTCAAAACATATTGTGACATAAATTTCCTTTTCATCTCTGATGTTTGGTCCATAGTTTTATTATGATTTCTAGTCAAACAAAATGCATGTAAAATTATTTTTATCGCGGGTTCATGCCACATTTACACTTTTTAATATCCTTGTTTTCAATGAACATTTTATGGTTCATTTCGACCTACTTAAGGTTTTTTTTTTTCTGTGACATTTTGTAGGCATCACCGCCTTTCTTTTGGCATGATGGCCCCTCATACAGTTTAAAATGTGGCCCTTGAGGAAATGTAACTGCCCACCTCTGGATTAGCACCTCAAATATAAATGAAATTCCATAAATTAATTATTGTTGTTTTTAGATTAAAAAAAAGGATTGATGCACATTCAGCCACATTCAATTTGAAGTTTGAGTTATGTGTGGTATGAAGGTGAAATGTACAACCCCATAAAACTGCACCACCATGTGGAGGCAAGTGAAACTTGGAGCCGTCTGTCTGCTGTATTTCATGTCTCTGAAAAACCTTTTCACAATTCTCTCTCCTAAAAAGGTTGTTTTTCATTGCCTTATTGAAGATTACACCGTGCCATGATATGGAATATTACATCAAGTTCTGCGTGTTTGTCGATAACATTTGTTCAGAGAACAGACAAGCAGCGCTCCATTTTGGATCAGTCTCAATTGAGCCTGCTCAATTCCAGGTCGCATCACTCACCGGGCGGCTGCTGTTTCACTCGCTCTCAAAGGTCACGCGACTCAATTCTCTCCGACTTAAAGGTTTCAGATCTGCCGATGAAATATTCTGCCGGTGTTTTCATCAGCCGGGTGAGAGCCATTTATCTGAGGCTCTGACATTTCCTGTTCATCACTCAGCCCCTTCGGATTTCTTTGACTCATCCGTTTAACGGCTCAATTTGAGACGTGTGAGTGTTCTGCCGGCGTATGCCAATTAAACAGGTGAGTGAATATCAAAACAGCTGAGGAGTCTAAGCCTTTGTTGATGGAAGGTGGAGAATTAAAGCGGTTATGATCGAGGGAACAGTTCAGAAGCTCAGTTCTTTTTTCCCCTTCATGCACATCTTCCGCTGAATTTCTTTCCATCTGCCATTTCTGCTTTAGCATAGAAAACTAGCCGCTTTCAAATTTGACTCGCTGCATTGTAATATTGACGTCCTGTGGAGTTGTTTTCAGTATACTATGTTTATTAAAACACTCTTCATAAAGTGAGCATTATTAGAACTTGTGGGCCACATACAATTAAAGGTGGCCCAGATTTGGCCCCTGGGCCTCGACTTTGACACGTCAACACGCATCATCTAAAAGTCACCTGGAGGTTGGTCATCTGGAAGCGGTAGTTATGATTGGCAGCTGTAGGAGCCGAGACAATGAGCAGCCGCCGCTTCTCGTAGAACTGGTCCAGCAGGGCAGCGGCTGTTCGCACGCCCACGTTGATGTTCATGGCTGTCAGGATGGAGAGAATAAGATTAGGAAAGCTTTCACCACTGAGAAACACGAGAGATGCTGCACGATTCGATTCATTTGCAGTCAACCCAGACACTTCTTCTTCTTCGGCTGCTCCTCTGTCCGCCCTCTCGTCCTCTCACTGGTACCTACGTGTACATGTGGTGTCCGTTCCGGACCAGGTGAGTCCGTACTGACACACTCTGGCTGCGCTCCCCTGCAGTTCGAATCCGCCGGTGCATTTGAAGTCACATGATGCTCCATAGTTGTCCCCATCACTATCGCACTTCATGTAGCCGTTGTCAGGGGGGAACAGCGGGCTGCAGCGGCGCACTGCAGGGAGACGGAGCGGACATGCTGGTCATGTGACTAAAAAGAGGATTTCTCGCCATAAAGGTTGGCGCAAACTGTTCTGGAAACTTTGAATGAGATGTAGCGGTTGAAAAGGGGACTAGGGCCAACTGTTGAAAGCAACAAGAATTTTTTGTCTGTGAGTGGCTACAAATGGTGCCAGAAGTAGGATGGTCACTGAGACTCTGGTGCAATCCTTTAATCTGTTCGGGGAACTGATAAAAATCGTGGAAAGTCATTCTAAATAAAAAAGAATTTCACGTCAGTTTGAAGCTTGAAAAACAGGTTGGTTTCATCCTGATGCTTGTGTAGATGCGTTAAAGCAGAGGTTGGCGAAGTGTCTGTGTTAATGTGGCCCTTATGAGAAACTACAAAAAGTCATTGATAGATCCTCTTAGAAATATTGCTACTATCTTGTTTGGTTATTGGACTTTCAATCATTTATGCTATGTTTATTAGGGTTTGTTGATGTGTGCAAGTGACCAAACGTGAGTTAATTGATAATGTTGGTGAAGAAATTGACTTGTAATATACTAATACTATTGAATACTAAGCGGTTTAGCTGTTCATTCGAGCATACTGAGTTCTCTATGGCTGCATAGCTAACAACAATTTAGCTAATCTCAGTGGAGCTTCTGACTTGTGTGGGGACTTCTTTCTTATAAATTATGGTCCTCTGAAGATGACCACCAGGACTCTCCTTTTTAGGTGTCAGAAAAAAGGCCTCGTAAAATAGTGTCTTTATATATCATATTAACATGATCTACCCAGTGTTTATGATTTATATTGACAATTGTAGCATAATTGGATGTCACTATGTTCGCCATATTTTTCCTGTCTTTTGACTTGATGGCTCCTTGCGACAATCTACGGTGGCCGCGGAGGCTCACAGCAAATGCAAAACATTGAAACACAACAACACGAACACCACAACAAATACAAACACTGAAAAACAACAACATTAATTCACAACACATCTGCAAAAACTGTAACAAATTCAAACGCTACAACACAACGACATTAAGCTGCAACAACACCATGTAAACCGCAACAGGAGCCAGGGCTGCTGTTGCTAAGGACCAAATAACTGAGGGAGAACGTGGCAAAAGATTTCAGAAAAGCTAGTTTGAGTGTTTGATGTCGCTTTGTGATTTTCGGAAATCGATAATGCTTGACTTTTAAAAGTATGACAGTGTCAACTGTGCTCTATACATGTATGATGTAGTAGCGCTCGCTAAAATCATGCTAACGTGCCGATTTTGTTCACCGATAAACGTATACTGGGACTTGCGAATATTTTTGTATTGTTTGTGTTGTCCTTTTTGTAGCGTTGGGTTAACACTTCCGCCATGACTTCCATTATGGTTTATGTTGTAATGTTGTCACTGAAAGTTTTATCATTTATTCTGTGGATTCTCTGATGGCTGAGCACCTTGTGACTTTCCAAAGTCTGAAATAAATTCAACTGCTGAAAGAGCTTAGAATTGTTCCCATAGACAAATTTCACTTCAGTTGAAGCAATTAAAAGCTGTTGTTATTCAATTAGCTGAGGCAAAACTGCTAATCCTTTCCCCAAAGACTCATCAGAACAAAGCTCTTCGAACAGAACTCTCTTTAAAAAAAAAAAAAAAAAGGGGGCGACTGTGCTCTTCCACTCACCCCGCACTCTGACAGTGAAGCGGCAGGATCCTTTGTTGCCGGCTCGGTCAAACACAGTGTAGGACATCTTGTGCAGCCCCTCTGGGAGGTCTGATTTCGGCGGCTTCCCTTTCAGGATGACGCTACAAAGGAGAACCTCTGCTTTAATCTCTCACCTGGATGAGAGGTGAGAGACTGGAAGGGTGGTGTGACGTACTCTGTGAGGATGCCGTCGGCGGTGTCCACACCCTCGGGGGTGTCCCAGGTGACCCTGGCCGTCAGCTTCCCGGGTTCCGCCCACTTGTCCTTCACGCTGGGACACTTGATCTTTGGCGGGTCGATGTCTTAAAAAACATGACAGCAAATACCACAAGGTTTTATAGTCGTTTCTCATCTGGCTCAGACACTGACTTTTCATTTCAGTTTTCAGCTTTAGACTCTGGTCCATGCTCCCGCAATCGATACCAGAATCCTTTATCTTGAGAGAGTCCAGAGCCCGTCACCCCTCCTTGAGACCAAAACCACTCTCTGTGAGGTCATTTTGCAGCTGCTGGCGTGTCTGAACGTCTTCTTTCAAAGTGGGAAAATAAGAGTTCTTGCAAGGCATTTGCCATTGCAGGGAGAGTGAGTCATTTGTTGCATTCAGTTTTTGTTTTGAAACAGAAATTAAAAGTCATGTCAGACCACAGAAAATCAAATTTTTTTTTTCTTTTCTGCACCAAATCAATGTTATGAAAAAAAGAAAAAAAAAAACCTGAATGAACAAATGATTCGTGACTGAACTCACTATCGCTCTGAAATTAATCTCCCTTCATCGCTCACTCAACTGCATCTTGAAATCCATTTGGACTAAACAAAATCAAATAGATTTTTATATATTTTAATATATATTAATTTTATTTATTTTTATCCTGCGTTTCACTAACTGTAATAATAATAATAATAATAAATGCAGAAAACTATCACAAAACTTTATTTGTGCTTGACTTGATTTCTGTCATGTTCATGTTGTTTTTGTTTGGTAATATAGGAAGTACACACAGTAGCCAGATGTGCAATTTTTTATTTCTATTCATAAAGACCAATAAATGCTAAAATTATTTCGAATTCTATGTGGAATATTTCCAGGGTCAGTCGCTAACTTTTCAGCAATTTTCTGCATGTCATCAGTGGAAATTGACCACTAGGTGGCACCATGGCTCTGACCAAAAAAAAGGCCAGGTCATAATGTAATGGCGCTGTATTTTATATTCAATAATTACCTTTACTGACTCATAATTCCACCTTAATAGTTTTGGAGATTATCTGATGCATTCCAGAGTTGTTTGAAGTGTCACGTGTTCTGTGAATAAACTCAAAAAACTAAAGTTGGTCAAGGTGGAACGTCTCCACCAGGATCATAAAGTTGTTGCTAAGGAACCACGACAAGCCTTAAAAGAGCCTTTTAGACTCCATTAATAATTCATCAGCGGCTCAGTGAGTTTGCTCTCGCTGCTGCTTCCTCCTGACTTAACGCAGTAGTCACCTTTAATGCAACCAGCGGGTATCGTCTCTGGTTAAACCTCAGACTTTAACCCCTGAAGCAGAGCCAGCATAACTGGGACCTTGTTATCCCACTGAGTTTGTCCGCTTCAACCCTTCTATCCAGGATCATGGAGGAGGCTTCTTTCTGATGGAGCCTGAGCCGGGTTTTGCATCATGCTTCATTCACACCACTGTGACTTGAGACTCGTGACTCGACACTTGAGACTTGCCTTGGCCTCATGACTCAAGATTTGAGACTTGACTTAGACTTGAGTCACATTTGATTTTCACCAAACAGTGACTTGAGACTTGAAATGGGCTCTTGACCAAAGACTTGAGACTTGACTTGAACTCGAGTTGCACTTAAGTCCCACCAATCAGTGACTTGACACTTGTCTCGGACTTATAACCAAAGACTTGAGACTTGACTTGGACTCGACTTGCATTTAATTTGCAACAATCAGTGACTTGAGACTTGATTTGTACTTGAGTCGCACTTAAGTCACACCAATCAGTGACTTGAGACTTGTCTCAGACTTATGACCAAAGACTTGAGACTTGTCTTGGACTCATGACCAAAGACTTGAGACTTGACTTGGACTCAAGTCTTATTTAATTCGCGCCAATCAGTGACTTGAGACTTGACATGGACTCTTGACCAAAGACTTGAGACTTGTCATTGAATTGAGTCACACTTGACTCACACCAATTAGTGACTTGAGACATGTCTCAGACTTATGACCAAAGACTTGAGACTTGACTTGGACTTATAACCAAAGACTTGAGACTTGACTTGGACTCGACTTGCATTTAATTTGCAACAATCAGTGACTTGAGACTTGATTTGTACTTGAGTCGCACTTAAGACACACCAATCAGTGACTTGAGACTTGTCTCAGACTTATGACCAAAGACTTGAGACTTGACTTGGACTCAAGTCTTATTTGATTCGTGCCAATCAGTGACTTGAGACTTGACTTGGACTCTTGACCAAAGACTTGAGATTTGTCTTGGACTCACGACCAAAGACTTGAGACTTGTCTTGGACTCACGACCAAAGACTTGAGACTTCACTTGGACTCAAGTCGTATTTAATTCGCGCCAATCAGTGAAACTGACTTGTACTTGAGTCGCACTTAAGTCACATCAGTCAGTGACCTGAGACTTGAACTCAAGACTTGAGACTTGTCTCAGACTTATGACCAAAGACTAGAGACTTGACTTGTCGTTGACTTGACACATTTTAGTCAAACCAATCAGTGACTTGAGACTTTTCACCAAATATTTGAGACTTGCCTTGGACTCAAGTCACATTTAATTCGCACCAACCACTAACATGAGTCTTGACTTGAACTCAAGACTTGAGAATTGTCTCAGACTGATGACCAAAGACTAGAGACTTGACTTGTACTTGAGTCGCACTTAAGTCACACCAGTCAGTGACTTGAGAATTGTCTCAGACTGATGACCAAAGACTAGAGACTTGACTTGTACTTGAGTCGCACTTAAGTCACACCAGTCAGTGACTTGAGACTTGTCTCAGACATATGACCAAAGACTTGAGACTTGACTTGTACTTGAGTCGCACTTAAGTCACACCAGTCAGTGGCTTGAGACTTGTCTCAGACATATGACCAAAGACTTGAGACTTGACTTGGACTCGTGACCGAAGACTTGAGACCTGAATTGGACTTAACTTGTGAGCATCTCTGCAGTTTACCCCATGTGTTCTGTGAACTGCTTGAAGGAATAACTGAAAGCTCACATGGTTTGATGTGTAATAGTCAATATCTATCAATATCAATATTAATGTTCTATCTCATGCCTGGTTATGAGACTGAAGCTGGCCTCAAGGTTAAAATAAAACACTCATTTTATGTGAAGAATACTGTGCTGAAGTGAAATATTTTAGGATGATACTGACTTCCAAAGCTCAATAAGTCATGAGAGTTGATCTCTGCGATTCTACTGAACTGTTAGCAACTCTATCTCCTGCATGAAAACCAGGCAGGTATGTCCTCACCTACACATGTGGGCACGGCTGCGCTCCACACCTTGTTGTGCTGGCAGGTCGCGGTCTTGGCGCCTTTCAGGCTGAAGCCGGGGGCACAGAAGAAGGTGCAGCGGGAGCTAAAGTAGGAGCCGTCCGTACACTTGTAGCCGCCGTTGACCGGCATGCTCATCTTCTGGCAGCGGATTTCTGCGGGACAAATGCCAGGGTTGTCTTGAAGTTCAGCACTTGGAAAATGAAATAGAGACACACTCTGGTAGCAGCAGAGTATTTACTAATGCTGTGAGTGTCTTTTACCAGAGAGAGGAAATGAAGTCCAACTCCACACACACGCACAAACTAAATAAATAAGTCGGCTGTTTTGGAGTGAATAATAAATCATTATGACCTACATAGAGATCAAGTTCCGCGGTTCATTTCTGAGCCCTCAGGGGGCGCTGAAGCTTTTGCTTATTTCTAAATCCAGATTCTGATCCAGGCAGTATTTTCTCAGACCATCGACTGAGCTGACAGTTTTTGTGATTCAATTTAGAACGAAAATAAATACTTTGTGGCAAGATTTATGAGTCCGTTGCTGGTCCACTGATATTTCACTCCATCAAATAAAGACTTGTATTCACTGACAAGACATTGCTCTCGAAGAAGGACTGTTGTGATGTGAGTCCAGTGTGAGAAACTCAGCAGCTATGAAACGGCAGGGATGATAAGCCTCTACAAACAGCCTTGTTGCGATGCTAAACACAACAATATACTAGCTAGTCATGGGCTGAAGCAGCGGCCTCCTAGGTGGCGCTCTCACTTTAAATTTGATGTGAGGAGACACTGAAATCATTGTCCAAATGCAAAGATTCTAGAGAGTGCCACCTAGTGGCTCAGAAAAAGAAGCTGAATAGTTTTGCTGGACTAGACGAAAAAATGTCATTAATCACTATCATTCGTTTTATTTTTATTAACAGAAATTAAATCACTGTAATTTCCGGACTATAAGCCGCTGCTTATTCTCGTGATCTGAAACCGGCGGCTTATACAACGAGGCAGCTTATATATGGATTTTTACAGGCTAAAGAGTGTCATGCTTCCAAAATATTGAACAACCAATGAAATCACAGGAGTTTTATTGACGTTAACCTGCTCAAAATGTGCTGTTTTCACCCGTGTGTCCGCAGCTCCGCCCACAGAGCTGATCTCCTGGAGGACCGGAGACGAGAAGCAGCAGCTGAGACCAGCTGTGGTGTTGGAACTTTGGATATGCAGGCGAAAACGGCGCATTTTGAGAGCTTTAATGTAAATAAAAGATGTGAGAGTTGATGATTCAAGTTCAGAACATTGCTGAGTTTGTTTCATGAGTCAGTCTCCATGCTGGAGCCCGTTTTCAAAACTAGTTTAGAAGTGATCCTCGTGCATTTTTTAAGCCGAATCTATTTTCCTTCTTAAATTTAGTGGGCGTGGCTAATATTCCAGTGCTCTATACAGTCAGGAATTTACGGTAATATATTTTTATTATCGCGTTGCTACTTTTTAATCATTGAGAGAAACTACAGTGATTAACACTCGCATCTAAAAGTTTGTTTTAAAGCCTGGAATTATGCAAATATTCAAATGAAAACATGCCTTTAGGTGCAGTGAAAGAAAGACACTGCTAACAATGAGACCAACTATTTGACCCTCAAGTGAGAATCCTTGAAGAGAACTGCTGTAAACACACCAGCAGATCGGAGCCAGAGCCAAACAAATATCTGGAGTCACCTCGACAAGCGTAGTTGGAGGACCAGTGTTTGCTGGCCATGCAGACCACCTCGGGGCTCTGGATCTCGTACCCCGCCTTGCAGCGGATCTTACAGCGCGTGCCCATGACGGTCTTGTAGCGCTCCCCCCGTGGGGTGCGACAGCTGACGTCCCCATGCTTCACCTTGATCGGGGCGCACCACGGCGTGCCTGAGGGGGGAGAACATGAGTCATCATCTCCAGTTCACCATTGCAGTAGCCTTTACATCCATGTTTTTCTCCATACTCCACACACCACTTGACATAAATTGACACTTCAGGACCTCAATGTGCAGTATATAGGTGCAGTTGCGCTTATTTTTGGATTTCATGAATTGTTTATTTTTCAGTTTCCAGCTGCTGAATGTTGGTCAATTCCTTTTTCATGATGTACTCTGTTTGTTTTCCTCCCTCCTCCTCCTCCTTCTCAGCTTTACGCTCTTCTCCTTCATATGCACGGATCAAATCCAGTCATTTAGCGCCCACTGGCTCAGGACAGACTCACTTGCATTAACTTCCTGGAAGCTGCAGCTTTTGAATTTGCCAGATAATGAGGTGCGGCGATGGGTTTTCTTTTGTTTTCTTAATGTCAGGATGTCTCCACACTTGCTCTAGCAGCAGCTGAAAACCTCATTAACATGTGTTTATTGGATTTCCGGGAGACATTTCCCGCAAAAACAACTGCAGTAGAAACTTTCAGAACTTTTTATTTATGAATCCCACGCACATCAAATCGATAAAACCCTGACCTGCTTGTCATCAAGTTATTTTCTCAGGATTGAATCCGTATTTCTGTCCGCCACAAGTCCGATTTTACTGTAGGATTATGCTTCTTTCTTGGGTTTGTCTGAGCTGTTCCTCCTCTGTGACTCAACTCACTTCATCTTTGAATGTGGGACAAATTACAGGACCAAGACTAGGTTTTGATTCACTGCCAAAGGTCATTGCTGGTCTCAAACATCCCATAATTCATGGTGCGAGCACACGCCGCATGTATTCTTTTAAAGCAGAACTGGGCAATTTAATTCTTACCACTGTAAGAATTAAATTGCCCAGTTCTATTCCACATTATATATCATATAATATATAATAAAAAATAAACGACACATAAAACAATAATAATAAATAATTGGATGTTATTAAAAAATGTATTAAAATACATATGAGTTGATATATACAGCATTATATTGTTGAATTTATTACAATTCATATATATACAGTATGTATATATATATATATATATACAGTATATATATATCAATCGTATTAAATTAAACTAAACTAAGTTAAGCTAAAATAAGATATGATAAACTAGACTATGCTAAGCTAAACTATGGTAAACAGAGTTAAAATAAAACCCATCTAAGATAAACTAAGGCATGCTAAAGTAAGATAAATAAAGTTAAGGTAAAATAGGATAAGATGAACTATGCTAAGCTAAACTAAGGTAAACTAAGTTAAGCTATAATAAGATAAACTCAACAGCTCAAACTCAAGATAAACTCATCTTTGCCCTCCTCGTTCTTAAAAAATAAAAAAGACCACTTACAATTACAAGCTCCATTGTTTAAATCTGAATATGTCAAATCAAACTCTGAGTTTTGAAATTACAGTCAAACTCTTATTCTGCCGAAGAAAAGTGGCAAATTTCATCGACGTCTGTGGCATCAGTCAAGCTCAGTCAAAATTCATAAACCTATGACTTTACTTTGGCTTCATTATTGAATTATTCATCCTCCACTCGACAATATTTCTTCCCACTCACATGGAGCCACAACTCTCTCTCTCTCTCTCAGTCCTGAGTGTGTGTTGGCAGACGTCTCCACAACCACTGGGCATGAGAAGATATTACATTTGAGCATTTACACAAGAGCTCCTTGGTTTTGGCCCCGGGATAATGTTCCACATGGAGCAGCTGACCCCAAATTTAGAGCTGGAAGCCGCTTTGACGCAACACGTGTCAGTTTACTCAACTGGCACTCAGCAGAAACTTTCAAAAAAAATATACTTTTCCATCAGAAATGAGGTCAGGCGAGTTTGCATAACACTTTAGAAAAGTCTATGAATTCTCATGGCAGGAGGGTGCAGTGTTTCTTCACCTTGATATCTGTGAGAGTAGAAGTCCTCGTCGTCGCCGTAGGCGTACTGTCCTGACCCTGGGGACGGAGGGAAGAGGAGAGAGAAGCTGCTACAAGAAAAAGCTCTGTGTTGCAGATGTCAGGCAATAACTTCCAATCGTCTTCGCTGCAATGACTTTTCAAGTATTGCTCAACTTTTACATCTGAACCAGATTGTGTTGGGAGGGCAGAGGGGGGGGAATCGTGATCTTCTCGGCATGTAGAAAGAATTAGCTCCAGGAGATCATGATTTTTCCCTCTGGTTTGGAGAACAAAGGTTCATTCTTTGTAGACTCTTTTGCTACACAAGAAAGAATGGGAAACTGTAGAAGGACTAGGGCGAGTTTGTTCATTCAAAATTCAGGGTTTTTTAAGTTGAAAGGGAATTGATTTGTTCAATGTTTTGCGTTACTGGACAAAAACAAGGTCACTGAACGCATATATAATACAGAGGTACCTCGGTTGTCGACCACAATCCGCTCCAGACCAGAAGCGAATTGTTCAAAGTCTGAATCGATTTTTCCCATTACAATGAATGGAAAAATAAATAATGCGCTCCAAGCCTTAAAATAGGCTTTTGTAGGAGTGAATGTAGAGTGTCTGCTGCAGGTGGCTGTTCCTCTATGTGTGTGGCCGCTGCATGTGGGAGGGGTTGCCGAGTGAGTGACGTCTCTCCAGAAGTGAAGAGGTGCCTGGTGCGTGTCCAGCTCTGAATGTGCAGTTTGGCTGTGACAAAGTCTTAAGGTGGGTCAGCTGATCAGTCCGCGCACATTGTTTTTTTCTGGCTTTTTTTGGGGGCGTTCGAGTTCTGGATTTCCGTTCGAAATCAGAAGCAAAAAAAGAAAGAAAATTTTGTTCAAACACCGATTTGTTCGAAGTCCGGGACGTTCGAAAATCGAGGTACCACTGAACTCTTCTTTTGATACCCAAAGATTTGAATATTGAATGAACAAATGGAAGCAGAAAGGCATGATGTCACTTACCGTGATTCAGTTTCGCCAAAGTATTTTTCATCCTCTTTAGTCTTAACATGAGAGAGGTTTGTTTGTTGTTTGTCAGTTTGTTTTGAGAAATGAGGAGGATAAAAACTATGAGCAAAAGTGACTCTTGAGAAGCGTTGTGGACAATGATAATGGTGTTTACTTTAGATCAGCCGACTAAAAAGAGCATCAGCCACACATTCTTATTACGTGTTTTCAATGAAATATCTTCTTTTTAACCTCTATTAACATTTGTCTCCTTCACGAATCCTGCTTCGGGCCGCCATAGATTGTGATACTTACTGTTTGAGGAGTGCGTTTTTTTTCCACACGATTACACTGTAATCTCTGACTCAGTTTTTCACCTGAGCAGTGTAGTCTCTGCACACGTCAGAGCCCTATTAAGCTCTGACCTACGTATTTCGGACGAGTTTGGATGGTGCGTTCAGGAGCATCGCAATTTTCTCCACTCAAGAAAGTAACCGGGGTTACGATGGCTCACAGGATTTGAGTGAGGTATGTGGGTTCATTTAACACACGTGTGTTAAACTCAATAACACAAGGAGCCAAAATTGCAAACACAAATTTAAATACCATAAAATATGTTTCTATATAGAGTATAAATTACATTATTCAAGTGTCCCTTGTATTTATTGAAGGCTAATTTTAGCACATAGATTGTCCTCCATCACCACAGATTAATAAGAATCCTTTTCCTCTTTCCCACCTTTTATTGAATCCTTTTTTTACCTGCATCAAATAGAGTTCCAGATCGATTTGTAACATTTACTATCTCCTTTTAGTAGAGCAAATATCTGGCTTATCTTTATTGACGTGCTTTATGGTGATCTGATTTAAATTAGTTGAGTATTTAATACTGCACTGTAATTTCCGGACTTTTTCCACTTGCTCTGACCACACTGCTTAAAGAACGATGCGGGTAAACAAGCTGCATGCCACCAAAATATATATTTTTTTAACATCACGCTATAATGAAATCAGAGGTTTTATTCAGGGCTGTCAATAGATAAAAAATTGAATTCTCATTTTATTGCACAAAAGCTAAGTTAGTCCGCGATTAATGGCCAATTCTTAATGTAACTTAAAGGAAGAGATTCCATTCACGTTCTCGACAGCATCTGCTGTAGTTGTTGTAGTTTGAATGAGGGAAGCATTAGTATCTACTGTCAATTGCCTATAGTGTTATGTGTTTTCATTCCTCTTCCAGGCCTCAAATGACTTTGCAGGGTTGATTTGCCTTGAGTTCATAGGTTTAAAAGTGTCATTTTGGAATGATCTGTTTACCATTTGTATTACTACGAACAAGGATTTGAATGAAGTCATCAGCCTTGAGGAGCAAGAGTTCACGTCAGTTAGCAAGCTCGACAGCAGGGGTGGCCATAAAAATGGCAGAAAAGTCATGAGACATCGCAGTAATTCCTCATAACATGTTCGTATCTCCATCAGTAACAAAGGAGGGGGGCAGGGAAGCTGTCTTTATTGATGTCGATGAGGAATCTACCCAAGGACTCCTGAGACTCAGCCACCAAACGTCCATCCATGACTTACAGGAGTCCAAATAACCATGGTACTATAACCACACGTTTTCACATTTATATCACAGATATATTTTTGAAAGCGTGAGAGCCGCATTTGAGCTCCATATTCAAGTCAAGAACAGGGAGACGCAGGGTTAAAAACCAATGCAAAGAAGCTTGATCGGTGGGGAGAGGGAGGAGGTCCAGCCTCGGCCACAGGATGTTATGAAGTTCAGCGTGAATGTGTCGTCTGTTGAGGCGCCACAAAGGAAGCGTGTTCGCTCTCCTCCGGGTTCATGCATCAGCAGGATGTTCTTTAATGAAGCTCTTAACTGTCACTGCATCTCCAGTCAGCCCCGGCGGCTTCTCTGTCAGTTTAATAAAGATCTGCCGCGGAGAAGAGCTGAACACCGCCGCGCTTGGTGTCACCTATTCTGATCCGCTTCACTTCTGATAGGAAGACAGAGGTTGTGAGTTTTAATGGAATCTGAGGCGAATGCTTGGAAGGTTGCAAATAATTATTTTACTATCTTGTGATTTAGCAGTTGATAATGCATTGGCTGCATTGGGATTAGCTGAGAGGGTTTGACTGCAGTACATTTATCTCCATATTCAGCCTCGACTCAGTGATTTGTGTCAACAAGGGTGGGTACCTCTGATGCTGCGTACTGGTTAAGACTAGTCTAAGAGAGAATATCTGTCTCTTTTCCAAATGATGAGTCTGGTTCTCCTTAGTTTTCAGCCACAGTGTGGTTTCTACCTGATGGTTAGGTCTAATCTGATCTGAGATCGGAGAGAAGATATTTATTTTTAAGACACTGTATGAGATTATGGGGCAGGTTTATCTGGAGTTTGGGTTTACAGGTCAGTGTATTCTGGAGGTGTCGCCATCTTCATTCACCACCTCACAGATGTGAACAAGGCTCAAAGCGTCCAAAACTAAGCTACATTCAGCTCTTAATTCAATATATTTCTATTTGAATTCCGCCTAGTAAATCACAAAATGCTTTACGTTTCAGCAATAGCATTCATCAGTATACAATGTTCATTTAATAATTTTGACTCACGAAACAAGACTGTATTTTCAGACGGGTTGGAAAGGTCAAGAAAACTGTGCCAGTGTGTGTTTAAATGGCTGCTGGCTCAATACTGTAAAGGTCAGCTTGTATTTACAAAGTAGTGCGGCAAACAACCAGCAAGTCAGTGGCTGTTTTTTTAATTGACTTTTGGGGAATGGCTTGGGTCACGACGGAGCAATATTGTTGACATTTAGCCGATATGTATATCGCTAGCATATGTTTCATTTAGTTGATACGAACGATTCATGTTGCCGATAGCATCGCAGATTCCGGTGACAAAAAGAAGGTCTGTTCTGACTGCGGGGCTAATGCTAGTAGATAGTCAACATGGCGGATTGGAAACTCTAGGATCGCATTGCTGCTACGATTATGTCGCTCCAAATGTGTCGCTTCACGTTTAGCGTGACTGTATTAGGATTTATTTAAGACCTATATATGAATGGAAGAACAAGGCGATACACACAGCAGCTTGACAGAGTGAGCGGCCATTATTCAAGCTCTCCGCTCGGCCCTCTGGACGCGTTAATGGCCCGCAGACGCTGTGGACATCAAATTAAGCGTAATTGGATCATTTACTTCTGCGAGCGCACAGAAAGCCTC
The DNA here is from genome assembly GCF_027744825.2 of Synchiropus splendidus. Taxonomy (NCBI): domain Eukaryota; kingdom Metazoa; phylum Chordata; class Actinopteri; order Syngnathiformes; family Callionymidae; genus Synchiropus; species Synchiropus splendidus. Next base: position 5,889,890 of record NC_071343.1, on the reverse strand, counting down.
TCGTACGTTGCAACTTAATTACTGGAATTATCCGCTAATTTGGAGGTGAGTCCCCGAGATGGGCCGACACCTTTTGTGAGACGCGGTTCCCTGTGTTTATGTTCACGTAACGGCACCAAATACTATGTGCTGGAAACGGAGGGGGCAGATGCTCTTGTAGCCCATTAAGCATGGTGTGAACAGGAGGAAACCCAGTATAAACAGACCGTACGTTCTGCGTGTGTTTGTGTAGGATTCCATTGAGGATTTAGCAGGTCCAAGGTTGTGATGTAACTCTCAGGAATAAAGGTTGGAAGCTGCTTTATTCAATACACAATAAACAAAACAATAATCCTCCACAGAGAAACTTCAGTCGAAACCATCACTTCTTGTGAACTGACTGACTTATGAGGCTTCATGAATCACTGTCTTCATTTTCAGAGCCCACTAGATGGCACTCTAAAGGATTTGGATAATCATTACAATTTAAACAGAGCACCACGTAACTCGCTCTGAAAATGATGACACACAAAGCCTCAGCAGCCTGTCGCTACAGAGAACTTAGATTTCTCCAGTATGTCCTGGGTCTGCCACTGGTCCCCCTTCCAGGCGGTCCAAAACACCACAGAAGCATTGTCTTGCTCAGAGTCTGTCCTTGATGACATGTCCTTTAGACATACCTCTAAATCTAAAGCTTTGGCTTTCAACTCAGCAGCCTTTCTTCACCTCCTAAAAACAGCACACCTCTCCCTCCTCTGTCCATCCCATGCTCCATTGTTTCCTTCCCCATCCTCAATATCTCACTTCCAACCCGTGCAGGGGATCGGGTGATCGGGAACCATGGTCTCAGATCTAGAGGAGCTGACGCTGACGACCCTTCTAATGGTCTTTGGTACAGGATGAGCTACATTGTCTGCAAGAAGCTGAGACAAGATCCTGAGGAAACAAAGCCTCTTTAAACACTCTACATGTATTTTCCCTTTCACTTTCTTTACTCTGCTGAAGACATACTGAAACCTAAAATCATAAACAGCATTTTTTGCGTCCTCTTACTTCCACTTATACCGCAAAACCAGCAGCATTTCATGGTTCCTCAGTTTTTTCAAAGGTGATTCCTAGACACTGATCCCACTGATGCACAAGACACGTGGCAGCTAGGATGATAACAACAACAACAAACATGGAGGAATCCCTGAACAAAAGCAAACAAAAGCATCTGTTTGCTCTTGTTCAGGGATGTTTTTTGCTACACAATGACCAGGGTTTCTTGTACTTGAAATTCTTATAAAATTGAAATTCTTATACAAATATTTTCAAGACATTGAAAGAGCTTTAGTTTAAATAAGGTGATCTAAAAACTCTTCTATAATATATGACCGACCGACCTCGTCTTCTCTGGAGGAGCACAGCAACAAGCTGCTCCTCATCCGTGTCTCAGTTATAACTGTCTGATTTGTTCCCTCTGAATCCGGAAGATGCCCGAGAAGGAGTCCATCTTATGTGACAACGAAACATCAAATGAATAAGAATGGAGCTCCTGATGTGATGAAGTCGTCTGCCAAGATAAATGTCTTCATTAACATAGTCAAGGTTGCAGCACAGCCATCAGATCCGATGACTCACAAACTCTCGGCTCAGATAATTGAACCCCCTAACATTATTAGAGGAGCAGCTGATAGTCGATGAATAACGCTGAGGATCTCTCTCAGCTGGAGACAGGATTGCTGAGTAATGGTGATGAATAGTCTTCCCCGGGTTTTTCCTTCTGCTGAGAAGCCGCCTGCTCCCAAAACTGAGACTCATGGAAAGTATGATAAAGCTTTACGTTCAAGCGTGGGAGGACACCAACTTTTGAAAGACGACCCTGCAGATTTCCAGAACTAGAAGCCAAAATAGTCAAACAGTAGCTTCTTTTTTGTCAGCGGCACCCGCCGTCAGAGCGAGGCATGTACACACACATACACACACACGACCGATGAATGGGCTTGGAGACCCCCAGAACAAACACCCGCCTGTAAAGTAGAGGTCTCATAAAACACACTGAGGTTGACGCTCAGTTGCTGAAGCTTTGAATATTTAGAGGCGAAAGAGCCTGTCAGCAGTTCATGTTTCAGCTTGTATAGTCGTGCGCACGACACGTGGTCTTTAGAGACACACACTTCTAGGTTGTAATCGCAAGATGACCTGTACAATCTCAGTCAAGCTGACACACTCTCCAGTGTGAACAGAGATGCCGTTGTACTAGTGAAGCAAGTGGCTCTGAAATTAAAGTGGATTGAATAGGTGTCGGACGCAGCTGATGACGGCTTCATGTGCCGTCCAAACTGACCTTCCAACGTCACATGATCTCACACCAGTTGCAACGTAGCATCGGAGACTCACATATCACAGGAAGAAAACAGTGTAAATTCCAGTCCTACTTCCTGTGCATCTTCCACTATAAAACACAGGCTCCTACAACTTGTTTTTAAGTCAAAAAATATTGAGCGTAAATGTGAGTATATAGATGAAAAAAAGGACTTTTGAATCCCCCATTTTATGTCACTCATTGGCAGTTTTATAAGCATAAAACAGAAGGCACAAATCAGAAGAATCATTCCATCGCTCACAAACTTCTCCATCGTTGAAAGGTAACAGAGGGCAGAATTGCGAAACTCAGAGACTCATCAGAGCTTTCCCCCACATGCACACTGCACTCCCCCCGCCTCAGCTCCCCCCCCCCCTCCTCTACGTAAACACAAGCTCAGACCACCAGAAGCCCACCGCAAAGCAACTTCAGAGCCCATTTATCCCAAAGTCTCAATCACACGGCTGGTCTCTGATCAAAAGTAAAAGGCGACCTGAGCTCCAGATGCAGATCAAAGGTGAACGTGGCTCCCCTCTGAGAGTGTACCTTCATATCCGGAGCAGAAGCAGATGTGGAGCAGCAGAAACAGAAGTGTCCTCATGTCCATACTGACTCTCTTCAACATGTGAAAGTCCTGCAGGAAAACTTCCAGCACATTCCTGCTTTTCCAAAGTCCCGCCTCTTGATCTACAAAAAGGGAGGACTCAAGTCCAGACAGTTGAGGCTCTGCCAGGCTCTGTGGTGGACTCATAATTACCCAAATCACTCTGATCCGGGGTCATTCTGCGACTCTAATGATCATGAAGTGAGGTGATTAAAGTGAGACTTTGTGGCTCAGAGCCCACCGAGCATCACCTTCACAGCTTCAGAGCTTCAGCTCTTATGAATGTATGTCTAAATCTGGGCCAAGAAATCTTTCCCTTTTCTTCAAGATGTCCGACTGATTCTGCATGTATGCGCCAGAAAGTGATTGTGTTGGGGGATAAAGCACTTCAGACAAAGTGTGGCTCAGGACCCACATGAGGCCCTCAGCCTGTATTTATCTGGCCCACTTGGCCCTCCATTCTTCTATATTGGATTTAGTCAAGTCAGGACACACCACTCACTTTTGCTCCCCCAAAAATGATATGGAATATTATTGTATAACCAGCGTCAAAAATAGCATAGCTAGCAAGCAGCGATGCTAAAATACTGCAGCGAAACTTTATGGTCTTCCTCAGCACAGCCGATGTTTTCCTCCGCTGTGTATTGGGTGAGATTCTATGTCAAAACAAAAACATCTTAAATAGTTACAGCAGTTCTTAAGGCCAAATGACAGGAGCGTCGTAAAGTCAAGACATTTAGTCGTTGCATCACGAGTGTGGGGAACCGATTAAAATGCTGTGATAAGTCATTTATATACTACACTGTTCTGACTGGGAGCTATTTTTGCAGTTAAATTGAGGGTTTTGACAGGTAAGTAATTTTACACACTTACTGAGAAGCATACTGCATTTCTTCTATAGCTTCAATTTTGTCTGTTAAAATACACATGACACATGACGGTGATAAAACCTAAGCGGTAATAACAGGCGTCTTATGACCAATGAATGTTTGGACGTGAGGGTTTCTAACATTTCAATCCCAAAATCATTCCAAAACATCAGGTGAGTCTGAATCCCTTAAACAGCAGTGGAACACGAAAGATGACAATAACAAGTGTTAACTTAAATCCCCAATTGTTGTCGGTCGAACATCTGACCTGCCCGAGACCTTCGTGCCCCGGCAGGTGCTGAGGAGGAACGTGTAATTACAGATCTGATATTTCCCGCAGTCTCTTCGCCTCCCTTTCCTGTCCCAGCCAGAGTCAAAGAACTCCTTCATGTGCAGACTCGTCCCCCCCCAAACTGCAAGTCTTCGCCTCCGACTTGGTGTTGGTGGCGCAAAAACATTTAGCACCGGTGTGTTTGACCAACAGCTCCTGCCAAATTCTTGCTTACAAAAGAGAAACAAGGCAAATATTGGACCTTAATATTTGACAGTGCATTTTAGCAGCCAAGAGAAATATTTAATTGACAACTTTTATTCATAGAAAGATATTTTGTTGTCACTGACTCAATCTTGAAGAATTAGTAATCACTTTTGGCAGGGCTACATTGTCCAGTACACTGATATATTGCGAGAAATTTGGCAAATAAATCCATATATTACACGGTCAAGTCAGTTGGCATCCCACCCCTGACGCTACTGGTGACAGGCCTCTTCACTTAAGAGCCGGCTCGTCATAGTAGTCGATCACATGATCTCATTGGCATCAGATACCTGGTACTATACCTCAGCCTTACATCACCATCCTTCTACTGACACCATTTGAAACACAGACCTGAGCAGTGAAGAGTCAGTTTTCGAAATATTGCCCAGAAATATTTATATTTTGGCGAACCAAAGATGTGTGACACGGACACTGAGAAAAGCATTGAGTGACAGTTCATCCCAGGATTGTGTTAGGTCGAAAAATGATGGTATAACTGATTTCACACCAAAACTTTCTTCCTGAATACGGAAACCATGTATGGCAGGTCAAAATGTGGCCCTTCTTTTCACAGTTTTTGAAGGTCCCGCTGCTTTATATTATATCTTATATCATGATATCCAAAAACACAGTTTAAATCCTGGTAGCTTTTATGCGTTTTCTAGTTCCCTGTATTACAGTACCAGTCGGCCGATTGACCATCTCTTGCAAGAGGGTTTAATAATCCTCGTAACATCAGCAGGACACTGTTTCTGACAGGTCAGTCACAATGAAAACCTGTTTTCAGACCCCAACATGTCTCTCTGTGTGGCCAATGAAGGACTAAAAACCTGTGGACAGTGTCCCACGCCTTTTGCTTCATGTAGCTCAGACAGTCTGGCAGGAAGTAAAGTAGTATGTTGTTGATAAGAGCATTCCTCACATGCAGACCTCATTATGACCTGATGTTCCGCCTCACCTCCAACAACAGTTGAAATGAAAGAGAAGGCTGAGAAAAGTGAATGACATCATGCAAAGACAACCTGTTTCAGTCTGGTCTTCGATAGTTGGGCTGTAGCTGCTGCTGCTCAGTTTGACAGCGACAGCACAACACGTCCCTTCATTTGTCAGCCTGACATCAGAAGAGTGAAAATATCTGCAGAACATGTCCACCACCATTAGCTTTTCTCTCTGTGCTGCCTTGTTGTGTTTCACCCCACAGAAGCTGGTGAATTGTTATTTCTGTTTTTCACCTGAATCCAAGATTTACCAGCAGATCTTTTTGAAGTTGATTCTCATTTCTTTTTCCTCCCCTTCACATCGATCCGTCTCCAGCTTTTCATCACCGTGCCGCACCTTCATGCTCTTACATCCCTCCTCTTCCTCACTTTCAATTGTTGTCTTGCTCTTCTCCGGTGTGAAGTGCTCCTCACGCACTCATTCTGATGCTCCACTCGTCCCATCGCTTCCCTCATCTTCCTTTTCTTTTTGTCTTTTTTCTCCACTTTCCAGCCACAATCGTCTTCTTCTTTTCGCGCCCTGCAGCTTTTCACTTTCTCTGTCTTGAGCGCTATAATCCTTGGTTTCCCCACTGAAGTCGACAAGTTAAGATCAGGAAAACATTCACGAACAAATATATTTCCCAAACTTTAGAGCGCAACACCAGACGAAGCGTGACAGTCAGAGAGAGTTCGGAAATGTTAGATGCTAAAATACAATGGCGAAACACTACTTTTCAAATGACAACTTCATTCATATTCCACTGCTTGTTCCCTTTAATAGGGTCCTAAGTTGATGGTGGGGGACACCCTGGACAGGCTGCCAGACCGTGACAAGACAACCAATCACACGCACCTATGAACATAGGCAATCCTTGTTTTTGCCCACAGAATATAGCACATACAAACTCTCTCCGATCCAAATTTGAGATGCCTCAAGCTGGACTTCAACCGGCGACCTCCTCGCGATGAGCTCAACTCATGAATGAAGAGAAGACGTCTGAGGAAAGTTTCCTCCCGTGTCTGACAGCCTGCTTGTTTGCAGCTGACGATATTTCAAGTTGACTTTCTTTCCTTCCACTTTGTTGGTGTCAGCACCACTTTTTATTTTGCCGCGTCATGATTAACTTTGATCAGTTTAGGGAATCTGGTGAGGTCAGCGCTTCTCGTCCTGTAAACATCTGCCGGGTCTATTTCCCTGTCTGTACTTTTGTCTTTGGTCTTGTGAACGCTCACTCAAACCTGCCTCCAATCTTTTAACTGTTAACCAATTAAATGTTCCCTTCACATCAGCATCTCATCCTGAAATCAGCTGTCACAATTATTATGCAGCAGCATCATGGAATGCGTTGCTCAACTATTCAATGCTTTAATCTAGGAGTCAGAAAAGAATATTTGCAATAACTATTCCAAAGTATTTCCCCGTCTGTCTCTATCTCTCTCAAACTTACACACACACACACACACACACACTCAAAAACAGGATACTATATGCTGAGCGAGCACCTTTCGTGGAAAAGTGGGTGAGTGTTAAGTGTTTCCTGTACTGGAGTGAGCATAATGTGAACCAGCGCAGAGGATCAAGTGGATGTTCGCCGTCGGCTGTGAAAAAAAAAAAGTGGTTCAGTACACGTTGTGGACGGTTCCTAAGTCGTCTGTGTGGTTCTAAATAGGACAAATGGTGGATTTACTTAAGCAGCACAAGTGGTATCCCAGCAATCTGCTAAGATGGTGAGGTGATGTTTCCCACAGCTCATCATCCTGATATGTAATTGAGACTTCACTTCACCTTCAGTTTGGTTTGATAAAATATATCTATATCTATATCTATATCTATATCTATAACTATATCTATCTGTCTATCTATCTATCTATCTATCTATCTATCTATCTATATATATATAGTATGTTTTCAGCTTGAAAATTATACTTAGATTCTTCTTGTTTTTTTTGTTGTTGTTTTTTTAAGAAATTCCCGCAGAACTTTATCAAAATGTAATAAATTGTTTAACTTTATTTGCTCATGTTCTCTACCTAAGTCTCTGCTACACGTATGTTTCTGTTCGTACGTACGTTTTCTGTTCTATCATCGATTTTGAAGTAAATTGCTGTCGTGGATGTGAAAGAAAGACTTGTAAAATGTATAAACAAAAAAATATATGTTATTTACCACAATCGCTGAAACTTAATGCAACAATGACCCCTGCTGGTTGATATTGCAGTTACACGTCAGCAGGACGGCTGTGTCAGCGCGTTCAGAGCGCTAACAATTTGTATTTTTGTTGGGGGAAAATCCCGACCTGCGACCACAGAAGCATTTCTTTAAGTTGAACGGTAGCCGTCCGTTTCTTTAATATTCCAAATAACTACTGATAAACATTTTTCCCGCTATAATAAATGCATATATTTTTACTGAACTTGATTTATTTATGGCTTAGAATATCACAAAAATTGCTTCAGGTTGGACAAGACACAAATGCTAAAAAAAAAAGTTCATTCAAACTCAAATAATAAACGACGTTGAAATCCAACGCGTTAGGATAACGAAAAATTATATATTCATATACGATTTGTTCAACGTAACTTCCGGTGGTGAAGTGGGCGTGGCTTCTCCACGCCGTCTCCTGGCTCCTCGCTGTGGCCGCTGTACTTTCTGATGAACTAATCGCATCTCATCGCTTTTAATTCAACTTTTCCCATTGTTGCAATGTCTGCAAAACTTTTCAATGTTTGCAGGCCACTTGTCAGAAGTTTAAAAACTTTATTTACGACTCGAACTCGTGGATTTAGGTAAGAAAATGTGGCTCCAATAGCGGCTGTAACTATCGATGACAATGTGAAAATCGTTGCCTTTTCCTTCCAGACCGGGGTCTGCATCCCCCAGTGCAGTGGATTTAAAGGGTCGCAGCTTATTGACTCTGAAAGATTTCACCTCCGATGAGATCAAGCGACTTTTGTGGGTGTCCAAGGATCTGAAGCATCGGATCAAGCATGAGAAACAGGTGGGTTTGCAACCTGCCTTGACTTTTAGAATCACTCAAACGCGTCTCTTCTGTTTCAGTATCTCCCTCTTCTGCAAGGGAAGTCCATCGCCATGATATTTGAGAAGAGAAGCACAAGGACAAGAATGTCCACGGAGACAGGTGACACTTCATGCAGAGCTGTTGAGTCCTGTCAGGCTGGAGTGTACATCAGCAGTTCAGAGAAATGCTGATGACGCAGTGGCGGACAACAAAAGAGGGCAGCTATTGACCTGCTCCCGCAGCCGAGCCATGATGGACACATGATTTGAGAAGATTTGGCCTCCTTTTGCTCTGGTACTTTTATTTAATGTGCCGATTTGAATGTTTTTGTTGTAGGTTTTGCTTTGCTGGGAGGCCACCCGTGCTTCCTCACCTCCCAGGACATTCATCTAGGAGTGAATGAGAGCTCCAGGGACACAGCAAGGTACCGTCACTAGATGGACCTTACAGTGTTTATTTTCCTCATGTAAGTCAGATGTTTACTGTGTTGGTTGGTGCTTCCATCAGGGTTCTCTCTGGACTCTGTGACATCGTCCTGGCTCGGGTCTACAGCCACTCCACCCTGGAGGAGCTAGAGAAGGAGGCGTCCATCCCCATCATCAACGGCCTCTCAGATCTCTACCACCCCATCCAGATCCTGGCCGACTTCCTCACCTTGCAGGTGCGCCGTCACCTCATTGGCCGGCTGCTCGCTTCAGCCAGTGAGTCGCTGCTGTCTTACAGGAGCATTATGGCTCCCTGAGTGGACTCACGGTGAGCTGGATCGGAGACGGAAACAACGTTCTGCACTCTTTCATGATGACCGCCGCCAAACTGGGCGTTCACCTGAGAATCGCCACACCGAAGGTTTGTTTTTGTTTACATGATGACATTTTTCAATGATGACGGAAAAATATTGACATTAATATTTGCAAAAACAGTAACATGAACCAAAACTCATTCTGGAAATGGAGCCCGAAAAAAAAAAAACTAAATCTGCAATTTTTGAATAGAATAAACCATTTTGGCTAATATTTAAACAGCAAAACAAATGTAATCCCGAGTATTTTGTATTCCACGTTAAACTAGTTTTATGTATTAATATTATAAATTCTAAATATTTTCTTAACTTAGCAGTAAAATAGTTAATAATTTGGCATGAAAGGGGAAGAGACTTTCACATATTGACTTCAACCTCTGTTTGACTTCAGGGTTATGAGCCTGAGGAGAGTGTGATTCAAGAAGCAGAGCGCCTCTCGAAACAGGTGAAATATACGTTAAATTTCGTGGGTGGAGACACATCAATAAAGAAAACACACTTTAAATAAATTGATATGTGTTCATCTGCTCGGTGATGTAGCACGGCACCCAGCTGGTTCTGACCTCTGACCCTATGGAGGCCGCCCGAGGAAGCAACGTCTTAGTCACAGACACCTGGATCAGCATGGGGCAGGAGGACGAGAAGAAGAAGAGGCTGCAAGCATTCGATGGATACCAGATCACCATGAAGGTGTGTGGAAATGCTACCCAGCTTCCTGATTAATGCAGTAAAATCACTTTCAGACCGCCAGTGTGGCCGAGCCAGACTGGACCTTCCTGCACTGTCTCCCCCGGAAGAAGGAAGAAGTAGACGACCAAGTGTTTTACTGTCCACGCTCCCTCGTCTTCCCAGAGGCTGAGAACCGGAAGTGGACCATCATGGTGAGTTTCTGATCTGCTCCTCCTCCTCCTCCTCGCTGTGATTTTCACACCATTATTCTTCATTTCAGGGTCTCATGGTGTCTCTCCTGGTCGACTACGCTCCACAAACACAGATGCTCAAGTTTTAGCTCCAGCTTTAATGCAGTTTTCTATGCATTACAAAATATTTGTTCAGGACTTACTGATGAACTTCCTTCAAAATGTTTTTAATGGGCTATGATATCCAGCTTCTGGTGTTCAAAATATTTGTCTTGAAATGAATGTCTTAAACAGTTTATGTTTGCCTGTTTTTTTTTTTTTTTTTGACTGTTCTGAAACTCAGCTTAAGTGGGGCTGCTGCAGCTCAAAAAGACAAAAAGATGCTGTAAAGTTGCATAATAAGCTTTAAAAAATAGGTTGTTTTAGGTTAATTTAATTTTAATTTACATATATTCTGGAGCTATATCATACACATGAGAATGTTTTTTGTTTAAGTGGTGAATATTTTAGCTGACATATGTAATGGAATATGAAATTTGAAGCTAGTAAATTCTCTAGTATGAATCGCGTGCTTTGCGTTTTTTACATGCATTTGTTGATTTAGTTATAATTTAAGGATAAAAAAAACTATTTACATCCGGACATGTGGAGGTCACGTGTGGTAGTCTCAGCCGTTGATTGGTCTCAAGCGAGTGACGTAAAGCTGTGCGGGAAGCTTTGATCCACTTGGGTGGTCCAGCAGTTTCATTGACGTTTTAATGTCGGAGATTATAATTAAAAACAAGTTTTAGCTTTGCGCTACTTCAAGTTACTTTAGTTAAGCAATGAGTAACTAAGCAAAACAATAAAAACGAGCATGATTAAAAATTCACGTTTAAAAAAAAAGGAAAACACAAGAGAGTATCGTGGTGTCACGCCATAAAACATTGAAGACGAACACTGAGTTTAAATGTTTCTTGTCGCGCGGAGGCAGCGTCGATATGTTCCGCTCGACCACCCACATACCGAGGTGTCTGCGGGGCGAGGGGGCTGAAGGAGCCGCCATTGCAGCTGCGCCTGGCCGCTGGAGCTCCGGCTGACGAGGGAGACTCGGGATGTGGAGGCGGCTTTAAACGGCCCCGGGCGACCGGACTCTGAAGTGGAATGGTGGCTAGGCTCGGAGAAATGGGTCGCCTGCGGTGGAGAGAGAGTGGAGGAGCGCCGTCGAGTCGAGCCAGGTAGGAAAGTTTTCGGGTCTTCGGGGGGACAATGGGGGGCGAAGTTTGGCTAACTTCTGGTGGCTAGTTGTTTTAGCTGAGCGAAAGTTGTTGCCTCCAGACAGGAGCAGCGCAACAATAGCTCGCTTCCATGTGACATTTCCTTCCCACTTTCACCGCAATCTCTGCTGTTTTATACCCAAACCGCCATGTTTGAGGGCAAATCTGACCGAGCTAACGCGCTCGTAAGTCGAGGGAGGGGGACTCACACTTCACCTCGGTGAAAACCTTATTTAGCAAGTTATGAAGGCGCAAAGCCGGCGTTCTCAGTGTTTGCTTGCGTAACGGTTGTGCAATAATTTAAGATGCCAGTTCAATCTAGAACCATGACAACAGTTGTTACGTCATAATTGTGTGCCAATGTGCCGATCTGGTTTTGTCATGTGCGATAAGGCGAGGAAATAGTCTCACAGTTTTGGAAAGAGTTGGGTGGAAGTTGCGTGTTTGGAGTGTGAAATGGAAACAGTGACAGGTAAATAACACATGTTCGTCCTTGCTTTCTGTTTTCATATATATTTGAATGTCCTCCTGCAGTCTTCATGGTCTCCACCAGCTGCTGTCGCCATGAACTCCAGTCGGAACTGCAGCGTCCCAGGCAATGGCGCGGGTGTGGCGGCCCTGGAGTCGGTCTCCATCGTCACCATCAACCTCCTGGCGTGCCTGGGGAACCTGCTGATCGTGGTCACCCTGTACCGCCGGCCCTATCTGCTCACCCCCAGCAACAAGTTTGTCTTCAGCCTGACCCTCTCCAACCTGCTGCTGTCCCTGCTGGTGCTGCCCTTCGTGGCCGTCAGCTCGGCCAAGCGAGAGTGGGTGTTCGGGGTGGTGTGGTGCAACTTCACCGCCCTCCTCTATCTGCTCATCAGTTCGGCCAGCATGCTGACGCTCGCCGCCATCGCCATCGACAGGTTTGTTCAAGCGCCTGAAGAAGCACATGTAGAAGACCATGCTCTAGTCCAGGGGTCCGGAGAACTGAAAAACCCACATATTTTAAAATCTAGTTCCATATATATATATATATATATATATAGTGGTTGCTTGCTACAACATGGTTCTTAGCTTGGAGGGCATCTGGGCGTCTGCAAAACATGAAAAAATGGACGGCTGATTCTCGACCGTATCTTAGCCGCCAGATTACGCGGGTATATGGCAGCATCTGGCGGCCAAGATACAGTCGAGAATCAGCCGTCCGTTTTTTCATGTTCCGCCTCTCTAGCCGGTCATCTGTGATCTGTGTCACTGCCTGATCTGGTCCACCTACCTGATGGATCTGAAGATAACCGCGTGCGTGAGTGTTCACTGTGACGTTGGGTGAATGAATTTTCCTTCCCTAATCCTCAACCTAAATCCTCAAAACCAAGGGTTAAGGAAGTTTCTGTTCCTTAGAAATGGGTCACACCTTAATGCGGGTACGTCCTTAGCCTGTTGGGGGCAGCATTGCACCAAAGTGGCGAAGAAGAATTCCTAGGAATCGGGGCAGTCCTTGCTCAGCATGAGAACGTGCACTTTTGAGCATTTCAGGAAGGAATTGGAACGCAACTGAAGCATAATAATGTTGTTAGAGTTGAGTCCATCGCTTCCTGATCCGTATAAAAGTGCTCACTCCTGCTCCGTAATGTATTGGAAGCAATGCATTGCGCAGGTCAAATGTATTAGAGGAGCTTGAAATGATTATTGGATGAAAAAAAACTAGAATATCAGATTTTAAAAATTCCAAATATCCAGATTATGATATTAAACGGAGGCTATTTTAACAATATATTTTTAAAAATTGATGGTTAAACTTGTGCTCAGTGACAAACTGAGCAGTGCAGCGAAGAAGAACTCCATTGGTCTGATGTGACGTGGCGCAGTCTTGATCAACAAACGTGATTGGTTGACATGGCTGCAGAGCATCATGGGAAGTCACTGAGCTTGCGTTACCTCACTACTTCTTGTATTAAACAGGATGGATATATTGGAACCAAGTCAGAGAAACTGCACTGTATTTCGAGGCGTTCGAAGAGCCGGACTCCTCGTCTGGCTCCAGGTCTCTGTTCCGGTCTCACGACGCACCTTTGCTCCACAGATACTACGCCGTGCTCTACCCGATGATCTACCCCATGAAGATCACGGGGAATCGCGCGGTGGTGGTCATCGCCTACGTGTGGCTCCACGCGGTGGTGGGCTGCCTGCCGCCACTCTTCGGCTGGTCCTCCTTCGAGTTCGACTGCTTCAAGTGGACCTGCGTGGCCTCCTGGCACAAAGAGCCCAGCTACTCTGCCTTCTGGGTGGTGTGGTGCATCCTGCCGCCGCTCTTCATCATGCTGGCTTGTTACGGCGTCATCTTCCGGGTGGCTCGGGTCAAAGCCCGGAAGATCCACTGCGGGACAGTGGTTGTGGCTCAGGAGGACGCGCCGCAGAGGAACGGACGCAAGAACTCCAGCACCTCCACTTCCTCCAATGGGAGCCGGAAGAGCCTGGTGTACTCCGGGAGTCAGTGCAAGGCCTTCGTCACCATCCTGGTGGTGATCGGCACCTTCCTTGTGACGTGGGGGCCGTACGTGGGCGTGGTGTGTACGGAGGCCATGTTTGGAGCGGCCAGCGTCTCCCAGGGGCTGGAGACCCTGGTGGCCTGGCTCTCCTTCTGCAGCGCCGTCTGCCACCCGCTCATCTACGGCCTGTGGAACAAGACAGTGAGGAAGGAGATCTTGGGCATGTGCTTTGGAGACCGCTACTACAGGGAGTCGTTCGCGACTCGTCCCAGAACGTCACGGCTCTTCAGCATCTCCAACAGAATCACAGGTCAGAGGATGCTCTGTGACTCGCCAACGTGGACTCTTCTGGGGCCAGAAGCAGCTGATGAAATGTGCACTTTGTTCCCTCCAGATTTGGGAATGTCTCCTCACCTGACGGCCATGTTGGTGGGGGGCGGCCACGTGCTGGTGCCGGAGAGCAGCACCGGAGACACGGGCTTCAGCTTCACACAGGACTCCTGTCAGTGACCGTTCGCCTAGGACACGCCACGAGTCAACAACTTCACTGACAGTGTTTATCTGGATCCTCAGGTACCGACGTCATGCTCCTGGAGAACTTCTCCACAGACGGCTCCTCCCACCCTCAGTGTCACGGGAATCCCGGCGGGAAGAGGAGGAGCTCCGTCACCTTCGAGGACCAGGTGGAACATTCCAAAGGTGCTTGTCATTTCTGCCGCTCTTTGTTAGGAGGAACCCACAGATCCTTCAATAAAAATTCTCCTCTTCTTCACAGCCGAAAACACGTCTTCAGTCCAGGTCCACGCTGGAGCCGACAAGTCTCTGGAGACCTTCGCCGCCTCTTTAGCCAAGTCTATAGAGAGCGACGCCAAACTGGCGCTGTTTGGGGACCAGCCGCTTCCCACGGGACTCTTCACCTCCCGGTCCGTGTCCAGACCCAGGTACCTGGACGGCCAGAGACTCAGGCTGGAGAGCATCGACGAAGGGATCGTCAAAGACGACCGTGATGAAGAGGACGAGCAGAACCGACATGAGAAACTTCACTCAGGTTCCTGAAGGTTCCATCGCTTCTGAAAACGTTTGGTACCACTTCACTTGGTCCGCTTTCATTTCATGTCACCCCAGTTGTGTTGAGTGACCACTGGGATCAGGTGTTGTGTGGGATGGAGGAGAATCAGTTCAGAGGTTCTGCCAGCAGGTTCAGACTGCTTCCAAAGAGAGGGCAGCCTGAGAAGAAGCTGCTACAACCTCAAGTTAAAAAGACTTTCAATTGCGATTTAAGTGAAACGATGAAGCTGCTTTTACTCCAGAATGACAGCATCAGCAAGTCGCTGTCCATACAGTTCTATCTGAAGGCATCAGCGTCCTGATCTTTGACTGAAGATGCTGCTTCCACTTATCTCGACTCTGGTACCTTTAACTAAAAGGTACAACACAGCAGAGTCACTTTCAATATGGTTGGAGCCACAACTGTTGAAGACCAGGTGGTTCTGAGGCTTCAATACGCCCAGTTTCAAGCTTCAGTATTGATGAAGTTGACGTTAGTGTCACGGGTGGACTCTGGAACAGGTTCGCAGATCCTGAACCAGTTAGTGTTGAGCAGTGCGCTGATGTATTTGTCAAAATAAAACCAACCTAATTTGTTTATTTGTTCATTTCAGGTTGGTTTCGTTTTGAAAAATTGTTACTGAGCTGAAAATGTTATTTCCAACATTCACAGGTCCTCGAGTCTCCTCTTGTGAGTCTGGGTGAAGTTGTGAAAGGTCGTCATGTTTTTTCCATCGTGGTCTTTAGTTTCCTTCAGCGGTACATGTGGCTGAGCGCAGTCGCACCGTAGTCTTACCTCGCGTGTTATTGCTCCTTTTGTAAGACGTTTATTATTATTATGACGTGTATTATATAGCTTGTTTGGAATCTATTTTGTCATTTCCAAATAAAAAAAAAATCGACTGCTGTATGTTTCAGACGACCTCTTTAAAATGCCGTGAAAGTTTATTCTTTTTTTTTTTTTTCCAAATCTTGTAAAAGTTTAATTTATTATCGTACAAGGTTTGGGGGAGAAGACTTTTTTTTTTCCATCCCCTTCAAAAAAAAAAAACTGAAAACATCTTAAAGCAAGGTCTGTTAACATGCACGAGTGTCGCGACAGCTCCTCACTATTGCATTAGAAATGTAAAATGTAACACTGAAAGACGCTCTCGAACAGAAATATTGCACTTCACCAGCCGCCTCTTCTGCCGGGCCACGCGGGATGCAGTCACCCTCACACGACAAACACACATCAGTAAGAAAGTCTGTTTAAAAAAACACAGCGGGGACTAGAAATGTAACCAGCTTCCAAGAAAAAAAGAAAAAGTCCTCCTCACTCGGATCTCGTTTCTCAAGTGCTTGTGAACAGGACGAAGAAAAGACAAACTGAAAGGAAAACACCCGTGATTACTGCTCGTCCTCGTTCTCCTGACCGGACCCTTCCGAGCGATCCCCTTCAAGACGGTCTGGCAACAGGAAAAAGAAGAGTGAGCATTTCAGAGACAGGTCAAACATGACACCAATGAAAAATGTTTTGTAAAAAAAAAAGAAAGATTCAGATTTCCCAAGTTCCTTCTGAAAACCAATTTTGCTCCTATATGGAAGGGTTTCCCAGAGATCTAACGCTGTACACAGCTCAGACAAAAAAAATTGTTCCAAGTACCACATTAATTATGGATAAACGTTATGTCGTGGGGAACAGTTTTCAGTGCTTCACAATGTGACGGACGGAAATATAAAGTTTAAACTTTTTGAATTGACTCTAGCCAAAACACAAATCGCCCTCCTTCACTAATACCACTCAGTGTGGGTCACGAGATCAACTAACCCTGGTGCTTTAAGACCCATTTTGGATCCGGATCTAGACAGAGACTTCTGTCCGTGCTCTGCGCTCATGTCCTCCGTATTTCTGCACGTTTCCACAAAGCTTACAGATACAGACCAAAGAGAGCAGAACCACCAGAAACAATGGGGGACAGTGTTGCTGTTGCTACCCGATACGTAGCTATAATGAGATACGAAGAAGACAAAACAATGGCAAAAGTTCTCCGACCTCCAGTCGCAGTACATTTATCGTTGTTTTCCTCTTTTGTGCAAGAGGTACATGATCTATACTTCTTCCACAGTCGCCATGTTTGTCGTCATAAACGTTTGACTCTGAGCTGCTCCCCCTGGTGGATATATTGGCGAACAGCAATAGAACGCATGGAAGCATGTGATCAGTGACGTTTGAAAAGGACAGGTGCAGTTTCATATACAAAGAGTGCATAACAGATCCTTTAAATATTTTCAAGCTCCTGGGCCACAAACTACACCACAAAATAACTTGGTGGGCCAGATTTGGCCCCCAGGCCTTGTGTTTGACAAAAGTGGTGCAACAGCAGTGCAAAAGAGGTCGCAATAGGGTGTGGATTTGTGTCGCCATCTCATTTGCAACTTCCTTCAACGGGACGGATCCGGCACGCCCGTGACTGGAAGTGACTTCTCTGAGCGTCTGTGCCTGACAGGAAGTGACTTCTCTGAGCGTCTGTGCCTGACAGGAAGTGACTTCTCTGAGCGTCTGCGCCTGACAGGAAGTGACTTCTCTGAGCGTCTGTACACTGACAGGAAGTGACTTCTCTGAGCGTCTGCACCTGACAGGAAGTGACTTCTCTGAGCGTCTGTACCTGACAGGAAGTGACTTCTCTGAGCGTCTGCGCCTGACAGCAAGTGACTTCTCTGAGCGTCTGCGCCTGACAGGAAGTGACCTCTCTGAGCGTCTGCGCCTGACAGGAAGTGACTTCTCTGAGCGTCTGCGCCTGACAGGAAGTGACTTCTCTGAGCGTCTGCGCCTGACAGGAAGTGACTTCTCTGAGCGTCTGCGCCTGACAGCAAGTGACTTCTCTGAGCGTCTGCGCCTGACAGCAAGTGACTTCTCTGAGCGTCTGTGCCTGACAGGAAGTGACTTCTCTGAGCGTCTGAGCCTGACAGGAAGTGACTTCTCTGAGCGTCTGTGCCTGACAGGAAGTGACCTCTCTGAGCGTCTGTGCCTGACAGGAAGTGACTTCTCTGAGCGTCTGCGCCTGACAGGAAGTGACTTCTCTGAGCGTCTGCGCCTGACAGCAAGTGACTTCTCTGAGCGTCTGCGCCTGACAGGAAGTGACCTCTCTGAGCGTCTGCGCCTGACAGGAAGTGACTTCTCTGAGCGTCTGCGCCTGACAGGAAGTGACTTCTCTGAGCGTCTGCGACTGACAGGAAGTGACTTCTCTGAGCGTCTGCGCCTGACAGCAAGTGACTTCTCTGAGCGTCTGCGCCTGACAGCAAGTGACTTCTCTGAGCGTCTGTGCCTGACAGGAAGTGACCTCTCTGAGCGTCTGAGCCTGACAGGAAGTGACTTCTCTGAGCGTCTGTGCCTGACAGGAAGTGACCTCTCTGAGCGTCTGTGCCTGACAGGAAGTGACTTCTCTGAGCGTCTGCGCCTGACAGGAAGTGACTTCTCTGAGCGTCTGCGCCTGACAGGAAGTGACTTCTCTGAGCGTCTGTGCCTGACAGGAAGTGACCTCTCTGAGCGTCAGTACCTGATCTGATGTTATTCAGGGAGGCCAACATCCGCAGCATGAACGACGCCGGGACGGTGATGGTGTTCCGGGTCTCCTCCAGCATCAGCTCGTTCCTGGTGATGACCTGGAAAACAAGGGTCACCTTAGTGACAGCTCAAATTTCACGATGAAGCCTGTCCCTCCATGTCCCATACTGCACTGCAACAGTTACCACTAAAACAAATTTGAAGATGACTTCTCATTGTTTCAATATCAATGAAGAGCGGACACAATGAGGAACTAGGACACATTACGAAAAAGAAAGCAACATTTCTGGCTCATCTCACCTCGTCTGCCAGCACTCGGTTGAAGGAGGGCGACTCCTCCAGCGGAGACCAGATCTTGATGTCGTAGTCGATCCCAGAAGAGGCCAAAACTGGAAGAAACACAGAGTCATGTGAGGACCACGGTCCGCGGACACGGAGAGCTGGAAGGGCAGTGGGGCTCACTGGGGTCGAAGGGGTGCGGCTGCAGACAGTTGACCACGTGGTTGTCGGCCTCCAGCAGCATGAGGTGCTCGGCGCTGTGTCGGTCCCAGATGAAGATGTGACCGCAGTCAGAGCCGCTCATCACGAAGTTGTTACCCCAGAAACACGACTCCTTTATCTGACAACGGACAGCAGAAGACTGGTGACATCTGGCAGGACACCATCATTCCACCAACTCTCAGGGTCCTGGGTCGCACCATCGTCCTGGAGTTGCGGTGACCTTTGTAGACCATTTTGACCGACGGCCTCCTGATGTTCTGCGTCTCACTCTCCTCCAGCTCGCGCCTCTCTTTCCTCCTGCGAAACAGCTCCTTGATCCGAGCAGCTGCCGAGCGTCTGCAGGACACGAGGACGTTGAGTGAAGACCAAGCGAACGCGTCCAACACCTCATGCACCGTCCTCTGCAGCATTTTCCATTAGTCAGCAAAATCCAAACAAAAGTCCCATTCTCCCATTAACCCTTTAACTACTGCACCAGGGTTTACTGTCGCCATGTATGTTTTGATTATAGTTTCATTTCTTCAATACATTCTTATTATTTCAGTCTAAAAATATATTATATACAGAGATACATAGTTTCATATTATTGGAGTACACTTTTATATTTTCTTCATGTATCATATCTTTAATCATAGTTTATTCATTCATTTAAAAATACTTAGATATATACACACGGGTTAAAAAAAATTAAATGATCTTTTTTAAATATATAAATATAAATATATATATATACACGTCCACCGAAGAGCAGAGCTTGTTCAGGTAACTTGCTCAGGCTTCAGGTTGCACAAGCAGTTAAAGGGTCAAGATCAAGTTTCATGCTCTGTAACTGCACTGTGACACAAACTCATTGAGAATTCTCACACAAGCATCCTGTCAACAGCCACATGCCTGATGCCAGAAACCAAGTAGACTTTCTCAAAGCTAAAGCATTCTGAAACAGTGAGAGCGGCAGGGTGGGAGGCCATCACATGGTCGATGCTCTTGTATCCTTTAATAAACTCTCCATTCAGATTCTTGACTGTTTTTTTCCTTCAAATCTCCAACGATTGTGGGAGCAGACGTGTACATCAGCCAGTGACAATCACGTAGAACAAGTGTCTGGCAACCGTCTGGTGTCAGTGAGGTCCGTGCTGTGGTTAGTTCAGAGGGTGTTAGTCACTTCTGTGGTCAACAAGCAGCACAAGGCGGTGCGTTTGAGCTGCAAGTCACACCAAGCCGTTACCTTATCATCCTATCTCCAACTGCTGATCCTCGGGAATTTACTCTACATTTGCATAGTGAGACAGTTGGCATCACAAAGAAGGTCCCAGAACATCCAGCACCAGTGTTGCCTCGGCGGCGGCGACCCACCTCTGTCCCTGGCCTCTGAACCTGTTGGAGATGATGGGATCGTCGTCGCTGTCGTCCGAGTCCTGGTTCCCTCTGGCAGGCTGGCTGGGCGCCGCGTCGCCCTGCGGCTCCGCTGGAGGCTCCTGTCTCCGGCAGCTTCCTGGAGCCTCCTCCACGGTGTCCAGCTGGATTCGCTCCCTGCTGCAGCTCTCTGTCGCGCCATCTTCCGGGCGGGACGTCGAAGGTCCTCCGGCCTCATTAGAGCAGGAGGCGTCACAGTGAGGGGCGGTGGAGGATTCCTCTCCACTTTGCTGCACTGATTTGGAGGTTTCTGACACAGGAAATAACATTTCAGCAGCTAGTAACAGAAACATTTCTATAAGCAAGTAAGTACCAAACCTTGCTCTGCTGCCGCAGTGATTGTTGAGGGACCTTCGGTGCTGGCGGCAGAGGCTTCCGATGACTTCACAGCTCCACTGCCCCTAGAGCTGGACGTGCTGCTGCTCCTGTCAACGTACACAGGAATACGCCTTGAATTCAGTCAGTGGAGCGGTGCGTATACGTCTGTACCGAGGGAGGGCAAGTACACTGAGGGCCACTAAGGCTGTGTCCCATTTCTCACCCTAACACTTGGTTTTGTGCGTTCACTTGGAAGTATAGTGTGTCCCAATACTCCTAAGATCGAGGGCACTCGCCGTTCACCACTTGAAATGATCCCTTCAAACCCAGGGAGCTCCGGAGCTGACTTGAAACCAAGTGAGAATATGAAGTGTGGATAGAGTTCCAGGATACAATGTTGGATAGGGCAACAGGGACATTTTAGTAACAAGACCTTGTTGACTTTCTCTGGTATCACACGTTAGCGACCCAAATGGTCGACCGTGTCTGACAACATGAACAATACAACATGTATGTATGTTTTCTTCTTAACAAACAACAGTGGGCTAGCATCCAGGCTAACGTTAGCATCCTCATGCCTCTAACAGATCTATCACCGCAACATAGCAGTGAAGCCGGCTCTGGCTCCGCCCATTTCTCCTCCGTTGGTTCACCAAACCAAATGAGATGATCAGCACCGATGCAAGAGATTGCAAAAACGTTGTAGCTGGCATTTACTAAACGTCTCCAACACTGGATATGCAGGAAACAAAACACAGCACGGCAGCCAAGGACACGTACGCGTGACGTCATGAAGTATTGTCCTAATTCCTAGGGACGTCAATCACTTCACTTGGTGGTCGGAGGGCACTTCATAGTGGAGGGCACTTAAAACCAAGTGCTAGTGTTAAGGTGAGAAATGGGACACAGTCTTAGACACATGCACAAAAGGGAAAGGGTAAAAAATGTAGCCTAAGTATTACTAATAAAAAAGGAGAGGAAAGGAGAAAATGTAATATATTTTAGTATACTTTATTTTATGGTACAGTCAAAGACTCTCACTGTCATAACCATAACTGTCTTGGCAACAGAATTAATTCATGACAAACTATCAATAGCGATAGAACAAGAAAAACAAGAATTAAAAACAGTTTTGCTCTGTCTAGCCAGGATATATAAATCGCCTCACTCACCACTCATCGGTGAAATTCAACCTGATGGTGCTGGTAGTGGTTCCTTCCGAGCTGTAATGCAGACTCAGCACCGGTTCTGCGGCGGAGGGGCGGCTGGTTCCAGCGGAGGTAGAGGGGGCGGAGCTGCTACTGCTGCTGGCCGGCACGGGCACGGCCGAGGCGGGTGACTCTGAAGGTCCTCCTGAGGGGGGAGAACACTCGGTCAGCGACTGTGACTCGGAAACAAATAACGAGGAACGCTGCACAGACTCAAGTCAAGCCACTGCAAACGCCATCCACACATCCAAGTAGAAAGACAAAACTCTTGATTTCAGTGCAAATAACATGGAACCATAGCAGCAAATGGGCCTCTTCCATCTTCAAACATCATTTTTACAAGGCTCTACCAGGTCCAAGATGGCCGCCACCACCTGTCTGTGTTTTGTGGTTTATAAAACTTCCTCCCTTAGATAATTGGAGATCATTACAAACATGTTGAACATGAACAAATGAATGTATTTTTTGTCACTGCGGTCAACAAGGGTGAAGAAGAGAGAGCAGACAGGAGGTTGTGTGTTTCAGGACGCACCCTGCTGCTCATCGAGTGTCATGGATCCCAGCTGTTTGTTAACCACGGACGAAGGGGAACCTGGAACACACATAAACAACACTGACTGAACACTGGACATGCAGGTCGAGCTCAAGATCAGACTGAGTCTCAGAGCAAAGCGGGTTCTGAACAGCCAATGAGTGTGAACAGACTCCTCACACCTGCAGCTGCTTTCATGAGGTTAGTTGCACAACACATGCACAACAGGCTGCTCTTTTGGGTCAGGAAACTGTTGGGTCCGTTTCATGTGCATTCAAAGGTGTCAAGATGAATTCAAAAGAATCAACAATGTAAACTGCAGTCTTGTGATTTTGCCTAAATTCCGGACTATGGGGCACATCAGTCAGTGGTGCACCCGGCTTAAAAATGCATGAAGATCACTTCTAAGCTAGTTTGGAAAACAGGCTACAACATCGAGTCTGACTCGTGAAAGTCTCCACAAGTGACATCACAGAGAGCTGAAGACATCACTCAAACTCTTGAAGGAGCCAGGCTAGCTGGGGGACAGGCATCATCAACCTATCATTTCTAAACATTTCTTGTCAGGAAAATATTATTGATGCATCATGTCTCAACTAGAATGCATTTTGCTCATTACTGGACGATACAAACAAAGGAATTTGCATGATGAAAAACAATACCAGAGCCACTAGTAAAAGGTTAATATTAAAAGGCATATATGCCACGCCAAATGTGCCTTATAGTGTTTTCCTCAACAGTCTGTCACAGATCGACGCACAAGACCCAGGTCTCATACTAAAAAAATCCTTAGCATTTGCGAGAAGAAATGTAGCTTCCAAGTGTGGAAGAGACGACCTAGGGTCAGAGCAAATGGTTGGTTGAAAGTGAGGTTAGTGTAGAACTGTGGCTTTAAATGTAAAACAAGAATGAAATTTGAATGAAATTTGTGCTGGATCTAGAGACTAGAGATAATGGAGAGCCCATTAAAAGTGAAGTAAAAGCACCATTCGTTTCTGAACCTGTGGGGTGTAGAAGAGGAGGATGGTATATTAGAAGGAGCAAAGCACACAGTGCATCATTTGGGAATCTAGAGGTGAGAATGATGCTGGGATTAGTGGTGACTTCCTGCTGCTCCTGGATGTTACATGTACATGGAGATCACTGGGGAGGGAACCAGGCAGCAAAGGGGGAGTCAATAACCTGTCTGGGGTTGTGGCTCTGAGGCAGTGGCTCTTTGAGATCGTCTCTCGGGGGTGGAAAGGGAAGAGGCAGCGGCCGCTCGCCGACCCTGTCCTGGGGGGTCGGCCAGCCGGAGCAGCCTCTGCAAACGTCTACAAACTAAACTGATAGGCAGCCGATGAGGGCCGTACTCTAGCAAAGAGGAAAGGAGGAGAGGGAGCCATGTTAGGACGAGTCAGAGGAGAATGAGAAGCGAGTTATAAAGGATGGCGGGAAGCTGAGTGAAAGATGTGAGGCAGCGTGAGCCTTGAGAGAAAACTCACCGGAAAGCACAGGCTCTGAGGTGGGCACGGTTGGGTTAGACGTCCCGGGCCTTTCAGCCAGACTCCTCTGATCCGAGTCAGAAGAGGCGGCGACAGCAGAGGTGGATGGGGTGCTGGACGTGTCGGCCGTTAAAGAGTCCGAGGGCGGACTCTCAGTGGATGTAGCGCCTATTGATCCAGGTGCAGACTCCTGGGCAGTTGGAGCCGACGGACTCGGTGGTGCCGCCAGGGCGGCATCGGTCTGCTGGCCCAAGGTGACGGCAGGGAGAGTGGGAATATTTGGACGAATTGCGGTGCCTAGAATCAAGGAGGAACAGAATGTGCGTGGTGCCTCTGGGATGCCACTTCACCGGGACTCTACCTCGGGGTCGGGTCTGCGGCTGTGCTCCTCTGCTGTTCTGTGCTTCACCGGCCTCCTCGAACCAACGCGACAACATGTCAGACATCCTCTGCATCAGGGACACATTCGGGCTCTGCTCACCTGCAGGACCAAAGGCAGTGAATATGATCATCTATTCTACTAAACAGCCAAGTTAAAGAGCATCTTAGATAATCACCCTTTATTCTCATATTCATATTTTTACATATTATACCATATTTTTACTCCACAATAATCGTGCCCACACTGTGATTTTTTTTATTTACCCCAATATTATTGCCCAACGTGGATTTCATCTACCTAGTTGTTACCAATATTCCGACTGTAACGACCAGAATCGGACAGCAGATGACGGTAGCAATAAGGAACTCCCATAACACACAGAACAGGTGAAGAATGAACCAGAAAAAAATGCTTTGCCAACAGACACATGAAAGTCAATTTATTATAGTGAGTCAATTGTGCGTTGCATTTTATATAGACAAGTTTTTCAGTATGTGCTTGTTTTCAACCGGAACTAGTCACGTGACCGTCGGAAAACTCAAAGAAATGAACCTACCTAGAAGGTGGTGCTCTCAGCTATTTTTATGAAACACTTCTAAGCTGAGAGCGCCACCTACTGAGCGCTGTAAATAATGACACTGCTTCATAAGGCCTCATCAGCCCATCACTAGTTCCAACCAACCCTGGGTGCTTCATTGAAATATGCCTGGGAGCTGATCTGTTTACAAAGGAACAGACGAAAAAATGCCTGAAACACAACCTGGACGGGTCAAAAACAAGTGCAAACTCTTCACTAACAAAATGTAGGTTAGTCAAAAAATAACTACATTAAAAATGCAACTGTGAAGACTCGAGCATCAAAACTTTTAGGACTAATCTTTCATTCTCAGTGGACACAACTCGATCACGTGTGTGTGCTTGTCGTTGGGCAGGCCTCATTAAAAGCAAATATGTTGTGGTGCCGCCAGCTGCTGTGACCTCACCATCTCTCTCCCGCTCGCTCTCGGGCCGAGCTCGGGGTCCGGTGTCTGACCAGTCCCCTCGCAGACGCAGGCGCTTCACAGGAGGCTGCCTCAGCTGTGGAAACACACGCAGGGAAAGATTAGCAGTGTGCCAGTCAAAAATAGCTCAGCTGCCACAGTCAAACACTGCTCAACTGTCAGTATCTCTCACAGCGACCCCCCCCCCTACTCTCCATCCTCTGCCCCACTTAAGTGCAGCACCACCACACTGCACCTTCACTTTCCAGTTCCTCTCTTATCTCTGTGGTGCGGGTGGCTAAAAGCCGGAAACAGTGATCAGTGGTCCCTGGGGAAGTCTGCTTTAATTCCTGAATGTCACCAGGTCTGGATAAGCAGTGACAAGTGGAATCTAATCTGAAAGGACTCGTGCAACATGTGAGAGCGAGACGTGGGTACTTTTTCTCCTCCGTGCCACCAGTTCAGCCGAGCTATTTTAAAAGTTGGAGAATCACAGGCTGCATCAGCTGCTGTATTTGGAAAGGAATGTATGCGGTGGTCTGTAGCGCTTTGAAGAACTGGCACCATGATCGAGCACATTCAGTTTGGATGAGATACGTTGGTCCATCTGGGGTCAAACATCTGTGAGGGGTCATGCATACGGTTGGTTCAGCTCTCCATACCCTTTACATACACAACATTTAAGCCATGGCCAAGCTGCATAGTCAGAGGGGATCCAAAATATCTTGTTGTCATGGAAACGCTTTATCTACATTCTCTTTTAAAACAGTGTTCTGCTAGCATTGTCTATAAAAGCCCACATAGAACTGCTTTCAGATAAAGTTAAAACACCAGAATAAACTACACATTCCAATCCAATAGAAATATCACTGCCATCAATTTATTTATTATCGCATATTTGTGTTTTAATATTGAAGCTAATGAAACATAAACATTAAATATTACCCACCCATACACACCTTTATATAAAATAGAAACACCACACACATCTTTCTTCAACAGAAACGTAACATATAGTAACAGGCCATCAAAACATCCATCATTCATCTCAATATAATTGTTGAAATTGCACAATACTAATGCTTGCCTGTGACCAGGAGCATTATCAATGAATCAATCTATTACATGATAATAGTGAACTTCGTGAGGAGCGATGCAAGATAAGTAGTTATCAAGGGGGGAAAAAAGACTTATATTTTAGCTTCAAACCTAATGAGCGAGGTCAGTCTGACAATATGGACAAGCAAGTTTGTCAAATCAAAGTAGAGCCAAAATATAACAACCAGGTTTCTATCAAGCACAATTTTCACCTTAAAGAGACAAAATCCATTTTGTTTTAATTACTGTTTTTTTTTAGCGTGAATGAACTTGGTGAATTTACACTATTTTTTAAATAATTTTGACATTTTTAGATGATGTTATTAAAAATACTAGTTCAGTTGATTGCATTTGAAAGGGTATATTTACAGTATTATGATACAATATAGTTGCATTTGTGGTTAATTTGGTCTCAAAATAATGTCGACAACGATATTGTTTAACTGTGATGATACAGCATAGACAGGCCAGAAAAGACGTCACCCATTCAGGAAATTTAAAACAAAGGAACATTCTATAACATCCATTAAAAAAATCTATGAAAATCTTTCAATAAGCAGAATAAAGATAAAACAATAAGGTCCATGAGTACATTTGAGAATTTAAACAAAAACAAAGCTCATAACTTTGTAGTGCTGATAACTATTTTAAAGATTTATACAAACCTCTGAAACTAAGCTTATTAAACATCATTGTTTTTTAACTGGACGAGCAAAATCACATGTGCCAAAAAACTGCAGAAACAAAGAAAATCTGAGGGAATTCAGACGACTCACCTCCTCCCTCCGCTCCTCCGACGGCCCCTTCAACTCCCTGGCCTGGTCATCTTTGGGATCAAAAAGGTAGATGTAGTCTGAGGAGTAGCTGACCAGCACCTCTTGACCGTCCTCGCTGTAGCAGAGGGACGTGACTCGACACGACTTGTTGGAGAGGTGATCGGGAACGAATCTGACGCACATGCCGGTCGTCCCGCGGCCCATGTAGTTACCTGGCGGGATTATAGAGCGGCATTGAGAGGGTGAGGGGTTCTATTCCCAAAAGTGCTTGACATTATTTACCCGTGGCTCTGGTGCCCAGCATGCGTCTGTCGTAGATCCGCACTGAGCTGTCGGAGCAGCCCACTGCCAGGTAGTAGGGCACCAGCGGAGAGATGGCTATGGAGGTTGCTGCTCTCCGACAGTTTATCAAAATATCCTGTGGGGAAAAAAAAACAGATTCTTAACATGTATTCAAATAAATAACACCTGAAATGGTGCTGTGTAACAACATACATCTTTGCAATCTTCTTTTGTGCAGCTAGTTTTGGTGCGGAGGTCAAACCACCGCACTGTGCCGTCCTCCCCACAGGACAGAAAGGTGTAGGGGTCATTTGGTACCGTCATAATCTGAGGACAAAAAAGAAGGCTGGGTTTCGAGACTTGAGGTGCTGTGGCGGTGACGAGACTGTGCGGGACGTCTCCGACCTCATAAGCAGTTCCGTAATGGCAGGTGAACTGACACTGTCGGTTGTGGTCGGCACTCTTCTCTGTGTTGGTGTAGAAGATGATGCCGTCTCCGGAGCAGGACACAATCTCCTGGTCGTTTGTGTGAGGCATGAACTTTGCGCTGAAGATGTTCGCCCGGTGTCCAGATCGTATAGAGACTTTGACCTTAAAAAAACAAACAAAAAGACAGAACGAGAATACGGTTCAGAAAAAAAGAGTGGACTTTAATCAAAGCTATCATCATGTTTTTAAGGTGACAGGTACCTTTTTGTTGTAAGGGTTTGTAATGGCCAAAAAGGTGTCATCCGACCCCGACAGGATGTATTCTCCCGTGTCATTCCATGATATTGTGTTGACCTGAGTTCAGTAAGACAATAAGAAAAGCACAATTATTAGATGGAAAAAAGACATGTTTACAAACTTTTCTGACTAAAGAAGAAATCTTTTCTCTCAAATTGCATCGGCTAAAAAGTGAAAAATAACACCAGAAACTGCACTCGAGACATAGATTTTATCCCTCTGAGAATCACCTGGTTTTCAACTGCTCTGTTGTGGTATTTTGAATAAAAAAGCAGATAGGAATTCCACTCGAAGAAATCAGTGCATAACTAAAAATGTTTCGACATACATATATTTTATTCAGAAGGGAAAATATGTTGTGGCTTTAATGCTGCAACTACACAATACATGGATTTATTTTGGTCTGAGGGAATGTGGGAGAGAATTGCACGAGCTGTTTCCTTTTTTTCTTTTTTGGTGGAGACAGCAGCCCTATAGTGTGACAGAGGACGCATGACTGATATCTGAGCATTGGATTTCTAACAGAAGCCAGCTGGGCCCTGGTCAAAGATCTTCTTTCGGTTGGACTTCCTTTTTTTATTTAGGAAACACATGCTGGTACTTACACAGCCATCGTGCACATTCAGTGTCGATTCAAGTTTGAGCTTCTGGACGAATTCTCTTCTACCTGTGGAACAAAACATAGTTGCAGCTTAATGAAAACATGGTGGCATGCCACACAGTAGACTCACAAAAACTGAATTCACAATTTAAAATGGTTGTTTATCATGTGTAGAAATACGTGTATTTCCATTGGTTTTCCCATCGACTTTAAAAAGCAAGTGAGAGGTCCTATTTCAACCGTTCCTCTCCGCCTCTCCTTTTGAGCCACATTATAGCTTAAAGAGCTTCAACACTACCATCCACTGCAGCCAGGGATAATGTCATGTCACACAATGACAGGCTAAAAAGAGAAGTGACTAACCTATCGTGGCACTTCCTATACCTAGAGCACTGCTATATCTTCATCCAGCGACTTATCTCTGCTCTGCACCGGACAGAATCAGATTTATTTCTCCATTATGCTGTGTTATCAGTTGAACAGGACAAGGCTCGATTTAGCAGATGCTTTAAATAAAAATAGTTCCTGGAGCTTTATGTTTCTTTTCAAGAGGTTGAAAAATAGGTTTTAAAATTTTTATTTTATTATGAATTGTTCACAACCAATGTAACTGCACCTAGTTTTCGGCGAGAAAGGAGAGGTCACCAGAATAGTTTTGGCTTTACCCCTGTGTGGTATTATAGGTGTTTGTTTACACCCCGCCAAGATGCACACTCATGCTGCAGCTACTAACTAGGTGGGAAAGCACAGTTGGGGGTTTTTATCCGCAGGCAGGGACTTAAACCTCAATCAGGGTGTAACTAACCCTTTAGGCATGGATTTACAAGTGCAACCACATTGTTAAAATGAGGCAGTGGCACATCTTATTTTCAGAGGGAAAAAGATTATATAAAAAATGAACATAATAACTAATAATAAAACAAACCACGGCAAATATTACTTACTATTTAAATTTTAATCTATTTTATTGCTCTGCATTCGTGTTTTGGCAACAAAACAGCAGCATCTGGTGAACAAATAAAAAAGAAATATCGCGTTGCATATGACCTTAATTGCGGAGAGGAGTAAACATCAGCTCAGCTCTATTTATACTTCCCGTGTGGACGTGACCACGGCTGGAGCGAGGCTTTTTATGCTATAAAGCAACAGCATTATTGACGAGTTCCACTCACCTAAATAGTTGGTCCTGATCGTGTTCGGTTCGCTGTGTCCAATTAACCGTTTATTGACATCCCATACGAGGTTGGAGCAGGACATGGTGATCTTTAATTGACACTAACATTGAAACTAAGCTAACCGAACCGCTGATGTCGCCTATTTATCCACCGTTGCTGCGGAGCTGCTGCGAGCAACGGACAACTGTCTGCCGCTGACGACGCTAGCTAGCTCCGGTGCTGCGGGCTGCCATCGCGGTAGCTTCTCCCAGGACGCCGCTGGGTCTCCTCTCTCTCCGTCTGAGGCGCTAACTTCTCGCCTGGCTGGTCTTTCCCAGCTCCTCCGTGACAGGGGGCAGACTGGCCACTGACACTTGACTGACACTGACCAGCTACGTCAAAACAACGCGAGAGACGTCGTCTTTTTTTCTGCGGTTGACAAACAAAGAAACGACGAAACAGCGCCACCAGCTGGAAAGGAGTTGAGCTGAAGTCGTTGAGATGCTATTTTTTAGTACGTTTATCAGAATCGGAATCAGAATTAGAATAGAATTTATTGCCATGGTCAGTGGGGGTTCAGCAACTAGGAAATAAAATAAAAATAAAATAAAATAACAAAGGCTAGTCACAATATCAGAATCCAAACCGCTGCCGACGTGGAGCGACAGTTAAAAGCAATTTATTAAATACGCTAGTATTTTGCTTTTTTATGTATATGATTAGTTGTATTAATCAATGCAGCACTAGTGAATATATGGAACTAAAGCAGTGGTTTATATAGGGATAGATGAAGAAATACAAGAATGAAACCATCTAGACGAAATAAATAAGTATGAATGAACACGTGCTTCAAGGTCATGGGTACATTGGATGATGGGCTGAAATGATGAAAGTGAAGTCAGACAGTGTTTTCTTATTCGTTTAAAGCAGATATGATGTTTATTCAGCGACTGCCTTTGCAAAGATTGGAGTCAGCCAGGTGGATAAATTGAGGACACGCTGAGGTATGATGATACTACTTTAGAAAAATACAGTTTTCCCTTCGCATCTGGAAAGAAAAAGAACATTTAATACTGAATCACGTAAGTGCAGTTCCTGCTTCTGGCTCCTCATGACGCTACTGGTGGTCACGGTTTATAGTACTCAGACTGACCAGCAGATGGCGATGTACTCTCAAATCCCGCTCTGCCCATAGAGAAGAAGAAGAAGCCCCGCCCCTGTCGGCGGAAAGTCACCTCCTCACGGTGGTCAGCAGCCGCACCAGCTCACAACAATCGGACAAGGTCGACAGTCGTGAAGTAGCAGCGCCTCCGGGGGAAGCACCAACTGAAGTCGTAGTTATCTGTAACCACCGTACTCGCTATTCCCCCCCACCTCGCTGCTTCCAAACGAGCGTCTGGTCGACATTAGAGCGACGATCATGGCAGCGCTGCGAGCGTCCTACCACAGGATCCTCAACCGGATCGAGGACATCCTCCCGGCCAAACTGAGACCCCTGTACAACCACCCGGCAGGTAACTCGGCCCCTCATCGCCGTCCTCCCTGGATATGGATGGAGGGATGCTCGGACTGCGACATCCATTGTTTATGCTTTTACGACCGCGTTATAAATGCTATAGATTGTCTTATCGCTGAGCGACTGTAATCTGTTGGATTACAGCAGATAACTGGGAATGTTATCTGGTTTTTGCTTTGTATATGACGGATTAGGATTGGAATGGTGAGACTTATGACTGAATGTCCGCCTTCTGTTTGCCATCACACTTTGGTACCTTGGTGTCTTGATGACAACAAACGTATGACTTTGTTTTGGAAATATTGACTTCCTGTTGCAACAGTTCGATTTTTAGAACTTTTTTGTGTTATTTTAGTGTTTTATTTTACCCAAACAGAACTTGAAGTCTCTTAAATTCAGATTTCTAAACCCTATTTTCTGTGCATAGCTACAATAAGAAAAAAAAAGTTAATGGTTAACTAGAGTATGAAATTGAAGGACAACCACCTGCCATATAAGTATCATATATCTACGATCAAGTTTATGGGAGAAAACTTTCCCTGTTCTTTTCTGTCCGGCTCCCGTTTTTTTAGACGTCGTGAGGCGTCCAAGTCTCTGTTATAACGATACCCGACCTTGGCGGCGTGGTGTTAAGTTTAATCGCTGATCCATTAAAAAGATCTTTGGTTTAGTTACATCCTCGGGGATAGAGTTGTGCTTGAACCTTCTTATTGTAAACCATCAACCTGTGACTGCCTTTTGGCACTGACATAAAACCTGGATACAGTCACCTGGAGGGGGGTTGAATGTTCCACAGACAATGACTTGTAAAATATATAGGACCGTGCGGGACTTAGTGTGGTGTTTGATTTTGTGTTTAGTTATTTGTTCAGCATTCTTAAGTCAATATGGCGAAATGTTTCACCTGCAGAAGCCGAGGTTAAGTCACTGTAAACATGTAGTTTAGGGAGTGTTTACATAGCTTGTTGTGTTATGTATGTTGTGTGTTCACGATGGTGAACATGCGATTGTTAAATAAGTATAAATCACTATTGTTGTGATGTAGTGCCACAGATCTTTAGAAGGGTGTGAGCATATGCTATTTTGGTGACTTTGATAAACAATGTCAAGCTCTTCAAAATGCAAAGGAAGTGAGTGGAGTAGATGGAGGGATCAGATGGATGGAGGAGAAAGAGCAGCAGATGGAGACAGTGACCATCTTGAAAGCAGCCGGTGCCAAAGAATGAGCTACAAACTGTAGCTCAAAGGAAAGTGTAGAACAGGGCCCTGGTGTGGAAAGTAGTGACCCACATACTGATGTTTACCTCTATGTTTTCTTCTGTTCAGGTCCCAAGACCGTTTTCTTCTGGGCTCCGGTGTTCAAGTGGGTGAGTTGTCGCCTGACTTTTTAACAAGTTGGACTAGTTTCAGCTCCCCTGTGAGTGATGACGTCACAGCAGTCTTCCCCGCGTGTCAGCAGATAATAAATCCACGCGTCTGTACACAAACGATTTGGAGCCATGGTCATCATAAAGGACAGAACTTTGCCTGATGGAAATTAGACTAGACTCTCCACTGATGTTGAAACGATAGAAATCTATTGTAAATTTGGTTTATTTGCAAACTGACTTGAATTGTTCCAGACTGAAGTGCATTGAAGTTGATGTCTGTTAAAACTGGGTTTGTTTTGATTGTTTACAAGTGGCTGCATTTCAGGGTCTGGTTGCTGCCGGTTTGGCTGATATGACCCGCCCAGCTGAGAAACTCAGCACCTCCCAGTCTGCAGTTCTGACAGCCACAGGTGAGTTTCAATGTTTTTAATAATTCCGATTCATATCCAGGTGATCGCAGCTGATTCTGGAAAACCTTTTGGGATTTATTAAGATAAAAAATTACACACACTTCCAGCATTTCAGAAAGACCGGGAGAAACAAATGTTTCTATTTTGCACCTGATTCTGAGCCGTTGATGCTGTTAATGTCCTGTTAACACAGCACTTAAGACACCAGTTAGGTGAATCTTTTTGTTTCTTTCTGTTGATGTGTATGTTTTTGCATGGTTACATTCAATAGAAATTATTTTCATAATCTGTTTTGATGCAGATTTCTGCAACACTGGAGACCCACTGACCGTTTTGGCCGATCAACATAACAGTATAGAAGAGTAGATTATTTGAGGAAATGTTACATAATAATCCCAGACATTTTTTTAGGAAAGGCATATTTTCTTGGATTAAATTACAAACATGTATGCAGAGCAAAGAAAACATTTACTCTGCATTAGTTGCCCCTGACACCACAGGCAGGATAGACGTTATTATTTTTATATTTATATATATTTTATATTAAAAAAAAGATATGCATGTATGGAGGAAACAGATGGATTTCATGAACAAGGAACAATCCCCACAAAATGTGTATATTGAAATATCTCTGGTTTGTCAAGACAACTTTTGGTTCCTATACATTCTCAGGCTTAATAATAAAAATACATTAGTAATAATTAGAATTAAGATACAATAACAATAGAAGAAATAGGTAGAATTTCTATGAGAAATGTTTTTTTTCTGTGAAATTATTCGATTAGTGAATCATTTATGGAAAAAAAAATCCTGTATAACTTGCTCATCATTTTGAATGACGTTGAACAATTGTTAACTAACTTGACCGATCACCAAATCTAGCTTTATCAGTACTTCTCACTGAAGGCTCACTGTTAACCCCAGAATGGAATCGACCCAAAATGTTTGGCGCATGTTTTGTTGTGCTCTGACGTCGACGATCTATGCCAAAGGTTGTGTGCTGCTTTGTGTAATATTTTTCAAACCACTGCCGAAAACTAGACTCTGCTCCCCGGAGTGTGCGTAACCTTTGACCTTCTTCCTCCCCACTCACCCTTCCAGGTCTGATCTGGTCCAGATATTCTCTGGTCATCATCCCAAAGAACTGGAACCTCTTCGCTGTCAACTTCTTTGTGGGCAGCGCCGGGGCCTCGCAGCTCTACCGGATCTGGAGGTGCGTTACAAAGGTTTTATTGTGTCGTCGTATCAGACACTAATGTCAGTCAAGGATTAGCGCATGTGAGCAGCCCCTTGTCGGGAAGGTGTGAGTTAGAGATTAGTGTTGCAGTGTTTGTTCCACATGCCAACAAATATACAGCTCATCTGACTCGTCTTAAGTTGGATCTTTGTACTTGTAAAAATATTCCTTCATATATTCACCAGCCCAGTCTGCAGCCTGACAACACCACTGGTCTGAGCTAACAGGGCTCCACACTGGGTGTTTTGGCAGTGTCGGTGAAGGACATCTGAGGATTGATAGGGATGGATGGATGGATGAAAGACTCCTGGAAGTGTGATCCTAACCTAAACCTTTTCCGGCGGCAGGTACAAGCAGGAGCAGAAGGCCATCGCTGCGGCACAGTCTTGAAGTGGAAGACCTTGCGGCCTGAAAGGGAGACTCACTTGTCATCACCACATCGTCCCGCCGTTCTTGTTAACAACCATGCCATAACCACCACCATCATCATCATCATCATCATCATCATCAGCCTGCTCCCCTTCCCACCTCCCCCCTGACGGAACTGTGCACCTTCTCAAACATCCTCAGGGCTCAAGAGTGATGGTCAACAATGCACAAGTGCTGCCCTCTCAGCAGGTTGTACGATTGTACCTTCTGTAAACCCCTGTTTCACGCAGGTGAAGTTTTGTGCTTCTCTTCAATCAGCAGTAGCCATCATTACCTCATCCATTAATATCCAAAAATACTGATCAGGAATGTGTCTAAACAAAGAGTTTGTGATTTGGCTTTAATTCTTAACCAATCGTTGTGTGTTCTTTTCTCATATTTAACCTGTGCAGCTTTTCTGATGTTACATGAACGTTGATGTACCGAGCGACGGGTTGCAGCCAAACGGTCCGATGCCTCTGTGTTGTTCAGATGTTTATTTTGTTTTGCGTTGAGGAGTAGTGAGACGGTAGAACCCCCCTTCACTGGTAGCAATAACCCTGTTTTTAATATCACTTGCGGCTGACTGTTGGAAAAAAAAGGCACTTTGAGGTACAGTGGAAATGTAATGGCTCTGTGACTCTAATAAATAAAATTGAACACAGATTTGTGTGTTTTACTCGATGTGTGACAAGTGGAAGAAGGTGGAGAGGAAGGCCAAAGAGGAGATTGATGGAGGTGGTGAAGGGGGACATGAGGTCTGTAGGTTGGAGAGAAGAGGAAGCAGAGGACAGGGTGAGATGGAGGAAAAGACTCTGACCTTGTTTTACACTTTATGCTCCAAAACTCATCTAAGCTTCTTGTTCTTTCTGTAATGTGTAGATTGACGAAGACGTCCAGGGTGTTGTCCTTTAGCTCAGCTCTTTTTTTATGGAATAGATGCATCAGAGGTCCATCCTTGCCTTACTCATGTTGATCTGCTCCAGCAATTTTAATGCCACTACTTCTCAGGGCCTCTTCACTTCAGCTGCTGCCTCCGCGACACAGCCAACTGTTTTATTCGATTTATATTCCGTAGCAAAGCACAGTTTTAAACATCATTTTTTATTTGAACTAGCTTTTACATTTGATAAGACTGGTGGATTGTGTGTCCATTCAAAGCAGAATTTTCCCTCGTCTTCGATGATGCATCGTGACTCAGAGGTCAGACACGCCTCTGTCAGAACACAGCGTCCACACACCTGTAAAAGATCAATGACCCACTTCCTCAAGGTTTTGGGTCGTAGTATCACCAGACTGCAAGTAAAACATTCCTGCCGACCTTTGGTTGTCTCTGACCTGTGAACTAGCATGTGCTGATAACATCTAGATGTGTTGACAGTGATGTCACATGACAAACACAATGTTAAACAGAACATGACAGAAAATAAAAGGCATGTAGGCACAGAGATTTATATCCATGTTGACCAAACCCACCAACACTGACCTTCTGAGTGAACAAACATGTTTCTCTCATAGTCCACTTTACTTTTTCTTGATGCTCATTTCGTGAACTCTGTCTACTGCGAACATGGAAACACTTTTTGATGCGTTTGTCCTTCCATGTGATTTTAACTGCAAATTGTTCGGCATTTCTGAGCATATACAATCTTGTATGCTTTTTGAAGGAAATGGTCAATGTCCAACTTTGGGACAGAAGAGGTTGCAAATGCACAACAGACCATACCAAAACAAGTACTTTGTCATGATAACAAATATTGTTAGAGCACCGTATTACTGGCATAACTATGTGTAGCCTCACTGCCTGGGTCCAGTCTGAAGGTTCTGGCATGGATGGGCCTTCTCCCCGAGGGCAGTAGGTGGAAGAGGTGATATGGTGTTGGTCACGCAGGATGTTGTGTACTCAAGTCAGTGGATGGTGTACATGGTGCTGATCTCCGGGAGACTGGTCCCTATAATGCATCACACCGCAGATCTGATCTATGTCAGGGTCATGATCCTCACTAGATAATCAAACCTCATGCTGTCTGGTCTTGTAGGCCTAGAACACCTTGGCTTTCATGCAGATTCAGAACAGTTGTTTAGGCGATAAATAAAAAGACCGAAAACCTGGAACTGGTGGTGAACCACAAAACTTTTATTAACACAAACGCCAAGAGTTAGATTAGCGCTTTCCTCCAACACGTGGGGCGCTGACCTTCATGGGCTTGGCGATCTTGGGCTTCTGTGCGGCCTTGGTGGAAGCCTGAGACACATCAAACCAGACTGTTTAGATGCACATCTTTTAAAAAAGGCATCACAGCAGAGTCAGTAATGAACCAGTGTTACCTTTGCTGTGGTGGCAGCGGGTTTTTTGGCGGCCTGCTTTGCCTTCTTGGCTTCCTTTGCAGCTCTGAGTGAAGATGGCACAAAATGAAAACCACAGAACGTGAAAGAGGTCAATACAGATAAATTACACCAAACACAGAATCACACCAACGGCCAAATGATTACTGATTTATGGGATAAACATTCTGTACTTTCACAACACTGACTCATGCGTCTATTACAGTTTCGTCACATTGTTTTTAGAATCATAAAGTGAGAGACAAGAAAACAACCTGGACAATGACCTACAACCTTTACATGCCGACTGCAACTCCATGTGTCAAGCTAGCTTCCTTATTATCACCAATATGAATGAGGGAAATTGAGTTGAAACCAAAGGACAGTGTTCAATGTCAAGAGCTTCTCACAAAGACATAGACAAGGTACTGCAACCAAGGAAATGGCTTGAAATATCTGCCTCTACAAGTTTACCAATCTAGGAGGGAGCTTAAACAGATCAGATGCACACAGGACAGTTCCTTACAATTTACGTACAATTACATACAAGTTATGTACAATCAAAGCTACAGCCATCTCTCTGTTCAACATGGTAACACACCAGGACCACAAGGAAATATTAATGTGCTGCATGAAGCTACCAAGCATGCGACAAAGCATTACTTGCACGCATTACTTAAAATCAACGTTTTATTTTTATGGAAGTCAGTGATGTTAAATATGGCACAGGTTGTAGCTCAACTGACTATTAACATTACCAGTAAGGTTAGTAAAACCCAGCCTAGTATTAATCCTTGCACATCACGACCATGATCCATTCAACACACCTCATTTTCACATCAACGATCCACTGTTAACACATCTTACAAACCAGCATGACCTTTAGAACAGGTGCAGAGATTCTTACCTGATGGCCTGTTCCCTCTGAGCCTTGCGGACCTCTGGCTTCTGGTTCCTCTTGGCCATGATCTCGGCAAGAGAGGCACCGGTGATGGCCCTCTGGAACTTGACAGCACGGCGGGTACGCTTCTTAGAAACCTCTTCCTGTCAAAGAAAATGCGAGCAGAATTGAGTTGCGCCGGAATAAACCAATGCTTTCCTCAGAACTGTGACAGAGAGTTCATATCATGTTGAAAGTGAGCTGCTTGTTGGAGAGTTTGGAGGCTGGCCGATGGTGAGATGTCCGTACGGACGTCAGGGGTCAGTACTATGATCTCCGTCGCTCTTTGGCTGAAGGTGAGGCGTGAGCGCTGTTGCAATGACAGTAAAACACAGTCCTGCAGCAGCACGTAACACGGACCAACACCATGCACTCCATCCACCTCCAGCCATGTGCTCTTCCTCTGACATTCAGGGCACCATATAAACAGTGACTAGCCAGGCAATATGGTATGTCCGGGTGACTTACAGCCTGACCCTTCTTGTGCTTGCGTCTGTACAGAACAGTCCAGTTGATCTGTCTGGGGTTCCTCTTGGACAGGAAAGCAGACTCACATTTGGCGTTCAAGAACTGGAACACCTACAGATGACATGAGGAAACAACCGACTCATCAAATGACACATTGACGCAATTATGACAGCAAACGTTTATGCATAAAAATGACAATATCTCAAGGACACCATGTAATAATGCAACTACTATATAGAATTCTGAAAACAAGCTTAGACTAGCAATGGCATGTTGTCGGTCAAATCGCGGGCATATTCGCCGGTAACTGTCAAACGAGCATTTGTTTCTATGGTCATCGATTACTTATACATTCAACCCAGTGTGCCAACTACATTACTGCTACAATAGTGACAGCATATAGAGCAACAACCTGTGACGTGCGGATCATAATGTGATAGCCACCTAGCTATTGTTGCTACGTTGACGTGAACCGGGGACAGGGCCTGGGCGGACTACCTCAGTTTGTACGTGAATGTATGTTTATCTGGTCATCTCGGCATAGACACATCCTCTACACGACCCTCGACACGCCGACAAAAGGAAGACCAAACGTACACAAGGTCAGTAAACGTTACCTTGCCGTCTATCCTGGCGTATCGGCGGCCATGGCCGGGGTAAATCTTGTACCCACTGAAACTGCACAACTCGACCCTGAAATCAAAAAATAGGAGTCATCACTCATCGAGCACATGATTGACTAATGTCGGGCGCTGGATTTAACGTCATAAACATTAATAAAAGGCTTAGATGGTATATGATTTCATTTGGTACACTCACTTCATGATGGTGGCTGAGCGGCGCTAAACCGGAAAGAAAGATGACGGAGCCGGAAACAGAATTGAGACGTGCCCGGTGTATATTTATAAATACATGTTAAGGCTAGATATACATATTAGTCCTCAGGACTAAGTTAAATATGACTTAAAATAAATTAAAATGACCGACTAAATATATTGAAATAAATTAAATGATGACATTCTGCATTTAGAATTCCAACTTATCTTCGACAAAAAATATCAACATCTTATGCAAAAACCCTTTGAACAATGCCTTAAGTTTTTTTATGGCAGTCTACAGATGGTTTACATTAAATTTTGTAAAATGAATGTTTTGTAAATAGAAATGTTTGCTTTTAGGCCAATAATGAAGGCGAGAGGATTTGAACTACATTTCCCAGAATGCTATTGCCCGCCCTTGTATCTCGATGGTCCCAGACAAGTAGAGTGCTGTGTTCTCATCACCATCGGCGATTTGGGTCTCCTGCAAAACCCGTGTGAGATCACAAGGAGCACGATGGGTGTATCAGATGTAGAAGCTGACACCGATGCAGGTGTGTTGGGTATCAGCTTCCATTGTCGTTTTCCTGTTAGCTTCCCTGCAGTTTTTGCTGTTGCTGTTAGCTTCCCTGTTTGTTAGGTACCGCCGTTAGCAACAGTGACAAGCAGAAATCGAGTGAAGCGTTGAGCAGACTCTTTATACGGGACTGGAGCAATTCAACGAATTAAAACTGGTTTCAAATACATGTTTAATATCTGTTGGATTTACTCGTAAGTTGGTGCATTTAGCATTTGCTTGTAAACACATGATGTGGGTCAGTATGCAACGATGCCAACACTGGAAGTAAAAGGAAACTATTATCG
Source organism: Synchiropus splendidus (assembly GCF_027744825.2). Lineage (NCBI taxonomy): Eukaryota > Metazoa > Chordata > Actinopteri > Syngnathiformes > Callionymidae > Synchiropus > Synchiropus splendidus. Next base: position 5,849,759 of record NC_071343.1, on the reverse strand, counting down.
AGTATGAGAGCGAATGTTCGACAATAATAGATGCAAACGTTTTAATAATATGCGAATGTATACCTATGCATCACTGGCGAACCCATGTAGCCAACACCAGTCAGTTTCAGTGGCTCATGTTGTGAAGTGGTGTTATCAAAATCAAGTGTGTATATATATATATATATATATATATATATATATATATATATATATATATAGTGTATGTAATAAGTCTGTGGCGTCTCTTTCTTTTCAAACCAGGGCCTGTTTTGGACCTTTCAACCCGGGGTTTACAGAAGCTGGATGCTGGCTTCATGTGTTCTCAAGACACTCACACTCTCATCTTGGACCGTAACCAGATCATGAAACTGGATTATCTGGAAAGAAGTCCCAGCCTTCAGCAGGTCCTTCTTCAGAAATCCCCTGACTAAGATAGTCGGCATCATTGTCTCTTTCTGACATTTTTCTTCTTTGTCGTCTTTAGCTTTCTGTAGCCAACAACCGCCTGGTGAGGATGATGGGTGTGTCACGGCTGACGGAGCTGAGAGTTTTAAATCTTCCCAATAACAGTATCGGCTATATTGAAGGTTTAAGGGACCTGCCTCACCTCCAGTGGCTCAACCTGTCTGGAAACCATATTAAGGTTTGCTTATCCTCCCCAGTTCAGTCACCCTCTGCTCATGGTCATCATCTATTAAATGCAGCTAGGAATTTAAAACCTAAGCTTCATGCCACTGCGACGTTTCTTACAGGTCATTGAGCAGCTGAGCAACTGTGTTTCGCTTCAACACCTGGACTTGTCTGATAACAACATCTCTACTGTCGGGGATCTCACCAAACTAGTGGCATTGAGGGTGAGTCATCCTGTCCTAACTCATTTAATGTTCCCGTAAACACTAGCATTTTCCTTTCCACATTGAAGACTAGTTATTACAGTGTGTTAAATGTGGTTTTGTCACTATATAATTAAGTAAATGAATGTATTAAACTGACATTATTGCGCTTCTTTACATGAATAAAATGGCCGCAGACTCTGCTGCTCCATGGAAACTGCATCACAACGCTCCGGACTGTCCCGACGCACCTGCCAGCCCATCTTTCCATTCTCTCCCTGGCAGAAAATGAGATCAGGGATCTCAACGAAGTAATTCCTCTTCTGCATCTCTTTCTGTGGGACAGTGAATTTGTTGACTAAAGTGGAATCATCTCACTGCTTTTCTGTGCAGGTCTCCTTCCTGGGGTCTCTTCAGGAGCTGGAGCAGTTGTCCATCATGGCCAACCCCTGTGTGATGGCCAATCCCTTGCTGCCAAGCTTCGACTATCGGCCGTACATCATGAGCTGGTGTTTGAGTCTTAAGGTTCTGGATGGCTACACGGTGTCTCAAAAAGAAGGGTGGGTGCAGAACTTCATCTGTGTAGAAGTGATTTTAAAAGGTCTAATGTGCTGAATTGCTTCCCACTACAGGCTGAAGGCAGAGTGGCTGTACAGTCAGGGTAAAAGTCGCTCACATCGACCCGGTCAACATGTGCAGCTGGTTCATTACCTGGCCACAGTTTGCCCTCTGACCTCGTCGCCGGCTCTAGAGACAGCAGAAGATGCTAAATTGGAAAAGATCCTGAGTAAACAGAGGTGTGCTTCACATTAGTCTCTTCTTAACAAGCGCCAGTTTTGCAAAGTAGCGCACTCCAGAGGCATCCTATAAGCCTGGAAACTGTTTTTCAGTTAAGCTCCCCGAAATGCTTCGATGATTTCTGAGGATTTCTGGTAGCTAGCATTTCCAGGGTTCTGATTTGCCATGTAGATGTATCAAAAAGCCTCTGTTGTTTGAAGGTTTCATCAGAAGCAGCTGCTGGAGGAGATCCAAGGAAGCTGTGCCAGCCCTCCGCGCCCGACTCAGCTGGACGTGGAAGTGCCCGACCACCAGACTCCACAAGAGAGGGCCCGAGAGGTGAAGAGGACCTCTGCAGCATCACCTACCTGCCTGCTGTCAGACCTGGAAACAGGTAAGAGGTTGGATGGCTGCACTTTGCTCCTGAAATGCAATAGCTGTTGACAATATTTCTTAACCACAGAGCCAGTCGTGCAGTTCAACACCTGGGTGGGTTCTGACAGCCCCAACGCTTCTCTACCGGTCGTCTGTAGCTCCAGAGTTGTGGATGATCCTCTGTATTTGGAAGACGTGCAGACTGAGGACAAACCCAGCGTCGTCCTTCCCTCTGAGTCGACCTTTCTTCCGTTCAACTCTGAGTTGGAGACACGCTCTGACAGCGAGGATGAGACCGAGACATTTGAACCCGATTCTCTTGCCCCAAAGCTGCCAGCGCAGTTGAAAAAGACCAAGAAGACGTACGTGGCTGAAGGAGAGTCATCGGGCGGAGAGTTTGCTTCTCGTGAAGCGGCGACTCCTGCGGTCAGCGAGGAAGCGCCACCAGCCGAGCTGCCGTCAGAAAGAAACGACCCCCCCAAACAACAGAGCCCGGCACAGTCAGCCTCCAGGCTGAGCACCGTGGAGGCTGAGAGAGCAGCTGTGAAAATACAAGCGTGGTGGCGAGGGTGCTTGGCTCGGGCTCATCACCCCGAGTGCAAAGAGGTACGCAGTGAAATCCGCCTGCGCCGGATGCAAGAGCACATCCTGTTCTTATCGGAAAAGTTGGACAGGTACCTGATACACGTTTGGGTCAATCTGGCTCTTTGCTGATCACATGACCTAATGAGGAATCCTGTGCAGAGTTCAGAAGCAGTTTGAAGAAGAGCGCCTCCAGAGGATGGTGCAAGAGGAGGCGGTGAAGTTCCTGTGGAAAGAGGTGAGCGAAGGATTTTGTTCAGTTGAAGTTAGTGGCTCCACAAGTCTTAAGTTCAATAACTCCTCTCTTGGTTAACAGCTCCAGTCTATGCAGCAGTGGAAGGAGTGTGTTCAGCAGCAGCTCTCTGCTCGCTCCCCTGCTGCCCCCGCTGCACAGCTCCCCCCACCTGTAGCCTCCAGCACCACACACCCCGCCAGCATGGGTGCGTCTTTCCCAGACTCCGGCTTCCAAACCACCAGTGACCAGCAGGCGGCGCAAGAAGACAGTTTCATGAGCAGCGGCACCACAGACTCTCTGAAGACGGTCCGAGCACTGAGCCCTTTCAACTGTGGCACCGGCGCCGACAGTCCGGACAGCAGCCTGCTGGAGCAGTACCTGTCCTCAGTCCAGCGGAGGGAGCAGGAGGCCGAGGAAGGGGGCAGCGACAGAACTGAACCTTCACAGCCTTCCTCACCGGAGAGGCCTGAATACACCTGTCCTGAGGAAACTGGTGATGCACGTGAATGACTCCCGTCTGGAGCTGATTCACTGGAGCCCAACATACATCGACACTTATTTATCATTCAGCTCAAGCAGTCGCAACTGTGCACTTTTTTATGGAGCGAATCGTAACTGTATGAATGTACTTTTGTACTGACAATCCATGTCTGTGTTGATGGTGAAATGTGGTGAAACGCTCTCTACAGGAGTTGAGCGTCCACTCAGTTGTATTGTAATTGATTTCCAGAACAGGTCCCGGCGAGGCTTAAATTAAAGTTGAAATGTGAAAAATAACTCCTTCATACTTTCCTTTTCCTTCACTCAAAATCTTTAGTCTAAAGTCTTTAGCTGTCTGAAACCCGACAGTCCTCCCACAGGTCCCAGACGAGCATTCAGATTCACGCGCAACTTTTAATTGGTCATAGGTGAGAATGCAAGTCGAACTGGTTGTGTGTGTCTTCAGGTGAAGCTTGAATTTGACAACCCTGGCTCGCTGAGGCAGGGCGCTGACGACAGGTAAACATTGAGAGCTGGTTTTGCCGAGTCAGAACATGACTGTGATTTTGGTTTGATGTCAGGTAATGGAGGTCAATGGAGGTCAGAGTGAGAGGAGCACATTATTATAGAGCATACAAGCTGCGTTAGTTAAGATTTTCAGTTTCCCCAGCTGGATCCAAACTTTGGACCCAATGCTTCGAAGGTTTCTCCACACACAGAGCCAGGACAGATGGTGACTCTAAATGAAAGTGAATGTTTGTTTTTATACTCGGCAGCCTGTGGGGACACTTCATTCCTCCCGAAAATGATAAATATTAACCATTAATAAACTGCTGAACAATGTTTTAATAAATATAACACTGATCACACAGATACACAACATACGACGTGCAGGTCGGATCAGAGCCGACCCTTCTCATCCTGGACATGGACTGTTTGTTCCTCTTCCCTCTGGCAGGAGGCTACGGTCCATCCAGACCAGAACCTCCCGTCACAGGAACAGCTTCTTTCCCTCGGCCATCAGACTGTTAAATTTGTGATCAGCCTTCGTCATTTTATTTTACTTTATTTTTATTTTTATTTTATTCTACAGCACTTTATTTCGAAGCACTTTCCTTGTTGGTGGAACTCCCACTAACCATGGCAATAAATTCGATTCTGATTCTGATTCTGTTTGCGCGCCTGTTGAATCAATGGACTTCAATTCCCAGAATTCTCTGTGAGCGTGTGACGTCGTTGACACCGCAGAAGTAAAACCCGCTCGGACAAGTTTCACATAATGCTTCACGTCCGTGGTGGACTTCCAGAAGCTGCATGTTCGACACGATGATATGGATTTATGTGGCAGTGCGACTGAGGGCTACGTGACGGCGGGAGGTGAGAATGAACTTACTCGGTGACCTGTCTGACATCTTACTCTTTAAACCGGCGAGAGTCTTCAGGATATCCTTTGTCGTCTGGTGATCGCTGACATTTCGTAAATACGCGTCTATTGTCTCGTGTAGTCTTGTCGTCGTGGAAGTGCGATCACGGTTTCACGTGGAAGTTAAATGGGGAAGTAAAGGTCACAGCAGTATCATTGTGCTCCGGAGTCCAGCCTTTATTTATGGATTTCTCTTGACTTTCCAGTGTTTACTTAGGAAGATTTGCCCTCTGCTAGTGTGTCATGGTGTGAGACGATATTTAAACTTCTGGTGGAAGAAATCACTGCCAAAATCAGTTTGTGAAAGAGAGATTTCAGTTCTTAAAAGCTCCTGTAATGTTCAGTTCCAACTTTCCTAGCTCGCCCACCTTTCAAATGTTGAAGTACTCTGTGATAGCTGAAAGCTGAAAGGAAAACTCACAGGAGGTATCAACACAGCCGGTTTTATTCTCGGTTCCAACTTCCAACAAAACTGGATGGTGACCCGGCAACATAACAAGAGCGCCCCCTAGTTGTGACCCCAAATAATCCCTGACACATCATAACAATGATGATGCTCCGTTAAAAGTTATTGCATTATAAAGTTTTCACCCATCTCAAATCTCAGCCAGTGACAGGTTACACGAGTCAAGCCCCGTTGTGAAGTCACATTGGGCTTCGCTCTGAACTTGCCCATCTTCTTAGTACATCGTGATACCCTGAATGCAAATTTGCGGATCATGTCACTGTATTAGTTTTGCTCTCAGAGCATTTTGCAGTCAAGATAATATTACCGTGCAATAACTGTTGCAGATTTGACCGCCGACAACCAGGAAGTTATTTATGAGTCATCAAGGAAGCACTAACCACAGTATTATCAGCATCACTTTTATTGTATTAAGTTGGGTAATAGTTCATTTCAACAACTACCCCAAGGTTGTAAATTAATTTAACATAAGTGTTTATGACAATTTACATACACTCATGAGTAATGGAATGATTTTGGAAACATTTTGGCAACATTTCCGCTTGTATTTTTTTAAAGCTTGATTCTATTGGGCAAAATGAAGACACCCGTTTTTTTTCCTGATTTATCAGAAATGTTTGGCAATATTTTCACAGATTTAGTAAATGTTTCTTACATTGGAGAGACTAATGTTATGTCCCATTGTTTTCATCTCTGTAAGTGTAAATGCTAAATCTAAATATTAAATAAACATCTAAATATTGTCAAAATCTAAATCTTAAATGTAAATCTAAATATAAAATCCAGATTCAAATGAAACTCTGAATTCTAAATCTAAATGTTAATCTCAGTTTTAAGGATTTAGACGGCCCTGTCCTCCAAGTGGAGATTGAGACGCCCCCTTCTGCTTCTCTGACCGCCCAAAAGGGTCCTACCTGAAAGTCTGATTTTGAAATGGCTACCCCGCAGCAACTGGAAAGTGCTATTGTGGCAGGTGTGCGAGCTGCGCTACAAGGTGCTGGCTTAATTCAGCATCACTGGTTTTTGCCGACATTGTTTTTTTTAATTTTTTTTTTTATGACTGACAGCATCTGTGTTTGAATCTCACTTTATCGTCTGCAAACAAAGCAGTTTTTTTGCTGAGCAGACTGGTGGTGTCTCGTTGCTGTACTGAACGATTTGTTTGCGGACCCTTCGGTGGTGGTCAGTCAACCCAAGCGGAAGTGACTTGACCTTCAGACCTTTGCGGAGTGTTGGAAATACACCTCCCGTGTACCTCTGCGCGCTTGTTTACTCGTGAGAATGACTACCAAGAATCCAGCAAGTAATATTCAAGAAATGTATTCCCTGACAGAGGAGTTCCCTGACTTAGCCTTAGTCTGGACAGTAGTCTGGTAGAGCGACAAAAAAGCGATCTGAGGTCTTGACCCTTTATACACAAACGTTTCTCTACATGAGCTCCACCCTCATCCGATTGGTCACTCGCTCATTCAGCATTCCTGTGAATAAATTCTTTATTAGTAGCACAAACTAGCACAATGAATAACATTAGTATTGTGTAATAAATGCACAATTCCCATTAGAACGTATCAGAGAGTAATAGTTCATTTCAACAACTTGCCCAAGGTTGTAAATTAATTTAACATAACTAGTGTTTATGACAATTTACGTACACTCAGGAGTGATGGAATGAGTTTGGAAACATTTTGGTGGTTTTCATCTCGAGTTCCTCATTCATTCGCTTGTATTTTTTTTAAAAAGCTTTATTCAGTGGTGCACCGATGTAAAAATGAAGACACACGTTTTTTCCTGATTTATCAGAAATGTTTGGCAATATTTCCACTGATTTAGCAAATATTTCTATCTATCTAACAGGCACCATGTTCTGTCCCGAACTAGCCCCCGCTGCACTGCACCCCAAACAAAAGCAAAGAGGGAAACTCCATGAGATGACTGAGCACTCGGACTCATAAACACTGACTGCACTGGTCAAGTGTAAATAAAGGAAGTGATGAAGGTGATATTGAAACTATCTATATGTACAGCCCCGCCTCATCTGGCGTGACGTCACACTCTTGCGCAGCGTCCTCCGACCGACTGCAGCCGAGTACGAGTCGTCCGTCCTCACCGCCCTGTTCCGTTATCTTCACCAAAAATGTAAGTAACGAGGCGAAGACCAGCGCACATCACATGCTGACGTCACCCTGATGCACTGGTGCGCGATGCATTTCATTTCTTTTGTGTCCCTCTCGCGCAGTGAGGCGGCGTCTGTGTCGCCGACGGGCGGATGCTGTATTCTACGATTGTATTTCCGTCACGTGCGTCCTCGATGAGTCCGCTCTTTCCCGTAAGTACCTCAAAAATAAACCCCGCGTTTGAGTGTCGATCGCGTGCTCTGATGGCGTGAAGTCACGTGACAATAACCCTGCGGCGCTTCAAGGAATCGCGAAGCCGCCACCACATTACACCACATTAAAAACAGCTTTTACCTATATATACATCTATATATATAGATATATATATTCACGCACCAGGGGCGGCAACTGAGCCGCGTCTCTTGGATTGATACGACTGCCTTCAATATATGTATATCAAGGCTGACGTCAGCTTCCTCTTCCCTGTGTTGTCTTTGTCAACTGTTGTTAGTTATTTAATAGCGCTATCGGTTGATCCAGCGCGCTGAGACAGTCAGGCGCGGGGAGGGCGGGGTCTTGCAAGTCATGTTTGTATTGATCTGTTTATCTTGAGGGCCCCCTGACGTTCATGTGTAATTCGTCTGTGAGGGTCTTTTTTTTGGCCTTAGCGTTGCTGTTAATTTTGCGTATGTGAATGTGTTTTTTTTTGCTACTGATTTAGTCACTTGTTTTCCATGTGTTTTTTGTTTGAGAATTGTATTAGCATAAATGCTTCTTGACTCATTTTTCTTCTGTTCTTTTTGTGCGTGTTTTGTTTGTCTTTTGGACTCAGTATTACTTGCTTTGTTTTTATTTATTTTTGTCTGTTTTGTCTGCTTTAATTTTTGAACGTGAAATATTGTGTGGACTTTTTATGGCTGTTTATATGTGGGATTTTCTTATGCTTCTAGGCTTTTTCTGTGTTTTCTGTGACACTTGACCCACGCACTGATTACGGACACCGGAACTGTAAATCTTTATGACCTTTATGAATAAAGGCCAATATAACCTAATGACCTTCCTGAGGTCGCCATGGTAGCTGGTAACTGTCGGCGAGGTTTATGACTTATCTTGCTCAGCCTTTCTATTCTCTCCAGTGCGGTGACCGCGGAGCATGAAGCAGGCAGATCATGGAAGACGGAAAGAGGACGACATGCACCAACAAATTATCCAAAATCATCCTGCTCTTTCTGTTCCTGTCTTTGTCTGGGCTCGCCCTGCTGCTGCACAACATCAGCTCTGTGGAGGTGAGACGCCACTTTTTTTTTCATGGAAACATGATTTTAAATCAGGAGATCGGTTCTGCAGTCTCTTCAAATATATGAGTGAAAGTTCCAATAGAATAGATACAGATCAAATAGATAAAATAACAAACAGGTTGTTGTTCTGATTCTACTTTTCTCTCTCAGAATTTGAACTGCCACACCGTCTCAGCCCTCTACCAGCTTCAGACGCGGCTCCAGTCTTCCATGACGGCCGGCCTCCCCACTTTCCACCACAACCTCACCTACTGCGCGCAGCTGGGCCAGAAACCAACCGCCGAAGATGAGCTGGAGGACCAGTACCTGCAGCACTTGCTGTCCTGGCCTCTGTTCCCGTCACGGAGCGGTGGCCCGCTGCCCCTGCGGTTCACCAGCGACCCGGTTCACAGCATGTTCACCATCCTTCCCACCAAAAGAGGAACGGAGTGGCATGTGGGCGATCAGCTGGAGGCCTTGGTCCAGATGCACGACTTCCAGGGGCGACCCAAGCACTACGGCGGGGACTTCCTCTTGGCCCGGCTCCACACGCCGGAGATCGGAGCCAGCGTGGCAGGAGTGGTTCTGGACCACAAAAACGGATTCTACTCGGCTCTGTTCCCGCTCCTCTGGGAAGGTCCGGCCATAGTTGAGATCACCATGGTGCACTCCAGCGAGGCCGTGGCTGTGCTGAAGCGGTTGCAGGACGAGCGACCCGACCGAGTCTTTTTCAAGAGCCTCTTTCGTCTGGGCCTCCTCTCGGAGACCACCGTGTGCAACATGTGCCTTCCTAAGGAGCAGAGGCCGCTGTGCAACTTCACGGACCCTCACACGGGCGAGCCCTGGTTCTGCTACAAGCCCAAGGTGCTCGGCTGCGACACCAGAGTCAACCACGCCAAGGGGGGCTACCTGAAGCACATCATCTCCGACAAAGAAGCGCTGCTCTTTCAGAGGTGAGTGTGTCACTGCGGGACATTGTGTGTGTGTCTGAGTCACGTCGCAGGTGTGTCCCTAAACTAGTCGCCTGATGTGCCTAATGTAGTGATTCATTTGACAGAAGTGAAAATAAACACCACAAGAGAATTCTATCTATACAAGTGACACACACACCCAGCTTACCGCAGAAAACAGTCCAAAACTGAGAGCCTGGCAGCTGTAGGAAGAAATGGCCAACACCTTTACGCACCGCTCTTCTGGTGTCGCTCCTGGTTGCTTGCTTTTTGCACATTTTTGTTTGATTTATTCAAGCGTATGTTTTCGACTTTGTGTAGTTGTGTCCATCTGCTTTTATTGGTGCATGTTTCGTCCATTGTTTTTGTCTGTGTCCTCGTACTTTATTATGTGAGTAAATCCTTGTGGGGTCGTAGGTTTTCTGTATTCATGGGCTTCTGTGCTACACTTTTTTGCAAGCATATTTTGTTATTTGTCATTGAGAAAAATGAATCCTTAAAAAAAAAAAAAAAAAAAAATTGAATTTAGTCTCAGCTAAATTACAAAGTATTTTTTCAATAGTTTATTTATATATTTATTTTTGAAGCTCAACATTTTGCTGTGATTTACATTTTTGTTCCTGCTTTACTTTGTGTACTCACTATGTGAGTAAATCCTTCCTTTCGGTATTCATGGGCTTCTTTGCGACTTTTTCATTAAGCTGAATGATTCCGAAAACTTTTTACTTTATTTTATTTTATTTATGTTTTTAATGTAATTTAACTTTGGCCCAGCTTAATTTTTTTTAAATAATCTAATAAAAAATCTAATAAAACAGAACTTGTGATTAATCTCAATTAATCACAGTTTAATGGGATCAGCCACATTTTTCTATTTGAATGAATTTAATATATTAGTGAAACTCATGATGGAGCCATACATACATTTAAACAACAAAATATTATTTATTTTGCATCAGTTTGACAATAGCACAATAAATCACGATGGTGTCTATATTCAAGTCTTTATATCACCTTATTTAAACTAAAGCTCTTTTAATGTCTTGAAAATATTTCTATAATAATTTCAATGTTATAAGAATTTCTAGTCCATTCAGAGTAGTGGAAACCCTGGCCATTGTGTAGTGAAAAACATCCCTGAACAAAAGCAAACAAAAAGTACGGTTATGTGTATGCATGTCTGTGCATATATGTATGTATCATCCCTGATTTTTTTTTTTTATGCTTCCCTCTCAGCGGCGTGAACCTCAAAGTTTACATCGGCTCTTCAGGCACCAACAAAGTCACCGTGCTCCCGTTCAGCAAAGGTAAGCCGTAACACAGCGCACGTGTTGTGTCCCTGCTTGGTTCCCCTGAGCGTCCGCTCCTGTGTGGCAGATGAAGCCGACAGTGGGAGCGTGTACCCAGAACAATTCAAAGCCTCACCCTCGGGCTACTACTACGAGGACTCCTGGAGGCCCTTCGGAGACATCAACATGCGCCAGTTCTCCAATGCCGCAGCCGTGACTCAGTGTTTGAGCAACAAAATTATCTACATGTTTGGGGACTCCACCGCCAGGCAGTGGTTCGAGTACCTCACCTCCTTCACACCAGGTGAGTTACCAAGTTCATCTCGTGGTGAATGTCAATCTGACCGGAATAAAAGACTGAAACCATTTTCCTTTTGCTTGAGGAAAAGCATTTTTGTCTGGCTTGGTCTTGATTTAAACTTTTGACATGTATATAACTAGCATATATATTTAGGCTACCGGTACCGGTTTATTTATGGCTGGGCGACTAATCGACCTCAATTCATAAAAAATCTCACTTGTCACTCTCAAATGACTTGGATACACCTCTCCGTCTTGACCACCAGAGGTCGCAGTGCTCTGAATCTGACTGACCGCGAAGACGTGCCTGACATATTTGTTGGTGTTGACATCGTCTCTCGCGGAGGATTGTCACTGCCAGATGCGGCCATCTGGCAGTGACAAGGATCTCACAGTCTGTTTTTAGCATTAGCCACCAAGCTAACCGGTTCCGACATGACATGACGTCAGTTCCGACTCGATCTGCGTGCAGAGTGGAGATTGTTCTTCCGTTATATTAATTTCATTTTATTTGCCTTGTTGGGCAATGGTTTATCTTAGATTTTTCTACGTTTGTTGAGTGTAGATTGTTTGTATGTTTATTTTTCGAAATATTTTTTTTAGTTTTAGTTGCATAGTAGTGTAGTGGAGTTCATTTGAGATGTTTCAAATGCTGTGTATGTATATGTATATGTATATATATATATATATATATATATATATATATATATATATATATACAATCACAATCCGTTCCAGACGGCCGTTCGAGAAGCGATTTGTTCAAAATCTGAATCGATTTTTCCCATTACAATGAATGGAAAAAGAACTAATGCGTTCCAAGCCTTAAAATAGGCTTTTGTAGGAGTGAATGTAGAGTGTCTGCTGCAGGTGCGCTGTTCCTCTATGTGTGTGGCCGCTGCATGTGGGAGGGGTTGCCGAGTGAGTGACGTCTCTCCAGAAGTGAAGAGGTGCCCGGTGCGTGTCCAGCTCTGGATGTGCGCGTCTGTGCAGTTTGGCTGTGACAAAGTCATAAACCAAGTCACGCTCTGTCCCAGACTCGCCTCATCCCTGTCCCAGCTCCAGCCCACAACAGGACATCAAACCCTGGAGTGAGCGCTCCAGCACCTCCCCTGTGACACTCTACCACGGTCCAGTGCGGAGACAGGAAAGGTTTTACACCTCAGTATGAAGAAAAAAACGTCATTAAATGTAGCTGACGGGACACGTCTGCATACAGAGGCTGCGTCATACACAATAACAAAGTGCGTCGTGGGTCAGCTGATCGGTCCGCGCACGTTGCGTTTTTCCTGCTTTTTTCGTTGGCGTTCGAGTTCTGGATTTTTGTTCAAAATCCGAAGCAAAAAAATCTTTTTTTGTTCGAACTTCGATTTGTTCAAAGTCCGGGACGTTCGAAAACCGAGGTACCACTGTATATATATATATATATATATATATATATATATATATATATATATATATAATTTCTTTGCATTGTAACCCTGCTCTAAATTTAATTCCTGCATCATCTTTGCTAATCATGTCCATTTACTTCCAGATTTGAAGGAGTTTAACTTGTCCAGTCCCAAAAATGTGGGACCCTACATGGCGGTCGACAGTGACAACAACATCCTGCTGAAGTATCGCTGCCACGGGCCGCCGATCCGCTTCTCCACCGTCCTCTCCAGCGAGTTGCGCTACGTGGCCAACGAGCTGGACGGCCTGTCGGGCGGCCCCAACACGGTGGTGGTCCTCAGCGTCTGGTCCCACTTCAGCACTTTCCCCACAGAGGTCTACATCCGCCGGCTCCGCCACATCAGGCGCGCGCTGGTGCGCCTCATGGGCCGAGCGCCGGGCACCATGGTGGTGATTCGTTCGGCCAATCTCCAGGCTCAGGAGGAGGAGGTCAGCCTGTACAACAGCGACTGGTTCTCCCTGCAGCAGGACACCGTCATCAAGTCCATGTTTAAGGGGCTAGACGTCCTGCTGGTGGACGCCTGGGAAATGACTTTGGCACACCACTTGCCACACCACCTCCACCCGCCTCCGGAAATCATCAAGAATATGATAGACATGCTTTTGTCCTACATCTGTCCTTGAGACGGGACCGGTTTCTGACACTGAGAAGTGGGGCGGCCTCGCGGAAGGAGTGTCGCCTGCTCTTGTTACAGACTCGTAATTGTGAACTGACGATGGGTTGGCATCCAAAAGAGAAGTATTAAAACTGAGTTGAGCTCTAACACAGTCCAAAACTTGACCTGCCGATGGAAACTCGCTGGCCCGGTGACTGACTAGCAGGGGGAACAAGTTGGTCTGGGTCGCCATAATGAAAACACGTGTGCCATGAAATGAAGCGAGGACAAAACAGCCTGCTCTCACTCCCATATTGAGAGTTGTCAAGCAGACTTTTTTGTCCCACGGTGACGCAGAAGTCAGCCTTTCCTGGCTTTAAGCTTGACTCACGATGCGACGCTGATGTGATCTCACAGGGGCAGCTAATAGGCTTGTGAGCGATGTAGGAGCAGCGTATTGACAACAGTTTGTGTGTTATGTTTACAAGGGTGTTATTCAATTTAGCTTTTTTTAACTGCTAATTCATATGAGAGAGAAGGCGCCTGCTGGTGCGGATCCGAAGTCGACGAGCCAGTTTAGTCTGAATTGCGATATTGAGATGCCATGGTTCTGAATAAAACCTGTGTTGCTGCCAAATCTTCTTGTGTTTGGAAGATGACGGAAGGAATTTTAAGACTCGGCTGCTCGCACCAAACCAGTTGGTCAAGGGAGTGAGTGGCCAGTGCAGTGCACATGCCAGTCCTCTAAGTGGCGCTGTATCACTGTATCCGCTCAAAAAAACGACAAACAAGGCCACTTGCTGAGCTTCCACTCTGCAGAGTGTTTGTTGTGTTCATCCCAGGTTTATGTTCTGACAGTATTCTTTGGAGTGTAGTGATGTGAACAGCTACGACGATGAGTCAAGACGCCTCGAGCTAGTTGAATTTAAGTGGGCAGGTTGGTGCAAAATAAAAGAGTCATCAGCACAAGGGTTTTCAATACAAATTTTATTAAAAAGTGACATGTTCCCTTCAAAAAGCGTGATTTGCTGCACTGGAGCTTTGTGGTCTGCTAGATAAAAACTTTGGCTGATCACAACTGAAAGGCAAAGAGCTTCAAAAACACACAAAGATACACACAAAAGGTATGACGTCAGCGCACGCTTCCCTCCTGAACCAACATTCAGTAGTGAGCGATATCGGGGAGTGTTCCACTAATAATATAGTGTACAGGACAGTACAATATCAAACACAACAAAATATGGTTTGACGGTCTCCAGATGGGCCTCACACTTCATTGATGTTCCTGTTTTGTTTTCTGTGGGAAAATATCAGTGCATCGTTTTAGGGTCGTGGTTGGAGCTGGACCCACCGATTCGATAAATAGCAAGCTTGAGGGGGGACATTGCACACGTTTCTTTTTCATGAGGCAGACGTTGCTCAGACACCCTGGACGTTCATGGCGTCCTGCGGCCAGCTATACGTGTCCAGGGTGAAGGAGTCATAGTCGGGGCTGTAGATGTGAGACAAGACAAAGGCCTCCTTGTCTTTGGGTTCCGGGTACACAGAGGCGATGTTGTGTTGGTAGGCGTACTTGACCAGCTGGAGGGAGGAAACGCAGGAGACTGGTGAGCTTTCCCCTTCAGCCAAGCTTGAGTCAAGTCATTTCTGTCTATTTCGGGCGGACAGAGAGTTTGGCAGCCATTTTTTCCTTCATTGCCCTTTTTTTACATGGCAATCACGATAATTAATCATTCATGGGTGTCAGAATAATAACTCCACCAACTTCTATTGGACTTTATTAACCATTTGAAAACAACTTTGACTCAAAAGAGTTAAATTTGGTCCAAATTATTCTCTAACAATCAGAATCAGAATCAAATGTATTGCCAAGGTCAGTGGGGATCCCACCAACTAGGAAAGTGCTTCGGAATAAAGTGCTGTCAATAAAAAAAAAAAAAAAGACTCTCATTGACTCTGCATTTGACAGTGACTGAAATAGCGGTTTTAAAAAAACATTTGTGGGTTTCCTCAAGGCTCAACTTCAGTCCCGCTTTCATTCAAAAGTGTCGCTACAGAAGCGACTCTCACCTTCACGGCGATCTTGAAGGACACTTCTCTGATGGTGTTGAGTGGAGGATACAGTCTTCCCTCCGCCAGGTTTTCCTCCGTAACCATGTCAGCTATCGCCTGGACCACAGATAGCATGGGCTGATAAGACACCACTTCAACCATAGAGAGCAGTAAAGCAGTAAATATCCGCCAGCACTATCGAGCTGTTATCTGGACTGACTGGCTGGACGCTTTCAGTCGAGACAAGCAAGAGTTCACAAGGAGCATTGCATCTGCCGTCACAGGGTGAAAAAGAAACTACTCTCCATCAACACCATAATGTTGTGGCTAGTTATCGTATCATGAGGCTCAGCTATAAAAGATGAATGAGATAAGCAGAGCACCTCAGCCGTGGTGAGGAAGACATCATCCGATATGTGTCGGACTCCGCAGGCGATCACTCCCAGGGCCACTCCAGGGAAGACGTAGGCGTTGTTACCCTGACCGGGATAGAAGGTGCGGCCGTCTGCCAGAGTCACCTTGTCGAAGGGGCTTCCACAGGCAAATATACCACGACCCTGAACACAGACAGGAAGATGAGGACTGCAGGCTGTGATGACGCCCGCGCTGCCACTGGCCTGGTTTCTTCAGCTGCACAGCATGACCCCTAACTTGTGTGGAATGTGAACTACGACCCGGCCGGGCGATGACTTCTCACCTGGGTCAGCTGGTAGCACTGCTCGGCGGTGCACTCCGCCTTGCTGGTGGGGTTACTGAGGGCGAAGATGATGGGCCTCTCGTTGAAGGAAGCCATGTCCTGGATGATCTTCTCAGTGAAGGCTCCTCCGATAGCAGCCACTCCTGCGGGAGCGGCGCCAGAAAGACAAGTTTAGGAGTCACACAAGCGGAACATCATGGCATTAGAGTCGCAGAGGTCATGACTGTAAGCAGGATTTATCAACCAGATTGCAGCCATGCAGTTTAAATGAAGAGACTTTCCTTTGTCAGGAAAAATCCCAAAGCGTTTGGGAATAATTCATTTCAAATAAGCAGAACTAATTACAGTTTAATGTGTAAAACCTTAGTAAAAATGTAATTGACCACAATGATTGGACAATTTTAGTAGGTTCCTGAGCAATAATGCCTCCAATCTGGACTCAAAGAGTGAGCGCTAAGTAACTATACAATTATTATAGAGCGCTGTAGGAGATCAAATATGGGGCTGTTAAAAAGACACACATTTTTAATCTCAATTAATCGCAGTAAAGCCAAGTTAACTTGCGTATAATGGAAAATTACTCACATGTTTTGTACCTGTTCTGTTTTCAATTTACATCAAGTGTATTTTTTTTAAGTACATTTGATGAATATGACTTGCACCTGGTTCTGCTGCTGGTTGGACTTTTCGATGACATATAAATATCTTTGCAATGATCACATGGTTTCATTCCATTTCACAAGGTTTTGGTTTATTTACGTGTAAGTAGATTAAATATTGCTGTTGATCACAAATGACATGAAGAGTCATGAATCAGTTCTATTCCTTGAATGGGCCCGGGGCCCGTTTGTTCTGGGAAAGGTGGGACCTGAGATCAAAAAGGTTTAGAACCCCTGAACTAGAGAATGTTCTGGACAGTATCTGTTGAGATGGAATAAACAAAAGTTTGCATGAGGAAAACCTTAATGGCCACTCGGCTGTTGATATCTTCCTTTAAGTTACATTTAGAACAGATTCAAAACTGTGATTAATTTGCCATTAGTTTAACTCATTTTAAGTGACAATTAATTGAGATTAAGATTTTTAATCTACTGACAACACCACAATTAATAATTAACATTTTGATTTACTCCTTTACTCCTGATTTTTCTCCTTGCAAGTTTGAATCCCAGTGGCGGCTCAAGTCACTTGAGATACAATTATCCGTCAAATATGATGCAATATGTTTTGGCTTCTCTCAGAGCTTGCTAAATTATTATGAACTTTTTTACTCTATTATTTGCAATTGAATATAATTAAGAACAAGAATATTTGATGAAAGTAAATCACAGAGGAAAAGCAACTTGTTAAGTTGCTTCAGCACCGACAAAATTCACCTTTGACACTTTTCTCTGCTGTTCCACAACTGGTCAGGATTTACGTAGAAGAGACAGCGAGGGGTTAAACATAACACCAATGAGGAGCTGAAGACGTCCCCTCTCTGGATTAAACTCACCGATGATCGCGGTGGGTTTGATGACCTGAACCACCTCCTCCAGAGTTTTTATATGCGGGTGCTCATGAGCAAACTCCTCCTTCTCATGGTTCAGGTTTCCTCGTCCCTGAAAAGGTCGCCATATATCAGACGAAGGCCTAGAGTTCCGAAGTATGAACTATCAGGGGCCATCATGCCAAACGAAAGACGGTGTGAAACATGACAGAAAAAAATCCAAAATATATGCTTAAGTAAGAAAGACAAAATGGACCTAAAAAGATATGTAATGTTTAAAAAAAAAAAAGTCTATGTGCATTTTATTTGAATTTAAAGTAAAACAAAATTAAGAACTATACATCTAAGAAAGATAAAAAGGCAATTTATTTAAAAAAATAGTTTCAATTTTTGAAATGTAAGGAATACATGTCCAAATGAAAAGCAAAAAAAAAATTTTAGTCATAAAACAAGAATATAAACGTTATTTTTACTGTTAAACTAGTGATGGCTAAAAAAGGGCAAAAAATGGTCGATTTCAGTTGTATAGTTTTAGTCTGACCTCACGCAGGCTGCACTCAGGTCTGCCCTATATTGATGCAAGCTGGGGCAGACCTGAGTGTGTCCTCAGCTGAGACACTTGCCTTCACTATGAGTCCTCGGGAATCCACCATCCAGATCTTCTTGGCAGCCTCTTCTCTCGACAATCCTTCCTTTGCCATGGCCATCATCAACAGGTGAGCGATTCCCAGCGCAGCCTGGACCGATAAAAGAGCAAAAAAAGAAGTGCCGTTCTTTAAACTATACTCTTTCCCCATATGATAAAAGCATTGAGAAGAATTGGAAGCCCAGATTAGAGTGGGCCAACACCTCACCTCGCCAGCTCCCTGGAAAACAAAGGTGTGATCCCGCAGTGTGTTCTTGGTGATCTTCAGGGCAGCTAACAGCCCAGCGACTGCGACGGAGGCCGTGCCTGTGTGCAAGCCAGAAACACTCCGTCTCATCTCCTCAATTGTGATGATCAAACTCCAGACGTACCTTGGATGTCGTCGTTGAAGGTACAGTATCGGTTCCTGTACTTGTTGAGGATGCGGAAGGCGTTGCTGTTGGCAAAGTCTTCGAACTGAATCAGGCAGTTCATGCCGTACCTGAAGATCGGCAGCGGTCAGGAAGCAGAGACACGATGGCTGCCTTTATTTTGGTCCGTCACTACTCACCTGTCTGTCACAGCCTGCATGAACTCATCGATCAGATCGTCATACTCCTTCCCTCTTATTCTTTTGTGCTTCAGCCCGATGTACAAGGGATCGTCCAGCAGCGTCTGCACGGAACGTGACGCACAAGAACAAATGTGTTATATTGTTTACCCCGGTAAACATACATCCAGAAGGCGGAGTGAAAGACTGACCTCATCTGACAGAGAGTAAAATAATCTGAACATTCACTCAGAAGTACTAAAAAAAGACTAATAATAAGTAGAGTGGGGCTGATGAGGCTTCCTGAAGCAGTGTCATTATTGTCAGAGCTCAGTAGGTGGCGCTCTCATCTTAGAAATCATGTGAGGTTTCATTGAAATGGCTGTTCAAAACAAATGATTTTAGGACAGAGAGCGTCATCTAGTGGGCTCTGAAAACGAGGTTTCATGAAGCCTCAATAACGGCTGGCTGTCTCACTAACCCAGAGGTGGCCAACCAGTCAGAGGCTAAGAGCCACATTGTTTTACTGTGTTGCTGAAAAGAGCCACATGCTCCAAACATGTCAGGCTGTCAGGCTCACCTGAACAGCTGGTCACGTGACTCAGCGGCAGTATAGCGGTGAAAGCACATCCCTGTGTGTAACAAGGTTGCTGGTTCGTGTCCGCTGTATGTCTCTTGTGCATGTATTTTTCAAATTCATACATTTTACCATGATCCTCCTGGAAATATCAAGCGGCGTAGATAGAAATGTGTGCGCCATTTATTTGACTTCTATATTTTTTAGGTGGCTCATGCCACCAATAACGTGGCCCCGGTTTGTGTGTGTGAGCGACGCTGCAGACTGGAGCGTCTCATCTTCACTCCACTGGATCAAACGGACTTCGCACGATCAACAATGAATAATAGGTGAAACACATGCCATACCTTCAGTTTAGGGAACGACAAAGTGAAATGTGGAACAAAGTCATGTAAATTGCGTTGATCGTGGATTTGATGACAGTCCAAGTCTTAGGGCTGTGACTCACATGTTTCTAAGTTAAACACAAGTCAAAGACTTTTGCTGGACTAGCTCTTCCTTTTTCGACTTATTTCCTGTATGAACGATCATCTCGAGCCGCATGGCTGGCCAGGCCTGCACTAACGTTATGGAGGAAGAAGCGGTGACTTTATCTGAGGTCCTTCACTTTGAGACACTTTGGAGTCTTCAAATGTGATGTAACACTGTTTTATTAAGAATTATTTGGCACTTCCACCAGTGGTGATGTAACCAGCCTGGACTCTTGGCACGAAATCTACTGGATCAAAGCGTCTAATGACATGTTATGTAACGTAGTAAAAAACGAATCACTGTCTTCACACCTGCAATCACACTTACTTGGTTATCAGTGCCCACATCCAGCAGCACAGGGAGGCACTGCTGCGGGTGAACTCCACCACAGGCTGTGTAGAGTGCCAGCTTTCCAACCGGGATGCCCATGCCATAGCTGCCCAGATCCCCCAAGCCCAGGATGCGCTCACCATCGGTGACCACTATTGCCTTGAAAAGGAAATAGATTCTTAGCTAGTGTTTTCCAGCACAGCGTGTGAATGAAAGCTGCGTGCCTTTATATCGTCCCGGGGCCAGGCGTTGAGCATGGTGGCAATATGACCTCGGTCATGGATGGTGATGAAGAGTCCTCTGTGGGCAACACAGACAGAACTTGAAGTAAAAGTGTCGACAAAACCGTGAGCGTGAGTGAGCTCCTCACCGCGGCCTGCGGAACGCCAGGCCGTACTGCTGACAGGCCAGACCCACGGTGGGCGTGTACACGATGGGCATGAACTCCTCTATATCAGAAGTCAGCACACGGTAGAACAACTTCTCGTTTCTGTCCTGTAGAGTCATCAGGAGGATGTACCTGGAAAGGCAGAGAACTTTATATTGTAGTGTTTATGCTCTTTAACCGCTCCTCCTTCTTGAACAGGCTCACTTGTCTAGAGGATTGGAGCGTGTTTCGTAGCTCTTCATGACTCGCAGCACTTGGACATCCTGGGAGAGGAAACAGGGGGGCAACAGGCCGTGGATGCCCAGCTGCAAGCGCTCTTCCAGGGTGAACGCCATTCCCTGCAGGGAGGATGAGAAAATGACTCATGGGTCAGTCTCTTTTCTGGCAAATTCAGAAGCCCTTCAAACTTTCTTCTGTTTATCACCCTTGTGGTTATTGCATGATCTGGAAAGTCCATTTGTCACATCTAGTGTTTCCCTGCTGACGGGCTTCAGTGACGTCTGGTCTATTTATGCTGTCCAATGGTGAGAGGGACTCGACCCACTCCCCCGTTAAACGCTCTCTGTTGATGCCCCAACACAACACTGACCTACACCAGGGTAAACTGCCCATGACGGGCTTCTTTAAATGACACGTGAAAGTAACATTACAGATAGGAAAAGCCTTCCTATCTTGGATGTCAAGGTCAAGCTAAGATCAATTCCATTTTGTTACATATTTAAAATGCTATTTTGGAGAGATTGTTTGTGACTCCATGTTTCAGTTAATTTCAGAACTTTGTATATTACTCCCTGTAAAACTGAAAAGTTACTAATTTAATTCAACAATACTGGAAAAAAAATCCAAGTACTACTTCCACTACTGCTACTTATAGATGTTGCGATTATTTGAGGACTACTTTTGCAACTACTATGTCTCTACTCCTGACACTGTTACTTGTCATTCTGTTGGGAGCTGCTACTACTACTACTCATCTGAATGTCCAGCTATTATTTAGTTTTTATTTCATTATTTTGTGTGAATCTCAATGTTGAGCAACAACAAACATTCATATGCACATCTCTCCAATGTACAACAATACTAGAATACTAGCTCAAAGAAAGGCTCTTCTGACCACAGGAGATTAGACTGCAATGATTGTGTGGAGAAATACATCCTTTCTAAGAAGGATTAGTGACCTAAATTTAATTCTGGCAGCTGTGCACAACAAGCAGGGGTCGAAGAACGAAACATTTTAATGGTAAGGAAATGTCACTTTACACTCATGTCCACAAAGTCTGACACATTGTATCATGTTAACATTGAGGATCTCTGACTAACCTCACACAGTCAGGATGAGAGGACTTCCTTACATTTGAGAGAAAAACAGGAGAAAGCGGATTTGAACTGATGAGTCAGCAGTTCAAAGCGTACTTGACTTTAATTGCTGATTGTCCAGAATAAAGCAGCAGAGGACAGAGGTCATAACAGGTTGGCTTCTATTATCAGGACTGTCACAGGCAGAAGGGGAACACACACGATGGTGTCACCAGATTTTGTCGCTTCAACACTTGCTGTTAGATAAGATAGGAATTTTAATGCCGACCTTAGATGGAAACTTTGGACAAATGACGGGAACAATTGACCAAGGTTAACATGACGTAGAGATTTGGAGGATTTATTATACATACTATTTCTCAATGGGATTATTTGGGTTGCACTTAAACAATATGTGACACAAAATCTACAGTGGCCACACCCGCATCTAATCTGCCCATCAGATCATATTCTGTTACGCCACTGGGCTTCAGTGAAATTCACACGTCTCTGCAAGCTCCACAAACAAATTAAGTCGGTCCCAAGCCAGATTACAGACCCAACTAGTCCACCTGTAAAGTCTCCTACCAGTTCGTATTTGTTTCTGCATGACTGATTTAGATTATATTATACAGTGGTGCCTCGGTTTTCAAACGTCCCGGACTTCGAACAAATTGGAATTCGAACAAAAATTTCTAGATTTTTTTTTTGCTTTGGATTTCGAACAAAAATCCATAACTCGAACGCCCCTGAAAAAAGCCGTAAAAAACATTACGTGCTCGGACCGATCATCTGACCCACGACACGCTTTGTTATTGTGTATAACGCAGCCTCTGTATGCAGACGTGTCCCGTTAGCTACATTTACTGACTGTTTTTTCTTCATATTGAGGTGTAAAACCTTTCCTGTCTCCGCACTGGACCGTGGTAGAGTGTCACAGGGGAGGTGCTCGCTCTCCACACCTCCGAGGCTGGAGCGCTCACTCCAGGGTTTGATGTCCTGTTGTCGGCTGGAAAAAAGCCAAACTGCACAGAGCCGCAAATTGTAATGGGAAAAATCGATTCATATTTCGAACAAATCGCTTCTCGAACGGCCTTCTGGAACAGATTGTGGTCGAGAACTGAGGTACCACTGTATTAGATTTGTATCTTGGCACTGTACATTGGCACACACCTCATCTTAAATACATATCCCAATATCCCGATACGAGCTAAAAAGAGCCATAATTTTAAGGAAAAAAGGTGCAATATTAAGTGTATAAAAACTTATCTTCACTAACTCGGTCAAGTTAGATCGCCAGCTAAATTTCGAAGTCTAACAGAGCAAAGAACAATTCCCTTAATCAACAACATATAATAAACATTTATGAACGCAGCGTCATTTCTCAGTATTATTTATTAAATATCGACCTAGAGGACCTAATGTATTGACACACAATCAACTATCGCGATATTTGAGCTGATCAAAAGGAATAGTTTTAGTCATGCACATTTGAAGACGTTGAACCCTGATACAGGAGCAGTGATGTTGGGCCTCACCTTGTTTAGGTGGGGGTTTCTAGTGATGTCGTAGCCCCTTTTCTTGGTGTTCACACTCCCCTTCCGAGCTGCGCCGGAGTGACACACCCGCACAGCCTGCAGGGACGCCGCAGGACCGGCAGCTGGGGAGCCGGTGAAGACCACCCGCATCCCACCTGCCGCCACTGAGCGTCTGCACAGGTGCAGAGCGGCTTTTCCTGGGAGGGAGTTCATGATACCTGGTACAACGTAAAGACACATGCTGACAAGGTCGGAGAGGGAAGTAGTTTCCAGTGTTCTCCAGGGCAGGAGCAGGGAACTGGAAATACCGCGGCAGTGAAGCGGGTCTGACTGGTAAACAACACGCTCGTGAGACGAGATAAAAAATGGCACTTTTAAGCAAAGACGTAACACGTCGGAATTACAAGACTTTTGTTTGACATTACCTCGAGAATGACGGCGCTGAATAGCATCATTAGCGGCTATTCAGCCCAGTTCTGCTCGGTAGTTAGCATCCGTCGCTAACACACTGCTAACCCTCGCTTACCTGCTGACCGAGTGAAGCTGCGTCCCGCTTGACGTCAATCCGCATATGACGACTCCAGGCGGTGTTTCTGAATAGTAAATATCAGTAATTGACGGTTCGTGTGCCGACAGTACGTTGAAGAGCCAAGCGCCTATGACATTGGGGATGTTCCTTCCCCCAGTTCAGCCAGACTCTCCGTAAACAGACACGGCCAATCAGATCGCAGCTCTGCGAGTGAAGGGCGGCTCAGTTCCCGCCTCCTTGGGCCACCGCTATGTTTATGTTCTCCAGCACCAGAATCAGAATCAGAATCAGAATAGAATTTATTGCCATGGTCAGTGGGGGTCCCACCAACTTCTCTGCTCATCTAAGAAAAAAAACCTTTTCATTTTAAATTGGCAGCACAACACACCAGTCTGGTCTAAATGAGACACGTTTATTACTAAAACTCATTTGGTGTTTGATAAAGTGCTATTTTTTTATAGCAATAAAAGCATCGAGAAAGTTTGTGGTGCGAACCACTCGCATGTCACCGAATCCATGTGTGTTTAGAAGGTGTTCATAGTGGCGCTGCATCCTCTCCTGTCCCTCCGTCTGCACCAGCATGTTGAGCGACTGCAGGGTTGAGTGCGCCGAATGTCCGTCCAGCATCGTCTCAGCAACCAGAACCGCACAGCCTGGGATTTAAAAATGAAATCCAGTGTTATTATACAAACGAAAACACCTCCATGAACCATTGTTGATTCTCTAAATTGACACAACCATGTTTAATTGTTGTGTTTGTTTCTTTGATATTCCGATTTACAGCTGAGATGAACTGATCACACGACCTTCTTCACTGCGGTGTCGTGGCGGGCGACTTTTTGACGTAGAGCATAGCATCCAGTAGGTTTCCAGTGAGTCTGATATCAGCTGGGATGAAACCATGGTTCTTGAGAAGCAGACTGTACTCTGCGGCGCTCCTCTGTCTCCCTTCGCACATGCTGAGGGCCTGGAGCAGCCCGCGACTGGGACCCGATCTGCTCTCATCCAGGAAGATCTCACTGATCAAGACGGCCGAGCCTGTCGGCACGGTGAAGGTTGGTGTCCGTGACAACAATCGCTGCTGGTTATTAGGTGATCAGGGAAGGTCTTGCTTCGATTAAAATTATATAGTTCAAACCCTTTTCCTGCAGTGGTGCTTTAAATTTAAGAAGAAAAAGCAAAACAGTTGAAGGGAATACCTGGGCTGCATGCGTCTGCGACTTTACTCAGTAGGAGGTGCACTTTCTCATCGGACCAGTCGTGGAGGATCCTTGCGAGGATGTACAAATCTGCTTTGGGCAGCTTGTCCTTGAAAAAGTCACCTGTAGTTAAAGAGAATTATTTATGATCGGATACTTAAAGCGGTCTGATCGACCTAGTGTTGCATTAACAGACCTGCTATAAATGATACCCTCCCATCTGTGTCCTGTGACTTGAAGTGTTCGCTCAGCTCAACAACAGGTTGCAGGTCAAACACAGTGACAGACAGATTGGGGTGCGCTTTAGTGAACTCATAAGCCATAGCTCCAGTGCACCCTGAAAGACAGCGACTCTTATGTGAAGGCCTGTTACAGTCTAGTGCCATTTTTCTTGTAGCAGGAGTGTGTAGAATCACCTCCGAGGTCACAGGCGGTTCTGAAGCTTGACAGGTCAAATGCCGTTGCCACAGCCATCCCTGTGACTTTAGCGATGCTGTGCATGGCCTTCATGAACCGCAGCTTGGCTTCTTGACTGTTGTAGACGGTGTCCTTAAAGGAGAGTAGAAATAATGTCAATACATGATCATTTAGTCTTTTTCTATTCTCCAAATCATTGTACAAACTGTCCTTCCTTTGTCTTGTTTGATGAAAAACATTCCTAAACATTCCACCACACTCTCCACAACTGTCAAACGCCTGTGTCGGCTGTCAAACGCCGCAGAGGTGGAGAGTGCGGCGCGCCGCCATGGTCTCATCACGTTCACGTGCGCAAGTCCAATGCAGCCAAAATTTATCGTGAGATACAGAATTGTCATCGTGGAGATTGTGTTTGGCGTATCGTGTACGATAAGTTATCGCCCATCCCTTAAGGAGAGAATTTAAAAAATAGATATTGGACCGTGTGTCATTTAGATATGGATATTTCTAACCTCCCAGTTTTTCCTGTGGACCTGCCTTCATTACAACGGTCACATATTTGTTTTGTATATTGTACATGACTGGGTGGAACAGTGGCACAATGTCTAGCATTGCTGCCTCTCAGCAAGAAGTTCAAATCCAGCTCCGGACCTTTGTACTGCGTGGGTTTTCTCAGAGTACTCCGGTTTCCTCAATTGGACACTCTACAATTGAAAGGTGTATGTGAATGGCGACCTGTCCCGGGCGTATTCCTGGGATGGGCTCCAGCAACCATGAACAGGACTAAGCACTGGTTAACTGATGATGTATGTACTGTATGTATTGTACATAAACAGGTTTGGGCAGGCATGTCATGCTCTGTGGACCGTAATAACCTTCAAGATATGTATTATCTGTACAAACCATCACTTATCCTTCAGTAAATGTTCTGGAAAATACCTCAAATAGGTTTTCTGAGGTCTGGTTGAAGGCTTTGTGGTGCTGGTTTACTCCCTCTCGCACCGCGGCGTGCAGGTGTGAGAAGAGCGGCCAGATTGTGCCGTTGCAGTGCTGGATGTAGCCCAGCAGGGAGAAGGGAGCGTCTGACAGCAGAAAGTGTTTGGCCACATCCGTGTTCTTGTACACTGGCTTCTGTTGACCTGCTGGACACCCAAATGAGAGTCAGCAGGAACAATATATATATATATATATATATATATATATATAAACATGTTACAAAAATATGGGCTCGCATAAGTAACTAAATATCAAAAACATATAACTCAAAATCACTTTGAGAATAAAAATCTTAATATTTAAAATATTTTTAAAAAGGAAAAGTTATTTCAATAGCATCAAAAACCTTTACAGACAAGTAAGAAAGTAGACAGTCGGTGGAAAAAGCAGTGGAAAAAGCTGTAAGAGTCCTTGAACAAATAAGAAAAAATTCATTTTAGAAAAATAAATAAAAGAAAAAAATGCTTCAGGACAAATTATTTGAAGAACACACTTGAATCTTATGAGCACGGTCCCGTACCTCCACTTTTGCACTTAAGCAGCTTCAGAGAGACACAAGCCTCCAGCAAACTTTCAGCTCCTTTCACAGAGGCGCTGATCTCCTGCGCCACCTGTGCAGCGTCCAGGCCTGGCCGTTTATGGAGCACATCGAAGACGTGCATTTGCGAGGCAACAAAGAGTGCCTGAAAGAATTTCAGTGGTTGGTTGAAAATGACTGGTTACTATCATTTAAATGATTCTATGTTCAACGAAACGTTGAAACACAGGTCTAACAACAAGTTGGTGACTGATCCAGTATTTGTGAGAGCGCTCAGGGATCCGGGATCCAGTACCTTCGAGGCTTTGAATCCGTCCATCAGAGCGATCATGTGCTGCAGCTCGTTCTTCTTGGGGCCGTTGCTCTCATTCGTGTGTTTTGGCTGCCCTCCACTGGCTATTAGCGGTAGTGCTCCATCATTCTCCCTCCCGTCTTGACTCTCCTTCTCTTTTATGACTTCATTCTGTTCCATGTGGTGGAAAATAATGAGACATGAAACACTCCATCAAGATCTGCCAGACAAAACAGCGGCATGGTAAACACCTGAGGAAGAGTGGATCCAGACGGCAGCTCAACCAGCACGCTCGGAGGCTTCAGGCGGCTGATGGCGACTGACTTGTCGCTGAGAGATGAAGGGCAGCCCTTATAAATGACGTCCAGCTGTTTGCAGAAGTGGTTGAGAGGGAAGCCAACGACGTTGAGATAGTCGCCGTGGACATACTCCACCAGCATGCCTGCTAAAGACTGGATGCCATAACCGCCGGCTTTATCCCTGCCAGCAGACGGCACAATCTTATTGGATCCATGTCAGCCACAGGCAGGCCACAGCTTCATGCTTCACGCTGCTGGGCTCCGTGCCTGTCTTGCAAAGTCCAAAAACCCGAGATAACTGCTACCAACGAATCAATATTCCAGGTTCAACAGGTCATACTCACGCATACTCCCCACTGTTGATGTACTCCCACAGCATTTCCTCTGACAGAGCAGAAAATTTCACCTTTGTTTCCTCGTAGAAGTCAATGAGCTGGTAATCCACTTGTCCTGGGATGAGGAGTTAAACTGGTTCATTAACTGACATAAAAGTGATTTGCCAATACCCAAAATAGATCATAAAACAGGGTCAAAACATATAGTGTTGGCACGATCCATTCCTGGGGCTGAGTGAGTTCCCATGCTGAAGTATATGCAAACAAGTCCACCTACTTTCTCTCTCATGGCAGAAAACAATCACTACGCCCGTGAAGACGCTGTGCTCCTTCCCACTGAGGCTGTAGGCAGAGATCACATGACAAGTGTGATATATACATATAACGTCAGCTGAAGGTCGGTGAGTACGAACCCCGACAGCATCCTGTAGGCGTCCTGTCTGTCCTTTGGTTTCTCCAGAATCATGCCATCTATAGTCTGATCACGACAACGTTAAAAGCCAAACACCTTCAATGTTATTGGTTCTTCTTCTCCTCACCACAATAGTGTCTGCTCCGATCACCAAGTCTGGAATTTTCAAGTGTGTCTGGAACAACAACGACGATGATGACAGCGTGAACTTCTGCCCAGTGCCGTTTCAGTCGGACTCACCAGTGGCATCCTGCGGGCCACCTCCAGAGCTTTCTGCTTGGCTG
Source organism: Synchiropus splendidus (assembly GCF_027744825.2). Taxonomy (NCBI): domain Eukaryota; kingdom Metazoa; phylum Chordata; class Actinopteri; order Syngnathiformes; family Callionymidae; genus Synchiropus; species Synchiropus splendidus. Next base: position 5,821,311 of record NC_071343.1, on the reverse strand, counting down.
TCTCCAGCGCATACTCGTAGGGCGCCTTGAAAACGTCCTTGTCCAGAGTTTCTTCAAACCATGACGGCACAACCTCGAACTGTAAACCCTGAATTGCAAGACAATATGGGCTCTAATGAAACCGACGTTGGATAACTGGGGAAGCAGTTTTTACTCGCAGCATGAACAAGAAAGTCAAGCAAACATCAGCCATATGAAAACAGAACAATAGGAAAGTTAACACGTGTCATTACGTACAGCAGTTTGGAGGATCTCCCGTCTTCTTGGGGAGGCACTTGCAAGCACTACCAGCTTGTGGGCAAGTTTGGAGATGATGGGGTTCAGCAGCATGGTGTTCTTCCACTGGGCCCTTAGGAAAATGAGAAAAATACAGATTTGTTTTCAGCTCCATAAATGAACCCATCGTAACACAGCTTTACGTGTTAAATTACTAAGAAAAGAAGGTTGTCATTCACGTTTTCAGGAATAAATCCCCCGTATATTGGTAATAAAAAACGAAAAATAATCATAATAAAACAAGTAGGTAATATACATTTCTAACAGCTAAATCAAAGCAGACCAGTCGTTTCCCTGTCAGTCAACAGAGACACTTTTCAAGGACACATTTTTACACGTTAGTAGTTTTGCTAAACCAGGTTTAAAACTGAATTAAAACAATTAAGAACCACAGTTAAAGCTCTAGTTTGTGTCGCGACTCTGGATACAAAAAAAGAGACGACAGGCTTCAGCTAGAATTCGTGCGACAGATGACGATATTAAAATGAAATCAAGTTCGACACAGAAATAGCTTTAAATTCAATCTACCAGCAGCGAACTTCAGTTCCAGGACTCTTCCTCCACCAGCGTGACACCGCGTGCGTGATGACGCAAGACGCAAAAGACGGAAGTGAGTAAGCGGAAGTTCAAACCTTATTTTTTAAAATAATAATTATCTGTCAAATTCCATCTTTATTTTTTAACAATCTACAAAGATGTATGTTTTAATTTTTACTTTAGATTTTTCTAACCTTCAAAAACATGTATTTAAAAAGCACCCCAAACGTTACATTTGCATTTGTACGCCACTATCTGAGCCCTGAATGCATTAGTAGGCTTCTCAACTAGTCATTTTGGCATCATCAAATTTCAATTTTGTCCATATTTTTAATAACTTAAAAATTCTACTGAGTTTATTTGTGATGTATATGTGTCAAAAACATCAAGACAATCCATTCTAATTCAAGCTATTTATTACTACATAATACAAAAACAAAACATTTTGAAGAAGAGTATGCTACAATATAATCACAACCAGTCTCACTTCCTGTCTCGAGGTTTGTATGTCTAAGCAGTGCTAGGGTGTGGCATCAAACACTCTTTGATGCATTCGCCTGCACGTGCCTCCACAGCGCACTGTGTTGAGTAGATGCTTTCTCTTTGCTCCATCCTGGTGGAGTCCGGCGTGCTGCTCTGGTTGAGCAGAGGAACCACCTGCCTGAGCTTCTGCCTGAAGTCCTTGGAGGCAAAGTAGTAAATGAAAGGGTCGAGGCAGCTGTTGAGGCAGCTGAAGCACAGCGTCAGCTTGTAGGCCATGTAAAGAGACCTGTTGTAGAAGAGCCTGAGCACCGAGTGAGTCAAGAAGAGGATGTTGTTGGGGGCGAAGAACAGCGTGTAGACCAGCAGCACCACGACGGCCAGTCGAATGGCTCTCTTCTTCTGTTCCGTCTTGGAATCTTGCGCCAGCTTGCAGATGACACGCACGTAGCAAAATGTGGTGATACAGAAGGGGAAGAAAAAGAGCACAAAAATAACGCTGAGGAGGAAGGCCGACCAAGCCGCGTGGTTGGGCAGCATGTCTTTCTTCAGGATGTCGAAACACGTGGTTATCTCCAGTTCATGGACGTGAAAGGTCAAGTCAGTGGTCATCAGCGGGTAGAGGATGCTGAGCACCAGCGCCCACATGAAGAGGCAGCTGACCACCGCGATGGACCTCTTGTTCTGGATCTGTTTGAAGAGCATAGGTCTGACTATTCCAAGGTAGCGGTCAATTCCGATGGCCATCATGGTCAAGATGGAGCAGTACATGTTGGTGTAGAAGACAAGAGTCAGGTAGCTGAAAGACAACGTGGATAAACACTTAGATACAGTAGTAATGGGTCATCTGAAGTTTATATGGGCTGTAGTGATGGGCTTCATGAAACAGTGTCCTCATTTCCAGAGCCCACTAGGTGGCACTCTCTGCCCGAAAATCATTTGTTTTGAACAAATGGTTCTACGCTGAGAGGGCGCCACTGTTTTTTCACGTGCGTGGCACCTTCCCTTCTCTAAAAATATGCACATATCTTTCATGGTAGACAACAATTTTTTGAGTATCTCCTTGCGTTCCTTCAAAAGTACCTGCAAAGGCGAGGTCCCAGGTCCCAGTCGTAGCCATGAAGCTGGTAGTAAATCTGGAAGGGCAGCGCTACGCCAATGGAGAGGTCAGTGAGGGTCAGATTGATCATGAAGATGACGGAGGAAGTCTTGGGCGAGGTGTGGAAGAGCAGCAGCCACATGGAGAGCAAGTTCCCGACCAGGCTGACGGCGGTGACCACCACGTAGATCACCGAGATGGTGATGCTGACTTCCACGTTCTGAAGGAGCGACAGAGTGGCGTTGTCCAGTTTGGGAGTGCTGCAGTTGTGCGACATATCCAGAAGCCAGTGTCGTCCTATAGACAGATAGAAATAGTAATAATAATAGTGATGACAATATATGAAAATACTCTTGGCATCTGAGGAACCATCTGTGGCGTGTGGTGCGACTCTTCACTGCTTCAGCCCACTTCCCCTTTTTAGGACAACATTGAACTTTTACCACAGAAAAATCTGACCACACAAAGAAAAAAAAAATTGCAAAATGCATTACGAAATTAGTCATTTTAAGAGTGAGGGTAAATTCATCAACATTCCACCATGAGACACTATTTAGCCCTTTATTTTCAGGTTATTAATATGGCACTAGCATGTTTAGCGTCAAAAGTCAAAACATTGTCAACAGAACAAAATTGATTTCCACAAATAAAGTGGACTTGGTTTTGAATGATTAAAATTTCCTTTAAATAAGTCAAAGTTTGAACAATAATTGTTGAATATTAAATGAGGAAAGATGCTGGTGAAATACTGTATTTATGATATTAAGCGACGCATTCGTCCTTCATTTGAAAAGGCAGGTGAATCCACTACAAATGAATATGACGTTGGCATTTAATGTTGACATTTGAATGGTTTCGACATTGTTGACAGAAGCTTCTACTGTTGTGGGGAGGAAGCATACAAGGTTTTATGGTTCTGTGGTGGCTGTTGTTACATGATGGCACTGACAGGGGGGTGAGAGTGAGCTGCCGCTCACTGGCTCGTGGAACGTCTAACCACAGAGAACTTCGGTTGGATTGTGGTGAGCAGCACCAACTGTCAAGTTCAGGCGAGATAGCGCACATGTTGCGTCTCCTGAGTCACATGTTGAAGAGAACAAAACAATCACCTACACACGGATGTGTACAACTGACACGTTATAGCATGAGGGTGGGATTTGGAATAGCATCAGTTTTCACCTCTTTTTTTTTTATTTTTTTAACATATTTGAGCGATTATTTGAAGAATATATTTTATTTTCATCCTTTTCTGTTGCCTTTAAATCGTTTATATATATATATATATATATATATATATATATATATATATATATATATATATATATATATATATATATATTATATATTATAAAAAACTTTCAGTTACACTTTTCTTCTACAGAAGAGACTTCAAAGATCAAAAGAAACTTGTTACATGAGACATTTACAAAGTATTAGAGGTGAACGAAATAAACATGAATAAATAAAAATAAAATTTACCTCTTTTGCTGTTACTACAACATAGTACAAATACTTCATTTATCTAATAATTTATTTATCTGAGTTCAAATAAATTAGCCACAATTTCAAAATTGATCATGAGAACGTAGAAACCAACCTAAGAAAATAAATAGAAACATTTAATATAATTCAGAATTGATGCCTGAAATCTAGAAAAGGTAATTCATTAGATTCATTTCGGTCCATTTATAGTAGTCAAATACAGCATAAAAACACATCAAATGAGAAGTTTTCAATAATAATGATAATGAAAATATGTGTGTAAGTATTGCATCTAGTACACAGTATATTTAATATGAGACTCACGTCGAGGAGCTGGAGACCATAAAGGCAGCAGAGACACACATCAAGTCAGGTGGCCCACGCAATGTCAGTTGCAGACTGAGAGTGAAGACGGTGTTCAGGAAACTGCTCCTAGTCTCTGCACTGTACAGTGCAGTGAAAGCGAGAGAGGAACGGAAGCATGTGGTTGCTTTTGTTATGTTCTAGTGCTCAATGGAATCCAAATTACCTTTACGACATTGAAAAGGTTGTTACTCGATGCACATCATCACAGTGTGTGAAGGCTAATATTTCCCTTTTTTGTGTGTGTGTTTATTTAGTCTTGTGAAACTCACACTTCTGCTTTAGCCATCACAAGCGTGGATCTACACGAGACGCTGTTGTCACAAACTCCTTTGTCGTAAACCTTACTCAACTCTGTACAAACTAGTCATTGTATGAAGAGTGAAAAAAATGGGTTTGTAACAAAGAAAGTTGCAAGCTAACAGCTAAAGCCTAGAGTAATGATTGCACACAGGCTACAACTGTTGCAGTGCGTTATGGGCGGGGTGCGTTATGGGTGTCGTCGTATGAGTGTTTTTAACAGCCAAACTGTGTAACAGCGACGCATAATCGTAATAACTACCACAGTCCACGCAAGCTCTCTCAAGTGATGCGTGTCACTGACTCATACTTGTATCTACTGTTATTCAGGGAAGTCTCCACCTAGCCTTTTCATCATTTCAACAGTCCTCACTGTTAAAATCCAAAATAAAATTGAGATACACCCACATGATTATTTATTTTTTAATCATGATTTTTATTTATTTATTATAAATTTAGTGGAACATTTTGAATGTAATGACATATGAAGATCAAAACAGGAATTTATTAATAGAGCTCTTTGATTCAGAAGAAAAATGACAGGGACTTGTGACCTATTAATAAAAAATGAAAAAAAAAATGAGTTGACAATAAAATAAATAGAAATAAAGACATTATATTAGGAATGTAATAATAAATTCCTGAACCATGAAAGTAAAAGTATAATTCTGATACATGATTCATTCAAGTTCAGTTACAGAAACTGAACAATGGAGATAAAGGGTTACAAGGATGCAGAGAATGAAAACAGAACAAGGTGTTCTTGTAAAACAAATAAACATACTGATGGGGATTTAACAAAAAATAAATATTTTCCTCCAAAGGATCAACATAATTGGAAATATATAAAAGGTGAGATAAAATGAAATTTCACAGCTCCTCCTAGAAACATTTCAGTCACTTGTCTCACATCTAGAAAGTCAGGTGCTTTTCATGTTTCATCCAATAGATTTTATTTTCTGAACAATGGCAGGCTCACGGTCAAAACTATGAACTCCACTTCATGAAGAAAAGTTTGAGCTTTTTTCCTTCATTGGTATTTTTTTTTTGTGTGTAAATGGCAATATATAATTATTGACTTATTATTAGCTGCAGCCACTGAAAAGTAATGGCTTTACATCTGTGCTGTGATGTGGTGTGAATGTCAACAAACACAAGCTAGAAAAAAAGCTTTTTCTCAATTCCATCTAAATATCCCTTTGTTTATCAACTCACTCTTGTCTTGGCTTCAGCTGCCCATATTGCCGGTTGTGCCGATCCTGTAGTCACATCATGTTTTTAAATCTTAAAAGGCGCCTCATGTATATTGAGTATTATGATCATGAGTATTCCTAAAGCTGCAGTGACCAGCCGTTAGCTTCAGTCATCGACTAGTCTGACATCATTTTCTTCAGTTGGCAGTAAGAGGAGAAACACCTGTGGCTACGGGGCCATCGCGACCCAAAACATCAAAGGTATGGGACCATTTATCAAAGGGCACGTCTCTTTTTACACTACAGTTTCACTTTTAACAACATTTAAACAAGTGTTCACATTTTATATACATTTATTTGTATTCTGTTTACAACCCCATGACTAGACATGTTGCCGTCGTATGCTGACTAGTTGCAGTGGAGCAGAGAGGAAGCTGTTCTGGAGATTCATGTGGATAAAAAAATGAAATAAATGATGCCGGAGTTTTCAAAACAAGAGGGCAAATATTTTTGTCTTAAGACGAACTTGTGTTTGAGAGATTTGAAGACGTAAAGACTCTATTTATATTTACATTTATCGATTCAAACGTTCGTCAAATGCGCTTTCACACAACTTCACACACGACTCAAGCATCAGGGTCACCATTCACATTCATTTTGGATCAACTCTCAACTCTGTTATATAAGTCAGGAAACCTTTTTCACATCATGAGAAAGTCCCTCAGTCTCAGCAGCATATATGATGTTCCTACCACAACTGGGGCAGTATCTTCTGTTTTTCCTGCCTCAGCACTATCGTAGTCACACAGACATTGACTAGAAGTCAAACCACTGACTCTGATAGGTCATTGGTTAGATAGACACAGTAAGTAGCGTGATGTAGTTTGATCACACGGCTGACAAGGTATGAGCCACAAAATGAACTTTTGTTCTGATGTGATTTCAAGCAGAAGGCGTCTGTCTGATCGAGATGTTTCAACACCCGGACAGTTCGTGATCATCTTTGCTTTGGTCAAACCCTCTGTCCAGCCCCGGGCTGACCTCGTAGCATCGATCCGGCCCTGCCTCCGGAGAGTGCAGCGAGGGCATGCAATCGTAGACTTTGGACGCCGAGTTCATGCGCTTGCGGTTGCGCGCGCCGGGCTGATACAGCTGCATTGCTGGGCGATCCTGCAGGGGGCAGCAGCGCAGAACATTCACGTGTGAACCTCTTACCATTCTAAGCAGGTTTTCATGTCAAAGCAACCACAAAACATGTCAAGTTCTCTTGGAGAGGAAAACAATGTCTGAACAATTGGACCTTGCTTTTTTAATTTTGGTTTCTTATAAACCAGTCATCTCTTGCTCACCTTCTCGCTCACCTTGTTTCGGAGGCGTTCCTTCCGGTTCCCCAGGTCCTCCCGGTCCTCCTTCCCCAGCTTGTCCCCGCAGTCTGGGCCGTAGCTGTATCCATGATGATGGCCTTCTTTCTTGGCTCTGTCCTGGCAGTGGCCTTTCCCCCACTTGGTTTCATCCTTACGGCGCATGAACTTGTCAAACTCGTAGTGATGTCGCTGGCGCTTCCTTTCCTCGTCCTTCCCGCGGTGATCCTTCTCTCTCTGTCTGCGACAGTTCTGCTCGTCACTCTCAGGCTGACCCCTGCAGGACAGGGTGAGGAAGTCATACGCATAAGGAATGATGTAGAAAGAGCAATGGCGCCAAACAACATTCTTTGGCCCAAAAAATTCAGGGTTAAAAAGCCTAGTAAGATCTTGAAAATGGGTGACTGTGACGGAGCCACAGACTGGTGGGTTTTCTGGTGCTATTCAGGACTGCAGCAAATAAACATAAGAAATTCAGATCTCAGCCACATTATTGAGAAATTCTCAATTCATTTGAAGCTTCTGATCACACCCATTTATCAACAAAAGTTGATTCTCTTATCTAAAACTTGAAGAAACGTCGAAGAGCTGTGGCCCAAGTGTAGACCCTTGTGGGACCCCGTTTGTCCTCATCGTTTGCTTATACTTTTCTCCATCAATAGTCTGTATCTTACTCTCAAAACAGCTCTTAAATGAACCAGAAATCTATTCCCACCTTGAGTCCTGATCTTACTTTTCTTTAGAGTCTTTCGGTTTCATTTGTCCGACGTTTTTCTCCCATTTTCTTTCAACTTCACTGTCGAATTTGTCCTTGGTGAGGTCGGAGTCCACGTCCTCGTCTCTGTCGCTCTTCTTCAGGAGCTAACAATAAACACAACCGTTAATAACACAGCTCATGAAACCCATCAGTCTCGCTCACCTTAATTTTGATGTCTTTGTCCGACAACTTCTTCTGTTTTTCTGCTTCTTTCCGTTTGCGTTTCTCCTCCTCTCGCCGCTTCCTCTTCTCCTCCTCTCTGAGTCTTTTCTTCTCAAACTCCCTTCGTCGTCTCTCCTCTCTCTTCTCCTCTCTTATTCTCTGCCGAGGAGGTTTTTATTTCAACATAACACGCGTGATTCCATGAGTTCAAGACAGCGTGTCAAAGCTTCTCTTACCTGTTTCTCAATTTTCTTGTTCCTGATATATTCCAACAGGGGTGTTGTGCGCTTGGCTGCAGGCGAGGAAAAAAAAAGACAGCACTTGATTTAATAATTGTCGAGTGTGAAAAAGAAACGGTGACATATACCGATCAGCTCTCTGGTTTTGGCTTCGATTTCTCCAAGGAGAGTCTCCGGGTTGGCCATCGACTTCTCCTCATCGCAGGAGTAGTTCTCCAGGAAGCGCTTGTACTCTGGGTCTGTAGGGGTCAGAGGGCAGGGAATCTCTCCTTTTCCTTTTGGTTTCTGCCTTCAGGGTTCGCCACAGTGAATCATCTTCCTCCATCTCACCCTGTCCTCTGCTTCCTCTTCTCTCAAACCTCCAAACCTCATGTCCTCCTTCACCACCTCCATAACTCTCCTCTTTAGCCTTGTTACTGACTCTTATATTTTATCATCTTCCATGAAGCTCCCCATTCTGTGACTAGTTTGTCCTCTATTGGTGACCTGTGAAGCTTAAGGGTGACCCCTGCTTGTGTCTCAAAAAATATCTTCCTCTGTCCCAATTTCATTTGGAACAATAAAACTTCAGTAGCACTTTTCTTTTAATCCTTGTAGCCAAAGCAAGCTGGTGTGCCTCCTCCCTTACCTTCATCGATACTTCCAGTCTTTGAATCTTTCTTCTTCAGCTTCTTTTTGGATATTTTCTGGAAGGGCGCAAACTCCACCACCGCAGGGAACTCCTGGCCTAAAATATAGCAACAAAGATTGGCATTTTATTCCCGCACATTTATGTCATTCAGATTCAACTTTTATCTGGGGCAGTACCTTTGCTGTCAATGAAAACATAACCATCAAATCGATCCCTGAACAGCAGGATGTCCTCCTGGTTTTTGAAGTTGATATATGCTCTGCAGAACAGGTGTGGGTAGAGACTGCGTGGACACAGGAAGTCGTCGTCACCTTTGCACACAACGGTGAAATGAATAAAAGAATATGACTACCTTTGATCAGCGGGGAAGAACTCAAAGTAGTCGTAGGATGGAAGTGGACTTAGCTGCTCCTCCAGCTGCTCCTTTGACAGGTTTGGGGGGAGTCTTCGAATGACCACCTGAACAATAAAAACAGAGGTCTGTAACAAAGCCTGGGCTGGGAATTAAAGATGAAGCAGACAAACTGCAATATCTGTGTTGAACAGAATAAAAAAAAAATCTGAACACAAAATCATGTTAAAGTATGTTTTAAATAATTATATTTAGTTCCCTACTCAATAAACTAACAAGCTTCAAACGCAGATGCAATAGAAAACACTGTGCTGAAATACATTCTCATGTCACTTGCTTTGATATGAGCCTTTATAAAATGCGTCTTAACTTCACAGCCCTTCCGTCATCAGCAGAGGCCACGCCCCCTCTGCGTTCTCGCTAATATTTCATCCGAATTTTGGTCACTTTTCCCCAGAATAAACTCAATACTAATTCTAAAAAGCGAGATTTCCTCTCTTATTCTGCCTTGTCAGTAGATGATCGACGTGTGGTCTCTCCTGCCTCTGTCCTCGGTGCTGAAACCTTCCTCCATGTTTCCGTCGCAGCATCAACAACATCGACCGCCTACCTTCGTAAACACTTCTTTCTTCTCCTCCTTCTGCTTGGAGTTGCAGCTGGTGCTGTCCTGCTCTCGTGGAAGGTCCCTGAACTTGATTTCCACCGAGGATTTGTCCTGGCTCGCCGTCATTTGGTCCTTTTCAGACTTCATTGCGCTCCATCTCCGCTCGAAGCGGCTCTCAAGCGTGACTCTCGCGGGTTATCGCGAGATTTACTGAAGCGGCGAGTTTTTGAAAAATGTAAATTATTTGACGGAGCAATATAGCAATAGTTTATTACTGTAACTTTCCCCAACATGTCAACGTTATACTATAATTATTTAAGACGTACTGCATAGCAATGCAGTGTTATGTATATATGTCAGCAAACAGGTTATATGGGTCTCGATTTGTGTTTTTTGTTCAAGAAAAAAAAAACACTTTAATTTACCGGAAAAGTACAAAGCTGACAATACATGATAAACAATTGCAAGTTTCATGTTTAAAACTTTTAAAATAATAGATTATTGATACTTATTTTGTGAAGGGAAATCACCAAATTGACATACAAAGCTAAGGAGTAAATAAATGATCAGATCAGAAGTTCAAATGTTTGGTGGAGGACGAGCCGTCAGGAAGGCGGTTTGCCGACAGAACTCCAGGAGGACTGACTCACAGAGCGGCCGTGGACATCTCTGTGAGGAACTGGGAATCAGATATATGTGGTACTAAGTGATCAGAACTTCAAACCAATGCAGTGTTGGATCACCAAACTCACCACAGAGAAGCGCCTTCCGTCCACTGCTGGTCTCCAAACACACACAAGGAGAGCGTTTTCCGAATGTGGACACTGAGCTCTTCACACTGGGGATGAAGGTTGAGGAAGTGTCCAGTTCCCGACACACCTTATCCTGAGAGTAGGTAACGCTTGACTTGGAGGGAGTGCAGCCCATTTCTTCGGAGAGGAGTGAAGGAGCACGACTGACTAGCTCACTGGGCGCGTGTGGTTTTGACAGCAGCAGGTAGTTGTGACTCCTCCCCCTTTTTGATGCTGATATTTGTGCTGTCTGCAGCCTGGTATGCTTCTGCCATACCTTCTCAATTCTGTGTACAAATAAGCCCTCGAGAGGATGAAATGGAATATAAAAAGATGTGCATCAATCCCTAGCTAATTCTTACCTGCCCTTTATTCATTTTTAATATTTCAAAAGTATGGCAACTCACCCTCATCAAAAATAGTTGGATGCACTTCCTTCTTTTTGTCACTCTTTTGTTATTATTTATGACAAATGTTACAGGTGTAGAAAGACGGCATTGATGGGACACTTAGGCCTCAAGTGTCTTTCTCATCCACAGTTAAAAGTCCCATAAGACATTGTTTGTTTGACGTTCTTCTTGAATCCAGACGATAACTTACTTGCACATACAATGTTTGGGGAATTCACAGTAAGAACATCATGTGCTGGTGTCTGACAACGTATCTAACATGACGTCGCTCTCGTACATGTCGCACTCGAGAGTTAAAGAGAGCCGCAGCGGCGTGTCCAGCATCATCTTGTCCTGATTGGAGAGCGGAGTGTCCAGTGAGGTGTTGCTGGAGTCTTCGGTGCGCGGCGTCTCTGGGAGCTCTCCGGACTCTGACGTATTCAGCACTTTCATGAGCGTCGGTGAGTTGGCATTTCCCCGCACCTTGTCGTTGATCTCTGTGCCTGCGATGACGACAGGATGCTTGGATTATTCTAGTCACCACATTAAACCACGCGACATTGTTCCCTGAACTAGAGAACATCGTACCGATGTAAGCGTCGGAGTCACCGATGTACATCTCGATACAGTGGCCGAGCATTGTCACTGAAAACGTGTCGTCCCTTTTCAGCCCAAGTGCCTGTGGGAAACAGTTATTTTAAAACACAAATATGACTTTAATACTTTCTCACTGCTCCCAACTCTGTCTACCGTATGGAAGTAGTCAATAGCGCTCTCAAAGTCTCCCATCAGACTGTGCACGTATCCGATGGAAGCATAGGTGGAGGCATGTTGAGGGATCAAGACCAGCGCTTGCCGGTGGTACTCCAAGGCCTGGTCGTACTTCCTGTGACACAAGTTGGTCAAAAAGTGGAAAGTGCTTTCATAGTTTACTGGTTACTCACTTCAGTTTCCGACACACATGACCCAGGTTGTTTAACAAAGGCTCCCATTTATCAACGGTGACCTGAAATGGAAAACATATATTCAACAACATGATTTACCCATTTACCGAGTCCAGATGGTGACGGCACCTCATTCCCGATGACTTTGATCTTCTCCATCGCATCAAGAAACAACTTCTCTGCTGTTTTCCAGCTACACAGAAAAGTTCAGAGGAGAAATTTTACATCAACAAACTTTTCATGCAAACGTCTACAGGACAGAGCTGCTCTCAGTGACTTCAGGACTCACTCTCCATTCTGAAAGGCGACCACAGCCACTTCGTGGATGACAAACGGATCCTCGGGAGCGATACTCAGGGCCTGGCTGAAGAAGCGCTCGGCCAGCTTGGAGTTGTTGGTGAGACCATACTCCAGGCCGATGTAGAGCATCGGTAAATGGCAACTGGGAGGACAAAAACAGCCACTTTGTTGAAATTCTGACGACAATTCAGACACTTTCCCTGAAGGTTGCAATGGAACTGCTCATACCCTTTCATCAGCTGAGCAGCTGTAAAGTAGGCAGCCATGGCCTGGTCATGCTCACTCTCTACTGCAAAGGAATGTCCGTAGGCGATCCAGGCGGGGCCGTACGTCCTCTCCAGGGTAGTGGCTTTGCTGGAGAGGAACAACCACCCATCATTTGGAGCACCTCCAGCAGCATTGTGCAAATAAGGTGTTAAAAATAATATCTTTCATAATCACCTGGTTTAAGCTTATGAAAACAAAAAGAAATATTGTAAACTATTTGGTTTTGTTTGAGTATTTTCATGCTCAGTAATGGTCAATTATTAAAAAAGATTCCAGTTCGCACCTTAGGTAGCGTCGTGCATGTTCGTTTTTGTGCCCCACCATTAAATAGTAACAGCCAACAGCAAACCAAGAGACCTGGACAAAAACATTGAAAAGAGTTAAAACATATCTGAAGTCACAGGAAGGGCAAAGCTGGGAAACTCACTGGATTGTTGGGATACAAGTCAACCAGCTTGTGCGAGAGAGAAAACAATTCTGGTGGGGAAATAGAAAGATTTAAAAATTAAATGTAAAAAACATATGCTATGCTACATGTTAGCAGGTGCATACCATTTGCTTTCCCAAGCTCTGCAAGAGTTCCTATGTGTACAGGTAAACAGTTGGCATGAAACGGATCTTTCACCATGACCCTGAAATGTAAACATACATTGGTGGTGAAGGAATTTTCATTGTCGATCAATAACTATGTTGTCTTTGCAACACAAGGTTGATGGACCTCAACGAACAAAAGAACACTCACATTGAGGTGAGTTTGTAGCAAATCTTGAAGTCACAGTTATAATAATGTCGCTCTGCAAGAGACACCACCACATCCAAGTTGTCCTGAAGACCATTGATCATCTCTGGAACCACCAAATCACTGGGCTTGTTATACTGCAGGCAGAAAGTGATGGAGAAAAGAGAAATGTGAAAGGAATGATCTGACAAAAAGATAATAAATAAATAATAAATAATAGAATAAGAAGCAAATTAATTAAATAACTTCACCTTTTTCAACTTATTTTCAAACAGGAAGTGCAAAAGCTCCTCTTCTTCTGCAGTGCACTGTTGACCCAGTGGAAGTGAGTTGAGGAAGTCTTTCTCTGTTCCAATATTATACAACACAAGCGGTTAAATGACAGTACAGCTTCATCCTCAGCTAAGCTTTCAGAGCCGAGCAGCACCTTCCTGGGCGGTCAACATGTGGTGTGAAGTCAAAAGGTCGAAGGCTTCAAAGCAGTACACATCCAGTTTTAAGGCCTCTTTGTAGCTGGTGGTGGCCAGCGGCCTGTTGTCCATGGCCTCATAGATCTTCCCCCGTAGGAGGCAGATGGAGCTGCTGATCTGAAATATCACAAAGAAGCGCAGGATAAACACCTCAGGTATGACTGGAGAATGGAATCCAAAGCATCATATTGCACAGCATTTCATTATTCTTGTAATAGCATTCCTTTCTTAGAAGATCAACGTCAAGATGGCAGCCATCAAAAAAAAAAAAAAAAAAAACCTACAGAGGCCGGCGACATGTCCCAGTCCTTCGGCGATTCTAGTGTTCCCACATCGTCCTTGCCCCCTCGGTCGAGCAACTTCTTGCAAGCCGGCTCCTGTGCGTCCAAAATATCCAACGCCTGCTGGTACTCCTTTGCCGCGTACTGGGATACAGTGCATCGTCAAAACACAGTCAATTGCAAATCTGTCAACAGATCAACAGATTATTTTCTTTAAACTCACATGACACCGTGCAGCAAGATACTGACAGGCGCCGTATAACTGGAAGAGATGATGGCACGACAGACAGAAGAATGTGAACAAATGACGACTTAGATACAGGACTAAAAAGGGCAAAAACCTTTACACATTGATGATGACAGTACCTTGTCTAGTTTGCGTGACCTGAGGGCATGAGAAGCTCTGTGGTACTGGCATGTTAGGTAAAGGCATTGAGCTAGCCAGTAGATGTCCTGGGGATCCTCTGTTAGAAACAATAAGAACAATATTATTCACTAATTTCCAAGAGGTTCAATCACTATTATAACACTGAATTCCAAAAACTTCTAAGGAAACAGCAAAACATGTCAGACCCCGCTGCTGCAACTGAGACTCGAAAACTGCGACGTCTAGTTGCCTAAAATTGACCATGAAATCAATTGCTGACAAGTTCAGGCTGACTTGTCGTGATGTCATCACTCTCTCTTCCACATGTGCGCAACAATCCGCAGTAACAGGAAATACGGCTGAGGATCTGCGACCATTATGCCCCAAAACACCAAAAGCATGGGAAGCTCTAACATCACATTTTGTGCAATTAAAATCAAATCCAAAGTTTCAAAACAACATGTAGCACTATACAAATGTTATTTTTTTAAACCACTGTTTACAACACATTTGGCGAGTTTGTTAACCTGTGCCGACTATCAAAATAGTTGCAGTCTGAATAATCCACTTTAATTCTTTCTCATGAAAATAAGCAGACGACTGTTGTGGGTCTGTGTAAAAGTGATGAAGCGTGCATGTTTAAAAGAATGCCAAAACCAAAACGGTATACAAACAAAGGCTCGTAAACCAGTGGCATCACATCCAAGTTTAAACCTAAACGGATGAAGGGTGAACGTCACTCACCGTGAGAAAGGGATGCGATCTTGTCCGCCCAAAACAGAGCACTTTGATATTGTTGCTGAAAACACATCCAATAGCATTGCATGTTAAAGAAACTGAACACAATAGCATTGTTTACAGGTTGCCATCATCAAGTTAGGCGTGCCGGCATATATATATGTATATTATAAGCAGTGACACACACGCTAACAATAACTAGCAGAAGAAAACTCTGCACACCTGATCAATGTACTGCCGTACTCGCTTCCGTAGTCGGTCGAGATTCATTCTGAAGGATTTAAGTTAGCAGCTAGCGCCTTAAATGGATGACATTTCTCAGGAGGGGAAAACTCCACAGTTGTCGTCCGCGTTAGCTCGTTTGCTAACTCAAATCAAACCCGCGGCTTCTTCGGCCAGCGGTGTTCTGCTAAAACATCCCCGGGTAGAAACTCATCCGCACAAGGTTCCGCGTCCGCGTTTTCCGCTTTAAACATTACCGTTTAAAAACAACATACGGATAATTAAGGCTATTACTTATTTAATTTTTTTTAAGCTGTTGAAGATATGTATCCGAAAAACAATGACAAAAAGTAATTACAAGGGGAGACAAAATCATGTGCAATATTGGTGATAAACTGAAAGGAAAATTGGAGATCTACGTCTACCGTGTTTTATATGTCATTAGTTTTCCTCATTTTTACAAGTAATTTTCAATTTCCAAAAATTATATATATATATATATATATATATATATATATATATATATATATATATATATATATATATATATATATATATATATATATATATATATATATAACTATGTCATTAGTTTTCCTCATTTTTACAAATAATAATAATTGAAATAATTTTCAATTTCTAAAAATTATATATATCATCTAAATTATATATATATATATATATATATATATATATATATATATATATATATATATATATATATATATATATATATATATATATATATGATGGTATGATGATAATAACGCTTTTCTTAATAGATATTGACCACATAATAATAATAATAATAATAATAATAATAATAATAATAATAATAATAATAATAATAATAATAATAAATCTATCTATTATTATTATTATTATTATTATTATTATCTGTGTGTGTGTGTTTTCATCAAAGGATCCTGTCTGCATGTTCAACACTGATCAAATATATGAAAGACATGACAAAGCAACCATATCTGTATAGGATGTATTTATTTATTAAAATGTTTTCAAAAGAATGACCACGGTTTGCTGCTCACTGACATTTGTAATCAAACAAATTTCCAATTGTCTTGTGCTTCTTAATCGTTGCTATAGTACTTCATACTTCTTGTAGTTGCTGCACAACAAACACATTTCCTTCTAGTGGACTTCACTTGATGCACTTCTTCTGAGCTTAAATGCTGTCAGTCACTCAGGAAACTGTGTTATAATAAAAAGTATGCTAGCCACTGTACATATATGGACAACTAGATCGCCCCCTAGGGATTGTTATGGCCTTTAGTCATCAAAAAGTTGTAGCAGAATTACTTCCACCTCTACTTCTATTCCAACTTCATCTACGATCTAAAGTACTTCTTCTGTTATTGCCTCTAACTTACTCAGTTGCTCCTCTAACATCCACTACTTGAGCCTACACACTGCTGGTTGACTCTTCCCCTGGGGTATCGTGTGATGGTGTCCATCAGCTTTCTAGTTCTAGCCCAGTCTTCGCTGAAGCCGCTCACGCTGTAGTGAGGCCTGCACTGACTCAGGCGAGCTAAAATAGCTTGGTTCTCTTTCATGATCTGCAGCCGCTCCTTCTGTTGCTTCCCCAAACTCAAGCTGCAATGAAAGGAAGACAGGAAAACAATGTTTGATGTGTGACCTTGAGTTGGGAAAAACAAACCAACCTTTTCCTCTCATAGTAGTTGGTGTTGTCAACGCTTCCTGTTGTTCTCATAATGAACAGAATCTTGTCCATTAGCATCTTGTTTTCTCTTTGAATTTTCCTCATCCACTCATTGTTCTGCGACAACAGCATTGCTTGAAAACACTTTACTCACATTGTCACTATTATAATTAAAAATAAAGACCTTGTGCTCCATCAACTTTGGAAACAAGTGAGGGTACTTCTCTGGTGGAAGCATGTCAATGGCTGATTTTGCGGTTTTTATCTGCAAACATTACAAACAATTATTATTGTGATGACAGAAACCCAAATAGGCGAGAAGAAGATTTGACATTCAGAAATGTAAATCCTACATCTTCATGGAAAAGTCCTGTGGAACCTCCCTCCACCCTGACTGCACTCTCTTCTTAGCCTCCTCCATCTCTGTCCATTTCTCTTCCTCTCTCCTCTAAATTTTACTTTCTCTTCCCACCAAGTCTCACCTCCACTTCCTCCTCTTATTCATTTTACATCCTCAGCAACCAGATCATAAACCTAAGTACCTGAATACCTTCTTCAAGTGCAAGTCATATGAAGTCTGGTCCCACTTCCTTTGCAGATGTTTGTTCACACAGGGAAACAGCGGCTGATAGCACACATGCACCATCGTCTGTAATATCAAGAGTAAAACAAACAAGACAAAAAAGCATCGCTTGCCCGCTCATTTCTGACTCACCAACAGTTTGTTTCTGGACGTATGCTCACTGAACACTGTTGACGCTCAAACAATCTGTTTCCTGCCAGTCAAATGTGGTTTCCATGGCAGCATCCGAGGAGAGCTGGAGACGACAGGAATCAAGTTTCACACAAACACACACGCTGGCAACGGGGTTTATTAATTTGTGAGACGGTTTGAGGTGAAGGGGGCTGTCAATCTAGTGGCGAGGAGGAGAAGAGGACAGTTGATCTTCTTTTATTGTGTCGCTGACCTACTTTTGATGACGCTTGTTCAACATTTAAAGTAAAATGTCGTCTATTTTGGAGGGCACCTGTTCAATAAAACACAGACTGCCACCCGCTCCAGCATGTTCACCTTTTACCAAAATTAGAATTCTGGTAATGGACGAACCTGGCGATGACATCACTCACTGAGATGTGTTGCAACACTGCTCTCTACTGGGAGAATGCGGTTAATGTTTTACACGTCATGATAATAAAATAAAAATATTATTTAAGAATGTATTGTAACAAGAAAAAGCACAGATTATCCGCGCATGCACATGTACAAACATGCGTGTAAATGAGTCTATAAAAATGGGTTTGAAGAGTACGTTAAGAGAATGTCAGTACATAGATTAAAGAGTCTGGAACTGCGACTTTTATACTAGAAGTGTATGCAACATATAACATAGATTTGAAACAGCTTCGTTAGGAACACCTGAAATACATTTACTTATCAAAATGAACTTCAAAATTGTGATGGACATTGGTGCATTGGCATCAGGTTGTTGTTTTTTTTTTTGCCTAGAGTCATTCTGTCCCCACCATGATCCTGTCAACCATAGGTGGGTAATAGAATTTTCCAAGGAGCCAGGTTATATATTATGACCGTAGAGAGGGGCCGTCCACCCCAAAAAAAATGCACAGAAAATGTTGGTTTGTTGTGTTTTATTTGATTTAAACCACATTTCATTTAAAGATTCTCGATGTGTCTCATACATTTCAAAATTGTCGCTTATGCTTTTTATGGTAGCCTAATATAAAATAAAACCACATAAACAGTTGCCCCCATTTCTCAGAAGTCACTTCTCAAACAAACTGAGAAATAATACAGGTTGATATATAATAATAATAATAATAATAATAATAATAATAAAGTTTGGTAATACAACATTAGATGTCAGCCAAAATATGTAATAATAAATTCAGAAAATCTGATTTATTACTATCCTATATGATTAAACGTGTGTGCCTGTAGTAAGTGGCGCTTCCTTTCATAACAGTTTTTTTGAGTTTTGAGTTAGTATGTTCATCCCTTTCACACCAATTGAACAGTTTTCAGCAAGTACTCTAGGCACATTTCATTCTCGTGATGGCCACCATCATTTGCTCTGCACCTCCTCCACAAAATAGCTCCTCCCACCAGTTTTGAGAAGACCACGACTAGACCATGACTGACCCTATTGATGCTTGTCAATAGTTACAGCTAATTTATCCCATTAGTTTTGGAAAAAAAAGTGATGTTTTGTTATGTTACTCTGTGCTAAATAGCATGACTCTCCCCCAGAGATAAACACACATGTGAAACTTGTCCTTACTATTTCAATCAAAAATGACATTGAACTCCAAGATCTGAACATTTTCTTCACGTTTTTAAGCATAGTTTATATTAATATTAAGTATTTTCTTGTTTTGTAACAGTGTAATTTTGTAAAGCTCAAAAAAGAAACACAGTAACACAGCTGCGTCCTCTTCAAGCACAATGAACCGTGCTAACCCAAAACCCTGGGGCCAGGGTGGGGCTGGCAAATATTAGCTCTACGGTCAGGATCAGACTGACTGGTATGCATACACCAGAGAGTGCTTCTGTCCCTCCCCAGGCTCATATATATTATATGACATTATCCGACACACATTTAAATTTAATGTCACCGGGGTCACAGACTTGCGTAATTGATTCCACGTTGTAAATCTTGGTGGAAACACGGTGATACTTCATGTCTGACATCTCCCCACAGAAGCCAATTAAGAGTTCTCCCCAGAGCAGTCGCATCTCAGGGCACAGAAAAAAGTCTTCATGAATGAATTATAGGCAATAAAATGTTTCCAGTCCAATTTGTAACTATGAGACAACGCGTTGAAGGGAGGGTTTTAAAGGGAGGCGCGTGGGTGAGGCGGCTTCTCGGCCATGGCTCTGCTCAAGCAAACGGTTGGATGCAAGATTGGAGAGACACTTTTAAAGAAGCCGACAAGGCTCTCGATGCCTACTTTATTTTTATACACTCATGCATCAAGAATGAGCGAAGAATCGCGTGCGACAATTACAAAACACAAAAAGGTGCGGCCTTAACTAAGACAAGAGCTACTAATCGCTGCTCTTGTTAAATATTCATCCCAGTTCTGGGTCTCTTCGCTTCACCTCTTCCCCATTCATTCTCTGCTCCAGGACGTCTTTAAAACAGTCCCAAAATAGCTGCCTCACTCAGTCTCTAGTCCTCCATGACAAACAGATCGGCATACATGTTCCATTTCCACTGAGGAATCCCGGGGAGAGGTGGGTGTGACGCCGCATCCTCCAAACAACATCCCCTCGTGGGACCTGTTACCTTGGACACTTTCCATCACCCAGATTAAAAAAAAAAGGTCTTGACTTGGGGGAAATGACTTTGTCCACCTGTTGATGAACCACAACACTGAACACAAATAACAGAACCAGTTTGAACCTGTGTTCAGTATCTCATGTATCAATCTGCTGTGTTTTACTGTTGACATTAGTGTGTGTCCTGTTGTGGTCAAGGCCGACATCGCAACCCCACTCACCGCTTCTTCCTCTGTTCAGTCTTCTATAACTGCTTCGCTCATCATCTGAGTCTCTTCTTTCTTTCCCCTCATATCACAGTGGGTTTTGTTGGACCTTCAGGTGGCTGTTGGAATGA
The DNA here is from genome assembly GCF_027744825.2 of Synchiropus splendidus. Lineage (NCBI taxonomy): Eukaryota > Metazoa > Chordata > Actinopteri > Syngnathiformes > Callionymidae > Synchiropus > Synchiropus splendidus. The sequence goes on along the minus strand of NC_071343.1, from coordinate 5,800,654 downwards.
GAGTGTCTCCATGGGGGCGGAGGAAGAGAGATGGAAAAATAAATCCAAACAACCTATCATCTCTTCTCCCTCTTGATCCGCCTCCACATTTGTCAGACCAAAATTGAATCACTCTTCTCCAACCCGAGTCAACTCCTCTCCATCTTCACCTCCAACCCACCCCTCATCCTTCCCCCACATCTTCCCTACCTCAAAGACTCCTTATATTGTTCCCACCAAAGTTCTCTCCCCATTCCACTCCATAACCCTTTTCTTTTCCTCTACGACACACTGGTGCGTGCCATCTTGAATCAACCTCTTCTCTTCTTGACAGAATCGACTTTCTAGTGCCACACCAGTCTGGCTCCAAGGCAGGACGCTCAGCGGAAACAACCCCATCATGCGGTCACTGAACAGCCTCATTACGCTGATGACACACTAATATTCTCCTTCCTCTTGTCTGCGGAGCCTTAGTGACGTCTCTTTGTGGACTGAAACCCGCTTGACTCGTCCCTCCCAGCAAGAGCTGTCCCACCCTGGTGCCACCCTGAACATGGCCGTCAACACCAACTGCATTGTGACCTTTTTCCAAAGACACAAGAGATGTTTCTCTTCCCTCATCAAGTGCTTTATGCTGAGTGGACCGCTGGAACAAAAAAAGTAAATTAAATTTTCATCCCCCAAACACAGCAGGTTGATGAGAGTTGAGCGTAACACAATATGAAAATGCCTCCCAACTGATACGTCAAGAGTAGTTTTAAAGTCAACCCAATTTTCCCCTAATGGATGGTAGAATAGGTAACAACTCTGAGTGACTTTACTCTCGGCCTTGCCGCTCCATTAATGCCACTGAGCTACAGACGAATGGATGCGTTGACTCGGAAACAGACTCCATCCCTCTAAAAGTGGCTCCTTCTGATGACAGTTTGGCGCATACCTGCTTCACAACAGTGGGAGTTTGCCCCATTTCATTACTCACGTCTTCATTCCAGCGAGATCAGTGCTATGAAAGAGCATAAATAATGAAATACGCAGTCTTTACTGGTTAAAACAGACTTGCTGAGCGCTTACATAACGGCAGAGTGGCACACGAGGATGACAAATTAGCAGAGAAAGAAATGAACGCGCTGAACCAAAATAAAAGCAGTTTCCAAGCATAATAGCTTGTGTTCCTTCTTAGTGTTCTTCATATCACATTGTGGGCAGCATAGTGGGGGAGTGGTTAGTGCAGCAGCCTCACAGCACGAAGGTCCCCAATTTCAGTCCATCTTGAATTATTAAACAACAAAATCCCCAAACATTTTAGGTTCAAAACTCTAAAACAGACAAAATTCTACTTTAACTCCTTTGAAGAAATATCTATCAAGCCTTCAGGTGTTAGTTTCACAGGCTCCCAGTCTACTTTAGAAGCACCACCAATATTAAAACACTCTGAGAAACTACTTTCATGATATGATATAAGATGATTCTAATATATAACAATCGACTCTTAGTCACAAAACGAATCAACAATAATTAATTAAATAATTATTATAATATATAATAATTATATAATTAAAATTAAAATATTAATATTAAATGTTGATAGCAACAAAAGCTGGCTTCTCTTGGGTTGTAAGAAACAAACAGAAAAAAAGATGAGGAGAAACAGGATTGAAAAAAAAAACAGTTCAACAATAAATAAAAAAAAAACAACTCTTGAAAATAAACATGACCAAAAAAATATTTTAAATGAATGAAAACGACAGATGATGAGTCTTCAAAAATCTGATTTGAACACAAAAATGACATCACTAAATGGAAGGCTGCTATTTTTGAAATTCATCATGTGTAAACTCAGTATACCTAGATTTAGTGGTGTAATATTTATGTCATGTATGATAGAATGCGCCTCAAAATTATGAAGTTATCCCCACTAAAGTCATTCATTTATCTTCACCAAAGAAGAGACACTTTGGCACACAGTGTGTTTAAGAATCTCTATCCTTGTGAGGTCCAAACCTGGGCAAAACACCACCTTGTGGGACCCTTCTGCCAGACCCCATAAGTTAAAGCCTCAATTTGAGGATGAGGGCTTCAAAATAACTGGGTCATTATGATAGGGTTTCAGTTTGTTTCAGAGTCCTGGTTAAGGTGAGCCATGTGTTTTGGATGGTTAAGTTTATGGTGAGAGGCTGAGGACAGCATTATGGCAATGAGTGGTCCTCACAAAGATAGGAATACAAACACATGTGTGTGTGTGTGTGTGTGTGCATATGTATAGTCACCATCTGAACAGGTACAAGTTAAAGTCTGTGTCCAGAGAGTAACAGAAGCAGTTCAGATGAGTGAGAGAGAGAGAGACCGAGCTCGCGTATTGATTATCTTGTTGGCACTGCAGGAACCTATCGATTGCATGACGGCACACAGCTGTATGTTCTGGTGCAAACTCATGAGCCGTACTGCACAATGATGTACACATATACATCTCACCGAGGTCACAACCAGTCACACAGAACAAACACTTCCTGTGTACGCAGGCATCCAACTGCACCACTAAACAAGCAAATCTAAAGTAGGTTTTGGACCCAGTTCTTTCATTCATCCAAGTTCATATCTGAGCCAGATACGAGAGGTTTCCTCCCTTAACATAGCTTATCAGTGTGTGTCTCCAATAATACAAATATGAAACTTAATAACAGCTAAAATGACTGCAGAGAACAACACGTAAGACACTGTCACGCTACTCGCTGTTTTTTTTTCCTAGAGAAGAAACGTGGGAAAACCCCATGGGTGCTGACACAGCAAAATCTTCCAATCTTGTTTCCTGTCTATAGACCCTGTCGAAGTCGATCCAAACATCATTCCTTCAAATCTTACCACCTACTTCCCCCTCCAGCTACGGACCACGGTAGGATGACGGATGAAAGCGAAATCATGACTGACCGGGGATCAGATGAATGTGCCTGCGATTGTGTGTGCTGAGATGCAGCCCGCACTTCTTCCTACACCGCGTGTTGGGGTGACTTCAGCGAGGTGACTCTTGTTATAGTCTCATCCAAGGAGGATTGTGTTGTTAAAAGTGTGGGTGTCCGCAGTAGTATTAGTCACAATGTGGGAGCATGAGTGCTCTTCACTTCACATTCCATGATGTGAGATGTTCCACCCTAAACACTTGACACATCCACGGCTCGGTTTGTTGATGTAAGCGTCACCTGCTCATGAAAATCATGCCTCAAATCTCTTTCACTCCTGCGGTTAATTGAATCCCAACGCCTTCATTTTTAAACACGTCTGCAACTCTCCTCCATGCCCCAGTTCACTTTGATTCCGTACTTCAGCTGAGCTCTGGATCATGTCGGAAAGGACGAGTCTCCATGAGTCAACATTCCTTTGAAGGAAGCCATGGTTGATATACACAAGCTGATTCTGTTGTGATGCTAATGCTCGATTACTTCTGTCACGCAGGTCGTGTGATCATAAGTTTTTCTGCTCTTCTGTGAGGAAAATAACTAAAAACATGTAAGAATGAATGTCAATACAATGTTCAGGAAAGGGTTCTTAGCAAGGGCGGCCCAAGACATGGACAAAATGGGCAGGGGCCTATAGGGAAACAAAGAAAAACAAAACAAAAAACATCTCTAAAAAAAAAAAATAAAATGATTGATTTCTTATGGACTATTGGCAAATTGGTGCCACAGTTGGAGGCATTAAAACAGCTTGCAGTTGTGGCACAACACACTCACACTCCTTGTGCTTCAATGGTTTTTGATCCAACCAGTGAAGCACTACCAATCATTGTCAGTGTGGCGCTGCTTGTTTCTGCTGACCCTCATTGGTTCAACTATATGTGCTTGGACCAAAACTCTGCACCAACTCTCTGAGGCCTGGTTCAGCCCACATTAGGTGGTCAGCTCAGATGCATGCTTCACATTCTCGGGCGATTCCCATAAAGTGGAATAAAAACAGAGTCAGGGTTTGAGGTTAAGAAATGTGCAGGCATTCGTTGTTTGACACAAAAGAAAATGGCTGCTATTTGATGCCTTTGGCATGACAATGTGTTGGTACACTTTTCTTGTTCCCTTCTACTCGTCGTCCATGTTGATTTTCATTGACTGACCTACAGCCTGAACTAGGCGCTGACTCTGAAATGACACCGTTTCTTAGCTCCATTGAACTAGCGCCATCGACAATTTCGGATGCTAAAACAGGTATTGAATTTTCTAGCTATAATACGAGTACATGAATAGTACTTCTAACACAATAGCGGCGTGAAGGAGCAGTTCAGTGGAGATCTGCACTCTCTGAGCCTTTTTCCAGAGGGTTTTCCAGTGGCACTCTGCCAGGTGAATGTCCCAGACTCGCCTCATAAAAGTGTTTTCTATTCTCACTCAGTTTTAACGTCCATATTTTCCACTTTCTTATCACCAATACAAACCTCCATTCATCCTGTACGCATCAAACACGCCGATAATAACACAGCAAAACTGCAACCTGTCAATTCATCTGGCTGCACTTTAAATCCTCTCCGTCATTAGGGGAGAAGAAGCTGTTAAAACTCACGAGGGAGCTCCTTCCTGCCGCACCGCAGCCCAGGCAATCAAAAACAAGTATTCTAATGCACCTTGACAAGATTGTCAGCTGATACCCTCCTGGGTCCAATAATACTTTACATTATAGTGGATGGATCAATAGAATGGATGAGAGGGGAGCAGAGATGCGTCTTCCGCTGGGGGTGATTTCACCGAGCGCTTGACCTCAGAGGACGCAGGTGGACGAGTGGAAACCACGAATCCATGAGCGCTCTGGATATCGCTCACACATGAAGAAGTTACATTTTCAGACTGGTGAATGAATTTAGGAACATCCCGTGGAAGGGTTGGTTCCCATTTCCTGAATGTCATTGCCTCACTTTAGAGAGACTGGGCTCCCCTCAATTTTTTATGGCTTTTCAGGCCCTGGCATTTTTCAAGAGCCTTTTCACTCTTAGCTCTGGCTCTTGATTTTTATTGCTATTTTTCTTTTTTTTTTTACCAGGTTCCCCTGCTCTCTTAGTTCCTCATTTTGATTTCTATCTTTTGTTTCACAGTTTTAAGAGCGTTGTTTGTGGAACCCAAAGTATCCAGCTTCCAAATTTCTGTTTCGCTTTGAGACTGCTTTGACTCATCTTGTCTGATATTATTTGACTCCTTATGTTCTTTACTAGTGGGTCAGTTTAGGTGATGATGCACTCTTTTTTTTTGCCAAGATTCATTTGGTCCGCACTCGGATTCTGTAAGTTAACGTACAGCAGTAATTTTCTGTAGTAGAGAAAATTCTGAAGCTCATGAACGCAGCATCCAGACACACTAGAGATATGTAGATCAGACCTTATCGGAGAGTGAGCATGAACAAAGCAGCGCAAACAGATGGAAACTATGAAGAGCAAAACTGAGACAAAGCGAACGGTGTTGCCTGTTAAACAATTTATTATTATTATTATTTTAGCCTGATCAGCTCAAGCAGAAGTGGAAGTGGACAAAAAGTATGTCTCACTCAGAGATATTTATAGAGGTTTCACTTAAAACATGTAATATGTCTGTTTTGCTGATGCTTTTATAGTAATCTAGTCTAAAGTAAAAGCCATTATAATCAATCTCACTCCACAGATGAAGCATATTGACAATCCTCAAATGGACTTTTCTTGTCCAATGGTGGCGCTGAAATCATTCCTTTTCGACTCATATGCTGACAGATTAGCTTTACATTAAATCAAATGTATCCCCTCACGCGACAGTCCTTGACACCGGAAAAGAATAATTGAGTTAGTGTCTGATATCTGTGAGCTCTGAGTTTAAAAAGCTGGTGATGTTGTTTGGTATATATGTAGCATCCGTAAGTATCATTTCCATATATACTTTAATAAATGCCAGACCTCATCCTGCCCTGTTTGGAAATACTGTAGATCATCACTTTCTTATCTGACTTCAACCTGACGAACAGGTGAGCCACAGCAGAGACACAAACATGTTGCACACACCCCTTTTGGAGCAACAAAGTCTCACCAGAGAAGAACACTGTCTTCTTCTCCACGACGCTGTGGTGGAAAACCTTGAAATCCTTTGAGAACGGCCGCTGTGCAGTGGAAACAGTTGTCATGAGCAACACTGAAGAGCACTTCGTCCTCAGAGATGCAGAAGCCAAAACAAACTGGAGGAAGCGTCAACATACGATACGTCATCAGAACACTTTCACCAGTGAGCGTCGCGGTCTAATTAAACCTCAGTTGTGCTGTATACTTCATGTACTTCTATGGTTTGCTTGACCTTTGACACAAGAGTCCATTCACCTTTGAAAAAGCAGGCGACACATCAGGGATTGATCCGACCTCAGCTTAAGTCCAACTGGTGTGGTTAACATCTATTCACTGTTGACTGTGCTCTTGGACCACGAGTGCTCTACAAAGCATCTGCATTGACTGACTCAACTGGAGGATTAGAAGTCGCTGCAATAACAAGGTGACTTTAGATGAAAGTGAGGTGCTTCTTTTTGATTGATTTTGTTTGACATGCCCAGTCGGACCAATTTATTATGAAGGTCTGTGCCCAAATCGTTCATTATTTAACACAATTTTGAGGCGCCCCATCCGGTGATAGCCCTGCGAATATGGGAGTAAACTGGTAGTATTCATTTGAAGTTTCAAGACTCAATCTCAGTACTTTATTGAATGTACTGATTTTTGAATGCATTTTTAGAATGCATATATATATATATATATATATATATATATATATATATATATATAGGTATATTTGATTTGGAGAGGGACTGCAACACCAAATAAAAAGTCTCAGCTCAGAATATTTTCCCATTGTGAAAATTACATAAATATAAAAAACGAATTAACTAAGATAGAAAAATACATAAATAAGGTGAAAATCATTATTTCACTTTGCTTTGTGAGATGAGCGTTAAAACTGAGTTGTTGATGGTGCTGAACACTTGAATATTTGTTGAAAATCTGACGTCATTACTTGGCCACAAGTTGTCAAGAAGTTGTGCAAATGCAGAATCAGTTCCAGGTGTGTGTCATTAGCAGGTCAAGCTCAGGTGGACATACAGGGGAGAACACAGGAAATGTAAATGAAACCAAAATAAAAGCGGATCATTACATGAGCATCTTAAATGACACCAACTTCCACTGGTTTAATACAGTTTTTGCCTTCAGTTAATGTGGTCATTTTTATTTTCTGCAGACAAATAGAATGGAACCATTTAATGAATGGAAAAGAAAAACAGCCGGGTTCCTTTAATCTGTCAGCTACCTCGGATTTGGGCCGTTTCTCCAAAAGTGGGTTGATGAAAACGTGCGGGAGCATCGGCGATGTGACCGGGCAGAAACCACGTGTTTACGTAATGGAAAGCCAATCTTTCAATGTAACCCCTCCTCTTCCTCCTCCTCCTCCTCCTCCCGGTCTGTTTCCACCAAGAGGTCCGACGCTGGAGGAGATTGATGCCAATGTTTCCAGCAGGATCACCGCACTTTTGGAGATGCTGCTGTTCTGACTGAGAGCTAAAACCCAGAGCGGGAGCGGGAAGCCACGCGCAGCAAAGTGTGGCTGGACGAGACTCGCTGCAGCGTGGGACTGACTGACTGACTGACTGCGGCGGCTGCTGCTGCTGCTGCTGCTGCTTCTGACCTCCAGCTGCGTGGATCGCCGTGGAATTGGACTTGCGATGTGTTGTTTTGTTGGGGGCATCACTGCAGCAGTGTGTGCATAGGATGCGTCCTCCCCTGGTCTGTGATGCCGAGCAGATCCACCCTCCTCTCCTCATGAACTAAAGCCGCGATCCCCGGATTTATTCTTTTAGTTTCTTTATTGTCTCCTCCCCGGTGCGACACATGCAACTGACAGAGTATATGTTCCACCATCGACTAGTTGAGGAGGCAGAAGAAGACACGCCAAGGGAAGAAGAGCGCGCAGCATCGCCACCTCAACATTTTATTTTGTGAATGACAGGACTTGGATGGACCTGATCTTGTCTATGATACAAGTCGAAGCCTGGGGAACTGTGTTATTATGCAACCGCAAGGATCCCATCTATACCTGGGTGTTTAAGCCGCTGGATTGCTCTTCGCCCAAATCAATGTGGTTTCTTTGGAACATTTTCAGCAAAGGAACGCATATGCTGCAGTGTCTTTGTGGCAAGAGTCTTAAGAAAAACAAGAATCCAAGTGGTGAGCCCGTCTTCCTTTTTTTTATTGGAATTCTTGGACTTGTGTGTTGCGGAGAGTGTGTGTGTGCTGTGGCGGATCTGCAATTGTCTTCATGCGGCGTGTGGATCAACTTATTCTGTGCAGATACTATCGGTCAGCTCGGATACGCGCAGCGCGCACACGCCACCCCCCTTAAAAAGCTCCCTGCGTCTGCACCGTGATCTTCTAACTTTTACAGAAATAAATACCGCTCTGGTGCGAGACGTGATACCACGCAGATCCAAGGTGATTTCTCCCTAAAGCAGAGCTGTCCTGCCTCCCACTGCAGCGCCCCCCCCCTCCCCTCCCACCCCACTCTGCTACTCTGTGTTTCTGCAGACAGACTCCACTCCTTCATGTCTGTCTGTGAACCATCATGCTGGTTACTTCCTGCAGACTCATGTGAAGCAGCGGCTCATGTGTGTGGCTCAAGCTCGCCTCACCACACTTGAGATTTCAACAGGCTCAATGTATTGGGGAACTACTTGTTACTTCATGCTGAGGCTTTGAAGGTGATGTGCTCAGCGGCGGTGGAGTTCCTCAACACTGCAACTGCAGTATAGTATATCATCATCATCATCATCATCACGCTGTAGAGGGACCATTTTTCCTCACTGACACTGCAGGAGTGATGTCAGAAGCTACTTTATGAGCCAAACACTACTGAAACCTGCGTCAGTGTGCGGGTAGATGGATGGGTTTCTGAGGATTATTTTTTCATTTTTGTCGATAGTAACACTGCTGCACGCCGGCATCGCACACATTTATGATATCAAAACTTCCATTATATTGAGTTATACTTTGCTAGAAGTGTCACTTTGTGACTGACTGGAGTGACATTTAGAAAGTATTTTATCAAAAGCCAAAAGAAAGAAAACTAACTTCTCATCTTGGTTAGATTTTAGTGTTTTTCTTGACCAATATTTGACATTATTTTTTTGACAGTCATGTGTGACTTTCCTGAACCCCAAACCAGGATGAGAGCTAAAATCTAGCAATATTTAGAGGCCAAAAATGGAGTGCCAACAACCTCCACACTGATGTGGCAGTCGCAAAGTGATAAGCAAAGTTCAATATTGGGGCTGGGAAAACTCAGCATCATCATGAAATGCAGGTCAGGTGACCTTTACAACCATGGTCTCCGAGTTGGAGCACTCTTATACACTGAAAATCATTGAGTCAATAAAAAAGAAATGGAATGTTGTGTGTATATACTCAATAAAGTATGAGCAAGTTACGTCGGAGTGATCTCATTTATAATTTGAGTAATTACCTGTATTATCTCGAGATTAGGGAACATATATTTCCAAAAACAAACTACTTATTAGCGAGTAATGAATCATTATGAAGCACTTCTTAGTGTCGAGTTTTGCCTGACTGCCTTTTAACCTTACTCTAAACAACATAATTTCTGATTATTGGCTGTAAATAAGCAAGTAATTAGTTTATTAACAGTTAATAAATATTCCCCAAACTAAAGTGATAACTTTGTTTATGTTCAGACAAAATAAAAACTCAAAAATTCACGACTACTTTTAAATAGGATCATCAGATCGACTCAGTAGTTTAACTTTTCTTTTTTCTTTTTTTCTCGATAATTTTAAGAGTAAAACCTTTCATAAAAAAAAAAAAAAAAAAAAAAAGCGCTGCCCAGTTTCAGTCTTTAGCACAAGAGGTTCGCCTCATAAAAAAGATGGATCCAAATGGGTAATTTCAGGCTGCTTTATTTTCAGCTGTCTCTCTTTTGCGTCTGCAATCCTAATGGAGATGAGTTGACAACCTTGTTCAGACCTCCTCATGCCATCTTGGCTTAAGCTTCCTAAAAAATGCCCCATGGCTCCAATGCACCACTGTTTGGATGACTCTTTGTTAGTTTTGTGGATGTTTTTGTTCTTAACTGGACCTTTAGCCTGTTTTTTCCTCTTTTTTATTTTGTGTTTGTTCTCTTCCTCCACGTCCGACCTGCTTCTCAAATATCAAAGTTACTCTGACAACCGCCCTGCATGCGTCCCTTACCGAGGTGATTCTCCTCCATCCTCATTTCCTCTCAAGCACAGCTGAATTTCTTCATAAAGGTCTCCCTGCGCTTGTACCGCAACTGAATTTCAATTCAATTTCCACCAGAACATGAGTGCTGTTTTCTTGCACCTCATTCAAAGGGCAACATAGATCATCTATTAGCAGTGGACTGTGGCTTATGTTGAACAGCATGAACACGCAAATCTACTCATATCTTCTTACTTTATGAATTACATCATCAATTCTGTCATTATTATACATCAGATCAAGCTCTCTCAGTGACTCCGGTTATATAACAGTGCATCCTCCGCCACTCCGTCCCGTGGCTTCTCTTCAGTTTGAGGACATAAATGAATTATTGAAGGAGCATTTATGAGATAATAGTGAGACCCCAGCTGCCTCGGATATATGTGGCTGCTCAACATTCAAATACTTTTATTGTCATCCGCGGTAGCCGCGGCTAGCTTCCTCACTGGGAATCGTACTGGGAATGCTAAGCGTTTCAATGCAACTATTGTGACTCAGTTCGAAAGTGATGACTCAGCCCACGACCAGGTGGGTCGACCAACCAACCTGTGCTTTCAGCGGGAAGGTAAAGAGTGACAAGAACGTTATTACTTATGAACCAGTTTAACCAGGAAGTATTTTTTTTCCCAGGAGTCTTTGCATATGTGTCAGGAAATGCTGGAGAAATAGCAGTTTTCTCTGTTGTGTTAAAATCGCGGGCAGGGGGCCAAATTTAGCACAGCATGTCAAGTATTTGATGGGTTGTTTTTTAGACTGTGAATGTTGTTGCTAGGAGATACTTTGCAAAAGTCTGTTGTTTTATGGTTAATTTGAGGTCAGGTTTGTGTGGCAATGCCAACTTGCTGCAGATCCTCCCTAAATCCTTAGTTTGGTTACCAATGCTAATTTTGGTTAGCAACGCTAATTTGAGTCAGGAATGCTAATTTCGTTTAGCAATGCTAATTCAGCTCTGTGGTCCCATCTACTTGAACATCTGATGAAAAATGGAAGTGTGTCTCTCTTTTCAAACAGTCAATGAGGAAGAAAATCATCCACTATGTTAAACGCAGCAAGCGATTCAGAAATGTTTGACAAAATGTAATTCGTTCCCTGTTTGCGCAGGGATCTTGAAGGCATCACGGTTGTTAAAGTAAGCGACTCAAAGTCAGGTGAAAAAAAAACAATTTGTGGTGAGCTTAAAGGCTTTTATCTGAGGTTGGTGGTGCGCAGCCCAGGGGCCACAGCCGAACCTTTGCCAGTATTTATGTGGCCCTCAAGGACTCAACGGCAATTACAATTTAAATTCAGAATTTATATCATGAGGCGTTTTTTTTCCCCCCTTTCTTTTTGTTTTAAAATGACATTCTTGTTGATGAGTCATGCTCATTTTAACAGTACTTTTGTCCCTCCAATTAAATAAATAAAACACATGGTACCTTTTAAAATCATATTTACACCCAATATTATGAAGACACATACCACTTAAAAAGATTTACAATATTTGTAATTTATACTGAGATTCTTGATATAAAATAAAATCAATCAAAATGTAAGAAGAATTAAGAATCTTTTCATTTCTTCTGTCTATCGGCTTGGCGTCCCCCCACATTAGTCACAGTATATGTGGTCCCCAAGGAAATTAAACTGCCCACCCCTGGTTTATATACTGTCTTGATTTCATATAGTGGTTTATAGAAAGTAATGAGACTATTATGTTCTTGTTTCCGCTTCTGTTTTTATACTTGAATGCACATACACAATGGTGAAGTTTATATCGAGACGACAGTGTATCTGTTGATACCATATCAACAAAATGACTTCATGAAAATTACATATATATAAATATATATATATATAATTTGTGCTTATAACTGAAGGATGCAAGATGTGTTTGTTATAGTACTTTCTTTTTGAAGTACACTTAATTTTGTGGGAAGTAATAGTAATAATAATAATAAAACACATGGATTGCAGAATTTTGCTTTTATTTTGATAAAAAACCTCAGCAACAACCACAACAACAACAAAATAGAAGCAGCCAGATCTTTCATTGTGATTACTTTCAAATGTCTTGTCCAATGTACAGTATTACTGATTCAAGAGATTTGTTCACCACACATTATAAATGTTAAAAGTTGTACAACGAACCCCAGCATTTCTGTCCGTACTGGCATGTTAGACTCCCGTGGTTAGACTGACATCACCAAAGCATACATTGTCAAACCATGACAGCAAACGGCAAGCAGAAAACAGCCTCTTTAAGATCCAATTCATGTGTGAAAATGCGCCAACAAACCTGGACTACAACACAGATGTTTCAGTGTTGACAAAGACCGACTGTCATATTGAAACAGCCTGCTCGGATTAGCTTTTGTTCTCGCTTTTATGCTGCTTAAAATTGAAACCTGTGCGCTAAAAACCCAGGTCTGCTCCGCTCCGGATCCGGGGGAAACCACTGGCCGACTGAACATTGACAGCGATGGTTCATTTAGTGAACATCTCGGCGTCAAGTGCCTGGCCCTGCTGACACAGTCCGCATCTTGGCCGCATCTTTGTTTCCCAGGAAGTTCTGTTCCACTGATTCAGCACAAATCCCGGCCACTTCCAGCCCGTTCTTCCGTAATGAGCCTCTACAAGGTAAACGTGGGCTGTTGGGGCTTTTAGAAGGCACATGGCTTCAGCCTTGATCCATCGGCTGTTAGACAGGGATTGAATTGGGAAGTAATGTTCTTGCAGGGCTTTTCTGCTGAACTGCAATCAGCCTGTTATTAGCCCCAGACCCCACTGTGTCTCAGCCTGTCAGCTCATCAGCAGTTTCGCTTCACAAACCTGAGCGCTGATTGTTTCATACAATGCTGTTGATCTGTCACAAAGATAAACACCTCCTGCAGGATGTTTGATCCGAGACGGTTCATGACTCCTCGGAGAGCTGGAGCCGCTCGGGTCGGACCTGTTGGTCAAGAGTTCTCATCGGTAACAACAGAAGAGGCTCTTCTTCATTCAATTTTGGAGATTTTCCTTGCGCTGGGATCCACTTGCTATGGTGTGGCTTCACACGGGTGAGGTTTGTTGGTTCATCTGCTCACTGTGAGATTATAGACCTCAATAGAGCGCAGTGTGTGGATTTGAATGTGTCTATTTTGCGAGGGTTATTAAATAAGCCTGAGCACAAATGCACAAGTTGAAAGAACAGACGATGGTTCAGTTTAATACAAAAGTCCAACATACAGACTCACAATCCAAAATGCTAGGACTGCAAATATCTCAATCCAAACAACCAGTAGGAGACCAAAATCCTCAGCATTCCAAAGTCCAAAGCATCTACCAAACCGGGGAAAAATGGAACCAATGGAGCAGAAGCTCCAAAAGAAAATCTCACATGATAGTCAGTACATTCATGTGGTACAAAGAAACACCAAACGTGGGCACCAGGGCAAAAAGTCAAGAGGTCAAGATACGTACGGTCTCACGGGGGTTTATTCCAGTAGAGACAATCTGGCACAGGAGCCCGGGACCAGGTGGCACATGTATCTGCCGCAGTTGATTGGAGATCGCTCCCAGCTGTGTGCCATTAGTGGATGTTGGAAACAGGCAAGGAAAGGGATGTGTGGGGCCAAAATAAATCAAAATAAAAGCAGATAATAACATTATTGTTATTGTTTTTTTATGGGAGTCATCTCAAACCATAACCTGGATGACAACAGTGATACTTCGATGATATATTGTTCTTCTTCTTGAGATGACCTGAAACTCCGAAACCTTCTGGAGATGCTGCCTTTTCTTAGAAGGGTACAGGCGTAAGGATTTTTAAGATGAAGATAAACATAGACATGAAGATAAACAAGTGATAACTTAATGACAGGAACTTAAATGCTGCTGTAAACTCGCCCATGTAGAGGGACAATGGGCGTGAGATTTATTTACTTTTAAACCACCCCCTTCACTTCCTGGTTTCTCAGTCAGCTACATTCTGTTCCACGTTACAGACCAAGTCGAGTGATTGAACATTTGCAATTGTGCTGTTCAATTCCTGTCGTCTCCAGACCAGAGGATTATGTTATAGCATAATTTCATTTGAGATCACTTGGATGTGGGTGGTGTTTTGGTTTGTCAACAGCACGACTCAAGAGGTTGTGGTTACTGCCTAGCCCATAACTGCCCTCTGCCTTGACCACATCCCCTACTCTCCCCCCTCCAAAAAACCCACATTTTAACCCCAGTTTTAGCGCACAACGTTCAGCTCGATGGAGATAGATTTGCCTGCTTCACATACCAAACCGTTATTGTCTTCCTTCTTCGACACCTGTTCATGGTCTTAAGCAGTTAAGCACTCACTGTCGGCTCTCAAGTCTTTGTGAAGTAATGATGTATCTAAGTGGAAAAGATGGTGAAATATAATTGTACCCCTCAGCTGTCCTGAGCTGCAGCGATCGGTGCACAAGTGACCACTTACTTGTCATGATGGGACTTCACTGACGGTGTTTAATGTGAGTGATGTAATGAGAGAAGTTGGCTGGTAAAGCCGTGAGGCAAGAATCCAGTCGGACTGGCTGTGGTGGTAAAGGTCTGAGACCAATGAAGGGATGGTTAGAACCTAAATCTTAAAAGTGTTTTTGAGCCACTGTTGAAGTCATGCTACAGTGAGACCTTGCAGCAGGTTGAAGTGGCTCTTGAATGTGTGTAATGTTTCTGTATTGTGTACATCATCTCAACACACTGTGTAATCTGCAGTAATGTTTGTGATAAAAAGGTGGCTGAGCACAGGCTGCTGTTTGGCTGGCTATGCATCAAACAGAGCCACGGGGTCCTTGAGGTCCTGGGCTTATTTTGAGGGGGCCGACACAGCACCAAATGTGGTAGTTTTTACTGGTCGTGAGCCATGCTGTGGATTCCTCCTTCCGTTTTCTGGGGGAACACCCAATAATAATCATTTCAGCGGGTCCTGGATCTGAGTAGGAGCACCTTTTTCTTGACGTGGAGGGCTTTACTTTTCCTCTGTCTGGAGGACAAGCTCCTTAACTGTGGGGGGGGGTGGGGAAGATAAAAGGGGAAAGAGCTGGAAAGGAATGATGGTGTCTATGTGGTGGTGTCGGTGGCCAAGGTGGACCTGGTTTTTAGCTTGGGTTTTTTCCATTCTCAGTACCCAGATTAAATATATTTCTATGTACTAAATTTGGCCCTAAAAAGTTTGCTGGGCCGCCGGTTGGACTGTGCCTGGACCATCGTGATTTAGTTTGACTCCCCTGATCATAGGAAGGATCTCATTTACAACCTAGCGTCAGGAGATTCCCCTCTTTTCCTTTGCAGAACCTTGGACTATGAGTTCTGACTCATTTATGGCCAACATTACGTACAGATCTGCATGCGGACAGAGCCTTCTGTCTGTGCTCTGTGTTCATTTTGTCCGAATTTCTACGTGTTTCCACAAACGGAGCAGTACCGCCGGAAACCGTGAGGGCCAGTGTTGCTGTTACTACCCGATACATAGCTCTAATGAGAAAGGAAGAGGACGTAATAATTTCAGTTGCAATATATTTAGCGGCCTCACCAACCACTGCCACCTACAACGCTGCCTGCGTTACGTCTTTCGTGGAAGAGGTACGTGATCAATACTTCTTCCACAGCCACCATCGTGGTGTTGGAGTTTGTCGCCACCCCCTCTGGTGGATATATTGGTGAACAGCAGTGCCATTGCAAAAATAACACATGGACATATGTCATCATTGACGGCAACGTTATTTAAAATGGACAGATTTTCGTATCTAAATAGACCTTTAAACTGTTTGAGTGACTAAGGTTTCACTCTGGTGGATCAACAACATGCAGTTTGGGTTCTGAACCTCCGTTTGAGCCACATGATTCAGCATCAAACCCACTCTGACTTTATTCATGTTTAATATTTTCTCACATTCTACATATGCAATATATATGTCTAGAACCATTCTGTGCTGAAAGAATTATTGTAGAACCCAAAAATAACTGTGAAAGCTCTGGCCTTTGTGTCATAATTATAATGTCATACTTGGCTCTGATCTCTTGGAAATATTGAACTTGACAAATTTCCCTTCACTGGTGCTGGATGCTTGCAGAGGCTGATGCACGGCAGTTTGTGATTTTACTGTACATTTGGACCTTTGCACTTGTAATGAAGTCATTACGGATTATGGTGACCTTCTGCTGACTTCAGTGCAGTATCGTAATGGTTCCTACAGTGGCTGGAACATGAAGTATATATTATTTCTGAAGGTTTTCAGAACATAGTTTGACATTGTGTAGCTATTCATGCTGCTTGTTCTGACCTTTGCACAAGACAGAACCACATGGAGGAAGACAGCTTGGACTAATGCAGCCCTATACTTGGTGCTGGTCACCGTCGACAGACATCAACTCCGCCCCAATATATGGTCATCTTCTCCTGCTTCATTCCCTGAAGAGGGTCTCTGGTACTTTGGTACCAACCAACCTATCACAGGTACACAGACCTCACACCTGTGTGTCATGATTCGAGCGAAGCGGGACCCAAATGCTGACAGGAGACCAGAGGAACAAACAAAGTCCAAAAACTGAAGAGGTCACTGAACCGGGAGAGATACACAAACGAAATGAAATCCCACCGAACAGGGAGATCGCGAGCGAGGAATCTGAAAATACAAAAACATGATGGTCAGGAAAACAACATAACCACAAATGCGGTCGGCAGAACGAACTCACGAGGGATAAACAACAAAATCAGAGGAAATAGGAAACACGTGGAGATCGGAAACAAACAAAGGTTAGGAACACTAACTCAGGCACCAGGGAAAAAAACCAAGGGATCCGAAAACACGAGAGTGAGCGGATGGGGAGAAGGAAATGACCTGATAATGGGTAGATTCGATCTGGCACCCATTGCTGGAACCAAGGTGCTTAAGAAAAGGCCGATGGTCGAAGGCGAAGCTCCAACGAATCAGGGAAGGTGAAGGAGGTGAAAACGGAGGTGATGCAAAATAAAAGCGAATCATGACACTATGGACAATTTAGAGTACTCAGTCAAACCCAGCATGTATTTGGACTGTGGGAGGAAAACAGAGTGCCCAGAGGGAGCATACACATCCACACAGAAAGGCTGAGGTTGAATCATTTTTGTTGTTTTGTTTTTGTTGCCGCATGCTCATTCGAGATTATGACCAGATTAACTCATCGCATGTATCTTCTTATTTAACAGTGTTTGTATATGGACTTGTGAAACAAATCTTCCCAGTTAGAACAGCTCAGCACTGCAGCCTTGGATCAGAACCACAACGTGACAGCTGGCTGTTTATGCTCATGACCTGACCGCGAGGGAGAATTCTAACAACTGTGAGACTTCCTCTCGCTGACAGGTCAACAAGAAACATCTTTTTTGGGGGGCTTTACAGTGGCTCCACCAGCGACTCCACTGTGGATTTAATTTGAGTCTGGCTTATGTTCACCTGCGCCCATGATGAGATTCTGCAAGTGTGCCTTCAGGAGAAGGAGATACGGGCTGTGATAGAGGAGAAGAAAAGCCAGGAAAGGACAAACAAAAGCTGGATAGAATATAAACAGCATATTTAATGATGTAATGGCTGGTTCCACGGGCTCAGTTGGAGCTTGATAGGCATCATGATGTCGGCTCTGGTCCCTTTACCTGGAGGCTGCTGTATCCTGTTTTAATTCCAAGCCTGCTTTCAGTCATTAGTTTTATCTGTTCTGTTATAATAAATCAAACTTGCCTTCCAAGTTGAACAAGGCTGGCAGTGATTTTCATTTGTTAGTGCACTTACAATGGAAGTCAATGGAGAAAACTCAATTTTTAACTCACTGTCTCATGGCTACAACCTGACAAAAGCTGCCTGGATCCTGAAAGTTTCAGCGGAAAGTTCTTGGTGTTCTGAACTTCTTTGACCGCTAACATGTAGAAGGCGAGGTGACCCTACCACCATCTGGTCGCCGCATGAGCAGTGTCTCTGAAGTAGACTTAAATCAGGCCTCTTGTGTCGACACAACATGACTGCTGTCGTTGGTTTGCTCTCACAGAATAGCGAACCTCCGTCGGAAACAAATCTGGGATTATGTCTTTCTCATGTCCTCAGTTCGGGTCGTGTGTGACAGGTTTCGAGTTCCTGTCACCTTCACACGGCTTCTTTAGATGTGTCTTCAGCGTAATCTTATTCAGACTTCAGGGCCATGTCGATGAATCTGATCCCATGTCAGTTTATGAATGCATGTCGCCGTGTTCATCTGATGATAGGATTGTTACTCTGTCACTACTCTGGTGGTAGATAACACACTAATGCTATTTGGATATTCAACATGTCATTACTTTCCCTCCTGTGTTTGACATCACACGTGTTGCCTTCAGGACTTTCAAAATTGAATATTGATCTCTTTCTCCAACGAAAGGTTGAAAAGGTTGATCTCAAATCGCCATCAATCTTCGTACTAACTTTCTTGAACATGACGTCCTTCCTTTTCCTTTGCCAGATGTCAATTATTGATCATTTCTCATTCATGATCTGCTCTGCTGGGGAACAATAAGAGGGAAACCTTGAATGGGTAGCGCAACATTAGTGTGTTGTAGGCTTTAGTTTAGGGCCCGTCAAGCTACGGTCATGCCAAATATAAGATTGTTTAAATTCACAATTGAATACAAATATTGGAGCATAGAAAAATTTTGTTACACCGAGAAATTATATACTTAAAATGTTAATCAATTATACATTATTGTATGCATCATTTTGAAGGATTTTCAACATAAATAATAAATATTGGAAGATATTATTATTATAAACTGGTGAATATCTGGTGACACACAATATAAAGTCACTTTAATATTCAGTATTTTTCTCCAATATCTTTCAATTATTTCTCTTTAGCGCCATAGAATATTGTTGAAATGAGTTAAAGAAACTTATATTTGAAAAATATTAAGTGATGACGACCTGCAAAAAAGTATGCACCGTAATATCCGGACTATAAGCTGCAACTTTTTTTTCGCAGTCTGAGCCCTGCAGCTTATACAACAGTGCAGCTAATATATGGATTTTAACAGGCTGAAATCAGATTAAATCAGAGGCTATATATTTACTGTTAAAGTGCTCATAATGCACTGTTTTCACCCATGTGTCCACAGCTGCATTAACAGAGTGGATCTCCTGGAGGTCTGGAATTGAGAAGCAGCAGCTGAGACCGTCAGTGACGTCGGAGGATGGGCAGACCGCCACCGGACCGTGGGCCAAAAACAGCACATTTTGAGGGCTTTAATTTGAATAAAAGACGTCAGACGCTGTCTTGAGATGACGTGCGTACGGCTCAAAAGTCCCACGTGAACACAAGCAAGTCGGATTTTAGCCGTTGGAAGCTGCACCTTGTCTATTGTGAGAACAGTGTGGATAAAACAAGTATTACGCAGCTTGTTTTCGCTATTTCCGCACTCTCGATGCTGGACCCCATTCTCAAAACCAGTTTTGAAAAGCGGTTTAAGCCAGTGCACCACTGACCTGTCCACTGTCCACAGCGCAGACAGCACCACAGAACCTGCAGCTTATGTATGAACAAGATCTGTTTTCCTTCTTACATTTAGTGGGTGAGGCTAATATTCCGGTGCACTCTATAGTCCGGAAGTTACGTTGTGCATGTGCTGTGAGTCTATTTTTATGTGTCCTGTGATGGGCTGGCAACCATTCCAGGGTGTCCTTCCTTCCCACTCTGGTAGCTGGGAATGTTTCCAGCCGCTTGTGACAGTTTCTACATTAGTTTTCTGTTTGCTGTTTTTATCATTGACAGTTCAATAGAAAAGCAATTACTGTAATGGCAAACCGGTTGTGGTTTGGTAGTGATGGGCAGATGAGGCTTCATGAAACAGTGTCCTCATTTTCAGAGCCCACTAGATGGCACTCTCTGCCATAAAATCATTTGTTTTAAATGAAACCTCTGAAAATAATGGCACTGCTTCATGAAGCCTCACCAGCACATCACTGCAGTTCGGTATTAGAGGATCTGCTAACCCCAAATACTCGTATCAAGTTATGTGTTGATATATTTACATGTTCTTGTTTGGCAGTGTCAGGTTCTAATAGCTTTCACTGTGACCTAATGACCTCATTTGCTAAACAATAATTACATTTGGAATGCTGATGAAGCAGAATTGCGTCGCTAATTATGATGCGGCGACTCCGAATCCGAAGTCATTTCCTTCAGCCGATCTCGCAGGTAAAAGGTGAGTCAGCAGAGGCGATTAGTTGGTCGCGTTGGGATTTGAGTCACAGATAGAGTGGAGCTCGTGCTGAAAGGTTGATGCCAGGACCATTAGGCTGTTGGAAGAGACGTATGATGTGGTTAGTGTGAGCGATGCAGCCGGAGAATAATTCGGTATATTTGTTATCAGGCTGGTTCTGTTGGAGGGGAAAACAGAACCATCCTTTGAAAATCACCTCAGTCTGCGTCGAATCTCAGCCGCGTAAATGCTATTAAAGTTGTTTTGAAATCTTGTATCATTAATTCTCTCGATGCACTGGAATATTTGTCGTGGAAAAGCTGCTGTTGAGAGCAAAACAAACTGTACACTTGTCGATGGAGTTGGACTTGATCACCATCTTTGACCCCGGCGACCGTACACGCTAAACATATATTATTTTTATGCAATTCACTTGAGTTTCATGTGTGTGTACTTTATTTTCATTTTCTATTCTTCTGTGTCGTGTAGAGGGGCGACTCTTGTCGACTCCAGATTGACACCAGGAAAGTCCACAGCTGATTTTCAAGTCAGTTTCTGCCTCTGTGTCGCTTCTCTTTCCATTTAAATTCAAATGCATCATCAGTATCTTTCTAATCTTATGGGAGAAACTGTAGATATCCATCCTCTCTGAAGTCGTGTGTCACGTTTTTCACCCTCGTCGCTTCACGCCGTCCATTTTCGCTCGAGTAATGAGGCTTGGTAATGTATTCCGTCGTGATGAAGAACACCAGACAACTGTCGGTGTTTTCTGTCGGTTTGTTTCACTGCTGAATTTATAGTTTTTTGGTTCTAAATACATGGCCAGATCAGAGGGGTGATTTCATAATTCGTCTGTGACAAGATGTCTGGTCAAGGAGAAGCCACTTGATACCAGGAAGCAGGCTGTTATCATGGATTGTTTTCAGACTTATGAGATTTGATCGGCTAAGGAATAGGGTGGTGGCGAAGCAGAGGCTTGGAAGGCTCGAATCAACATAAAAAAAAATTGTGTGCAGTGAAGGTACCATGGAAAAAAATGGATATAAAATAGGTTGTCATCAAGGCATTTGGCCTGAAAGTACTGCTTTGGTCCCTTCCTCTATCACGAGGATGTTGTATCCTTGGAGAATTAGAGGATGAGGTACGAATGAGAGGGAAGCAGGAGGCGCTAAACCCCTCCCTCCTTTAGCCCTACACTGCTCCCAGCATAGGGAGAGTTTCCCACAGCGTTTGTCAACATGTATTGAAGTGTGACTCGCAATGTGAGCACATCTTCAGCATCAGTAAAGGAGGACTCTTTTAAGGTAGACTTTAAGGGTGTACACTCTTCTCCACCTAATGGATAGAGATGTTGGGCGGTGAAGAAGGGAGTGCAGACAGGGCGGAACGGGTTGAGACGACCAAGGACAGTAGAGGTCACAACTGCTATGTATGGAGACTCAGGAAAAGAGTTAGAAGAGTCAGACTTGGAGTGACTTGGGAGGGCTTCAGACAGGACTGCATCTGTGGAGTAACCCATGTTGGGAAGGTTTGTGCCAAAGTTGGTTTGACCAGATTGTTTGTAAGGTGGGGAGGAGAGACAGTGTTGGAGCTGGAATGTTGGAGATGGATGTACCAAGAGAGGGGATGATGAAGGTGGAGGATGCTGACCTGACGTGTCCACCCCTCATGGGAAATTTAAGTTGGCCTTAGCTCATTCTGCTAAATAATGAAACAGTATTATTATACTGAAACAAATACTTTAGGCAAATACTTTACCAGCTCCTCTTGGGGAGAACCTCACCCTGAAGTTGTCCGTAAAGTGATAACTGTTTACAGAGCTTCACCCGAGAAACCATGAGACGGATGAGACGCGTTGTTCTCTTGAAAAGTTCAGAGTAATTAAACAGTAGCAGGACATTAAAACAGAGTATTTTCAAGGACAAACTGAACAGCATAACATCTGCTTCTCTTCTCTCAATTTTCTGCTCTGTGCCGTATGGATGCTCCATAAATCATCTTTTTAATTTGGCTCATCCTCTGGCCTTAATGGAAGCTGTGTCCCACTTCTGCCAGTGTATGTTCGCAGCAAAGGTGTGGCACACATTTGAGCAGGATCTTCTGGAGCCACTCCGCTTCCATCCACTCACAGTGGACGGATGTAAATCATTAGAGGAGAGTTTGGATGGAGCTGTGAAGAGGCTAAACTTGACCCTGGTTTAGATAAGCATTGGCAAACTGAGCTCAAGAATGAGGTTGTCGCTCGAATGAAGATGTGATTCAGATATCTGGATCAGATTTTTCCATAATAATGAAGTAGTGTGGAATAACATTTTGACACTCAACATGATTCATTTCCACTCAAAGTTGGTCCAGGAACGTCAGGTTCAGCTCTGCTATCCAAGAAATATTGTCTCGAAGGAAAGAAATAAAGAGTGATCATCATAAAAAAACAGGTTTTTATTTGGGTCTTGAAGCAGTTTTGTGCGGTGGCTTTCAAAGACTTCCTGCCTACGGAGCACTTACAAACCCACACATATCAGCCCTGTGTCAGGAAGGTCTGGCCAAAATAAGAGGACTCAAAGGGAATAAACACAACTTGAGTTTAACCGAATCTTTATTCAGCTCCTGTGTATTTTTGAAGATTCATTTCGAGGCTCATTCTGAGACCATCAGTCACGGCTCTCTTTTGGCTCTTCCTTTGCTTTGTAAGTGCGTATCTGTTCACTTGAATTACAGTCCAAAATATCCCTGGTACAAAGCACAGAGATTTTTGACTCACAATGACGCAGTAACAGTGATTGATGTTTGAGGTCGTCCTGGAGTGGTTCCAGTCCCGGTCATGCTGTGGTTCTACTGAATCTGGTGATGCAGGAAACTGCTGTCATCAGCAATACTGTGATGAGCCTTAGTGTTTACGTCATGAGGACGAGATCATCCAAGAGCAAGTCTATCAGTCAGAGAAGGTTTGATCTATAGATAGATAGATGGATATTAATCTCCAAGGTTTGGTGTATGTTTATTTAACTATATCATCTTAGTGTAAGTTGAGAGTGGGTTTTGCATTTTGAGGGACAAATTCAGTGAAGTGAAGCAGAAGTTTTTTGCTCTTTGCTCTTCCTTTAAAGCTCAAAGGTATTTTTGAGTTTGTGTGGTGCTGGCCCACTTTATCTCCGGCCCGGATCATCCTGTGGTAGATGGTTCTATTACATGGTGCTTTTCTAGTTCATATGATGTGAAAGGCTACATGTTTTCAACACACTGCGGCTTGTGTGTGTGCGGAAAGGGCTTCACAGTGGGAAGACGGATCCGTAGAAACCAGGACTGAGAGCATCCACAGCGAGGTCAACGTCTTCCCAGTGCCCAGAGTGGATTTTAATGATTTGATTATGATTGATTGCTGATATGATTTTGTGACTCGCTGCTGGCCTCCAGCTCATTTATTACAGTGTTGTACATAATATGAATCTGCAGCCAAGCCAGGGGAGAGAAAGACCAGCGTTTGCTTTTCCTCTGGCTGCGTGTTCCTTCGAATCGACACTCCAGTTTTGTCTTGTTCTGCTTGTTGGTTACAGCCCAGCATCTGGAGAAGATGTCGGCGGCATTGAAGGTTTAATGCCGGGTTTCTGCCGCCAATCATGAACCGACGGAGAAACTAGGAAGCAGAGGGGAAAGTTTGACATTTACTGAATTGGTGACAATAGAAGCACTAGTTTTTAATCATGAGAAGTAGCTCTCTCTCCAGTCTGCAGCCTTCATTTGACTTCATCGACTTGAGTTCGGTGACTTTGAGCGACTGACTTCACTCATTGTTTTTTTTTTTTTTTTCGGGATTTTGGGACATAAAGAATGCCCACCTCCATCATGCATTCATTTTCATTTGTTTTAACCTCTCTAAAATTGATGCAGATGGACAAGGATTTAATGAAAGATCTTAAAGTGACTTAGAAAGTATTGGTATAGAGACCGATATCAGATAATAGAATGCTGTTCCCCATTGTTATTTCCTGTGGTAGACCATCCAATAACTGGAATTTTGCAAAGTATATTAACATTTTTCCTCTTTTATGACTGACTTTGACACCAAGAGTCCACCTTCAATTGTGTTTTCCAAGAACAGTTGTGGTTTCGATACTTAAATATGGCAACAAGGGAGACACTCAGTGCTCATGTGACACCTTTGACACCCAACTCTGAGGCTGTAGCCTAACTTGGCGACCGAGGTTGAGCTCACGTTAAGACAATAAATGTGCGGATTTTCTTTACATTCTAGAGAAACAAAAGTCTATGGCTGATGGGAATTCAGTGAGTCGCTGGGGATTTAAGGAGTAAAAGTGAGTGGAGGCAAAGGGCTGGAGATCACGGAGTTGCTGGAAACAGAAATCAGCCGTACAGGTGATGAATGGGACCTGGAACCAGTTAACTGTGGATGTGGAACATTGTGGATGCTATGTTTAATGAATGTTTCTTCTTCTTTCTTCTGAGTATCAGAATGTTGCAACATTGTCTGTAAGCAATGTAACAATTGTTTTCATCATTTTAAAGGGACGATTTCTAAATAGTTTTGTCTCCGTAAATCAAGTGTCCCGCCGTCATGTTCGTCTCAGGTTAAGCGTTTAGCCTCCCGTCTTCTTCACACAGGCTCCGGTGAGGGGCTGCTAGTTGTGTGGTTACTATGGAATGCTGTGTAGATTTTTGCTGCAGTGCAGCAGGCAGGATTGTGCTGCTGCCGCTGTCTTCCCCCTGCTCTCTCTCTCGCCGTCTCTCTTCCTCTCCATCGCTGTCTCTTCTTCTCTCTATAGATCCATCTCTGTGGACAATGTTTCTTTCTGTGTGAAATAGAACAACGCAGGCAGTGGCTCCGAGTCAGACAGACATGGCTCCACGCAAACTTTCCCTCTTCTGTTGATTGAAAAATGGCTCAGACGTGAGTGAGACTGATCAGATGTTCATGATGATGCTTGATGGCTGTCATGTGCAGTCTGTTGTCAACACCATGCACTTTATATATCTCGTACTGCCTGAATAAAAAAGAGCTTTTGGGGAGGCATCAAACTACTCTTTTTCTCTTTAGTGCAGTGATACTCAGAGTCTACACATGATGCAGTTTTGTTTTTACCGTCACACAAATAATCCTCCTCCAGCCTCTGTTGGTTATAGGCTGGGGATCATCCAGGCGACACAGGTGAGGTCTTCCTGACACGTCCTTCTGGGGTGAGGCTCCAGGGGGGAACCCAGCACATGATGGAGAGATTACATTTTATTCCTACCCTGAGGCACCTATGTGTTCCCCCACACGAGCAAGAGTGGTTTCTGGGGAACTTGGTGAGGTTGCTGCCCCTGCGATCTGACGTTATATAAGCAACAATATATAACAACTGAATGACATTGGACTGTAGACTTAAAAAGATGATACAAAATATGTTGAAGGAACCTTCCTCTTTAATAACCAAATCGCAAACAACCATGGAGTAAGCCGCACATCAGAACTACATTTTAAATGTTGGTTTTAATCGAGTTGGAATTATATAAAGTTGACAAACATATCGCTGGAAAAGCTCTGTTAAAAAGGGAAGAGCGACAATGACCACAAAAGTTCTGATCCCACAAGTGAAATGTAAGGATGTCACTGCAACCTATTCTTACTCCCATGCCAGGATATATTGATGTTGGGAAAGTGGACTTTTGCGTCCTGTACTGACGCCGTAGGCAGCCTTCAGCGCTGCATGTTGATGCATTAGGTTTTCAATTGAAGCACATGTACCGTGGCAAATCCTGACGTTGTGGGAAGCACACAAAAGAAAGACAGAGGTTGGGGTCAGGTAAGCCATGGGGTGGCACTCCTTTTGATCTACATATAATAACTTGACAATTGCCTCATACGCTCCTCGCGCTCACTCCGTTTGGCACGCAACTACACTTAGTACAAAAACCCTTATGAGTCAACATGCAACTCTGAACGTGCCTTTGGTATCTGTATGGGACTCAAAAGTCCATTTTCCCAACATCAGTATATCATTCCATGGGAGTGAGGATCTGTTAGACACCGGGAGGTAGACAATATATATAATGAGCTTTTCACAATGATATAGTTCTGCAGTGTTCTCCAAAAAAGACACAGTTCCTTACAGTCATGAGTTGTAATGATGAGGCTTCATGAAGCAGTGTCCTCATTTTCAGAGCCCAATAGATGGAAGATGAGAATGCCATCTACTGAGCTTTGAAAATAATGGCACTGTTTCATGAAGCCTCATCAGTACCAAATATGGAGCATCAAAGAGTAGAAGATTCACCTATCAGTGGGCAGGACAGTCACATGATTAATCTCCCACAACTACTAGTTTCGCCAGCAACAGCAAAAAAAACATACAAGAAATGAAGAGGCAGCTTCAGGCTCGACAAGTGGCTGTGGCAGTTTGGTGGCAAAATGTGAATCATCGTTGCGATGGATTTGATTCGGTGAAAAGTCAAGCGACAACTTATTGAGTCAATATGACATAACAGCAACAGCTAAAATACAAAAATATCACGATAAGAAATAGCTTTGCTGGTCATTTCTAGCGACACCCCTGACTATGATGATTTCTTTTTTCTATTACGAAACTATAACTGTTACTACTGCTACTACAAATAATTTTCTTTATTACATAATGTGTTTAACTACACCGGAGAACTATGAAATTTCCTGCATCAGGTGAGCTTGCTAGACCTTGGTGGCTGCTGCTGGTTTTGAAAAGACTAACTTTATACCTTGACCCCTTGTAGTGGGGGTATTTAGAAGAGATAAAACACACTCATCTTTTAGGACAAAGCACAACAGCAGCAGTCAGGTTCCCATGAATGCATCATGACTCCCCAAAGAACTGCAAGTAAAAATGAGGGGTTGGGGTCACTCACCATTGACAATTTAGCCAACACCATTTAACTGCGACATGGCAGCTCTTGTCACCGTTGGTTTCCTGGAGCAAGGGGTCGGTGTCATTGCGCTCTGTGGGATGCAGTTATCTGAACGTTGGAGATGATAATGGTGGCATTTTTACAAGTGGGTGACACGAGAGGTATCGGTGCGCTTATGTGCTCATGTGAAGGGGTTGAAAGGTGGGATTGTTGACTGTAATGTGTGAGAGCCAGCGCAGCAGGAGCTGCTAGAATCATAGATGTTGGTAGCAAGAGACTGACAACAGCGAGCAGGCAGCTGTCGCCATGAAGAATGGAGGCCAAATCGTTCGCCAAAATCGTGGAGCGGCAATTGCGAAAGGCACTTAAGGCAGATGAAGATAGTGGTGAGTTGTTTAGCGTCACCATACAGTAAAATCAGTGCTAAGCATTTCAATAATGATATCATACAGATGTTTAATCGTCCAAAAAAGTGTGCAGTTTCCTTGCTTGCCGGCTCATTTTCTGTTAGACATCTTTGCTTATACAGTGAGTAGATGGGTTGATGTTTACAAAAACCTTTATTACCTGCATTCATGTGTGACAGGCGTCAGGAGTTTCATCATTCCATGTAAACCCAAGCATGTGGCGGAGACTGACAGCTGGTTGAAAGCGTGGTTGTACCTCAATAAGACTAATTGCTGCATTGCAGATGAAGAAACCTGAAGGTCACATGCTGTTGACAGCGGAGGACGATTTCTTTGCATGGTGTTTACAATTGTCGTTGATGCAGAGGCTGGCTTTTTTTTTTTTTTTTTTTCCCAAAGCTGTTCAGTGTGTGACAGAAAATGTGACTCTATTTTACTACACAAAGGTGAAGTTAAGATGACTTCACCTCCTAACAGCACGGTGTTGTCTTCTCACCATGAGGATCACATGATCAGTGCGTGCTCTACAGCCTGCGCTGTCTCAGCCTCTCCTTCTCCACACACTTTAAACAAAGACGACTGTATAGTTACGTGACGGATTTGCTCGTGGAGCTAACCGAGGTGTGAGCCAAGGCCAAACTCGTTGCAGGCTGATGTTTTTATCAGAATCACGAACTCGGCTGGGAGCACTTATGTAACAGCCTGAAATAAACTTTAATTCAAATCTTTATTTTTAGGGTGCACAGACTTCAGGTTACAAGTTGCTTGCAGTAGATGCCATGTAATTTTCCGAGTCACAGCATCACAAATTTGGACCATGCAACGTCCTGTCATCCAATGACACTCGTGATATATATATATATATATATCACGATATATATATATATATATATATATATATATATATATATAGATTACAGTGGTAAGAAAAGGTAAAAAAAATATGAATATTGGGTCAGTTTTGTAATACAATGTGATCGATTTGATTGAGTGGAAGAGCTATTTTCTTTGAGGTAACTGCTCTTTCAAGCTAGAATCAATGTTGTGTGCTAAACAGGGCTGCAACCCAAAAGTATTTGGTGGTCAACTAGTCACCGACCATCCTAACTTGTCGACTAGTCAGCATATGACGTGTGCATAAGAAAAAGTCAATCGTGTTAAATGTTGTTCTGTAGCTTTATATTTTAACTACTGAAATTGTGTTTTGAAAAGCATGTGTTCAAATGTAGCATCTGACTTTGGTCGTCGATTTGTGAACAGCTATGAAATCTTTTCATTTTCGGGGCGACAGTGGCTCAGGCAGTTGAGTGGACCCCCACAGCTTTGACAGTGGAATGAGTGGATCATGGTTTCTGTTAAGTGCTATATGAAGCTAAGCTATTATTGTTATTGTTTTTAAAAAAATATTTTTAAAATAACATTTTTTTCTTTTCAACAATTGAAAAAGCACAAGCCACTGAAACAGTGTAGCACACATGCCAGGCCTGTGTGTGGCGATGTGATGCACTTGCAGCGTATAAGTAGTAAGCATGGTGCATTCGCATAAAGAAGCTGAGCTCTGTGCACAGAAGAACAGGGCATGGACATAGAAATGGAGACACAGGTGTGCGTTGGAAATGTGTTCCATGGTTGATGTAAGATGAGCAGAAGGTTTTACATTCATATTTTGAATATGATCGAGTGCTCAGAATAGTGAGTTACAATTAGTGGTCATTCTCTCCCTCTATCGGACCAGGATTCCTGAGACCAGGAGGGGCAGAAGATTTATTCCTTCATTGCTTGAGTCCAATAATGAGAGCTTGCCACAGTCTTCACTCCACTTCATCACTCCTTGTGTGAAGGCGAGCGGTTACGTTGAATAATTTAAGTACGTGTAGCAAATGCATTGTTCCGATAAACATGGAAGCAAGACCAGCTGACGGAACTCCTTCCAAGACAAAAAATAAATAAATTCGCACCTGTTTTTTGTGAACGTTGTGATCCTTGCAGATAAAATATTTCCTAACAATGTTTCCCTGCTGTAGGAGAGGCAGCTTCTCACGCGACTGAAGGACCCAAAATAGCCCAAGTCGTCGTGGCAAGATGCTCTTGCTGTGCTTTTTAGATTAGTAAATTTACTATGACACACATTTGTGCTCCGTTGTAAGTCGTACCTGTGATGTGGGGAAAACCTCTCTGCAATAGATGCTTCCTTTCAGGTTCACATCATGACGGTCCGCGCTGCAGCTCGCTGGCGTGTTGCTGCCGTGGGTGTGTGTTGTTGTAACACAATGTGCAGCAGAGAGAAGGTTTTTTTAGCTGGAGCAACCACTTGAGATTCATTTTTGCTGAGTAATTTTTGTCTCAGATCTGCTGTGCTGCTCTTTCTGTCAAGTTTGCGATCAGTCGTCAACATTTCATGGCACCTTTAGTGAAAACCTAACAGGGTTTTACAACTTAAAGTGTGAGAATGAAACCCATTTGGCTTCTTCAAAATCTTCTTTAAAAACTTCCTTTCATATTGTGTATGTCTTTAAACCACATTTTTGTTTATGCAGCACTTTTTTTTTTTAATACTTTATGATGAACTGTATCTTCAACATAGTGAACTGTTGCTGATGGGGTCATGACTGCTCCTCCCACAGGAAGCTGAGCCTACAAGACCATCACGACCCAAAACATCAAGTATGTATGGGATCATTTCCCTATAGACACATCAAAGGACACACACCTGTCACACCACATTTTAAGCAATTAAAATGAAAATATAAATGTTCTAAACAACAATGGATTCTTTTTGAAAACCCTCAACCTAAACAATACTGGAAATATAAATACGCTCAAATAGCGCGATTGCACGATATTCTGTCAATATTTTTGCTGAAATATCGCGCTACTTGTTTCTGTGATATTGTTTTGATATTTTAAGTTGTCTATATCGATTTTTAGTACATAGATACCGCTGTTTTTTTCACTAACGGTTTCTTTTTGTACATAAGTTATTTGTTTATCAGGAGAGAGATTCATTCCTGGACTGTGAAATTCAACAGAAAGTCTAACTGGACTGACGTCATACAACAATAAACTCGTTCACATACTCATAATATTGTGCTGCAATGCATCTGATTTCTCCCTGAAGATGATGGTTCTTATGCTATAATATACTATACTTATAATACAATATACCTTATCACAATACATCGCAATGTATTTACACCATTACACAGCCCTACATTTAACACCATTACAACATTTTACACACATTTTTTCTTTTTTAAATTGCCATTTACACCACTGCATCAGACATGTTGGCATGTTCCCCAGCCCGTACAAGACTAGTCGCTAAACTAGCCACCAGTTTCAGCTCGACACAACAAACCACTTCGATCTACATCCCTCCGTCTTCTGCCAAATTACATTTCTTTTCCCAAGAAACAATGGAAAGCTTCATAGCCCTTATATTAAGCACATCTATATGAGGCTCAGTGTTGCTGTTCGAGCGCCATGTTTGGATGTTTATGATCGCGCATGACCTCTCATGGGACGTCTCCTAAACTCATTCAATTAATGCGGTTGAAATCTCTGACCCGCACCATTCGGTGGTCATCAATTACAAAGGAAGATGGAATAAAGCACCGTAGCGCCCGAGCGTCTGACCTCGCTCTGCTTCGGCTGTGTGTCTTTGCGATGTGAGCTGCTGCTCTGTTTCCAAGGTGATCAATGAGGAAGCAATCGTTTAAAGAAGCGGCAGGGCGTCGTATTCGTCTCTGGATGATTCTAAATCGCACAGTAACCACATATGCTGCAATTAATTTATGTAAATAAACCTCCCACGATGCCGAGGGGAAACAATGTGCGTCAACTGTTGCTCGATTGTGGTGTGTTTCAGGAGTGGGCCACAGAGTCGTGACTCTGAGGTGATCTCCACTGGATGTTCTTAATCGGCTGGCAGTTTAAATTATGTGTGAATTATGGTGTTGATGCATGTGACCCTGGATAATGCCTCAATGGTCAGTCAAGAAGATTTGCTTTTGGCCACATGATGCAGGGCTCTGAGGCTTGTTGCTCTACACAACGACCTATTGGTTTGGCCCTCAGAGTGGAAACATGCAACTATGAAAAAAATAATAAAATTACAAACCAAAAGTCTGTACATTCAGAAGGTAAAAAAAGAAGAAGGCTGAGAATTAAAAAAAAACAGGAGCCTGAAAAGTGTTGATAAAAATGTCGGAAGGTCCAGAACAAAGAAAGAAGAGAAACAGGGAATCAAAACTGTGGGCTACAAACTAAAAGCGCTGGACAAAGTGAGCAAAAGTAGTGGGAGAAAAGGCAGGATGTGACTATGAAGTAAATACACAGAGGCCTGGACCTTGAAAAATGACAATGAAGTTATTGTGACTGGTATAACTGACCTGTGACCTTCAGGGAGCCTCAGGATTCCCCAAACTGAAAAGCTGCTCTGAACCCCAAGTAAGTTTCCACAACTTATCAACTAAAAATGTAGTTTTTTTAGAAGTTAAAATTAATTCATTTTATCATGGAAATTCAACTTCATTCAACCAACATACATTTTTCAGAACCCAAAATATTTATTACAAAGTTAATTTACTTTGTAAATAACTAGTTTGGGTAACCAAAAAAAGTCTGAATTGAATGTATGCAGAGAGCAGGAACATGTGACACAATTTTTTTAAATCTTAAATTGACTGGTGACGGGTGGAGTTTCGCTTTGGTTGCACTTGATGACAAGCATAATTATTTTCTAATATTTCCTCGACGTTTGCATTGTTTTCTTGATGGTAACGGATCGGTAATCTTCCCTCCACGCTGGGCTCCTTTTCTACCTCTCATCTGCTTATGGTGCACTTCCCTCTCACTTTCCTCTGCCTGCTCAACACTGGCTCCCCAAACCTCCTGTCAGGAAAACCTGATCTCCTCAAACTGAGCAAGACTGGTGATTTGCATGCCAAAGTGTCACCGGTGGAGCCCAAACGTCCTCCCAGTGCCCTCCAACTCGTCTTCTTCTACCTGCACAGTAACTTTAGATTCTGTCGACACAGACATTACGACACCAGGCGGACGAACGTTGCTCATCAGTCTACCGAGCAGAATAGGTTTACTGTTTTTGATGACTTAAGACGTGGACTGGAAAAAATGATCCGTGTTTTGATATGGAGCTTTTTTTTTTCTAAATGAAAAGTGCAATCCCAACTGGATGCTAACCAATGCTGAGCATGGGAAAGTGTATTTGCTTCATATGGTTTTGCAAATGACAACACTGATGCACAGCTTATTACACTTTATAAACCTTGTCATAAGTTACTACATAAGATTATAGACATCCATAACATTGTCTGTAAAGCCTCATAAAATGTTACTGAGATATTCAATGAAATAAATATTATATAATATTAGGAAAAAGTCAACAGTTATGGAACACATTATTGAACATTTTTCAGTTCATAGTCACTTATTTTGGTGCCATTCAGACTGAACTTTGGGTGGCCAATCCAGAGGCGAAGCTGTGTGGAGGGTTTTCAAAAGAATAAATAGTTTTCAATTTGTCAATTTCCACTGCTAGCAGGTCCCGACTTCAATTACGCGGACAGTTCTATTTTTGCGGAGCTCCGCACAGCACCGTAGCATAGAGTCTGTCAGACAGGAAATCAGCCGGTGAGAAGCGATGTGGATTCAGGTTTTCAAAATAAAAGGTTTAGGTGTAGAGGATATTCGTTATATTACCGTGAGAAAGCAGTGTAAACATTGCGTCAAAACCGGCGAAGGTGACTCCCAAGCAGTCACCGGAGCGCTTCATTCGGGACAACAAGGATGACAACTCTATAAAGGCATCTCCTCTTTCAGGCCGCGATGTATCTTGGGATTGACGATTGACGTGGAAATTAAAAACTAGATTGAAAACATTCCTTCCACCACCTGGTGGCAACTCAGGGTCAGGCTTAGCACAGTGCTTATCAGTAGTATACAATGGGATAATAAAGTACTTATTCACATTTGAATACATAAATAGTTTATTTATGGCTACATATGTTCATAAACAGAAAATTGTTAGTCGCTAAGTTTCTCTTGTCACATGCTAGTGAGCGGCGTTTCAGATTCTCTCCGGAACGTGTTAGCTTAAACATGTGAGTTCATCCTTTCAAAGATAAAAAAAGAGAAGCTGAAACTTTACCAACCTGACCATCATGAAGCCACTCAGCTTTTCAAACTATCCAACCCAACTCAAGGGTTGAGGATGATTTCAAATGGCTTGGGAACAGGAAGTGAAGCTACATTTGCAAATTCTCAACATTCTATAGCAGTCCTCCTCCATCTATTGTCACCTTCTGCTGTTGGAGTGACACTTGAGCTGAATCCTGTTCAGAGGATTCGCACTACCTGACTGATTCAAAGTGTTGTTATTCGATTAGCGCATTGATGCTGGCAGTGATGTCGATGGTGAGGAAAGGTAAGCATAAGTGACAAGGACAAAGCTTCAAGGTCTTGGTGTCACAAACACCCGCTGGAGTGGCGCCCCCTTGTTGCTGAGCTCTACAGAAAACTGCCTCCTTAGGCATTTTTTATTCATATATATAGATAGATATATTTGTGGTTTGATCCCATTATGTGCTGGTGTGTGCGGAGAGTCTGGCATTGACTAGTATTGGATGTTTCCTGTGAAGTGACAGGTCACACAGGGGTTAATGGTATTGTGATAAAAACACTGCATAAGCAGAAAATCTGTCAAGAGGAAAGTGCGATCACAGATTTAGATGCTGTCAGTCGCCAAGCGCCGCAGTTTAGTGTGATAGGAACTGATGAATGTTGTGTGTTTGCTGTGTAGTCTCAGGGTCAGATATTTATCTGCTATATGTCACCATGACGAAAGGATCATGGTGATTTTATGGCTCCTCGTATCTCGCACTTGATGGACGGCCATTATTTTTCCTTCATTCTTTCGGGCCCGCGGCGCGACGTGATGTATCGGGTACGACGACACGCGAGGTGTGAGGAGAAGAACATCGACAGAGGTGTGAGATGGAACCAAGCAGCTGCATGGAGACGGAAGTTTTTATCAGAAAGGATTAAGGAGTGACTGGTTCTGTTTTGGAGGTCATGTGATCACGTGTCACCAAATAAAGGTAGCCATGTCATTTGCTGTGGCCTGCAAGAGCTTTGGAGATATTGAATCAGTGACTCAACATCAGATTTAATATTGATTTAAAGAGCTGACAAATGCTGTTACCATGATGACCCATGAAGATGACAGTGTTCAAGGGCCGCCGTTTGGTGGGCTGCTCTCTTGCAACTGGAGATTATGAAAGGAAATTTGAGGACAGATGAAGAAGATATGTGATTGTGTCTCATTTCCTGTCAAAGGAGCGCCATTTATAGCGGTTGATAAATTCACATTTTGTTGTTCCTGTCACCCAGACAGTCGTTCAATCGTGGCCCCTGAGGAAAGAAGTGTTTGAGATAGTTTGTCACCCCTCATCGAGACGCTCTACACCAGACGTGGTGTGGTCCAGGCGCCACATGTGGCCCTTTGCCTGCTCCTCATGACGGAAACTACGAAAGATTTTTCTTTTTAAATCAGGTTCTTAGAAGGGGGTGGGAATAAATAACAAAAATACATATTTTTGAAATACTGTACATCAAAGTAAAGTGCCCAGTTAGATTAGATAGCATTCATTTCGATGTCACTCTTCTCCAGTCTAAATTTGTGGCGCCCATCCAAAAGTCCCCACAGGGAGTGTCTGTATCCAAGAACTGATCCCCACAAGTACAGCTATATGAGGTATGCTGACACGCGTGCATGTTTATATCTCACTGTCGTAACCCTTTCCCCAGCCTCTTACCCTAAACTTAACCATCCAAAACAAATGGCTAACCAAACTTAAACCCTATGCAGTTGCTCAGTGTGACAAAAAAAAGTAATATGCAGTTTTGCTAGCCTGAGCTAGCCTTAGCACCTAGTTGTAATGCTACATATTTACATATTTATTAGCTTGAGCCATTAGCTCCTCTCAATTTCTTTCGCAGGGAATTGGTAGAATGAGAGGTTAGGATTGTTTTTTGTCTCACTTCTGTTAAAACCGGGTGTTAAACACCGAGGTGTAGGCACGAGAGAGCAATTTGGACCCTGTAGTGACGTCTGGATCGCCAGAGACGTCACGACTTAATGACTGGATTATCATGATCCTGCTATTGTAATGTTTTCATCCTCAAGTTGAGGCTTGGATTTGTAGGGTCCCACAAACGCCAAGTCAGTCCTCACTAGGATAGATATACTTATATTTACTTGCTTATATTTTTGTCCTCATAAAAACCAACTACAGCAATATAGAGAAGTGGATCATCCGCAATGGTGGAGGTTCACTGTGGTAGTTCCACTGGGCTCGACCTTGAGAAGAAGCTCCCAAACCGCGCTCCATTTAAACGTGTCACATCTGGGTGTTTTTAAATGGATAATTGCCTTTGATCCGCTTATCTGCCAGGTGGATGGATTATTTAGCCTCACAGATGAATGAACAAAATGCAACATAATTCTGTCGTTCATCATGAAAATCATGTTTCTCCTCAAACAAAGAGAAGTTGGTTTTCTGTCTGATGAAGAGCATGTTAAAAACAAGTATCCCCTGAAAATCTTGAATAAGAAAACAGAAGGCTGGCGTTTTTCTGAGTGGGCGAGTGAAGCGCAGAATGTGAAGGAGGAGTAGGAACGCTTGCAAACTTCCCACTAGCAACCATGTGTTCATGAAAACAAAAGCCTAAAAAAAGGATTCATGTGCCCCGGCTGGGTCTGTGTGCATCGACTTGCCGGTTCACGCTGAGCAGACTTGTGCCCCTCAAAAAATAAAATAAAATAAATGGAGCCTCACGTTAGTGCCGCCTGAGGAACCATGTGACCGTAAGAGCTTTTATGGCTGTGCGTGTGCGGCGGTTTTTTCTCATCAACTTCCTGTCTCTGGTGGGAAAGACAATATGGAACTTGGAGCAAAATCTTACTAGATTAGGGACCAGCTGGAGATTCTTTATTCAAAATTATCATGACTCAGGAATCTTTTCTTTGGTGCGGAATCACCAAAATCTATCTATCCATCCATCCACCCACTCACCCATCCAATTGTTGTTAGAACCTCGGTTATATACGACACTGTACTTACCATCGGTATAAAATGTGACTCATCATTTTGACATCTGTGACCTATGGCAACATTTCTCTGCAGCCATCCGTTCATTATTTTTAGCCGCAGTCCCCTTACTTCCTCCTCCCCTGAGCTCATCTGGAGAAATCCTGAGGTACTCTGTTGACTACTGGGAGCTTCCTGGCCTCATAGGTGCGGATCACCTATAAGGAAATTGTGACGTATATAGTTAGTGAGGGACCAACCTTGTCAAGACTGGCTCTTTGAAGTTCAAAAGTTGTTTGTAATGTGAAATAAAAAACTAAGTATGAAGAGAAGTATTGAGGAGAATTAAAACAAAGGCTTAATGGCGGATTGAAACACTAGGAAAAAGAAAAAAGCTCAACAAAGAGACGGGGATGCTCATGTTGGAGGCGATAGGTGGCATCGAAGTGAAGTAAGGGCTACAATTCTTCCTCTCTGTTGCTTCTCCACTAACTCCAGACCCGACCCCCAGCAGACTGACCTACTCTTTAAACCAGGGTGAGTTGTTTAGTGGTGGGAAAGTCATGTGAGAACATACATCCACTTCAGCAGGTGTCGAGAAACCCTTGACAGCATTCCAATACTGTGTTCTCCTCCTCATTCAAAACACAATACTGCTGATGGACACCATTGTGAGTTAAACAGGGAAAAAACCCCATCAACAATGGATGAGTCTGTAACGTTTAAAAACAATACTGTGAAATATTCATCATGGAATTGTCTTGGCCCTGGATCGTGTTATTTATTGATGCGGCGCATGTGATGGGAGCTGGAGTGTTTGTGGATAAACACACTCATGAAACAGACGCCCTCTGTGGACGGAGAGTCGGCGGGTTTTGGGCTCCGTAGCGTTTTGGCCTCTCGCTGCTTTCACTGTGTTTTTCTTACAGCCGCTACATGTGAGTCCGTGTTTGGTCAGCGTGTGATGCCGCTATCAGCAAAGTTGCAGTTGTTTTAAGCTGCGTGTTGTTGCTGTTGGCCTGCAGAGACCTGCAGCTGATTTACTGAAAACACAGCTCCAGCATGGAAATTCCACCTGCCCTCACACACAGGCGACGTTTTGAGTCGGTGGATGTGGAGGGCTGTCGTGCTAACGTTTGCTTTATTGACACTTCTATTTGAAGTCATTTAAAATACAATGTTTTATTTAAAGTATAACCTTTAAATTCACTTGAAAGGGGAAAAATACAAGTCTCCTTGACCAAGTCATCCGGAGATATGCTTTTTTGAGTTACAGTTGACGCAGTATTTGAGCTTAAATAGTCAATATTGTGTGCGTGCAGTTGTGAAGAAACCACCTGGGAGTCAACGCCTCCTCCCCCGGTCAAGCCCAGTGTGACCACTCCAGGAACAAAAGCTTCTCTCACACAGTTTCACAGCCATGTTAGTGCACGCACAGGAACAAACCTGAGTACTTTTGTTTTTCCACCTTAAATAGGGAGTCGTGTTCCGCCGCAGGTGTCAAGTCCGGATCTATTTTCACGCAACAGTGATTCTCTGGAGACACAAAAGTAATGACAGCATTTGTTTGAAAGTAGAGTTGTCAATAGAGTTGAATGTTTAAGCTGAGTTAACTTGCGATTAATCGCAAATTAAATTCAAGCATTGATACCTCATCTACCTGTTACATCTGGAACAGATTAAAGGTAGGATTAATTTGCGATTAGTTGCAAGTTAAC
This sequence comes from Synchiropus splendidus, assembly GCF_027744825.2. NCBI lineage: Eukaryota > Metazoa > Chordata > Actinopteri > Syngnathiformes > Callionymidae > Synchiropus > Synchiropus splendidus. The sequence goes on along the minus strand of NC_071343.1, from coordinate 5,762,108 downwards.
TTTAATCTATTGTCAGCCATATTTAAAATGTCAAAGCTTCAACTGTTTCCCAACATTATGGGACCTGTAGTATCAGAGCTTTTGTTGACAATATTAGATTAAATCTCTGCTCATTGAAAAACAGAACTCAGAGCTTGTGTCTAACCCAAGGCTTGTGGACCAAATGTGGCCCTCCAAGTCATTTTACAAGGTCAGCAAAAGGTTTAAAAAAGACAGAAAGAAAAAACAAGTTATGCTGAAGCACTGGCATTTCAGGGTTTTGCCAAGAGTATCGGTTATTTGAAATGGTGAAGGGTGTGTGTGTGCAGTGTCGAACCTTAGTGTGAACCTTAGTTTGTTGTGCCACAGAAGCTGTTCTGTCAATTTTATTTTGGGGTTAAATTGTGGCTGCAAGACGTTGGACCAGGACGGAATGTGCCCGAGAGCACCAAGATGAAAGAGGTGCTGTAGATTTAGTGTTATTTTAGCGGGAGGAAAAATATGTTGCGATTGGCCAGTCAGAACTCGAGTATTTCCTGGCTCGAGAACAGTTCAGTTGGTTTCCTGTGCATCTGGATGAATATTAGTGTCTGCATAAATGAGAATACATTTGAAGGTTTTTTCGATATAGGATATTGAGAGGGTCTATAATTCAAGATTAGCAAACCAACGTTGAATAAACCAGCATAATGAGAATATGCCATCTGACTCTCTCTGGAAAGTTGACTCGAGGTAAACGCTCTTTCTTGGTTGAATCCTGTCTGAACATTAGAAAGCTGCAGCAACACTGTTGCCAACACACCACATGCATAAACAGGAAATCAGTGAGGCACCTTTGACCAGAAGAAATGTACTTTTTAATGCCGACAGCTCACTTCCTTTAGCGGTGATTCAGAGTGAGCCTTCCAGGGCTTCACTCAGATGGATCGAAGACGGGACTTGAGTTGTTAGTTTAATCTGCTGTCTGTTAAATGGAAGCATGACTGAGTTGAAGGGGACAAAGTAAGTTTAGTTTCGCCAAGATGAAAGGTTTGAAGTTAAGGATTTGATGGACTGAATAAAAGAAGACTAACAAATTAAGACCTACTTAGACTAGCCATCAACTTGAGATGGGTTTCAGACGCTACATGCTTAAGAAGTGGAGCGGCTGAGTGAGATGTGAACCCTCAGCTCTGCAGGAGCCTGAAAACATCAGCTGCGTTGAGTCTCGGTGACGCCGATGTGCTGCTCGCTGGAATGAGCTGATGGACTTGAACAACTCAGTGGATGTTTTGCTACGTGTGCGAGTCTTAATATGTTTTACTGCGTGCAACATGACGCCCAACATGAATGTGTGGTAGCAGCGATACAGCTTCTCAGTATTGATGTGTGTTAAAACGCTGAGTTGAGATCCAAGTGGCAGCCACCCAGACTTTCACACCGCTGCTCTGATGAATCGTTTTCAAGGCAGATTCACCCACAGAAAAGACACAAAGCTGCTGTTTACTGGAGCATGCTGCATTCATTGCTAAGCCTCTGTCTCCTACATTTGTCTGTGGCTTCTGAAAACATCACCTTTAATCGAAAAGTAATGTCGAATGCCTCACGTCTTTACATGACTACATGGAAATTTTTTGTGGGACACAATTGAATCTGACATCCAAGTACAATTTTTGTGGGTAAGCTTAACACGGTTCTGGAAATTACTGAGAGAAAGTTCTTATGAATACCATCCAATGAATTCACTGACTCTCCATCAATCCATCCATTTGTGTCTGACGCTTATCCGGAATCAGGTCGTGGTGGCATCACTCCGGTCTGTCGCAGGTTCGCTCGCTCAGTAGCAACAGTGACTTAGTTTGATTTACCGCGAGGCTAACCAGTGTGGGCCTTCACTTGCTCATCATCCGTTGATCAGTCGATAAAAGTATCTGTTGACATGTGACAAATGACTTGAAATATCCCTGTTTCCCTTTTTTGTGAAGGTTGGTGCCGTTTAATAGCTGTGCCTGTGAGTAGAGCTGGGCAATACCGATACCTTCACTTCGAAACTGGTTCTTTAATGATGCTTTTTCTGATACTATTTTTACAATATGTTAAAGTGCAAATAAAAGCCATACAATATTTTTGTTCTATATAGATTTGTTAGATACATGCTTAACTGAAGATAATAAAAAATATGTGTAGAATATTTGGGTAATCTTCATGTATATGAAGTTAACTGATGCTGTTCTAGTTTGACAGTGAAAATAAGTGAAAATGATACTCAATTAAAGGCACTGGTTGTTAAAGATAAAGGTCATGAATCCACCATTATTTGGACCTTACTTTATGTCCGCTATCAGCCACCATAGACTCAGATTGCTGGTTGCAGACTATTATTGAGCTACTTGCGCTACCAGCTTTGCTAGCAACCTAAAATCAATTTCTGCCCAACTTCCCACATTTTTTTCTTGTGCTTTTGACCAATCTCGTGCCATTTAAACATAAAACAAGAGGAAAGAAACAGCTTCTAAATGGGAACTGGCTTCCGTTGTTCACATTGAAGAGTGGCGCTAGAGGCTGTACTCGCTGAACATTCCGCTGCATATATAATGTGGTGTGACTCTGTGTTTTTTTTTTTTTTTTTTTATGAGAAATACCCCATCTTTTGTGTGAGTGTGTGAATTCTTCTGTGTACTGAAAATGTGCACCGATACTCACTACTACAGAAACATTTTGGCCCATAGCAAAGCTTGAGGGCTGGATTGTCTTGGTAGCAGCATTTTGGTGCACTTTAAATTACTTCAGCCAACGTTGTGACACCTAACAGACACTCCCATGACAATGGTGTTTATTTAGCGAGTGTTTTCTGGGTCTGCCACAGAGGTCCCCCCCAATACGAAACACCCAGAAAACCTGTGAAGGAAGCTTCCTTGTGGTCTTGATCATTTCGCTCCAACAATTTGAGGCTAATGTTTAAGTTGGCTTATAGTTACATTTGTACCTCCAACCACTAGCGTATGGTTGACATTAGTTACAGCCCTCCCATTTCTTTAGTTGGACTTTTGGGTCCACGGTGATCCCTCCAAAAATCCTTCCCTCTGGTACAGCCTTGCTACACTACATTTGAAAGGTGCCGACCACAGCAGAATTACTTCGGCTTTGTCACAGAAGGGGGCGCTCATCGGTCTTGCTTATTGGCTCATTACAGTGATCTGACTGATCACATTAAAATTGTCCAGCTTGCTGTCCCTACATTAGCTTCACCTGACCATTGAAATGCTCTTCACCCTGGAGGAACTGACGGCTAAATTTGTCACCTATGCCAGTATTGGCCCAGAGATGAGATCTGGATGGTTTCATTTGGCTTGTGATGAGGTTGGAAAAAAAGCCTCTTTCTTTTAATGAAGTGGTCCAGTGATGGAGGTACTCGTGGACCTCATCCTTCTCTCGCACCATATAAGTTCCATTCCATCCCACATAACCCTGCAGTGACACACACATCTCCCCTTCGTATGTGCATGTGGAAAGTCTAAGAATAGCACTGTCACCTGATGGGCCTGATAATACGCTATTGATGGCTGCCCTGCACTGCTCTGTGTGGGAGTGTGTGCTGCCGAGTGAGAGGAGTCACTGACTCTGTGTCCCACCACAAGGCTTAATGGCTTCCTGATATCCTGCTCTGAAGTCACCCGAAGAGGACATCAGAGACCAGATGACCTCACGTCACATTCCCTCTGATTTAGCTGGGTTTGTTTTGGTGCGGACAAGAGGAGAACTGAGTTTATGAAACCGGTGCTGTGTGGCATTTTCATTTAGAGACGTTCACGTCCTACAGAGCTCCATTCCGATTGGATTAGTTCCATCCAACTCTTTACTCCATGATGTCGTTATATTGGGAAAATGGTCCCCCAGATAAGATTTGATGTTCAAGTGTTCTACCTTGAACATGAATTACTGACCTGAGCAGGAGCTCAAGTGTGTACCCTGTCAAAAACTGCTTCCCTTCTACGACAAACTCTCATAAATAACTTCTAACAGGATCAAAACAATAATTTGTGATACAGATTCTGACTCAGATACAAAATGATGAGTCAATGTACACTGAATGCTGGGTTCTCCCCTGAATTTTCTCTCTTAGCATGGAGGGCCCCTTCAGAGTGTCCTTCACACTCTTCCTCAAGGGGAGGAGTCATTTTTTTCAGGGTCACAACATTGTTTGACAGGCATCAGCGTTGCACATCTATGCTGAAACAACTCTCCTCACCTTGCATCAGAAACGTAATTTTAACATGCGTTACGGGGTGTTTAGGTTGAGCTCATGGGTTTGTGATGGAAAGTATAAGCCAAAGTTTATGATGATTGTTATAGGTTTTACTTTAGTTAAAGCTGCGATTAAAGCATCTGCACAACACAGACTTAGTTTTTCATGAATCCCTCCTCAGTGAGACTTAGTTTTTGTCCACTTGAGGCCACCGTAGCTCAAGCATCTTGCGCTGCCTTTTTGAGCGGGAATGAAAATGATGGAATATGTTTATTTTACGCGTGATGGTCCACGTGAACGCGCGTCATAGTTCCTTTTTCTCACTTCTTAAAGCGCTGCTCTCAGACACAGTATCTCCTATGAATGCGGGAGGTGAGTTTATGAGCGTCTGAATTTTCTCTACGACTCAAAACAACCCCCTAAACTGACGCCAATGGCTGACCTTAACATGGTTCGTCACAAACAAAAAGTGAATAAATCATATCAAATTTAGGAGACTTGGCTCCGGTAAAGGTTTGGGTGACGCCATCTGCTGTCCGGGATGCCACCTAGCCAGAATATGTAAGTGTTTCGGGATGGAAAAACAAACACAATTGTATCATAGACTAATTGACTTCAACATATATTCTTATCTCTGTTTCAGCCTTCATGCCAAGCTCTCTCAACGCTGGTGGACAATGGCAGTTTCTTCCCTTAACAGCCTTAAATTTGCATTCCTCCCTTGAATATGAGAAGAGATGCGCGTCTTCCCTTCACGACCCCATTCTTTTTTTCGGCACCGACACTATCTCTGTGTTTAGTCATGCTTCACTATTTGGCAATTTTCCACTCTTCTTTCTTCTCTCTGAGTCATGCATCAATATCTTTGTGTACACTTAACCTTTCCACGGTTTTCCCTGTGCCTCTCGCCTCCCGCTTTACTGTTCACACACCGGAGCTCCTGTGATGACACATGTGGTTTATTCACTGTGTGCTCTCGTTGCGGGCTTTTCTCCCGCGGTGAAATAATGGGAGGAAATTGAGGAGAAATTGTAGCCGTGGCTGTTTCTTTTCTCATAAAGATGATGTTTGAGTCAGAGATAATCTCACGCTCACCTGGAATGATCAGAGCTAATATGATAATCCATGAGAGTGAGCGCTCTCACCGGAAGGAAACATGATCTCATTATACTTGCCTTTTATAAGTGAAGATACTCTGGAAATAAGAACACCAAGATGATGCTGCAGTTCAGTAGCCTGTGAGGGACGACACCTTTGTGAGTCACACAGCTGGCTCTCATAAATAGCTTTTTTCGTTTTCGCTCACCAGCTATTTTGATGTACCAGTCAGGTGAGGTGACTTAGGGCTGTATTTGGGGGCTCATATTTAATATACAGTAGGGGAGGAAGTTAACCATTTTTGACTTATTAAAACTGTGAAAGAGTTAACTATTCCATTCATAATATGCTTTATTTAAGGACATTGAGTGACGTTTGATTTAGGTTTAGTTCAGACCCTTAGCTCCAAAAGATGACCTGCCTGGCCAATGTTTTTAGGTATGATATGGTAAGATATGTTGGCTCAAAAGGAAGCCAGCTGGTATCCACGTGATTTGCCTGGTGGTTTAACTCTTGTCCGTCTAGATCAGGGCTGGGCTGTTAGATTATCTGTGGGGTCACATCATATGCTGTGACAGTTAAATGCTAAGTTATGAGAACAAAATGTGAAAAAAAGGTCTAACATTGTAAGTTAGGTTATTTGAAACAATGTAAGAATAGTAAATATATATATATATATATATATATATTCAAACACTTGCTCACAGAGGATTTAAATGCATTTTTTTCTTCGTGTTTTATTCAAGATATTATAAAGTTACGCACATTTTGATGAACAATGGTTAGAAATACTCTTAAGAAATAAACGTTTATTGCATTAGAGTAGGTGTTCATGCAGTGTTTTCATTTATTATCATTTCATTAGTCATGAATTTGGTCTCAAAACTGTTGATAACAATAATGTTTGCTGTCAGTAATGTATGGGACCAGATATTGTCCACCAAGAACTCAAACATGGAGGTTTTAAACTTAAAGTTTCTGCCCATCAACACAGTGTCATTCAGTCTCCTTCATCATGGATGATTCGAATATGATATCACATTGTTGTCATTTGGATAATTTGTCTTTAATTCATGAAATACAAAATAATCTCTTAAATTCCTGGCCCTCAAAAATAATAAAAAAAATAGTCTTCTTTCAAATTCATTTTGAAAGGCAAGAAGTAATCACCAAAAAGAAGGAAGAACGGAAGTAACAAAAACTTTAATATGTTGCGGACAATTTTACAGTCCTACTCTGACCTCATGACGGACACATGAATTCAGTCAAAGGGCCGGTTGTGGCCCCCGAGCCCCATGTTTCTCAGGTCTGACTAAGACGATGGCTGCCCATCGTGTTGATCAACCAATGGATTGCCAAGATCATGTGGATAGATCACATGACCTGGCATCACAAAGGATGTTAGCCTCACTGTCGGCGCAACCGTCCGTTCACTTGCTACGCTTCATAGCGCCATCTTGCACACTATCTATTACTCCAGCAAAAATTAAGTTCACAGTAAAATTTAGATGAATTTTCCCTCAATTTTATGTGCCAAAATATTTAATAGTGTTTGATGTTAAAAACCAAATCTTTCTATTCTTCTATATTTTGACTTTTAAATTGAAAATAATCCCAGTTCCTTAAGTCATTCAACATGAAATATAAATGTGTATATGATGCAATGCTGCTTGAAAAGCCTCATATGTTGGTGACAGACTCATGATTCTATTTTAAGCCACAATAACAGAAGCGCCATGCTTCTTGTGTGTCACTCAAACGTTGTCATGTGACAGTTTCCCTCCGAGTGCTAATTATGACATAATGCAGGAAGTGTCTGTCGCTTGCACTGATGATAGGTGACGGTACTCGCCGGACGGGCTTTGTTCAACATGCCACATGCCTTATTCATGCTATTCGTACAAGAAAACTGCATCGGAGCGAACAAAAGTGCTTCCCGCCTCAAATCTAAAGAGACCAGCTTCATTTATTTTTGGGAAGAAGGTGGAGCGTTTTCCTCAAAGTTAAATAATGCACCCGAAGCTGTCGTAACAACGTATAAATAAACAATAGTCTTCTCCGAGCGGCAGAGACAAGCAGAGAGAAGGCTCGCGACCGGGACCTCCAGCAAACGCAGAAATGACACGTCTGACCTGTAAATGGCTGCGTAATTGTGGTGTAGCTTGTGAGTGAAGCGATGGTCAGCTGCTCTTTAGACACCTGACCGCTCTCATGTCTCACACCATCTTCTGATTGTCGGTTTGCACTTGTGTCTGCTCACAACCAATTAGCCTCAACTTTTTTGCCCCTTCCTGCGCTCACACCTCACTTTTCACGTGTGTCTTCATGTGTTAAATGTCAGGGATTTGACATCACTCCGGCTCGCTCCAATTTCTCCGACAAAAGCGGTGGGATTCCTGGATTATTGGAGGTTCTGTTCTGTCCGTAGCTGAGGGGGCTTGTGCTGTCGGCTCGCGATGCATGCTGAGGCACTAACATATTGTCGGTGCAAGCCAATGATATTGCAAGGACAAGTTTGTAAACAATAGGCAAAGTTTTGTGCGACATCTATCCACTTTTTCCTGCTTCAGAGTTGGTCACAGGGACAAGAATGTTATGAAAACTAGTAGACAATTTGGATATAAAATTGATCTAAATATTAAACCTGAAAAGTAAAATTGAACAGAACTCATTTGCAATTGACAACATTTTAAAGACAAATCCAAATATAAACATTGAGGAAAGAGGAAATGCAGATTAAAAAGCAGTATAAAACAGCATATTTTGACTAAAGAAAAAAAAAAAGAATCTATACTCCATATGCTGGACAAGTGATATTTGAATATGTATTATTTAGACACATTTTATTCAGGTGTTATATATCATGAATAGAGGAAGATCTTTCTAAGAAGTGAATAACATAACTATGAGTAAAGCATATAAATATGACATAAATATAAAAGTATTGACACATACTTTTTACTTTTGAGGCAAATAAATACTGTTCAATTGACCTGGATGACCTGACCTGCTTCTACTGACAATAAAGGAGCTGAAAAGTAGCTTGTAAGGGCCACATAAATGCAGAAAAGGGGGCGCTTTTGGCCCCCGGGCCAGGCCCTCACCCACCTTTGGCACATGGAGAAATCAGAAAATGCAGTTTTGTAAATGAGATTTTGCGCTATTAAAGCATCCATAGAAAACTAGCTCAGAACTTGATCTTCAATTGTGGCCGTTGGAGCTGCTGCCAGCCATGTTTGATTTACACTACTGTAACAACAATGGTACGACTATGTGAATCCCTCCATCAGTTTTCATCCATTTAATCTTTTTTTTCCTTTTTGTCAAGTCAAATCATCGTTTTTCATAGACATTTGTACTTTATGCAACTTCATAAACATTTTGGTTACATTTTACAAGTTGAAGAACATTGTTGAAGACAGGAAACATGTCTAATATAATATCACAATGTTTACCACCATATTAGCAGAACTGCACACACTTTTTCATCATAAGTGTTATGATATAGTTCCTACATCATCTTGGCGAATCGGCAGTGAGTCGGCTGTATGGTGCCAAAATATTATTGCAGCATAACACTCGTGTGTTGCCGACAGCTTGTCGACATGTGTCTAATGGATCGCATGGTCATAAATATATTGAGTTGGAATTGACTATTAAGGCACTGCAGCATGGAAAAAGAAAGAACTTTAATGGGTCGGATTCTGGCTGGCGCTGTAATCTGTGAAGACTGTCAGTGCATGAAGGGGAACTGTTGGCCTTGGCAAAGAGATCACTGGATGTACAGTACTGGGTCTGTTTAGTGATTCTGGAGATAAATATGTGATTATAGATAAAATAAATGACAATATGTGAGAAAATATGTGCATGAGAGATAGTTAGTTTTAAATTGAAGTTAAATGCGTTAATAATCCCTTGTGACTGTGGAGGTCCTAGACATTTACGTTATATATATGTGTATATATGTATATATATATATATATATAAATTACTGAATCAAATGATGGACCCATACATACATTTAAACAACAAAATTTTGCCACCTAAAGTTTATTTTGCATCAGTTTGACAATGGCACAACAGATCACAATGGTGGTTTTTATATCACCTTATTTAAACTAAAGCTCTTTTAATGTCTTGAAAATACTTGTAGTATTTCAATTTTATAAGAATTACAAATACAGTCAGAGTATTGGCCAAAAACATCCCTTAACAAAAGCAAACAGATTGTTTTTATATATATATTCAATATACATATATACATACAATACATTAATAATGTTTATTTATTATCATGGTTTGAAATCAAGAAATAATGTTATATACAAAGTTTAAATCACACCACAATATAGATCCATTCGAAAAATGTTTTGAGCAATAACTTCCAAAAACATTTCCACTATTTTACATTTACACTAAATGGAGCTGATAAATATCAGCATAGGGCCACTTGTGATGTGATAGGAGCCAAAGACTGAAAAGTGGATCTATTAGATGAAGTTATGGAGGGCTGACATCTGATATTCACCTGTGTAACAACTGAATCAGTAACTTGTGGAAACCACTTTCCAGGCGATTAGTCGTGTCTCTTTATGGATCGGTTTGTGATGAATGAGCTATTTGGCTCCGGACTGTTAATATGTCACTTGCTGACTCTGATTGTCGCCGACTTGACTGCGGCGCCACGATCGGTGATTCACTGCCGATGTATTAGTTTCTTTTGTCACAAGGTCTCCGTCCATCAGGCTGGCACAATGAAGTAGGCATTAACCTGTGTAGCTGTCCGGCTCTGCACCGATGCTCTTGTCAGAAAATGTATTTTTAATATGCTATAAGCGCTGAGGAGGAGGGAGGAAACTGGAGTTCTCCGTCACTAAGCTACGACAGAGGGAATGAATGAATGAAGTGAGGTACAGAGTGCATGGATGTGTTTGACCATGGAGATGTATTGGGTCTTCTCTCAGGTTCAGTTCTGCTCACTGACCAACGTAAAAAACACATTTCATAGTTTGATCACAGCATTAATGCGTCCATCTGAAGCCACTTTCCTGTAGTTTCAGATGAAACACTCGAATCACAGACCACTCGTCCTTGAGTCAGCAGGTGAAGGAATGAGTGGCAGTGCAGGCGGTAAATAAGTAATGATCAGATGAAGTCAGTTAGTGAAATCAAGAGTGACAAGGGAGAAATCGAGAGTCAATTACGGATGAGGAGAGGAAAGAGAGGGAACCATGGTCACATGAAGGGAAGAAAAAAACACTGAACATGCTCCTTTTTAATGGCGCACATTCAAAGTTTCTTCAGTGTCTAAGAAAGAAGTCGACCAGGGATTATTCAACGAAAAAACACTATAGACACCACCGCTGTGAGGAGCATGACTTGAGAAGGTTTTATTAAAGCTGCAGGTTGAAGGCCTTGGCGGCGAAGTAATGTTCAATGTCCTGTTCTGAATCTGTGCCAGAAATGGATAGCTCATCCACAGAAAACGCAACTCCCTTTATGAACCGAATTTGTTCTTCCATATGTTTTGTACAATGGTATTGCTATTCACCATTATATCCACCAGGGGGAGCAGCCCAGAGTCAAAAGTTTATGACCAACTCCTAAACAAACTGTGGAAGAAGCATTGATCAAGTACTTCTTACACAAAATAGGAAAACGGAGGAGGCGTTGTAGTAGCATGGTGGTTGGTGAGGCAGTTAAATATATCGCGACTGGAGGATGGACAATTTATTTATTTATTTTTGTTATGTCTTCTTTGTGTCTCATAACAGCTATGTATTGGGTAGCAACAGCAACACTGAAATGAAACAATATATATTATATATATTTTACCAACAACACTTTTCCATATTTTCTATTTTTATGATGCTGTACTCACAAAATGTAAGTTTTTTTTTTCTCAATGGCCCCTCACGACAGTCACAGTGTTCTAGATCTAGACAGTCTCAGCTGTGTCTGTAAGACCCATATGAACGAATGCTGTTGAATACAATACAGTAGCGATGTTTCCGTCTGTGGCCAGATGATCGTGTCACATGCATATTACAAGCGGTGCCACAGGGTCTACGGTCCGACAGGGAAATCTATTCCGTCTCCATCTAAAAAACACACTATATTAGGACACAACAGTCTGCTTTTAAAATTTAAACTGCAGAGTTCACATTTAGTTTCTAGTTTGTGCCCCCCTCCATCGCCGCTAACCTCTCCTCCATGCCACGTGTGAAGATTGTCAGGAGGCCTGAAACGTCTTTCAGTACATTATTTATACACTTTTGGAGTTTAAGGGTTTTGGCTTGTACTTAAGTCATGTTTTATATCCATCAAGAGGCTTCCGCTCATAGTTATTTGGTTATCAGGAGACTTCTGCTCTTGTTCTAATAAACCTAGCTGTGACATTCTTCTGTGTCACGCTCATAGTTTTGGGCCGAGCTGGATGACTTGGTCTGATACATGATAATGATCTTTTCTCTCATGTCATGGGCTCAGTGAGACATTGAAATCCATTCATGACATCCCACAAATGTGTTGCTGCTGTATCACTTTACTAAATTATCAGTACTCGCAGTACGATTCCATCAGACGAGGTTGTAGATCCAGAGTTCAGTTTATCAGGAGTGTGCAGCAATTCCACCTCTAGGGAGGGAGTCGCCTTGTTAAGTGAGGCTCTCACAGCGTAAGAGCCTCCTTATTCAGTTAATTACAGGTTAACACAAAAATCTTCCATGTTTTAATTAAGTCACTCACAAGCCAAGTCAGTGAAGGCCAACGCCTCGCGTCACATGATCACATGTGCTAGGACTTTTTCTCTCCCCCCCCTTCTGTTTTGTGTTAAACTGCTGACTCTCAGCCTTGTTCTCTTGAGGTTTCTGCCTGAAAGGCCACTTTTTTCTGGCCACCAAAATCCCACTGCCACCTAAAGCTCTACAGCAGAACATTGTAGAGCTTATTTTTTTCTCTCTTTTATTTTGGTAAAGTAATAAAAAAATATTATTTAGAATTCAATAAATTTTACAGGTCTTATTTACACCAACAGTGCTGCCTCCAGTCATGTTCAGATATATACATATATAATCATAATTTTGATGTCATAAAAAAAACATTGTAAATATAATTCTTTGCACCCACCCACACACACATATATATATATATATATATATATATATATATATATATATATATAATTACATTCAATGAAATTTCATGAAACATAAACAACAAAGAAAAGAACAAAAGAACAAAATTTCCTAAAGCATAAAAAGGTCTAAAGACCAAAATTTAAACCCTCCTGAGTCACGGACTGAGAAAAATGTATATTTTTTGAATGCTGTAAAACTAGCGATGCTAACAGGATAACATATCCAACTCAAATCCCCGACTCTATTCACAGAGGGCTTGAACACAATCAAGTATACTGTGAATTTAGTATACTGCGAATGTTGTGAGGGGCCATTGAGAAAAATCTAACTCACATTTTGTGAGTAAATTTGTGGTCCACTTTAAATCAGTTTTGAATTCAATTTTTAGGAAGCTTTAAAGTGCTTGAGGGCTTGGTGGGTCAGATTTTCACACGGTTGAAACCTAAATTAATACTAACCCGCCCAACAGCTTTGAGAGTAAAAACATAAAGAGCAAAGATGCAGCATGTAGACAGAATGTCCTTGATACTTCGTCCACAACTTTGTGAGGAAATGAGTCTCTCTGGTGTTTTACCTAATGTAATGTAAGTAACGGGAAGGTGCGGCGGACATTTATTTCTTTGTTTATTTGTGGATGACAATTGAGATTTGAGAAAACCAAGCAGAATTGTGGATAGTTAAGTGGAACACTGAGGTCTGGTTAGTCATGGCTGACACATGCGGACGTGAAGGCCTCAGTCATTCATCAGATGGGGTCCAGGCTTCCCTGCGGATGCAGGCAGCGCTTCCCATTGGACACGGTTTAAAGGCGAAGACCCACCCTGATAAATGGATTGCTATTGGCATCTATCAGTGAAGGTTGGTGAGCTGATGAAGGAGTTACTATGGTGACCCTGGAATATACACTGACACACGATAGAGACGTTACTCTGCCACATTTATTCAGGTGAATCGTTGGATCCACGCAGTGAAGACCGAGGAGCGCTGGACGCTCTCAACTGGATATGCAAGCTCAGACACTTAGACGCTTAGACACCTGAGGAACACATCAGCTTCCCCAGCCGCGAGACACCAAACGTGAGCGTGTTGCTGTCCCGCTCTCACAGCACCTGCACGACAGTCAGACTGGAAACAAAGCGGCGGTGTTTGTCTCTCTGCAGACGGCGAGCAAGCGACGACAGGGACTGATGACAACGTTGTGGAGGGTCATACATTAGAGGATGCTAAAAGCTATCAATGGAGGCAGAGTTAGTTTCACACATGGGTTTCTAAGTACACAGAGGTAAGATGATTTGGTTGCTAAAACAAGCTGCGATGCAGCTGCGCCCACCTTTGTTTGTGTCTCTCTTGTGTATCATCGGCAACCCACTAAATTCTAATGCGAAATCACTAACTGAGATTAACAGCGAGCATCGCGATTGTCCACCAGTGCGTGTGGGAACGCGTCATTTTAATCTTCTTTCTTGGCCGCGGAGTTGTGTATTGAAATAAAATTTGTAATCAACCTGCTTGCTCCATAACGCTCCAGTCCATTATCAGTGACAGGTTTGTGCTTTCTCCACCTCCGCTCTCATCACCTCGGAGGATGGACGGCCATGAATATTCAGCGCTGTTTATTTCCATGCTGCAGAGATCAATGTGGGCACTCCAAATGTTTTAATCGCTCTGGCAGCGCACACCATCCATCACGCGCGGACGCACACACTCAATTCAGTTGTAAGGAAGCTTGTTCATGAGTGAAAGGTTTCTGCAGTTTTGCCTCCAAACATGGTCACGGGGAAGATACAGTAACTAGTAAATTCTTCTTTCTCTTTCTTCTTCTTCGGCTTCTCCCTTCAGGGGTGGCCACAGTGGATCATCTTCCTCCATCTCACCATGTCCTCTGCTTCCTCTTCTCTCAAACCTACAAACCTCATGTCCTCCTTCACCACCTCCATCAATCTCCTCTTTGTCCTTCCTCTCCACCTTCTGCCTGGCACTTCCAACCTCAACATCTTCATCTACCCATGTACTGGCTCTCTCTCCTCTGTACATGTCCAAACCATCTCCATCGAGCCTCTCTGACTTTGTCTCCTAAACACCTGAGCACATGTGCTGTCCCTCTGATCCTATCATCCTCCTCACTCCCAGAGAGAAACTCAGCATATTCATCTCTGCTACCTCCAGCTCTGCCTCCTGTCTTTTCCTCAGTGCCACTGTTTCCAAACCATACAACATTGCTGGCCTAACCACCCTTTTGAACACCTTCTCTTTCATCCTTGCCGACATCCTTTTGTCACACATCACACCTGACACTTTCCTCCAAAGTAACTGGCAAATCAAACATTTGGCCCAAACAAGTCCCACTCTGGTACCAGGTAGATAAATATGTAGTTAAGAGGGTATTTTTGCAGTCAGTTTGTAAATAAAATACAAGCAGGAGAAGCACCTAGAGACAAGTTACTTTAGCTGGTATTATTTATATTTATTAGCGGATGTGTTGGCCCCGAAATAAACAGAGCAATACTGTTGGCGTATATTTATTTTATCAATATAATCAGATACCTTTATTAGCATTTGAAATAATAACAACAGTGAGGCAGACATTAAATTCTGCAATGAATATTTCCTGAATATTAAATAGATTTCCATAATTCTGTTTTTAAAGTACAGATGTTATTTATTTAGTTTTTTTTAATACAAATATTTGCTGTTTTGAGACTAAATTTGGCAAATGGTGAATCTCTACTAGGGCATAACATTGGTGGAAATAGAGCGGCACAACGGGAGTCATTCCTGTCATTCCTTCTATTGAATTATACCTTTTGTTTGTACACATTATATTATATTAACATTGTTATTGTTTGGGGAAGTTCTTCTGTGATATGATTCTATTTCTCAGATAATTATTGCTATTATACTCATTTTAAGTTTCACTGAAGCTGTTAGCACTTGCAAAGTAAAGCAATAACAAAAACATGTATCATCTACAGCATAAATAATTGTGATTGATAATCAGGATGACAATATTGATCAAACCAACCCCTGGTATTTGCCAGTTTGGTAGATGTTATTAGTCAGCAGGCTAGTTGTAAAGTAAAGTTTCTATATTTCAGTGACTTTTTTCTGTACTTGTTTTGACTGGAAAACGACTTGGCACATGACCAATGTGTTCACTGTTAAAGCAGGGACTATTTCCTCGTGCCAAACATGGCCGACGCTTAACTAAAATACAACATGAAGAGGTAGCCGAGCGGCTGGTTTTCATCTCTGTTGAATCTAATAGCTGACAGATGCTGTTACTCATCATTTTTTGCTACTTTTTAATATGAAATTCTACACTCTTGTTGCTGTACGGGTCCTAAAATGTTTTAGTCTCGTGCCAGAGAGAGTGAAAAGTCAGTACTTTGGTTCAAAATGGGATGATGACTGTGCATTAAATCCGATAAGGGCCACAAATGGCCCCGGGGCAGCACTTTAAACACCTGTATATGGACAACCTTTCTGTCTGTGCTACGTGTTCATATCTGCACGTTTCCATGAAGTTTACGGATACGGACCAAACGCTGCAGTACCACTGGAAACCATAGGGAGACAGTGTTGCTGTTACTACCCGATATGTATCTCTAATGAGACACGAAGAAGACATAACAATGGTGGGAATTCTCCGTCCTCCAGTGGCGATATATTTAACAGCCTCACCGACCACCGCCTCACACAACACTCTCTTCATTTTCCTCTTTTGTACAAGCGGTACATTTTCCATACTTCTTCCACAGCCGCCATGTTTGTTTTGGAGGTTGTGTTGTCATAAATGTTTGTCTCTGGGCTGCTCCCCCCGGTGGATAGAATGGTGAACAGCAACACCAATGTAAAGAACACACTGTATGAAAAGGATGGGTACATTTTCGCACTTAGGGAGCAAAAATGGGCCTTAAAATTTTCCGCCCTAGTATCTGCTCTGGATGCTACAGTGACAAATGTTCTTTTTATGACTATAGTGTTAGAATGAGCCTCTATTTGGAATAGAAATAGAGCCTGACTAAGAATTTCTCATGTACTTCCAGTTGTTTCTCACCTCCAGTTCTGCGTACGAAGAACCTCGTTCCGCTCCTGAATATACCTTTGCATCCAAATCTAATTTATCTACTAATAGATTTCTGCAGTGAAAGATGCGTGGCTGAGCGAGGCGCCCAGTGTTTCTCCAACAGCCTCGCTCTGTTTCTAATCAGCTAATGCTGCGCCGAGTCGACTTCTCCTGATGAAGCCATGCTAATGTCGGTTATCGAGTGTCTTTTCCTGCTGAATGGCTGAACGCTGCCATTGACTCAACCCACAACCGGCCCGGAGAGGGCTTATAATAAAACAGTTTTATTGAGAATACTGCACCCAGAGAAGTGTGTGTGTGTGTGAGCTCCATTCAAGTTTGAACTGGTCAAAAACAAACACTGTTGAACAGGTTGAGGTGGAAAACAAATTGAGCTTGTGTGAATGATGTGTGTGGCCGGGCGGTGAGTGAGCGCTGCAAATGATTCAGTACTTCATGGACAAGATTCATGTTTTATGAGTAGACGCTACCATAAATTAAAACGACCCGCATTTGCTGCTGCTGCACTCTCTGTCTTACTCTCCGTGCGATCGGGTCCGGTGCGCTCTCCTTTGATTCCTCTGTCGCCTGTTTTTTTTTTTTGTTTTCACTTACGAAATTATACCGCGCCAACAGGCTTTTAGGACAGATTATTGTGGAGAGGAGGTGACTTGTGGGCTTTTGAAAAGCCAGTGACCCTTTGGAGTTTACTTCAGAGGGCTCATGTTTTGTTGCCAGGCAACGGCATGCTTGCTCTCTATCTGTTTGCTGTTTCCTTGTCATGCCCTCATGAAACATGGCGGAGCCAAACGGGGGGAAATGGTGAAACCCCGAGGTTGGGAAAATGATTAAATGAGCGTGTGATGAGGAAGTTGGGGGAACCCTTTTCATGTGGGGTTACCCTCCTCTAATGTTGGAAGGCTTTGATCCAGCTCCCTGTCACCCCGGCGTGCCAGGTTTGCATTTTTTTTTGTGTGATTTTGTCCGCATAAACTCTGAAGGAGGCATTCTTTAAAAGACCCAAAACAAATATGGCCGCTCTACACACTGCTAAAACACTTTGTGGATTGATTTCTCCGTCCAAAACACGGGCAGCGCTTAATTAAAACACAACTTTAAGAGGTAGCCGAGCGGCTAATTTTCATCTGCATCGACTCCAGCAGCTGGCATCACACTTTGGCAGATGTTGTGAGTCAGCAGGTGCCAGCTCACAGCTGGAACTGTATTCCTAACTGCCATTTAAAAATAATAAAACAAAAATGGCTGATGATGAATGAACATGTTTTATGTGTTTGAAACAGCTCAAGCCAAAGCTGCTGCTTTCAGACGAAGCTTTTCTACACAACATGGCTGTGAACCAGCAAGGCTGATGCAGTCCGGCTACAGAAGACTGAACATGTCTCATTCAAGCTTGTCGATAGGAAGCGGCACATTTCCCGAGCAGGAATTGACCAAACGTCAGAGGACTGATTGAAAGAGCGCCATCTTGTTTGTGAGGTTCTTCCCTTTGTTAGCGTTCAAGAGTCTCCTTGTTAATGGCTACAGCTCACCTTTATTTCAGTCTACTTTTAGAGCTTTGTTGCGCCTGTAAGAAAGAACATTTTGCATGAGAAGTGCTGATCAGTCTTCATTCTTGAGTCGTCCCTGACACTTGCGGTGATACTTCCTCATCTTTATGGGACATTTCTGCTGTCAATCACAGCTTAAATCTCACAACACAGAGTCCATTCGGATCCTGTGTGTCATGGTGGCTCAGGAGAACAGACCCAAGTGTTAAGACTGTAGCTGACTCACGGAAGACTCGAAGCAACAAGGTTAAAATGAACAATGTTAAATGCTCAATACACAAAAAAATAACAGGGCACAGACAGGAAATGAGGAACTGAAGACGTCGCCACCAAACGCGGAAAAACCTGAAACAGAAAAGAGGCAAATTACAATCAAACCTAAATAACGGGGACAATCAAAACGCACTCGCACAAACTCTCGAGGCCCGAACAACAGAAAACGCTCTGTGGTGGAATACTCAAACACACACGCAAAGAGGAAAAAGCGGAAACAAAACCTGAGTACAAAACTGTTAAACGAAGCATAAACACTGCTAGGAAATTGCAGAAAATAAACCAGGAAGAAACCAAGGAAGCGGAGGAAAGGCACTCAAAATTGAAAGATATAAAGAAACGGGATATAATTAGTTTTGAGAGGATCTTTACCAGTGGACGCACAGCAACCATCTGGCAATGCAGACTGGAACCAAGGTGTAGAAATCAGCAGAGCTCGATCAGCAGATGGGTTCCAGCTGCGCTGCTATGAAGTAGCACAGAATGAAGGAAACGGAAACAACACACTGGAAAACAGGAAATAACAAAATGAAAGCACATGGAAACTGAAACACATCACTGTGTTTCTTAAAAACTTCTTCTGTCCGTCAAAAAAATGTGAATGATAGTCTGTCTCTGTGTAACCTGTGGTGGACTGGGGAGCTGTCCAGGGCGACTCCCGACTCTCACCATTAAGGTATATTCATGTTTGCGACATGTTTAGGTTGATAAGGTGATGCTCAGTGTTACGTATGGATCCGAATACGGACCGAGCCTTCTGTCCATACTCTGCATTTATTTCGCTGGGAACCAAAATTTGGAGTGCTACTAGAACTTGAGCAGTCTGAAAGGGATTTTGCGCAGTGTGGTTACGTTTCACCTGACTCAGTCAAAACCATTCATAAACAACATCAGCTTTTATTCAGGAGCTGTTTCAAGTCCTACCACACCAGCTGATAACACCTGGACTCAAAAACTGAATTCTAAAAGTGAAGGAGTGAAAGTCTGATTGTTATCTTGTGAAACTATTAAACTGTTATTACACTGACCAACTCATGGCAATGATAGTGCAGTTTACTGTGGGAAAAAAACCCAGAAATGCTCAGTCATAGGAGACTTTTTTCTTGCAATTCTACAGCCATCAAGTGGTAAAATAAACAGAGGACCCCCATATGTTTTGATGTATTGATAAACCATGAGCTTGGATGAAAACATGGCGGATTGTTTGCCTAGTAATTGACCTCAAAGGAAGTGACGCTCCAGATATAGCTAATGATGGAGCGTCACTTGGAGCTAGAGGGCAGAGCAGAGGTCAGGGGTGCGTCATTACACACCATTCTGCCTCCTCAAACCTGAACTGATAAAATCATGTCTCAGCTCCATCCATCTCCTCTGTGGGCGTGTTGGAGGAGGAGAGCGAGCTCCGTCCTCACTGAACCGTCTGTCCTGCCAAATCCTGAGCCCGCTTTCACTTTTGCTTCCCTTGACTGGCAAACCTGACACTTCCCTCAGCAGTTGGAGCTTTCACTGGTGTATCATGTTAAATGACAGTGTCGGATCATTGTGCGTTGAGTTTTACACACTGACGTACGATTGAACACGATTCCTTCCAAATATTTCTGGCCCGTTTTATGAACCTGTGTTTTTCTTCTGCCTGGTCTTTTTGCCATCTAAAACATCGCCCTGGTCCTGCACTTCCTGTCTTCTCTCTTCATGGCTTCCTTCATCTCATCCATGAACCTCAGTATTAATGTGTGTGACTTCATTTAAGTTAAGTTTAGGTTTAAGTTTAAGTTCATCTTAAACTGATATCTTAACTGATCAGAAGTAGATACATAGTAAATCAAAGTGATATAAACTTAATTATATATAAATGATTTCTAATATTAATATTAACTTAAAATATCACAAAGTTGCAACAAGTGACTGAATTCAGTTCTCTGATATTTATTTAGTCACTTACAATATCAATGAAATCATGAGCAATAAAAGAGAAAAAAAAGTCGGTTTAACTCAAACAAAAAAATAAAGATAAATAAAGTAAAATAAGAGAGAAATGCCCAACAATACCCCAAAATCAAATCTTAATTTTCATCTTTATAAAGTCATCAGTTAATGAATTTATTCATTTATTTATTTTAAATCAAACTTAGTGATGAAAGTCCATGTTGCAAGGTGATAGATTTAATTCTGGTTTGGCTCAGAAATGGACTTATTTGCGATAAACTTTGAGTGCTATTGGGAAGGCTGTGTCCTCAGGCTGGGATCTATATGTCATGGACCCCTCTGCGGCTGCGTTACATAACCTATGGAAATGGCAAATAAAACTCACTCAATTTATTCACACTCTGGTTGTCAATCCACTCCATAGAAGTCGCACCGTGTCATGCATTCTTTTGAAGTGCCATCGATACATGTGGCTACTTCAGTGCTGCCTTTGTGAGAGGGTGCTGACGTGTGGTGGTCATGACTCTATCAAGGAAAACTGTTGTAGTCCACCTGATGATAAATCAGAAGACTGATTTGAGAAATTAAATATGAATCATTGAATTAAAAGAAACATCTCCTCTTTATTAAGTTGCTTTCCTGTTTGATGACAGTGCACCTTGTGAGCAGGGAGGAAACTCAGCATCTCTGAGAGTGAGAGCGCAGCTGAGCTCTGCGCTGCCCTCTAGTGGCAGCCAACTTGTAAAGCAGGCTGCGGGGAGCAAGGAAAGATGCTGCAGCTTTCTTTCCTTGTTTAACGGACGGTGTTGCTTGAATGAAGGGTGTTGGGGTCAAAGACAGACCTGCTTTTATACCAACTGTGCGATAAAGGAAAATGTGTGGAACACAGAAGTCAGAGCAGCCAGTCCTGCTCACACAAGCACAGACACAGGAGCCTGATAAAAATGTCAGAGCCCATTTGTATTACTGTGAGGACACGTGTAGCTCTGAATGGAAAATAATTTCTCAGCAACAATGGGCGCATGAGTGTGAATGAAAACGTCACCAGAGCAGTTCATTGTCGGATTTAACAGCGTTTTATTTCACTGTAATAGCGGCTCACTAGCAAACCTCAGCTGAAGAAGTGCCAAACGCAAGGCCCGGGGGCCGGGTACAGACCGCCGAGTCAATTCCCATGGCCTGTGAAGGTTTGAGATGAGTGTGATTGCTTCTAAGTTCAATACTTTTTTAAAGCTCACCAGTGTATTTTAATGTTGTAATGGTCAGTGAATGTTGTGTCAAGGCTTGGAAATGAATTAGAAGTAAGATGGAAAGTGGAAGTTGTGGAGAGTCTTCTTATATATATATATATATATATATATATATATATATATATATATATATATATATTATTTTTTTTTCATGCTTGCTCTGCACTAAACCCATACAAACAGCAGCTCTCATTTGTCTATCTATCTATCCATCTATCTATCTGTCTGTCTGTAATGCAAGTTAAGAAGCTTTCGGGTTGGATGTGGAGACAATTGACCAGCGTGAGTGCTGCAACTCATGTCTGTCTGTCTGTCTGTCTGTCTGTCTGTCTGTCTGTCTGTCTGTCTATCTATCTATCTATCTATCTATCTATCTATCTATCTATCTATCTATCTATCTATCTATCTATCTATCTATCTATCTATCTGTCTGTCTGTCTGTCTGTCTGTCTGTCTGTCTGTCTGTCTGTCTGTCTGTCTGTCTGTCTGTCTGTCTGTCTGTCTGTCTGTCTGTCTGTCTGTCTGTCTATCTATCTATCCTAGCCTCTTTACTGCCCAGTAATATCAATATAAAAGCCCATAATATCTCCATCTTATCTCTATCTTCCAAGTGGTGAAGCATGATTGAGTATGGCGACGCAAAGGTTGTGGAAATATGGCACTTTGATCCCCGTCGGATCACGTAACGACCGTTGTCATTCACAAGTATAAACCCGTCACTTAAAAATCATCTCCCTCATAACACCTCCATTAACTGACAGTGTGCCGACACGTCTCCCGCCCGTGTCCTTTCCGGGGTCTGCGGGTCAGCCAGTGGAGCGGCTGAAGATTAGTGTCATTACTTCTGACATCATTTGTCCTCCGTCGTCTCCCGGGGGGAAACGTAATTGGTCAATCAAAAGTGTCTCCGAGGTCGCCGGCCGGCCGTCTGGGGCGGAGATCTATGGTGCATGGCGTGCACCTTTATGGATCGGAGGGACGGCAACAGGAAGGAATGACAGATCTGACACACACTTAACAACGGGGATATTTCATGCTCAATTGATTTCATGGTGATGGTTCAATTTCCTGTAATGGCCGAGGTCATGTGAGAAACTTTTATCATCAGTGCGCCTTTATGTTGATCAGTGCCGTTCTTATGCTTCCTTGGATATGTGTTGGGTTAGGGTGTGCAACAGCATGGCAACAAGGTCACGGGTTCGACTCCAAATTGAGGCATCTGCTGGTGAAGAGTTTCTTGCTTAAGATGCACAGAAGAGAGGCAGGTGGCAAGGCAAGGGGGTGCTGTAAAGAGACAGCAGTGTTCTGTTGGATGAGATTAGTGAGTAAGGAGAGGGAGAGTGTGAAGGAAGAAGTCAAAATGAAATGACAGAAGTTGAGTTCAGAGTCTGGATAGAGAGGAGGAATGACCTGAGGAGTGGGAAAAGTGTTGCAGTCAGTCAGTCTGACACAAGGACCGGTGCTTGAGGAGGAAACTCTGAGGTTGTTTTTGGGAGCGAGTTGACAGGATCAGAAAGGAGTATATCAGAGGGGCACCTCAAATAGAGAGGTTTGTGAATGAGGGAGTGGATGTGAGTTGTAAGGTAGAGAACAAGACCGGTTCAGGTGGAGGAAGCTGAAGAAAATTGAATATCAAAGGTTCTTTTTTAAGTGTCCTCACAGGGGTTTTTGAACAGGCATGTCCCTCTGCAGGCTTCTAACTGCCTTCACCGTCTTCCCTCCGGGGTAGAGCAGGATGACATCCAAGCCTCAGGAGGAACAGTTGGGTGCCTGACAAAGAGGGTTCCTGATGAAGTAACACTGAGGATCCTGAATGAACTGCTTTATGTTTGGAAAGTAAACAGAGCTAGTTTTAGATAGAGAATGGGACCCCTTACTTTTAGCCTGGACACCATGAGAAAACCCTGTTTTTCCTCCTGTTTTCCACTGTAACTGCATAGATCAAATCTCACCTCACAACTTGCGAGTCCCATTTTATTGGTCAAAATTCTGTAACGCAAGGTAAGAAGCTTTCGGGTTGGATGTGGAGACAAATGACCAGCGTGAGTACTGCAACTCATAGAGTTTTCTCCACACCTGATGGTGCGTTCAAGGACCGCTTGTGAGACCATGGCCCCAGATTTAGTCTGGCTCATCTGCCACACTGATACAATCCAGGGATGTAACCCTAACAATCACATGAACCTAGTGTCTGGCTGATGAGGCTTCATGAAGCAGTGTCATTACTTTCAGAAGTCAGTAGGTGGTGCTCTCAGCTTAGAAATGAGCTGAGTATTCACTGAAATAGCTGTTCAAAACAAATAACTTTAGAGCAGAGAGTGCCTCTAGTGGGCTCTGAAACTGACGATACTGTTTCATGAAGCCTCACCAGCCCATGGCTACATGAACCCCATGACAAGTGGGACCCTCAACAGTCCTTGAGGAGCAGCTCACCATTGTTAAACAGTGTGTATTTAAAAAAAGACTCCTGTTCTCGTGAACCTCAGATCCAGCTCATCCTTCAAATCAATTTCACAAACAAGACTTGAATAATCGTGTCAGTCCAGTCGTGGATTATGGTGTTATGATTCACCATCAGGCAGACCGGCTCTCTCCCTGCCCCTACGCGGCTCGCCCCGTCTTGCTCCGACATGCTTTTGTGGTACCATCCCGCTGTATGGGAAAAGGCCGGCTTGTGTACACGGGTCTGTGTGCGGAGAATTGACGGATGTGTGCTGCAGCTGTCAGACATGGCGCCGCCGCGAACGCGGCTCACAAAAGGAGCTGTGGCTTTTGAAGTTTGACTCACACTTCAGGCATCATCAGCCATAGCAGGAGACCTGCCGAGACAGATGGTGAAGGAAGTTTCGCCCGAACCGACCTCTGCCTCATCTGCATAAACCCCCTCCCCCCCTCCCCCTGACGCCCTCACCTGTATCAGAATTCCCTCACCTCAGCACACGCGGAGCCTGGAGCTGGAGCGGCCAGAGGGGCTTCGGACTAATTGATATTCTCCCACGCTGCCCAGGGCTTCTCCAAGGAACCTCGCTCTGCAGTGCTGCTGACAGCGCACATTCCTTCATTGCTGCAGACTTAAAATAGGATCAAAGCATGTGTGTGAGCGTGCGCGTCGGTGTGTGCGTGAGAGAGTGATGGAGACAAAAGAAGAAGAAGACAGGAGGCAAGAGAGAATAGGGAGATGGATGACAGCAGCATACAGGATGAGCTGCACCTCTCATTGTTAGCCTCGAAACTTACCGGGCGTATAACACACACCCTTGCATGAATACATCCAGTACTGATGAGCTGGTGAGGCTTCATGAAACAGTGCCCTTATTTTCAGAGCCCACTAGATGGCCCTCTCTGCCATAAAAAAAATGTTTTCAACAGCTATTTCAATGAAACCTCACATCATATCTCAGCTGAGAGCGCCACCTACTGAGCTCTGAAACTGATGACACCAGCCCATCACTAACATCCAGTGAAGTGCTTCAGTCAGGAGGTGGAAATGATGTTCCTCAGGGCTCGGTTTTAGTGCCACGGTAGCTGATATTCTCACATAGGCTGGTTTGGAAATCGGTGGTACACAAGCAGAATATGATGGCGGAGAGTGTTTAAATCAGTCTTTCTGTGAGAGAATATCTTGTTTTAAATGTAAATCCCTTTTAACTTAATCTCAAATATCTTGTCTTTGATTCAAGCCCACCCGAAACAGATATCACAAGATCTCATTTTAACCCTTCTGTCACGGTCCTGCCTCCGCCAACAGGACTTGGCATGTTCTCCAAAGTTTATGGGAAAATTCGAAACAATTGGAAGGCGATGAACAGAGGAGAAACGCTTTGGTCGCGACAGAACTGGAGACAGACGAGATCTACCAGTGCATAAATCAAGCTGTCAGTGAGCTTCACGCACAGTAACTAACAGTTTCATATTTCACACAGGCTCACTGATATGGCGGGTATATTTATTTTACAGACGGCTAATTTCAGGGTTTAAAAGTGATATATGTTACACACGTTAGTGTGTTACCTCAGTCGAAAACATCCAGAGGTCAATTGATGGCTCTAAATTATGAACACATCCCTATCAGATTTGCAATTGCACCTCCTACTCACTATACTGTGTGTCCTCAAAGCTGCAATACACTTTAAAAAAAAAGTTTTTGTTTTCAACTGCTGGATGCGAGCACTTGGGAGAGACTCGGAGTAGAGCTGCTGATTCTCCACGTTGAGAGGAATCAGTTGAGGTTGTGTGCATCTCATGAGGATGCATCCTGGACGCCTCCCTTTGGAGGTGTTTCAGTCACGCCATTTGGGAAGAGACCAAGGGGTCGACCCAGGGCCAGGTGGAGAGATTACATCTCCTCACTGGAGCGACCTGAGATCCCCCAGTCAGAGCTGGTGGATATTGGTGCGACTTTCTGAAGCTGCTGCCCCCTTGACCTGGCAACGGATGGGGATGGATGGATGGATGAAAATTAAAAAACCACTGGCACTTTACCTGATCTATCATTAAATAAAAAAATAAAATAAATAAAAGTTTTTATTTAATTTTCAGGAATAGTTTGCTTTTTAAAAAACAGGTTTTTGCCTTCATGCACCTTAGTCAGACTTGTTTTGAACAGGTATGTTAGTCGTTGCAAGTGCTCAAATCAAAGGTGCTGCTTTCGCACAAAACTGCTTCCATCATCAGTTCTCCACTGACCTCCCTTTAAAGGGAATGCTAGGGGTCGTCCTTTGACCTTGAGTTTTCTATTACAGTTCAGTCCCAGCATCATGGTGGAGCTACTTTGAGTCAGCCACCAAGTGTTTCATTATTGTCTCTGTGGGAAGCTCCACGTTTGCTGCTCCAAGTTTAGCACTTCCTCCAACCAGGAAGTGGATGCTGTGTGACCTGGATGGTGATTTAAGGGGTGAGTGTGGAGGGCGGGGGTGTAACCTTTGAAGCCAACTCCCTGCAATCATCTGAAGGTTTGTTTGCAGGCCAGTGGCATTTGTTGTGGCGGGCATCTGACTGGTAATGACATTACCTCCCAGAAGATTCGATTAAACCGTCCACAGCTAATGAGACTGCAGCTTCACTGCAGCAACATTTCTTTGATGTTGTTCCAAAAGATTGGAGTTCTCTCTGCGACTTTGTTCCCTTCACGTTCAGTTAGCAAAAACACCTCACAGCCAGGTTCGGTTTCATTTGCAGTCCGTCTTTATTCGCCTCGTTCCTCTTCTGGGCTTCAGAAGAATCAAATGTTGCTGGTGTTGAGTCAAAGAGCTGGGGGCCAAAGCTGTCAGTCCACTGTAATTGTGTTAGGGCCTGGTCCAGGGCAGTATAAATGGAGCCTTTAGGAGCGGAAGGGTCCAACGCTGAGGGTTTTGGAATGGGGCCGACATGGACTCCCATGCATTTTCATGCAGGAAGAAAAAAAATCTAGGTACGTCATGCACTTTCTTTGGTCAGGTTTCACTCTTCTCTAAGTTTGTCTTGATACTTCTGAGAAAGTCAATTTGTTCAGATTTGCTTTTAGGATGTCTATTGGCTTAATGGGTAAAAAGATATTCAGGCTCCTAAAGGAGGCGTTTTTATTTGCATAATATAATATTTTCTGTGTTTAATGTCCGAGACACATTAGCTACTGTAGCAACTGTAGCTCCTTACGCTGACGCCAACTTTGTACAAAATATGGTTTTAAAATTTCATTTTAATATGCAGACTTTACTTATTTTATATTTACATAAAGAGCCTTGTTAGAACCAGCTGTAATATTTGGACCAAAGAACAAACAAATATTTAAATTGTATTTTATTAAAGGATTCAAAATGGTCAATGTTTTTAATCAGATTCAAATTCAAATAATGTAATTATTTTTCAAGTCGTCACGCAACATTTATGAAAAATCACATTCTATTCATCAC
The DNA here is from genome assembly GCF_027744825.2 of Synchiropus splendidus. Classification (NCBI taxonomy): domain Eukaryota; kingdom Metazoa; phylum Chordata; class Actinopteri; order Syngnathiformes; family Callionymidae; genus Synchiropus; species Synchiropus splendidus. The sequence continues at coordinate 5,734,693 of NC_071343.1, read as the reverse complement.
TTTATACCAATGACAACATAGTGTTTCATCACATTACTCTCTAATCTTTTGGATTCTTGACGGTTGGGATGCATTTCTACTGCTCACGGAATTGACAGGTCATTTGCTTTGGAAAAGTACGGTAAAATAAATTCCAGTGATAAACATGATTATAGAATGTGTGACACAAAATATTTATTTGCTGAATATGCTTGGAGAAAAACAAAATTATTATGCTGAAAAGAAATATATATGGGTCAATTTCAGTCCGAAATAAACAAAGTGACATCACTAACACACACACATTACAATAAACAACAGCCAACTCAGAGTAATATATGTCTTGATGTCATAATGTTACCGCTTCCTGCTCGAACAATTACCTGATTGTGTGGTCTGACATGACAGTTCCGCTTCATCTGTTTTAATTCAATTGGATTAACCCGCCGGATTATTCTTCTTAATCTAAATCCTGATGTTTTGCTCAGCAGCGGCGTCATCATTTGAAAGAGTCTAGAGGAAGACGACTGGAGAGCGGCTCCCTGCGCTGCTGCGGCGGTGTGACAGTGTCAGCTGCTGGTTGTTGCTCTTACTGCAGTGTCTCAGCAGTGGCAGGCTTTGACTCCGGTGGGGTGGGAGGTGGGGTGGGATGGTGATGAAGAAACCCGCTCAGTGACGGCGGTGCGGACCTTTGCAGAAAGACTAATCAAGTGATCAAACATCTGTGAAATGCTTTCTAATGTTGCTGGTCCACCAGTCGCTGGTCCACCAGCCGCCGCGCCATCCTGCTGCTTAATCCCATTCATCTCAACACAATATGTCACCGACCATTACGGATGAATCAAGAGGGTTTTTTTTTCTGAGCATCTGTCAGAGCAATGTGCAGCAGGAAATCAAACAGGTGCCGTCTGTGGGGGGAGAGTGGCATCACAGTCTCTGGATGAGCCCATGCTTTAGTGACGGTGGCCAACAGCAGATGGCTCTCTTGAGTTTTAATGTCTGAGCCCGTGGAGTGGCACCAGAAGAGAGAAGGACGTCAGATCTGGTGCTGGTTGATCCCCTCCTTCTTTATTCTCTTTTAAATTCCCAGTTTATGTCAGATGTCTGAGGATTTCGGGGGCATTTTGCGGCTGAAAGGAGCCATTATTGGTGCTGGATTCCTGGCGCTGTCTGTGGTGCTGAACTGAAAAACTCAATTTGCCGTCCAGACTCATTCATTTCACTCTCTTCCTCCGTTGAGATAAATTCCTTTCATTTGAGAAATCTGTAGACAGTTACACAACTGTTGCGTTTCACTAGAACCCTGATGTAAATGGAGAATAATATTTAGCATTTATCATTTTTTGCTGCACTGAAACACGTCTTTTTGCTCTGTATTCGCGCCGATAAGGATCTTATATAATGCATTTTGGTATGAAGCGTAACTGACGTGGAGTAGAGACATGTTCAGTGACCCCCCTCCCCCTTCACCCCCCATGATAACTCCTAAAATATATTAATAAATAGATCCATAAGCGAGTCATTTCATTCATGCATAAATCATTTTCTGCTGCTGCACCAAGCGCAGCATGGCAAAAATAATTGTCAATATTCCATTTCATTTTTTTCCAATGTATTTTTTTGGCGAAATAAGACACATTATATTTGTTTTTCTCCCAAATGGGTTAAAAAAAAGCCCCAAAAAACTGCCTGGTCACCTCTGCTTAATCATAGTGAGGACAAACACATATGAAAGAATGAGATTGGATTTTTAATCACAGTATTGTGATAGATTTATGGATACACTTCACCCGATTATCGAGTTCACAGCTTGATATACAGATAAGTCGAATTATAATAGCGCGTAGTGTTGTGTAGTTTCCTAAAACACTGATATACAGGTTTATGATGGGGACACAGTGGGACCTTGCACCATGAATCAGATTTGTTCTACTATTTCGTCTAGTTTCATTTTCTCAGCTGAGAGCGCCACCTACTGAGCTATGAAAATATTGACATTGCTTCATGAAGCCTCACCACTACTGGTCGGCTGAAGTTGCGGCTGGTACGTCCTGATGTCAATTCGGTGTGGTTTGGATTACGAAGTCCGAGATATGCCGTGATGTTTTTCTGGAATTTACAGTTCAAATTTTGTGAAATTTGACGTTGGAAATTGGAGTTCAGTGAACCTGATGTTCTTACTTCTTTTGATGTACTTTAGAAGAGGGATACCCTGGACAGATCACATCAACACACGTTTTCCAGTTACTAAACTAAAATTACAGTTATTACAGTTGACATTTCAGGAATAGTTGATAATAGGACTCGGTCAAAGGAGTCTCTCACTACTGCCACCTCCTGTCCAACTTGGCTCATTGAATTGAAAGTGGGCTATCAATCAGTGTTCAAATGCTTAAAAAAGGTGTCTGAGATCTAAATGGAGGTCTTCACTCTCTGAGTGCTTTTCCAGTTTTTCATCTTGTCATCCATCATGTGTGTCTCACCGCTGCCTCTTTACTTTACACTCCGTCACTTTAATTTCCGGCTGGCAGTGTTTTGGTTCAATGATAGAGAAAAAAGCCTTGGTGAGGAAGAGGAGGAGGAGGAAGATGAGTGGGCTTCCTCGCCACTCGGGCGTGCGTGTTGTCTCCCGTGGACACTGCTGTCCTGACAGAACGGTGTAACGAGCCTTTCTTTTTCATCAGCGTGGGAAAATAAATGTGTTTTCTTTATTGCCTTTACGCACCTCCCACGCCGCAGACTCCACGGGAAAACCCACTGGGTGGAACAGTTTGTGGAGCGCTGGGCGGTGAAGTTGAAGTTATCAGCGCCACACTGCGTGCTGCTTTCTCAGGATACAGTCGACACAATATGCTCTGACTGGAAGAACAAGAAAAAAAAATGTTGTTCCTCGTCGGTGACTCCACCACGGCTGCGTGATTCTTCGGCACGGACTGAGAAACTTGGCCGGAGCTGCTGTCTTCAGTGGGGTGGTCATCCTCGGAGGAGGTGCCGTTATTTCCCACTGACGCCCCCCACCACCGACGTTAGAGAGCTGGCAACAGGAGGAAAGACGAAGAAGGTTCGGCGTTTGTCAGCGAGGGATCCTTCACGTGTCACCGACATGAAAACCCTGCACAGATCCAAGAATTCTTGATTCGGATTTACGCACCGCTTTTCCATCACTGAAACCGCGGTGATGACTCAGACTTTTGATGTTATCATTTGCGCTTCAAAGTACGTCTTGCATTGACACATCGCTACATCGCACCGTGCCGGAGCCTCCTGCGCGATGGGACTGTGACCCGGGCAGCGAGCTCCGAGAGGCGGCCGCGTTACGTGTCTGTGCTCGGCGTGCAGACTGGACCCGCTGTGACATTTTCTCCACGACATGGCTGCTGCGATCGCGAGTGGGCTGATCAGACAGAAGAGACAAGCCCGGGAGCAGCATTTGGACCGACCCTCCACCAACCGACGGAGGAAGAGCCCCAACAAGAACAAGGGGCTCTGCAATGGGAACCTGGTGGACATCTTCTCCAAAGTGCGGATCTTTGGACTCAGGAAGCGGAGACTACGGAGACAAGGTGCGCGAACTTCAAGCTGCAAAGCAACTGGTTGCTCTGTTTGCCCCCTAAAAATAGCGTCGTGAAACCCCAATCTAATAAAAATAACGATTGTTCGGTGGCACAAGCGCGCGTAAAGTGAATTTATGGATTTGCGTAAAACGTGTGATGGCTTTTTACGAGTCGCTATAAATCAGCGGAGAGGAATTCATGTCGTGAAGACAATTAATAAATAAAAAGCGAATATATGAACCGAAAGATTCTATATATATATATATATATATATATATATATATATATATATATATATATATATATATATATATATATATATATATAATTTTTAGGTTTACTGTCCATCACACAAGATTGGAGAAGGAGATGCAAAGGGCAGAAAATGGGGACACACAATTTCATATTTCATATGTAGAACAGGCCATTATATTGCATGCAAGCCGCTCAGTACAACGTTAACCAGCACGGAATCTCATTTATATTCATCCTGAAAGGTCATTGCCTTCCCCAGAACGGAGGTTACACCTCTCAAACATAGTCTTTTGCATAATTTTTTTGTATTCGTGGGCTCTTATTATTGCCACGGCTCGCATTCTCTCCACTTCAGCAAATGTCACGCAGATTTCAATTTTTTTTTTCACATGAAATGTGACAAGGTGTTAATACATACAATTATTTCACCTCTGGAAGCTGCGGCAGAGGCTAACGTTGGGGCGCCGAGATGACTCATGATTTGGGTGTTTATTTCCACCTCTTTCTGATGGAGAACTCATCAGGTCTCAAACCTGTTGCATCATCTCCACAGGTTTTCAAAAGCGACTGAACAGAAGCCTGAAAATCCTTTTGATTTCACATATGTGCACTCAGGTTTTCCTCCCAACATCAATGTGGCTTCGCAGAAAAATGATGCATAAAGGTTGTCTAAAAGGGAAGATAAGCTGCAACCACAGACAGCAGCCCTTCATCCAGGTCTTACTGTATCCTCTTCTCATGGGCTAAATAAGCCTTAGCACAATATTCCATATTAACCGGTTTCGGAATTGCTCTACTGCTGAGGGGCCCCATACCGAAGCCTCGGTCCCTGCTATCTTTGTGGCTGTCTGGTCTTTGAGTGGTTGGCTGTTCTTGAAAAGTTGAGTTGTTTCATGTTATGCTGCTGCTGCTGAATGTCTCCATAACATCTTGTTGTGATGCTTTTCTGGTTACATCCATATAGGGGGCGTCACAGTCCTTTACCTAACACTCACAATAGGCGCTCACAAACATGAACATGAACATGTACATCCATCCATCCATCCATCTTTCTCTGCTGAGCATAGGTTGGGTCGCAGGGGCAGCCGCTGAGACAAAGACACCTAGACTTCCATTAGCCATTAAAAATGTACAAAAGATGTTCGATAAAAGCCTTTTCCCTCTCATAACTTTGATATTTGTGACTTGAGGTGGATGCTAGTTACGTTCATCCACCCTCAGCATCCAAGAATGACTGTCGATTAAAAATCCCATGTTGAACGCTGGCTGTTTCAGAAGCAGTTTGCAACCCTTCTGTCAAACTGACATCCATTTGCAGTCCTATATACTACCAGGACAGAGATGCACATGAACAGTGTTTGAAGTTGAGGTGCACAAGTTCAGGACAAGGTTGGAGTCGAGCTACTTTACTGTGCTCTCCTGTGGTCACGAGCTTTAATGGAGTGACATCCACATCCTGTTGAGATGTTCTTGAAAAATGAGTTTTCATGCAACTTGTTTTCATAACAACATAGAAAAAGCCTGGCTTCAGGCGCCCCCTAGTGTTGTGCTCTACAAATGTCCAACTGGGAGGAAGACGGAGGGCCAACCCAAGTCACTTCCATGTGACCTCATTCCTCATTTTGGCTATATCCTGAGCCGCTGACTGTATAGAGTCTCACTCCTAAGATAGACATTAAACAACGGATTAAAAAGAGCAGGTTTCTAATGGCTTGAACTTCCTTCATCTGTATTTCCCCAGTGCGTGAATTACTGCGGGTAAATGAGCGATCACAATGACTTTGATAGAACCGCGTCCACACAGCAGATCGAGGACACATCTGGACGAGGGTCAGGTTGCGTCCAAATGGTTATAATCTGCAATCCCAGGGGCCATTTCTGCCTCCGCTTCCGCGTGTGTGCGCGTGTCTGAATCCCTCCATTTGTGTCACCTCTGAATTGGCTCGTGGCATTTGTCCATTTATTTTTTTTGAGCCACTAGTGTCCAGAGGCTTAACCAGATGAGAGGTGTGGACAGATGATGCTGTCAGGGCAGGGCATTAATGTGGCAAAAAAAAGAGGGAATCAGCTGCTGTACCACGCTGTAATTACCTCTTTTTGTGGTACATTAGGGAGATAGATGTCGGACGAAAAAACCATCCAACTTCCGACCGAGTGACACCGGCCATTTTCCTGAAGAGTTTTTAGGGCTAACCAAAATCTCTCTTCAAACCGATGCTCTCTCTTAAGTGTTTAATATACCTGAAAACAGACTTTACATCTCTGCTATGTTACATTGAGCAGGATCTAGATATACTGGTTCCTTGTTTCACAAGATTTAAATTGCTTTGAGTCTGAGTGTAATTTCACAATCGTAATCATTTCAACATGCAGTTCCAGCTGGTCCTAATGGTCACTTCCTGTTTTGCTTTATTTATCTTCCTCTTATGTCTTGGTTTGCCTTCCACCTGTGACCTTAATTGTGTTCACCTGCTGCTTCAGTGGTAGCAGCTGACATCTGAAATCCAGTCTGCCTATAGGTGGCGCCACCTCAGATGAAACCAAGAAACATAAACACGAGGACCCAGATCCAGTGCTAGAGATGATGTGACTGTGACACTCTGGCAGACAACAACAGTGCTCCATAGTAGCGAGCTGAGGTTGTGTATCTTTCAGCAGTACAGTTTAATATTCATATAATAATAATAATAATGTCGCTGACTGCGTTCCCTCCCAGCGCTGCGCAGCTCTCCAGCCATCCGCGGTGTGATTTTACATTGAAGTCACATTCACTTCCCGGCTAAGATCCGTCGGAGCGAGGCAGCGTACGTGTCTGAAATCTCTCCGGCGCGCACGTTCCCTTTGGCTTTGATTATTGATCTTCCAAGCGAGACACTAGATTAGCCCTGATGGGACGTATTGATTGGCACCGACTCACGCTGCACCTTTTGCGTCTTGGATTTCAAAGAAAATGTCATTGTAATTCCAAGAAATTCTGCACTGTCACGCCACTTGAAACCCTACCTGGTGACAGGGCTCTGATAAAAGCGCCTCTTTGTTTGGAGGAAACCATCACACAGCCTCATATAAGGACGTCTTCCTTATGACGGGAAATAACGAAACAAGCAGCTGAATGGTTTCTCTTCATCACACAATTTTCTCAAATTCAAAGATGAAAATGAAGAGAATTCAATACAGCGATGCCAGCTGTTGTGTTGTAAGTGTGATGGGGCATCATCGTACTTTGTGTATTTCACACTGCCAGCTATTTCAAGGTGTCCAGCTCAATGATATTTTAATGTCGCACCATGAGCTGTTTTTCCAAGTGAGCACGTGACTTGACTCTTATTATGGTCACAGCAGTGAATCAGTATCGGTGAATCAACGATTGACGTCATGACAGAGTCAAGATGGTCTGTATATATAGGTGTCCTGTAGAGTTGACAAACAGCGAAATAGTTCATGGTTACTGTGCTGCCTGAAAGACAAATGTAGTTGTGTGGTCATCGCTGTCATAGGCCTGTTTCACAATTGAAGTCCATGGGAGCTCTTCCTTAAATCAGCCATTATTGTCCATTCCAAACTCCAAAATAACATTAGCATTAAATGGATTTATGTAAAAATAAAAATAAAAATAAAAAAGATTGATGCACTAATCTATCATGATACTTGATGGTGTGATACTGTATTGATATTTTAAGGATATTTATGCTGGAAATGTATTAAATAAACACATTGTTATGTTAATGTTTTTTAGTTTATTGAAGCTTCAACACTACAGCCCCGACGTAGCATTACGGCTAACGTGGAATGAATGGATACTGCACAGACTGTTGAGATGTTTTTCCTTTAAAATACTGGCTCTAGTGAACAAATATAGTTGGATTAGATTCTAATATTAATATAATATAGTGTATCATCGTACTTACGGTACTGCAATGCATGGTGGTGTATTATACTGTAATATATACGTAGATACGTATTGTAGCGCCAAATTCCTGCCAATATACAGCCCTACTTGGTAGTTGTGTTGAGACCAGAAGATTTATGGAACATTTTTTCAGTGCTAGAACACGTTACACTCTGTTAATAACCTGTTGAACCAAGCAGGGATGGACTAAGGAAGTGACCCTAAGACCAATGACACTCAGCACGACTATAGTCGTGTGACCACAATCTTTTCACGTCACTTTTGGTGTTCTTCATTTAATGAAAGAAAAACAACCGGAATCCCTTCATGTGCTCATTCTAGTATATACTGGAGGTGGAGACAAGAACTGCTCCGTTCCCTTTAGAGCACTTTCCTATGTAGATAAAATTCTAATTCACAAACCAATCACCATATTCTTTTAAACATTTTTACACAGTTTGATCGATGAGAAGCAAAACACAGAGTCACTTTTCAATATTTCTCTTCCAATTATATTCCCCTAAGAAAAAAAGGAAAGAGGACGATAAGGTGCGGTCGCCCACTGCATCTCCCACATACAGCAGCAGCGCGTGATCTCCACCCTTTGACTTTCATTATCTGGATAGATTAGATCCTTCAACAATCAAACCGCATCATAAAGATCAGGCAGATAGACGGCGGCTCACGCTTGATGTGGAAATCAATTTGAACTGAAGGCTGTAATACAAGAGGAAATCTCGACAAGAGGCGCCTCATCAGTCGGCTCTGGGAGCTGTTGTATCCGACGTGTTATTGTCGAGCTGTCATTGTTGTTGATATGCAAGGAGCGCAGGGGAGGCGGCCGAGAGCGCCGCTGCTTCTTTCTTTCTTTTTTTTTTTTTTTTCTTGATCAAGGTTTCAGTGACAACAAGGAGGAAGATAGAAAGGAATCTCCCTCCAAGTAAAGCCCATTCCTCTTGAGCAGAATCACCAAAGTAGGTCAAGTCGAGCTGACAGTCTTGGAGCAGTAAACAGTGTGTAACAGAGTTGAATTACAAAAACATCAAAATAGTCACAGTACAAAATTAATTAAAATAAATAATTGCCACAATTAAGCAGCGTGGCGCTGCGATAAAACGTCTCGCTCTTTGGCGCCCCATTAAGATTTTTACTCCGCTCCGCGTTTCACTACCACCGAGCAGCGAGCTGAGCCGGTGTGCCCAAGCTTTTTAGTGCTGCCTTCCTGCACCGGCTGTTAGTACAGGAGATGATCTATTTTTACCAACCTCATGTCAGTTGTTATGAACATGTGAAGGAGACCGCATTTGAAACAGGGATGTTTGGTGCTGAAAGAGAAGTTTGAGAAGACAGTAAGTTAAAGAAAAAAAAGATTTTATTTTAGAAATAGAATTTGTTTTCAAAACTTTAGATGATTTCTGCCAGGGACGGAATGTTCTTTTCTCAAAGTTATTGTGAGAGTGTTGTACACTGTAGAAGGGAGGATTTAGGGAGAGAGTTTCAAATGTGAGTGGATCTAGGAGGAGAACCTGACGAAGAAGAGGGAAGCTGTGGACAGAAGTTTGGAAGGTGAAGAAGAGAGTTCAGGCAGGGAGGAGAAGCCACAGTTTTTCTCCCTGAAACTCAGCGAGCAGAGTTAGAAGCCTCAGAGTGGATGATACTGAGGTTGTTATTTGGAAAGGAGTGTGTCAGAGGAACAGCTCAAGTTTGGATTAAAAGCGAGGGATGGTTTGGACACATGAAGAGGAGAGACAGTGTTGGAGAAAGGAATTTAACGGTGGGAAAAGAGGAAGACCTCTGATGTGGTTCAGTGGTGTGATCACATGAGGAGTGACCAGTGAGGATGAAGGTGAAGGACTTGCAGCTGCGACACCTGATGGGAAACAGGAGAAGGAAAATCTGACCAGGTAGATACGACGTTCTGAGATTCATAATGGAATATCATGTATGACGTGTTGGACCTCCTCCACCCTCTGTGTGTTTTTATTAGTCAGTCAATGTTACATTTTTTATTTTACTTTCTGTGATTTCCATTACTCTATTATGATTCACATTGTTTTATTTATGACCATTTATACTAGATACTTTTTATATTGCACTTTCTTTTACAGCTCATTTTCATTGATTTTCATTTAAAATCATTGGATGGAAACACCATGAAAGTTTCTTCAGTTTTTGATTTCACTTAATAATAAATATATTCATTTAATGTTTAATATTATTATATTAATATAATAATTTCAAAAGCGTTGTATTTAATTCATCTCACCTCTACACATTACAAACTAGAAAGTGACAGTGAAGATGCTTTATTTTCATAAATAGTCGGCACATATTTTACATATTTTCAAAGAAGAACTGTTTAAGTTGATTCTGCGCAGCCTTTGTTTTGATCTAATTAAAACAGATCTGAGCATTAGATGTCTAAATTCATTCATTTGATGAAAGAAACTAAAATGGAATCTCTATTTTGAGTCTGTTTGTAATTTTTTCAGCTACGGCCCAATAACTGCATGTAATCATGTTTCGGGAAAATTAATGAAACACAACCCGCCGCTGTTTAATTAGACCTTTGTGAAACTGGAGAAACAAGAGTTTGTTGCGTTCGTGAGCGTCGGATGTCGAGCAGGCGAAAGTGCGGGGCTACGCTTCTGAACCTGAGCTGAGAAGGATCGGAGTCTCCATGTTTGGGAGTGAATGGAGCAGATTTGGTGTGTGGAAGCAGATTAGAGGAGCTGGAGTTTGAAAGTGGAGGAGAAACAGCCATTTTTGTGCGAGTGTGTGTGTGTGTGTGAGTGTGATATACTGTCTGCTGGGTGTCCCGAGGGAGGGCGTCGAGAGTTGCATGATTTATAGCGCGATGGTGAAGCCAAGTTCACCTCCTCACACACAGACGGAGGGTATTTTCTCTGGGGCAGCAACCAGTTATGCAGGTTTAATTATTACAGATTACCCTCCGACCACTGATCTGTCTTCCAGATCAATTCCACTCCCACACATTGTTTAAACGCAGCTGATCAAAGGCCTTTATCGACCGCACCTTTGGCCAACTTTGTGTGAAATGGATCTGGCCGCCCGCTTTAATGATAAAAAAATCCATATGGAAATGTGCCTTTTCTACACTTTTCTGTCTCCAACTTGTAAGTGTGGTTTTCTCATCCGCCTCTTGGGTGTTTAAATTTGAATTCTTGCATATTTAACTGAAGATTTTACACACTGTACTTGGTGGAGTGGTACTCCTTCATAAATTCTGTGAATGGCTCAAAGTGGGTTTGGAGTTGTAAAAGGCTCCATCTGTGTGTAAATCAGCCGACATTAGCCAGAGAAGGGAAGTCGGCACCAGTGACAAATTCATCGGAAAAATCACACCGACAGTTTTGTGAGTGTTGTTCACTCGCCAGATTTTGTCACTGTGGCTGTTCTGCGGTCGAGCAGAGGGACTCGCTGAGGAAACATCTTTTATTTTGTTTAATGGAAGATGAATTACCAGCCTGTGCCAGAAGCAAAACTACCAATCAGATTTGGAGGGTAAATCTTATTGGATGTCCATTTTCACACGGTCCACGACTGCACCTTCAAAGTGACCCAACCATCAACATCAGAATTAAAAAGAATAAGTTTTCATTTCGTGTATACAAAATACAGTGGTACCTCGATTCTCCACCACAATCCGTTCCAGACGGCCGTTCGAGAAGCGAATTGTTCGAAATCTGAATCGATTTTTCCCATTACAATGAATGGAAAAAGAAATAATGCGTTCCAAGCCTTAAAATAGTCTTTTGTAGGAGTGAATGTAGAGTGTCTGCTGCAGGTGGCTGTTCCTCTATGTGTGTGGCCGCTGCATGTGGGAGGGGTTGCCGAGTGAGTGACGTCTCTCCAGAAGTGAAGAGGTGCCCGGTGCGTGTCCAGCTCTGAATGTGCGCTTCTGTGCAGTTTGGCTGTGACAAAGTCATAAACCAAGTCACGCTCTGTCCCAGACTAGCCTCATCCCTGTCCCAGCTCCAGCCCACAACAGGACATCAAACCCTGGAGTGTGCGCTCCAGCCTCGGAGGTGTGGAGAACGAGCACCTCCCCTGTGACACTCTACTCTAAAGGTTTTACACCTCAATATGAAGAAAAAACAGTCAGTAAATGTAGCTAACGTCTGCATACAGAGGCTGCGTTATACACAATAACAAAGCGCATCGTGGGTCAGATGATCGGTCTGCACACGTTATGTTTTTTCTGGCTTTTTTCGAGTGCGTTTGAAATCTGAAGCAAAAAAATCTCGAAACTTTTGTTCGAACTCCGACTTTTTGGAATTCCGGGACGTTCGAAAACCGAGGTACCACTGTAATTCAATACAATTCCGATTCCGATATGGTGATTCTGACAAGGTTCTCATAAGTGGGTCAAACACCATCGCTGTATTATGACGTCATCGGTGCTCTGAAGCAGTGGAAGAAGCGGCAATATCCGAGAATAATGACCCATTTGTCAATGGTTTTTAAGGAAGAAGAGCAGGTCCATGTAAACAAAGAACTTTTTTATTCCCACCACGTCGTTGTGGAAGCAGCGACTCTGACTACTGTGAGAGGTTGAAGTGTGTTCACAGAGAGGACGACAGTATTGAACGGTAACGTAAATGTAACGTAAAACTCTCAGACTCAGAAGGGTCAACAGTGCAAAACAAAATGAGGTTGGGTAACTTACTCGGTCTTTAACCAGTGAGTATTGACGCCTCCTCACCCATGTTTTGATATGTTGCCGTTTGTTTATATTGGAAAACCCTGGGCATTTGCAGATGGTTTCAAAACCTGTTTGAGGCAAACTTTTAAGGCAAAATAATCCTGTAAAGCAGCTAAACGCAGATGGTTGCCAATCGTCTTTCATTCTTTAAACTTACTTCACCTATTTCTTATGAGGCTCTTCATCTTTTGGTTCGAATGGAACCAGTCGTGCTATATCTATCCTTGGCGTCACAGAGGCTCCTTTCCAGTTCTGATTTAGAAATAGATTTACACTTATTTAGTGTTGTAACGCCACAGAACCAGCTTTGTAGACGAGTTCATCCTGTACATTTATGCGTCGCTCCTTCAAGTTTCACTGCCTCATGTGACTTTGACTGGGACGAAGGCACAGTAGGAGTCTACTGGTCCACATGAATGGGTGGTACGTGGACTGGCTGAAAGGTTTCAGGACAACGGTCATAATAGTAGGGGTTCTCTACACTTGACTTGTGTGTTTGTGGTGATATTTAAATTTTGCAGAAATTTGTTTATGCAAATGATGCGGTATAACTAAATAATTTAAAGTTTGATGGAGTGACTTACGCTTGATCTCTCTGTGCCTTCTATGCAATTCAAATCTGTATTTCTGTTCCTGCTCATCAGAGATAAGCAACTCAATTTGGTTATGTTAGTTCAGCTAACTGCTATGATTGAAATGAGAATTTTGGAGTGTTGAACATCACATTTGCGAGCCAGATGTTAATTGCAGTCTGTTCCAGATCAGTGATTGGAAATAAAACTATTAACTTCAATCGATTTATTCCTACATTTATTCGGAATAGTTCAGAGTCACTGGAGCACCAGGGAGGGCACTGTGCCGACAGCGGTCTTGACTCAGGTCCAAGGTGACCCCCGTCTTTGCATCGATTATTTTTCTGTCTTCTTTCTCAAACACATCCAAAGCTCTCTGTAGTTGTCTCTCGGGAAGTGTCCGCTCCAAATATCTGAAGGACACTGATGGGTTGAGATCAGTCCCTGGTCAGAGGGAAATGGAACCTTGCCTGTGGAGTTGAACTCTGTCCATATGGGGAACAAATGAAGTTGTTGCTGAGGAAGAGGCAGCCGCACATGTGACCAATGACACAGTAGAAGATGGGGAAAATAGTCACTCTGAAGTAGCAGTTCCAAGGACTTGGTTTGTTGGAGAAATGCTGGAGAATTTGACTCAGTTAGAGCTCAATTGAATTGACACTTCAGAAGTGACTTGCAGTGGAGAAACATGTGACTCCTTAGGACCTTTGACTACAGGCAAGTGGGAATTGAACCCTTCACTTATAGGAAGACTGTCTCTGTCCCTTAACAGAGGGACCACAAACATGTTCTTTCCGTGTGACTTGGTTAATGAGTTCAAGGGGGGCTCCGGACCCCCTACATCTACTGCCCTAAAAAAAACTAGCGATGGTGGAGGAAGAAAGCAGGAACCCAGAGAGCGAACTGTCATGTCATGAGCGACGTGTGACAGAGTTGTCTGCCTGACTAATGCAGCATTTTCTGGTTGATATATTTCTGTAAGAAGTCTGGTGTCCCACTGCTGAGTGACTCGGCTGCCTCACTGACAAGTTATTTACAGAGGTTGCTGCTAATTCCCTCTTCGGGACAGATTAAAGGTGCCAAGCTCAAAAGCTGCGTCATCTCACGGGACATGGGTGGGGGGGGGGGGGAGGGAGCTTGTGGGTTCAGAGTTGGAGTCTGGTGGCCAGAGATGAATTTTGTTGTCTATAATTGGACGGCCCCGGCGCGCAGCTGCCTCCTTGGCTGCCAAAGTTGTCTGTTTGATTTTGAAATGTTTGACTTCATGTAACTGTGTGGTGAATGTGTGATTTGAAACGGCCCTCACGGTTTCATCCTTCTCCTCCACAGATCCCCAGCTCAAGGGTATAGTGACCAGGTTATATTGCAGGCAGGGATACTACTTGCAAATGAATCCCGATGGCTCTCTTGATGGGACCAAGGATGACAGCAGTAATTCCTGTAAGTACCATGAGTGTGCACTGTTGTGTGTCGTGGCCTAAATAATCCTCACCTTTCACAACCCAGCAGATGATGGCGGCGACTAAAAAACCTGATCCAAAGAACGATGCCATCGGGCTCTTTATCCAGAAAAAATATTTCCTTTGGCCTGCTGTAGTTTGATTTTACATAAATAGGGGTCAATGTAAATCAAACAAAAGTGAGTACATTATACTGCTTTATGAATAAACAAAATTATTTCACTATTACCGCCCCACTCAAAAACTGCATGATGTTTTTGCAAAATGTTTGCTGGTGTTTCAGCAACTCAAAAGACAGATAAAAAAAAAATACTGTGTTGTTGTCAATGACAATCTTGATCCAGGGATCTTTTTAGAAGAAGAAAGAGAAGAGAGAGCTGCAGCACAACTTCCACTCCGGAATGCTACGTCTACCTGCTGTCCCATTGTGCTCATAACATAACACATGCTAAAAAAAGATATTGAATTATGTAAATATAAAAACATACATGATTAAAAACAGGTGAAAATGATGAGGTTTCGCCAGCGTACTTCATTTGTTGCTAAAGTATTAGAGCACCACCCATAGGCCTGGCATGTGTCCTACACGGACCTGAACCAAGAATGAGTAACTCTCTCATCCCTCCTCTATGACGTCACATATCGACGGGTGTCATGTAGACTTTTTTGTCCAATGTTGACGTCAGTCTTCCATGGTGCATGCTCGCGTGTTAAGCTTGCAGTTGACTCATATTTTTCTGCTCTCGTGGCATTTGCAGATGCCACAAGCTTCACCTGACTACCCAGCTAAAATAGCAGTTAAGGAAAGGGTTAAGACATGGGGTAACACTCCTTACGTTTCCGAAGGCACAACAAAATTTGATGTGAGAATGGCAGAACATGTCATACATCCTTATAAGTCTTCCTTAAGAGTCCACCTTAACAGGCTTCCTTCAGGAGAAGACTTCTCCTAAACTGATGATGAGGTAGCGCTGTCATTCCTCGACATCTCAAAGCCCAATCGTGACCTTCATTGTTCTTGAATGCCAGGAATGCAGCAGGAGGGTAAACATTTGATTTTGAGAACCCTAAAGCGTCATAAGGCTGACATCTATGCCAACTTTGGGCGCAAAACTTGACATTCAAACGGTGAAAATGTGACACCTCTGCTTTAAGGCACGTAATATGAAACACAGGAAACTGTGGTCTGGTATGACCCCTGAAATGAGCGTAGTTTGGCGGAGGTCTGCGCTCTCTTTTCCAGTAAAATCTTGTGATATGCCAGCAGAAAACATTGAATCCATTTTCATGTATTTGCAGCTGTGGCGTTCATTTATGCTGCGTGAGAGTGGGTGGTCACTCTAAACCGCCCCTGGCGTCGTTCTCATCTGTCAGCCTCGGGAGCTGAGACGTCTTCCCAAATGGCAGCTCCAGAATCACAATCATTTGTCCAGAGAGTGGGGCTGCAGCAGGAAAGCGCTGGGTTAATGGCAAGAAAATGGTATTATTAGCTCCTTCTGCCACGTCGTCTCTGCTCTGAGCTCCAGGCCACGTTGTTAATTCGATACGAGAGCCTGATGCTAATGCCGACCTCACACTTCCCGACGTGTCGCCAAGACCCGTCAGCATGTCAAATCACTCCGGCTGTGAAACAGCGGGAAACACGGAAAAAAGACTGCACTGGAAATATTTCACATCATTAAAATTTCAACATCAAGTCAACTGTTGCTGCTGACTGGTAATTTGCCAAAAGCCACCGATGCGGCGCCACACAACCTGCCAATAGCAGTTACTGAGAGGGTCAGCGCACGGTGTCATGTGTTCACTGTAATTCCTCACTTAATGTCACTGAGCTGGTCGTTCTTGTTGTTCGTCACTGGAGCGACAACAATTACCGGCTGTGGCCCCGGGGCCGCGCAGGCTGCTCCGTCCCGCTTCAAGTAGGTCATGAAAGGAAACTACAGATTTAAAATGACATCCCTAACTCCTGATTTTGTTGTTTTTTTTCTTTTATATTTCAGTTTAATGCCTCACGTCGTACTTCACCATTTTGTATATATACAGTATCAACTGTATACATCAGCCAAAAATACTATTTCATTTTATGTATGAATATTTTGAATACTTTCATTAAAACGTATGAAAAAAGTTAAACAAAAATTATACACTATCATTTATATATTTTAAAATGTTATCACATATATATATAAAATTTTAATAAATGATGTAATTGTAATTTTGACTGCAGATTTTGCATTCCATCAGCTCTTTTCTTTCTTTTTTTTTTTTAAATTGTCATTACACAGTTTGTATTAAGCATTGATCATGTTTTGTTTTTGGTGTTTCATTTTTTTTCATTTTCCTGTTTTGACATATAACTTCTATGGATATATTTATAATAGTTCTAACATTTTTTTCTTATTTTTTTCCAGTTAGTTATAGGATCCATATTTAAATTGATTTCAATTTTAATTTAAAAAAAAATATTATTATATTTCACCATTTTAACTTCATCTTCATTTATCAAAAAGGATTGCGTGTTTCAAATTCCCTGTTTTGTTTTGCATTGCTAATCTCTATGAAAATTTAAATCGCTTGAATATTACAAAGTATACTTGAAATATATTACTGGCACTGAGACAGAATGCAAAATGATTATATCTGAGGAGAAAAAAAGTTTATCATCTCGCCACCAGTTTCATCTTCTCCTGTTGCCCCATAATAAAATTAATAGCTCCCCGAGCGCGAGCCCAAACAGACTGCCGGAAAAACAAAAGGGCCATTAAATCCACTTTGCACCAGTGGCCTCTCTGACTCGCGTTTTACAAATTTCATTACCAGTTGGTTGGTTCTGTGGGTGGCGGACGCTACGCTAGGCTAGTCACGTTCACCAGCCTTGCGGCGATTCATCTTCTGAGATTACCCAACGCAGCGGCTGCATTATCTATGCTGCGCGAGGCATTAATGATGGGCAGCTCGATTTTGGGTGACGGAACACCCATGTGTTTGATGTAACGGTCGTATCTGTAAATAGTTATTGTGTTTGATGACGTTTTCATTGATGTGTCATTTGCTCGGGTGTTTTGTTTTTCAGCATTGTTCAACCTTATTCCTGTGGGCCTCCGAGTCGTCGCCATTCAGTCGGTGAAGACAGGGTTATACATCGCCATGAACGGAGAGGGCCATCTCTACTCATCGGTGAGCACGCCATTCTCCCCTTTGCCACATTAAAAGCACATTTTTTCTCACGTTTTAGATGTCAGATAGTCATGAGAGCTATTCAAGTCTGACGTGAGGGGCCGTCGAGCCAAAAGAAGAATAGGATTTAGACAAAGTATATATTTGATGGGAAAAAAAATACAGTATATATATAAAAAAAATGGAAAGCTTGACAAAATGTTGTTTGGAAGGATACAAATTCAAATAATTCCGGACTATGGCATGCGCTGGAATATTAGTTGGTGGATCTGCAGACACGCAGGCGAAAACAGCTCATTTTGAGAGCTTTAAGGTCTATAAAATGCCTGTGATTTCATCGGTTTGAGGCGACAAGGCTCAATATTTTGGCAGCATGATGTTCTTTAGCCTGTAAAAAGCTCTATACTAGGCTTCAGATTGTGACAAAAAAGTAGTGTCTAATACTTATATTCTGGAAATGTAATTTCCATATACATATATTTTAACTGTAAATCATAAAAAATGCAGACAAAACATGTAAATATGAGTGTCAATAACAAGTCACGAGCCATAACACAAAGAAACATTTAGTAGCGATGAAATACATTGTATGCCGTGAAAAACAAACAATAAATCATGTTTTCAGGCTGATTTGCGACGAGAGACGCGGCGAGGGTGATGTGACCATGAAACATTGCCGTGACATAAGAAGCTCATGGAGCGGCACGTCATGTTTCATGTGTCAGAACCATTATGTTTAATGTATTGCACCGTATAGAGCGTAACATTGATGGCTGGTTTCATGTCCTGTTTATTTAAAAAAAAAAACTGACCCGAAAACACGATGTTTTTCTACATTTAAATATGTAATAGTAGTGATGAATGTGATATTGGTTTTTAAATATTGGAGGCTAATTTTAGCGTGAACTTTCTCTCTTAGGTGCCAATGAACTTGCTTCCCTTCGCCACCACTTATAAATGCAGTCTTATTTACTTCTTTTTTATCTATTTATTTAGAGAATTCCAGATGAATTGACAGTCATGAGAGCAACTGTTGAGGTGCACTTTAAATTGCAGTTGAATTAAATTATTAGCCGATATTTAAAGATCCTGCTGGCCACATACAGTGACTTGGTGGGTTCAGACTTGTTCACCGAGACTTGAGCTTGACCCATTTAAACATTATATTTTCTTTAGTTTTCAATGCTTTGCAGAAAACGTTCAAACTGAAAATCCAACAATGACACGTTCATGGACCCAATTCGGGGGCTATGAAGCTGCTCCAGGTTTGTGAGTTTGATTCTTGAGTGCCTATCTGTGTGGAGCTCTTGCATTGGTTTCCTCAGGCACTCCGCTTTCCTCCATGCATATTCGGAGGTTCATTGATAAAGAAATGTAATTACGTTTTTCGCCCAAAGTCACTGGGACAGTCTCCAGCCCCATGTGACCCCCATTTGAGAATGAGTGGAGGGGAATGAATGAATGAGTGTGTGAGACAAAGTTATCACAAGAGGCACTGCTGCTCAGCCTGAGCGCCCCCCCACCCCCGATGTTCTGCCGGAAAGTTTATGGCTTTATTAACCACCAGTGACCCAACTGGAAGCGGTCTGTTAAAAGCATCTGTGATGTTGATGATGTTGGATGCCAGGGCCCGCTGCTTGTTATTGACATCATGACGAAGCATCTCCAGCAGGCGGGACAGCCGAGGGGGCGATTAGACCTCCCCCAGTTGAGACTTCAGCTGCGGCCTGTCGTCTCTTAGTCATGAGAATCAATCTGCGGCAGGAACATCGGGAGATGTTCCCCTCTTAGACAAGAGGATCCATCAGAATCACTGTCTGTCCTTACTTCCTCCATCCTCGCTCTCCTAATCTTTAAAGGGCAGAGACAGGAGCGCTATCGTTCCCTCAATTCATTTCCTGGGAGAGTTCGAGCGGCCTCTCGTTGTGCCAAGCGCCGCTATCCCTCCCTCAATCGTCTCCACTGTAATCACCGCTCCACTCAAGCCATGGAATGGAATTCATTGGCGAGGATTGACCTAGAATGATATGGATTTGGCCGAGGACCTGCACCGTGGGGATTATGATTCAACATATATACACAGAGGCCGATGTAAAGCGCGCAGGGAGATTTAATCTGCTCAATTTTGTCGATTGCTTGTTGTGTTTCGCCGGCAGCAGCGCCATCAAATATTCACAGAAACCTTCCAGTTTTCCGTCCCTGCATCTGGAGTGTTTTAACATTCTATAGTAGTTTGAACTGACTAGATTCAATAAGAGATGGATGTTCTGCTTCAGCCAACGGCCTCACAGAAGACTCGCATGTGAGCTTTATTCTCATTCATTGGTGGTCTTTATCAAGACCTCGACCTGTGGAATTACTGCAGACTTCAGTGGAGTCTATAAAGAATGCATTAGTCTTTTGAAGACTGGAAAAGGCCACTAATAAAACCAACATTAAATGCATTATTCCATAGGTAGGCGAATGAACGTTATTATTCGGTTTACTCCGAACTGAAGGAGATGTCTTCCTCCCCGCAGGAGCACAGACCTCCGCCAAGCAGCTCATTTTCACTCAATTATTGTGTTTTTTTTTCGTGGTAGAACTGCACTACTTTTATTTCATCTGTATATATATATATATATATATATATATATATATATATATATTAGCATTTGAAATATAGTTGATTGCAATGATTTCTATCGGACAGAAGGTGGCAGCAGTGGTCTGGAAGTCACTGGAACAACGTGAAACCGTATTTAGAACCCACTAGAATTAAATCTCATTATCAATATTTACAGAATATTTTGCTAACAGACAGACAGACAGTGACCAACGGTAACATGCCATCCTTGTGTATTAGAAAATCTGCCCCATTTCATGGACATTAAAACACAGAACCAGGCTTCATTTGTCATGTATAGATTTTCTGTATTTTCTGACTGTGAGGAGGCTAATGTTTGTGACAATGATTTTTAGATCATCGCTGACAATATTGCACCCCTGCCCTGTCTGTCATTTTCTTGTTGTTTGACTCAAAATGCATTTCTTGACCCAAAGCCATCGATGCATTTTATCGGACAGAATAACAAGAGACTCCCAAACCAATGCTTAGCTTTATCTTAGATCTTTTATCTTAGAATCTTCTGTGCTTGGAAGGTATCTTGTGGAAAAGAAGGGTCGCCGTGTTAAAACCCTCTAGTCACCCGCAGCTCCCAGCAAATTCAAACCTGATAACCGTCCACGCGTCTGTTATACTGCTGCTCTGCAAGCTGCCATTTCCCTGCGCCCTCTCTTCTGCAAATGCTCCCTTTATTGCAGAGGCTCCTGCGTTTGTCAAATTCAATCATTATGAAACACAAAAGCCTTCTGGATAATCACTGCTGGTCTGGAGCCACTGACAAAAGCTGCTTCCCAAACACTGGCCACTTAGCTAATGAAGGCTACTGAGGTAAACGTTTAAGTAAAGATTTGATCTAATTGAGAAGGTTTTTCTTGTATGCATGTCAGGCATAATAACTGTGTAATAATAACAGTCTCCCTGGTATTAGGCAGGTGGCGGGGCACAGGTGAAGATGCCGAGGTTCTCGTTGGGAGTCACAATGGGGTATAAGATTGTAAGTGAGTACAGCAATGGGACGTGTTGAAGTGGGAGACATGACTGTTGAAGATGCAGAGATGAGTGAGGGTCACGGGTGTGGTCTACCACATGGCAGACCAAGATAGGGTGAGGGAAGATCGCATTTTTCAGTCTTCCGTAGTCTGTGGTGCTGTAGTTGAAACCGAGTCAAAGACGAGTCCGAATCAAGACTTGGATTGGAGCAGGCTGAGACTAATGATTGGCGTGAAACCAAGACTGAGGTCACACTGAATGCAGAATAGATACGCCTAAGTCACATATTTGTCACATAGACACACACATTTATTTCTTTGGTCTTGGTCTTGGGCCCTTAAAGTCTTGGTCTCTGTATGTTCTGGTCTTGCGTTCGGTGGTCTCAACTACAACACTGGTGGTCAGCCACGATCAACTGTGTCTCAAGGATGAGAAAGTACATCGCAGCGAACCTGAAACAAGTTGTAAAGTTTGTGGAGCGTGGAGCTCCAAGGCAATGAAACTGAACCTTGGCTGGAGAGAGAACTGACATTGTCTGGTGCAGGGTGCTTTCTCTGGCACTTCATTCGCCTGCTGGGGTCCATGTTGTTTAGCTTAAGTTTGTATCAATACTGGGTTCATAAAAATGTGGCCTGCCAGCAACTGTTATAAACATCTAAAGAACTGATCACATTTTTGGAGTCTTTTCTGAGCTTAAATAGAGTTTTTAAATGTTTGTTTTTTCCCCTCTAAATAGCCTTTAATATGCTAGAAGTTATTATATTATTTCAGCTTTTCCCCACTGGCGTGTTTTCCACATTCGTGTGTGCAGAGACGTAACTTCCAGGTCCTTTATTGTGGAGTGTTTTTCTGCTCCGTCCCTCAGGCAGAAGTTGGTAAAGTGCCTGACACAAAGGTTGAGGCAGCGTGTTCTTTAAGCACCGCTTGCCCTGTTCCTCTCGTCTCTCAGCTGATCAGCTCTATTTGCAGCTTATTTCTGGGCTAATGGAGGCGCCGCCGCGGACCTCGGCCATCAAGCCGCCCACTTCAAGGTCTCTTTCTGCTCGTTAGTCTGAGAATTACTCTGGTAATGGCAGCCTTGTAAGATGTTCGTCCTCCTGGCCGCTTCCTCCCATCTTGTTCTGTTCCTCTTCCTTAAGAAAGAAGCAGGCTTTGCTCCCATTATCACTTTGGTTCTTCGGTAAGTGGAGACCTCCCGCTCGACCTTTTCCACCCATTAGGTGCGTGTGATTGCAGTGTACTTCCGTTTCTCCAAAACTTCTCTGAAGGTTGCGCTGAACGCTTTGCCCAGAGTTACGATAAAAGGCCTTTTGTCAGTTCCCTTTCGCCACATTTAAGTCAAAAATCCTTCTTCTCCTTTTCACGCGCTTTCAGAATGAAAGGTCAGTGAACGCAACACGGGCCAACAACAATAGTTTTAGCAGATATTTAAGGTTAAATCCACTTTACAAATGGAAATCAATGATAAACACACGTACCCACGTCACTCGCCTTTTCTCTTTCGGGGATGTAACGTGATAATGTGAGACTTTTTATCTCTCCAGCAGCATGAAAAGACTCTTCTGTCTTTCAGTTGTATAAATGGGAAGCGGCACCAGGGTCTGTGCTAGTGTATCATATTCTTTTGTGCGGGTCACGAAGGCGCATTGAGCGACTCTAAAGAAGGAGATACCATCAAAGTTAGTGTGCAGCCGGCACAAAGGACACCCCGAGGAACAAAGGGGAGTTCAATCATCTCACTCTTTTTCAAGCAGCTGCCTTTCTTTCTGAGCCAATAAACCCTGGACTAATTTCTCTGCCAGGCCCTGGATCTGGTGCTAAATCAAAATAAAGCCTGAAGAAATTTGTTCAGAAAAGTAGGGCAACAAGGTGTGAAAACAAGAATGTACTTTTTTTTTTGCTTGTATCACACTTCGAATAGCGAAAATGTATAATTAAATGTGTGCATTTGTTATAAGTTGTGTTTTGATATTTAACCGTAAATGATAAGTCACTACTTTTTTCTTGTGATCTGAACCCTGCTGCTTATATGTGGCTGATATATGGATTTTTACGGGCAAACATGCTTCACTCTGCTAAAATATTCAGCCTTGTGACATTAAGCCACTGAAATACAGGCGTTTTATTTACATAAAAAGTGGATGTGTGGGCCAGAACAGATCATTTTGAATAAAACATGTCACTAGTTTAATTTATATTGGCAGCATGATTTGAGTTTGAAACACTGCAGAGTTTGTTTCATGAGTCAGTCTCCATGCTGGAGCCCGTTTTCAAAACTAGTTTAGAAGTGATGCATTTTTAAGCCGGGTGCACCACTGACCTTTCTACGGCGCTAACAGCACCACTGCACCCGCGGCTTATAGACCGATGCGGCTTGAACAATGGATGAACAAGATCTATTTAAATTTAGTGGGTACGGCTAATATTCCAGTCTACTCTCGAGTCCTCTTCAGAAGGATTATAGTGACATTTTTTCTGAGCTGTTGGTATCAGGACCCTGAGCAGATGAATGGTGCGGTTGTGGATCGAAGACGTATTTGAAGGATTCATTGTCAGGGGACTGAAAAACAGAACAACACATTGGTAACAGTACAAGGAGGGAAATATTTGGGGTGGAATCCACCTTCTCCTTTGCTCCTACCGTGTGTGCAAAGCAGGGAGGTTCTGGACCGCCGCTGAACTAGAGGGGTTTGTTGTCTCTTATGTAGATTTTTGCTGCCGTAATGTTCTTCCTGGTGGTCTGCCGTGATCAGGACGCTTTAGATTGGTCTAATTTAGACAGGGTTTGTGAGTTAAATCTGCCTCATTACAGAAAGAGGATGGCGATTGCCTCATTTCAGATCGCTCCTGCAGGCGCTCCTTTGCTTTCCACTTTCATGAAGATGTTTCTTGTGTAACAATGAGCCTCGGCCGCCCATGATCCTGTGGCAGGTTCACACGTCGACTACTGTTGACAGCTTCAGAGCAGGAACAGCCCACATGAGCTGTTGTTTTTGGCAGCAAAGGCAGCAGTTTTAGGGAGATGCGTCGGATCTCGGCCGATCTTTCTCAGCAGCATTGTGCTGTTGACGTGTAAAGAAAGAAGTCTGATGTTTAACAAACCGTAGCAAGATGGTTATCATAACACAAAGCTGAAATTATTAAGTGCATTTGACATGGAAGTGAAAGGGATTTGTCTTTTCTGTCCTTGTTATTCAGGCCACTCCAGTCCCTCTGGTGTAAAGGTTAAGTATCTCATGGTTAGCTGGGCTTCTTTAGAGTGAAACCCCGGCTCTTTGACTTCACTCGTCTTTATCAGGAACCTGCACTTGTTAGTGTTACCTTTTATGATCGGCAAATTGACTTCCCACATCGCCAGAGTGACCCTCTGAAAGAAGAAATCCTCGGCAGCTCCGGCTTCAGCTTGTTAGAGGCAGTCGCCGAGTAAACACAGGAGACCGAGGGCATCTGTTTACTGTGGCATGAATGCTCGTTGTGAGGGCTCCTTCAGTTTGCATCAGCGTGAAAGCAGGGATGGGAAAATAGAAAAGAGCAGCTTTCTCACTGGTTGGTGGTGTGAAACCGAGAGTCCTTTGAGAGCTTTCGAACCAAAGGAAAAAAAAAGGGGTTTTATTATTCTGGTATTTTTTCCAACATTCTTATTCATCTTTCCATCCTCTCAGGCCACTTTTACAATGCTGCTTTCAAATGCTGCGCCTGTTAAGAGAGACTCTGAAGGATGACCTCAGCTACACTTACAAATCCACCTACGCTGGATATTAAAAGACCTTTTCTGTTCACATTCTCATGTGTTTCTGGTTGCTTTTCAGAGCTTTACTGTGAAGCCAGCGAAATGTATTTTGACAAGACGTTTTAATTCATTTATTTTACTGCTACCAGGTCATGCACAAAGTGTCTCCGCAGACGCACAAAAAACAAATTAATAATATTTCACATTATTTGAAAGAATAAATTTGAATCCCGGCATGTTCTTTTTCGTCATTCAGAACTTACCACCAGCTGTGGGGTTATCTACTCTCTGAGTGAGGCATTATCTTGCTTCGATTTATTTCTTTTTGCTAAGCTAATAGCTGTATGAACTACATTTAACTGTGTGTAGCCCCAAAGAAAGTCTTTCACCCGACACCTTGAGGTGACTATATATGTGTGTGTGAGAGCGAGACCTACACAGATGGCTTAGTGTGAACATGTTTTACAGGTTTTGACTGTAAACCTGTCGCCAGTAAAACCCCCCTCAGCAAGGTGTTATGGTATACGATAGGATACATGTCATATAAGGCGCATCACAAATAACAACCAACTAAGCACATAAACATTTGCAACCTGTGGGATGACTATTATTATTATCTTTTTCTCCAAAAACAGAGTCCCGCCAGTAGGATAAACATATGATTTGGTCTTGTTTGGGTGCCCCCTGTTGGACGCAGCAAGACTTTTATTCTGCACAAGGGCGGCCACATACACAAACCACCTCCCACCTACAGAGAAACATCAGTTACCTCTGTAAGTCTTTGGACACTGGGAGGAAACCAGCATCCATAAATCAGTAACAAAGCCACCCTGCCACAACTATCCATAAATCTGGTGTGAAAAAAAAAAATCCTCCCCACGGTTATAGAGTTATTTAGCTGTAATTCCACCAGGGGCCAATCCCGGCTGAGGTGGAGGTGTCTCATTATTTCTAAAGTGTTGATCCCTCACGCCGTTCACACGGCGCTGGTGTGAGGAGTGATGGCAGGCGTGAGGGTGGGAGGCGGAGCAGCTTCATGCATTAATGAACAACAAGGTCGGAGGTAGATGTGGACATTGGGGGGCCGTTGGTCAGCGGTGCTAAGAATAGCCCGGCCAGACGCCTAATTGCTGTTATTAATGACCTCTTAACGGCTGTGAAATAAAGCTTTTAATGAAGCCAAACCGCTTGATAAACAAGCTTTTACTAAATCATCTGGTTCCTACCAGTGGATAGCAAGATAAAGACGACTATTTGGGCACTAAAGCTGAATTTCACTCCTCTATATCCAGCTTAAATGAGCCTGGAGTTATATCCTAAACCTGGCTGCATTCTTTAGTCTGTGTTCATGTGCTGCTCGTAGTACCAGACGCGCTTGTTCCTTTGTAATTGTTTGCCTATTGTGTGAATGTCAAGCACGCAGCAAATACAAATTGAGCGGCCGCGCGCTCGGAGCCTCAAGAGCAGCTCAGTGTAATCTGCCAATGAGCAGCAGTGGTCTGAGGGCATGTTCAGCCTCAAGTCATTCTGATCCACTTAGTCTCCAAACACTGATACAAGATTAGACGTATTTACACGTCTTCCCTCAAATGGATTGACTTTTAATTAGATTTATGTTCATGCCGCTGCATTTGAATCTGCTCTATCGCGCTCTGTAATGTGTTGGAAACCATCTGTGGTGAGTACAGAGGCAGCCACTGCTGTGTAGCATGCTAAATAAAACTGTCTTTTTTGACCAGGTTTAATCTGCATTCTACTTTTAATGGAACTTTAAAGTAACACCAGTTGTTGCAGTGCATTATGGGAATTACAACTGGAGTCATGGCTGTATTGTTAGCGTTATTGATTAGCATTTGGTAGTTAGCCAGTCGAGGCTGCTTGTGCATCTGTTTTCTCTGTGCGTTGCATGAGCGTTTTGGCATTGGATCTAACGCAGTCTAGTCAGAGTGGTTCCACATCAATTGATTTCAGCAATGCCACTAAATGTAAGCGTCATAGTGTCTGTTTATCAAGCAAATTTCTGTCCAGCCAATCAGCTGAGTCGATGCAAAAGAGACAAATGTGGTGAGGATTGATCGGTTGTGGGCTGGTGATGCAAACACGAGGTATATAGCCTGTACAGCCTCCAAGATGCCTCCTTTGTGAGGTGCGCTGTGTCGCTGAAGGGAGGCCAAAAGACATGCTGGAAACCTACCGAACAAAATGGACCTTTTTGGTTTTACAGTTGTGTTGATTTTTCAGCTCCTGAGTGTAGGAGCTCAATTTAGCTTCTGAAGTCCTTGGTGGATTCTAACAGCACAGCCATGATGTAGCAGGCTGTCCAACTCTTCAGGGGGGCTCCTCTCTGCTGCTTGAAACCGGCTGCTCCAAGGCCCGACCTGGGAAGGCAACTCAAGTTCCCGACCCTTGTAGATTCCTCTTCTCTCTGCCCTGACAGGGTGTCAATATCACAGCTAGTGGCACGACTGAGATGACGGTCCCATGGGAGGATTGGAAGGCGACAGCTCTAGGCGCTAGAGGGGCTAAATAGCTGAACTCATGGAGCGGCCCAAAAGCCTGTTATGAGCCAGTCAAACAGAGGACTGCAGGGGAGGAATGGCACAGAGAACATCCTCCAGACTGCAGAAAGGTCCTCTCGGTGGCTGTGGTGTGCAACAGCTGGGGATTGCTTGCCCCCTGCTGGGTCACCCAGGTGAAGGTGTGTCATGATTCAAGGCCTGAAAGACCCCAGGTTTATCACCGATAATGTGTATGACCGAAAAATACTGCCATATACGTGATATCCAAACCTAAAAGATGCCTGATATGAGATCAAGGAAGCCATTTCAAAGTTTTCTATGGCAATTCCCCGGTTAGAAAGTGTTTTAACTTTGGCTCCCTCAGCTCAGTTTAGGCTTCTTTCCCATTCAAGTTTTCTAATGAGCATTAGAGCCAAGTGCTGCGCAGAACAATTTAAACAGTGAGCAAAGGCCGCCGTGCAATAAAACCTGATCCTGCCTCTCCTGACACTGCGCAAGACATTAGTCATCTTCAGCTTGCCACCGCATCTCCTTTCTGTGGCCTCTTTTTCCAGTTTAAAAATATATAATTTTGAGAGACAAAGTACTGCAGATTATTGACAACTGAGGTTTTTATTTCCAAATGTTGGTGATGACAAAGTAATACTGTATATTCCTGAAGTGAGAAAATATTGTGTAAATCTCATGCTCGTGTGTCAAACTTCTTTCAAAATTCAAGTTTGTTGAAGAAGTCCCTGTTAACTATTGTAAGAAGAAGCGTGTCAGTGACTAGCTTCATCATAGACCCACAAAACGTTCATGCAATTCTGCATCATGCTTCATATCACACTTCCTTTTACCTTCAATTTTTTGCCCAATTTTCCAGATAAAGATTTGTAATAGCCACTTGCTAGCCTGTCAGAGGACAAAGCTTGATCTAGATTGTGTTACGCTAAAATCCCTCGGAAGAACTAGGCCACATAAAATGACTCGGTGGGATGGATATGGCCCCTGAGCCTTGTGTTTGACACACACAATGAAGGATTACATGCTGACGAAATGACTACATGACTATATGGGATTGAAAGATTTAACCACAGTGCTAGTTATTTAGCGGCATCCATCTAAGAACCAAGAAAAACGGTATTTTATTTTTGATTCTAGCACGTTTCTTGGCTCCATCCACGGACATTCTCTTCAAATGGCCCATTTCAGGAGCGAGATGATTTATTCGGACATGCAGACGCCGCACCTCTCGATACACGTTTAAGTCGACAATCTTTTTCAGGGCGAAAAAAAAACCGGCGACCTTTAAGGTTCCCCTTCGTTTCCTTGGATCAAAGTGTGTCTGCTTCAACAAAGAGGAATGTTTTTCATTGCGTGACGGTGTTCCGCTGGCCTGCAGGTGTAATAGCGGTAGTCCTCTGATTTTCGCCACAAGAATCCTTCTTCCTTTTCCAATTTTCTCTGATGAAATGAAGGGAAGGTTTTATGAAGCTCTGAACCCCTGGAGTTGAAAAATCAATACCGCTAGAGTTCGAAAGAGAGATAGTAAATCATCAAAAACATTTTCTTTCATTCTCCAGACGATCTCAGCCAATCTCACTCCGTTTTTTCCCCAATTAATCCACAACCTTTTTTCATGCAGTTGAAAAAAAAACACTATTCTGCTCGCAGTCAGGAAGCAAGAATCAAGAAGGACTTTTGGAAATAAGAAATTAAATTGGAGTGCTTCTCACAATCAATGTTTTAAAATGTTTTCACAAGTGGAAAAACATTGATTTGCTTGAGTCACTTTTGCTTGTTAGCCAAAGATGGACGAGTTCTCTCCAACAGCACTCAATCCAGTCCATTCTTATTTGTTTCCCAATTACTTTGTGGGCTAACACTGGCTATATAAAGTGTCCAACTAGAGGCCTGGGGGCCAAAACTTTTAAATAACAGTATCCAACACTAGGTTTCCCATTAAAGTTTTCTGTGTTTTCAGACAGGACCGTAAATGTCAACAAAATAATCCCAAGATGTTCAAGGTGAATATCGATGGGAGGCAGTCCAATAACAGCCGGAGCTTTAAAGCAAACACCTGTGTGACTTTATGGTGAAGGAGTACAATTCCAAGTGCCCCATAATATTCCCTGAAAATCCCAACACAGATTGTTCATTGCTGCAGGTGTAAAACGGGAGACCAGAGGCTGATCATAGTTTGAGGGAAATTATGTGCACTTGTCATAACCAAAATCCCAAACCAACTGACTCGGTATTGGAGAGCTCAAAAAAAGTGCTTGTTTTGTCTTTGATAACAGCCTTGTGGTGTCAGTTGGAAAGGTGTCTTTTGAGGGACGAGCAGTGATGTCACTTGTAACTCTCTTGCCCAACGAAACAGGATGAGCTGCGACATGTGACACGCAAACAGAGGCTTTCACGGTTCCCAAAAAAGGAAGGTGTTGATTCTAAATTGGCCAAATTATTGTACATAATATGATAGCTATAGAATATCTGGAAACAAAGAATCTTTGCAAAATTCCTTGTGAAAACATTGTTGAGTCCAGACTGTTCTATAGGCAGAAGGTAGAAGGTAGAAGCTGTTCGTAAGTAAAGACTAGTGGCGACACCTGACCATGCTTTGCCGTGCACTCTTTCTCATGGGTGTGAAATCTCACCGCATTTGACTCCTTATTTCTCAGATATCTGAGCTACCGTCCTTCTCTTGAAGAGTATACCACTCCTCTGCACTGAAGATAGTCGCATCTATCGCTACAATGGGTCATAAATACACACACTTGAAACGCCCAGTACAATTCTGTGTCAAGTGTCAAGTTCAAGTGTGATTTAGTAGATGAGTTGAATGAGTTGGGTTTTTGCTACTTAAAGTTCTCATTCTCTTCCGTGGGAGCGAGGCCTATCCCAGCTACCTGGGATAAAGGGCGACGGGGGACACCATGCACAGATGGCCAGACGCCGCAACACTACAATAGTCACTGACTGACCTTAGTATGATTTTGGTGGGAGGAAACCGGAGAGCCCAAGTCATCTATTTCTTGATAATACTGTAGTTGTCTGGAGATATGAAAAAGCTATTCATTTGACAAAGGACGACCCTTTTAGTTTTACAGGAGCGAGAGGCTGGATCTTCTACGCTTCAACAGAGCAGACAGGAAGTGCCTTTGGCTTCAAATCAACAAATTTCAATTTTCATTTAGAATAAAAAATGGATGTGGAGCTTCTCAGCCAATACTGTCTGGACTGGAATGGACTCTGCAAGTGTCTGGATGTCCTTGGGCTCAGCAGAAGTTTGAGAATGTGGAGAGCCTTGCTTACTTTACGAGAAGAGGCGCGATGTAGAGAAATAAAATTGCGGTTTATGACGTCTTAAGTGAGATTATTGTGCATTGTTCATTCAGTTTCTATAACTGCACGACTGAAATGCAGGACCGAAAAATGGCGTCAGCGACAACGATTTCTCTTTCGCTGAAGATTGTGTTAGCTGCCGCTCTCCTGTCTATGTATTATATGAGTTGGAGTGAATTTCATGTCTGTCGCTGGTAACTGACACTACGGGGAGGGAAAAAAAACCCTGCATTTTTCTCTTTAAAAGAACTGGGACACTGTTCCTGAGGGTGTAAACAACACAAACAAAGCAGTGTGGGATTCACGTAGGGAGAAGAAACGGCTCCACAGTACCTGCAGACGCCGCTCGCATTTTTATTTCAGTGGAGGCGCTTCAGCTCTGCCGTACAATGAGCATTTATTTTTGAGTGCCACAGAGTTTATGCTTGTGTGTGTGTGTGTGTGTGTGTGTGTGTGTGTGTGTGTGTGTGTGTTTAGGGGGGTGTCGTATTAGATATGAGAGGGAGCTTTGTGCAAAGAGAAGATTCCAGAAAAGTGACCAGCCAGTCTGCGTTGCCTTGACACCATTCTAGCTGTGTATATTCCTGTGATTTAGCACAGCAAGCTCTCAACACTGCATTAATATTTGACCTCCAATATGTCTTCAGTTTTGTCTGTAGCATCCTCTCATGGAAGATAGTTCAGTATTCACACAGATGGATGAAGATAAACACGGGGTTCTGAAACAAAAGAGAGTGAAGAGTTCCTGGCAGGTTCTGCTGCAGCTTTGTGCCTGGGGGACGTTTGGAGCGTATAGTTGGAGGAGATGCTATAGGAGAGCCTGGAGGCGGCGCCGAGGTGGCGCAGATGCTCCTCAGGTGGTGGTGACGAGGCAGCTGCGTTGGCCGCAGGATGACCTCCAGCCGCATAGGAGTTACTCCTGGGAACAACCGAGGTCGTCGCACATGCAGGGCTCAGTGCACAGAGCAGGATGTGACAGCCACCACTGGAGCCGGAGCTGAGACACCACTCAGGGAGAGAGATGTAGGTACAGATGTGCAGCTCAAGACTAGATCAGTTCATGGTGTTTTGGGGTGAAAAAGCAGTGCTAGTAAGACCTGACATGTATGAAATGTTTGTTTTTTATCAAAGACACTGTCACAATGTTCCAGAAATCAGTTGGGTTGAGGTTACATGGCTAGTATTAGCAGGAAAAACGGGTTTAACTCAAAGCCACACCAACGCTTTCGGCCATTGATTCAAAATGCCTGATATTGCGTCAGATTTAAAAAAAAAAAACGGGCGAAAGTTGCAATTGTTTATTGCTCTGGAACAACATGACAGGAAATAAAGACCTTTGCCATTTACAGTGGCGTGTAAAAAACTAGTGTCATTTCTCCATAGTCTCCATGAGTTAAAAAAAAAAGTAGTGAGGATTTGAAGTGCAAAGAACACACACACCAAATAAATAAATGAATAAATAAATGTAGGTGCTGAATAATAATAAAAAAAGAGGCTTGGATGGGCGGAGTCTCAGAAATAGCCTGGAGGGAGATGGATCCCGCGGTCAGCCATGTTTGTTTAGGTCCGTCTGGTATAGTGTTCGGGTGACGGCACGCTGCACTAGTGAGTTCCGCTTTTCAGTTCCATCGTACTATTCGTTTAAATCATTTGGACATTTGTGAATGGATTCAAAATTGCGACCCTTGGCGCCAATATTAGTGTTCGGCGTCACACGTGACTTCATCTCATCAAGGAGGGAGGGGATTTTTGTACTGTCCCATCGAAGACCGAGAGTTTGACTTCATTTGATATATTTTGATAAAAATGACAACCGTTCCTTTTGCAGTCAGAAATAAATGTGTGCATCTACTGTATGTGAATACTGGACTTAAGCTTCGGTATTCAGTATCGTCTCAGGCTCAGGCTTGGTCTCGGGTGAGGTGGTCTTCACAACAACACTACAGTGACGTATCGTTCGCCTCATGATTCTCTCTCCGCACCTCTGCAGTGAAGACATTTGAAATAGCAAGATGCCCAGAATTTAGAAGCCTTTGATGAATGAATGAATCAGACCTGCCAATCCAGATTCTCACCACTTTCCCTTCCAAGTGAAGCATTCATACCTAAAATAGACATAACTGAGGTCATTGAAGAAACGACAGCTCATCCTTCGTTCATAATCCAGTCACCTGTGGCCAGATAACTGCCCCGTCTCTCCGTTCGCCTCTGGATCTGATAAGCCGACAGAACCACCCCCCCCTCACCCGCTCAGCGGCCGGACGTGACTCTGATGCATATGAACCTGCGTTGTGTATTCAGCTCATCTTTCACAAGATTGACCTTTTTCCACGGATTAATAGCTTTTATGCTGCCAGCATTAATAAACAATTTCTTTGTTTCCAAGGAGAGGTAGTGAGCGTGAGCTCTGCATGTTAATGTGCGTCTTCCCGCTTTCACTCTCACCTACTTTCCGACTGGTTTGCCCTCCAAAGGATGCCTCTTTCAGCCGGCGCTTTTTGCTTTAATGCCTTGTCATTGTGGTTTTTTTTTTCCGACTCCCTTGTTCCGTCTGCCCAACCGGCGTTCTCATCCGTGTTTCATCCTATTAATTTCACCTGACCTGCGTGCACTCTCATCTGTTCACAAAACATTTCTACTTTTCTTTTTCGTTTTTTTTCCTTTTGTCTGCTTTTGCTACAATATTACCAGATTATAGATTCTGGTTTTCCACACACATTGACACATTTTCAAGCTTTCATTTCCACGTCACTCTCAGTTGCAATTGTAATTGCACAGTGCCAAATTATAACTTTGATTTATAAAGTGGAACACAATTACCTGACCCATGTGACCCACGTACTGTATCTTATTGTGACGCCGGAGTGGGCGTGGTCACTATTCACACGGTGTGTGCCGATTCCAGAACCTCATTTTGAACCTGCCGGTTTGTTCACGTATGGGAAAAAAAAGAACAGAGTTCCGCTTAACCTTGAATGGATGTAGGCTGGTCCGATAGAAGTCACCAAAGATCTCAATAGAAACAGAAGGGTTCCAGAACCTGAACCAGCTTGTGCAGCTTCACCAGCACTTCTCACCACTGTGAGAAAAATCAAAAAACTTTTCCCAAATACTTTCCTAACTCTCCCAAAACTCTGCAGGATCAGAGTTTGGAGTGAAATCAAATTAAAGAGTCTGCCAGCAGTAAAGAATGATGACTTCACTATTTTTTTTAAATGTCTGTGTTTTGTGTTAAGGCTTTGTTATGAGAAGCACTTTAGTTGTTGTTAAATTGACTTGACATCGTTCAGCATTCGTGACTCAAGTGGGAGTGGATTAATTCACTTTCCATGACTTTTTTTTTGAGTAAACTTTTTGTGATTCAAATAGCTTCCGACTCAAATTACATTCCAGACTATATGTCCCACGCTGTAGTATCATTTTACATCCATCCATCCATCCATCCATCATCCATCCATCCATCCATCCACCAAATCATCCATCCATCCATCCATCCATCCATCCATCCATCCATCCATCCATCATCCATCCATCCATCCATCCATCCATCCATCCATCCATCCATCCATCCATCCATCCATCATCCATCCATCCATCCACCAAATCATCCATCCATCCATCCATCCATCATCCATCCATCCATCCATCCACCAAATCATCCATCCATCCATCCATCCATCCATCCATCCATCCATCCATCATCCATCCATCCATCCATCCATCCATCCATCCATCATCCATCCATCCATCCATCCATCCATCCATCCATCCATCCATCCATCCATCCATCCATCCATCATCCATCCATCCATCCACCAAATCATCCATCCATCCATCCATCATCCATCCATCCATCCATCCATCCATCCATCCATCCATCCATCCATCCATCATCCATCCATCCATCCACCAAATCATCCATCCATCCATCCATCATCCATCCATCCATCCATCCACCAAATCATCCATCCATCCATCCATCCATCCATCCATCCATCCATCCATCCATCCATCATCCATCCATCCATCCATCCATCCATCCATCCATCCATCCATCATCCATCCATCCATCCATCCATCCATCCATCCATCCATCCATCCATCCATCCATCATCCATCCATCCATCCATCCACCAAATCATCCATCCATCCATCCATCCATCCATCCATCCATCCATCCATCATCCATCCATCCATCCATCCATCCATCCATCATCCATCCATCCATCCATCCATCCATCCATCCATCCATCCATCCATCCATCCATCATCCATCCATCCATCCACCAAATCATCCATCCATCCATCCATCATCCATCCATCCATCCATCCATCCATCCATCCATCCATCCATCCATCCATCATCCATCCATCCATCCACCAAATCATCCATCCATCCATCCATCATCCATCCATCCATCCATCCACCAAATCATCCATCCATCCATCCATCCATCCATCCATCCATCCATCCATCCATCCATCCATCCATCCATCCATCATCCATCCATCCATCCATCCATCCATCCATCATCCATCCATCCATCCATCCATCCATCCATCCATCCATCCATCCATCCATCATCCATCCATCCATCCATCCACCAAATCATCCATCCATCCATCCATCCATCCTACCGCAGTTCAAAAGTACACTCAAGTTGAATGAGTACTCTAAAGTATTGTCGATAGATGTGTGTGTGTGTGAATGGCTCTGGATGCCCTGTGAAAGGATGGCGACCTGTTCAGGGTTTACCCCGCCTCTCGTCCCTGCCCCCCTTCTCCTAACCCATTTAATTTGGGGCTGGATACATTTTTCCTGAAAAATGTAATTCAAATAAATGAAGGTTCCTCTGACATAAATATGAATCTGTAAAATGTCAGGCACCTTTCATTTCACGATGCCGAGTTTCCCTAACTTTGAGATGAATAGATTAACATTTCAGTGAGTGGCGTGCTTCTTCTCAGTGTCATGATCTCTTCACAAAATCTGGAAGGGCTGCTGCGAGGGACACGGAACACATTTCACCACCGTCACGGCGGCGTAATGG
Source organism: Synchiropus splendidus (assembly GCF_027744825.2). Classification (NCBI taxonomy): domain Eukaryota; kingdom Metazoa; phylum Chordata; class Actinopteri; order Syngnathiformes; family Callionymidae; genus Synchiropus; species Synchiropus splendidus. The sequence goes on along the minus strand of NC_071343.1, from coordinate 5,698,859 downwards.
TGCTGTTCCTATTCCGAGCACAGCCAACGACAGGTCAGGGAGCCTCCCAAGTGAAGCTCGGCCAGCTAAACAGCATTAGGAAAATAATTTGACGATCGAATCATCCATTTGTGTGAAGCTCTGTCATGCATATGCATTTCAAGCATTTGAACAATCCATCCTAAATGAAATCCACTACTGACGAGGAAACCGTGAGCGAGGACTCGACATCCTTCTGTTTCCCTGGAAACCAGTGAGCGAGGCACTTGACCTGCTCTCGCCAGTTTAAAGAATAAATAAACAGTGTCACTGACGCTACGAGAGAGAAACGCAGTGAAGACGTGAAACGATCTTTCCTAAACCGTCTGCTGAGAGCAACCACACACTTGAGGTTGTCAATATGAAAGTATCACTCATCAAAACATCACAGTTTACGATTCAGTGTCAAACTATTTTACAAAAGCAGTGGGAGTCGATCGCTATTCAGTTCTGAGTAGCATGTGAAGTCCAAAGAGCACTATTAATACGTTGTAAATAAATGCTACATCCTTCCATGCCGAACGCTGCGTCTTGATATTTCATGTTGAGATTCTTGTTCGGCGGCATGTACCTTCTCGTTCGACACTGTACTCATTTGGAATTTTTGGTGGAGACAAGCCAGAGCTTTACTGATATAGGTCTGCTTCCTGGGCGTGGTCTAATATCATAAGAGGTGTGGTCAAATGAGTGCTGATCACATGTGCTCCTTTAGCCACAGGTCACTCTAAGAACTAAATAAATAAGCCTGGTTGATGCATTGTCAGAACCAGTGCTATAACCATGCAGGAAGGTTCTACAAACTTTTCGCTATAGTAAAGGAGGACTCTCGCTGATGTTTTGAGTCCTATTACAGGGCTCACTCACCTCTGACTCTGCCAAAGCTGTAGGGCAAGTTGCTATGCCTTAGAAAGTTGACTGGAGCACTTGAGCAGCAGTGTAGTAAAGACTTGTGGCTTTGATGTCTTGATTTAAGACACAAATTTCCCTATGTTTTTTGTGGAAAATGTATTTAGTCAGCTGTGACCTTTGTCTTCTACACTATTATTTTCAAATAAATAAAATAAAATAAAAATGTATGGAAAATGTTGTGAAAGCTTGTGTAGCATTAAATCGTTTTGAAGGTTTACATTTCAATTTTGGTGGCTCACAATGTGGTGTGAAAGGTATGTGTCCTTTGATGTGTCCTTTGTGAAATGGTCCCATACTTCCAACGTTTTGGGTCGCAGTGGTCCCTGAGCTTCACACATTTCTCCTCTTAGGACGGCTTGTGCTCAGAGATTAATGACATCATGACCAGTCCACTAGTGCAGGGTGCTGTTCCTCTATGTGTGTGGCCGCTGCATGTGGGAGGGGTTGCCGAGTGAGTGACGTCTCTCCAGAAGTGAAGAGGTGCCCGGTGCGTGTCCAGCTCTGAATGTGCGCTTCTGTGCAGTTTGGCTGTGACAAAGTCATAAACCAAGTAACGCTCTGTCCCAGACTCGCCTCATCCCTGTCCCAGCTCCAGCCCACAACAGGACATCAAACCCTGGAGTGCGCGCTCGAGAGCGAGCAGCTCCCCTGTGACACTCTACCACGCTCCAGTGTGGAGACAGGAAAGATTTTACACCTCAATATGAAGAAAAAACAGCCAGTAAATGGAGCTAACGGGACACGTCTGCATACAGAGGCTGCGTTATACACAATAACAAAGCGCGTCGTGGGTCAGCTGATCGGTCCGGGCACTTAATTTTTTTTCCGGCTTATTTCGTGGGCGTTCGAGTTCTGGATTTTCGTTCGAAATCCGAAGCAAAAAAATCTAGAAATTTTTGTTCGAATTCCGATTTGTTTGAATTCCGAGACGTTCAAAAACCGAGACACCACCGTATATAAAAAAAAAAACCCCACATTGATTTAAAAAAATAAAAGTTCAGGCTGAAAAGCTGAAAGCATTGCGCGTTGAAATAGGGTGCTACAGGAAACCGTGATCGACACGTCTGTTACTCTAAGAGCTGTGAACAACACAGCGTTTACTCAGGGACTTTCATCCTTCTAATCAACATGCAAAGGTACTAATCAGGGCTGCGCTCACCAGCATCAAGCATCCTTCCATCAACAAACCACCTCCGCTCCTACTTCGCTCTGCATCTGTAAACAAAGACAGTTTCTGCTCGTCTGTGCGAAGGCGTTTGATTAGCAACAATTACGGCCTTGGCGCCGCTACACCTGATTACACGTTCTTCAGGCTGCTTTTCTGTTGTTGTTGTTGTGGGCTTGAACCTGGATGGCAATGAAAATAATGCGTTTAATTGCTCGCCAACTGCCTTGTAGCGCTGCCCAAAGAAGAATTACAGCCCAGTGGACACGTGACAGGTCGCGCCGTGACAGTCATTCATCACATTAGCAGATAATCCCGTGCACCCAACTGTTCGTGTGGCTGAGCAATGAGAAAAACCTCTCATTTATGTCAGTAGTCGTGTATGTGGCCCTTACAACAGGAGAAATCTGCAGAGCATCGCAGATGAAGGATGATGGAGGAGAACCTGGGGTAGACCTGGACGGGCTTAGTTGACAAGGACCTGCCGCTTTGTTCCCCCAGAGTGTTGAGTGGGGACTGAAAAGCCTACATGGATATGAATTGAATTACAGTAGGAGTGTTTACATACTGCGGGGAGTCCTGACTCACCTCATCTTGAGAGTCGATAAAAGACTGTGTTTAAAGTAGCAGCCACCTGCCGACCGAGAAATGCAAGCGGTGCAGGACCTGATGGTCTTTGACCCAGAAGTTGGGGACCCTTACACACATATTTGTGACAAATTCCACACACCTGTATTCATCTTCCTCTTCTTCTTTTACCTTCAATCGTCTTGGTGTCAGAGCTTCTGGCTCTTAACCAGGGGTCACCAACCTTATTGCAACGGCAGGCTACTCTAAGGGCGCTGCATGACCCCAAGGGCTACTATTATTTTGACACGTTTACTGTTTATTATTCAATACTTGATGACACATTATTGATTCACAGTGATTTCCAATTGTTTAACATGGAAGGAAACACGAAATAAAATGTGATACGGTGGTTATTATGTCATATTTAACAGGCAGTGCTGAGTATCGCCCTCAATTTCTTGCGTATTTGAAATGGATGGATAGATTCAGTAGATAGATAGAACTGAACTGTTTGAACAGAACGATTTGCCATCGTTTGCAGGTGGCTTCTCCTGTATTTTGTGTACTCCAAAATCCACCCATTGATGTATCGTCATCATGTTTACTAAGTCAAAACACTCCAAAAAAATATTTAATATTAATAAGTTACTTGTCGCACAGTATCACTTCGGTCTGCCTATTTTGATTTCCTGTTGTACTTGGAGGCTGAAAATAGCATTTATATTTTATGCTGTCAACATAAGAGTTGACATGATACATTAAAATACAGACTTGGCTGAAGAATAACAGTGATATGGTTAGCTCTGTCGGAGGCAAGACAAATGATAACCCTCTGATACATCTACACAATACACAACACACAATACAGACATGATTTAAAGTCTAATTGAGCAAGACGAGATATTGGCTTTTACGTCTAATTGGGCATCTGTTGCGTGAAATATCCTGCGTGTGTCAACAGTGAAAACAAAGCTGCCTTTCTATCTGGCATCTTGGACATAATAAGCAGCGCTGTGACAAACTGCTGTTCGCCTCCGAAACAATAAATCCTAATGCGCTTGACAACAAGAATAATGGCGGTGCAGCTCGCAGATGGAATGTTTATTTGATATTAAAAACGCCAGCGAGCTGCGGAGCTTTATCGTGTGTTTGCTGAGCACACGCTGCCGCATGAATAGTTGCCAGTTGAATTCTCTTGTGTAACGTAATCTCCGGCTAGACGGGCTCAAACTGTAATGCAGGATATCCTGAGGAAGAGATCATCCTCCTCTTTTTGCATGGTGAACCACAATCGCAACAAGCTTATTTTTGTGGATTATTTCCACGGAACTGATCCTCCAGTCTGGAGCTCGACTGTCCTCGAAGTCCAGCCGGGCGATCCTGAGAATCGTTACGGCCATCCCAAGTGTTCCTCCGCTTGCTCTTGCTCAGCTCTGCTTCCATGCTCGATACCGTCGGGGGGATACGCTTCGACAGGAGTCATTTAGCAAACGGCTAATTACGACCCGTAATGGTGACACGGTGGCCCTGCGCTCAAGATGGAGCAGTTAGCTCATGAATAATGTCCTTTGATTCATGAAGTGAGATCGTCATCATTTGGACGTCTTGTGAAACACGGAGATGTTCTTGCAAACTGGACGGAGGATTAGTCACAGTTAAAAAAAGAATCTGGTTTCTGATACAGTAACAGGTCAGTAGGGTGTGTGAATTATGTTTTCAACATCTGTGAATCATTTAACTTTCATGTGAGGGTAATATCAGTTTAAATAGAGGATAAAAGCAACTGGATTTTCAGAATTTGAGCATTTACAGAACGTATTATTCAGTATGTCAACTGATAAGGACTGGATTTTAGCCATTGACCGTTATGTGTGTGGTAAACATCGATGGTCTCTTCACTGCTCCCCACGCACATAAATATTCTGCCTCATCACCGACCACGAGTCATGTCCTCCTATCCAGAAATCTCACGAGATCACGTGTGATAAAACAAGGTGGAACCATCATAACAAGTGAAAACACAACTCACAACACAAAAGTGCATTAGGCGATTTTATGCATTATTTTTTATCACGCTTACTAAGTTTCACGCCACAGTTGGGGTCAGGAACGATCGGCTCTTCCCACACACTAGATTTTTGGTTGTAATTATTGAACATTTCTAATGTTTACTAGCGATGGGCTCATGAGGCTTCATGAAACAGTGTCATTATTTTCAGTAGGCGGTGCTCTCAACTTGCAAATGTTGTTTCAAATGTTGAGTAAAAATGTTTCATAGAAAAAGCTGTTCCATCTAGTGGGCTCTGAAAATGAGGACACTGTTTCATGAAGCCTCATCCGCCTATCACTACTGTTTTCTCGCAAGTGGTGGCCTTAAATATCCAGAGTTTTCCAAATATTTCATGCTAAAATGAGCCTTCAATAATTCAAACTGAGACAGAGATCAGACTTGTGTTTCCCATTAAGGTCCCCCAGTTAAAGACTGTTTGATGGGCTGTTGAGGCTTCGTGAAACAGTGTCATTATTTTCAGAGCTCTGTAGGTGGCGCTCTCAGCTTACAAATGTTGTGAGGTTTCATAGTAAAAGTTGTTCAAAACAGTTGACTTTGGGGGAGAGACTGCCATCTAGTGGAAATGAGGAAACTGTTTCATGAAGCCTCATCAGCCCATCGCTAATATTTACAATGGTTGGCCCCGACCGTTTTCAGAGCGATAATCTTGACAAATTCACTCCTAACACACCCCAGACATAAGGTTCCTCTCATCGGATGATCTCATAAGGACTAAGAAAATAGGGGGTTTAACACCTATGTTCGGAAGTATCATGTTTGTACACATATGTGTGTGGCTACCTTTAATAAACCCAATCCAGAAGGCATTGTTACAGCTGTGGGTTTGGCGAACTATTACGGTCCTATTTCCTGCTTTCAAAAACATTTTTGTACTGAGTCACTGTATTTGCTCAATAAGGCAACGTGAGTGGGGACTAGCTTGGAGATGGTGGTTGAATTTTCTAGGTGGGCTAAACCTTTGAGGAGATACGGTACTTCCAAATGCTCAACCAAATCCTGTTGGCGTCATCGATGAAGGTTTAGTTGGTTTGTTTTGCTCTCCTTTTCATTAATATTGATATCAATTTAAGATTTATTTGCCGCGATCAGAGCTTGGAAGCCTTTGATTTATGATTTCAAAAGCTTTACTAAACCACCATGTTTAATATCACATAATCCTGAAACAACTCAGCTGCATTCTGTTGGTATAGCTTGAAAGTATGAATTTCTTCACCCACTTTCATTTCCTTTTGTTCTTGACGAATTCAACCGGCAGCTCGTTCGCGGCTTCTGATGAATTGGAGTCATCACAAAGAGACTTCAGCACTGGATGCCGCGGCGATATGAGATATGAGCGTCATTATTCCCTGGAAGCCGCTCTGTCTGAGTAAATTGCACACAACAGACATGTTGGAACTACAGGCCGACAAGCTTTGATTAATATTCCGCCATGAATGCCTTTATATGGCGTCTGGAACAAGGTGAAACGTTGGTTTTTTTGTTGTTGTTTTGGTCTCAGATGAAACTCATGAAGAGACACCACCTTCATTTATCAATGCCGCGTTGAAATGAAGACAGATGAGATGATTTGATTCATCATTGTGTGAGATGCATTCGTATGCAGTGCTGCGCGGGGTGTTGTCAAACTTGAAATGGTCATGTTCCATGGGATGCCAAGGTTGAGGTCAAGGACGGAGAGAAAGTTGCATTTCATCCGAGCAGGTCATTTGGCTCGAGTCAGACATGATTAACGCGGAAGACGCTCTGCAGCGCTCATCTTTTTCCCGACAGGTAGAGATATGAGGTCTATTTCACCTGCTGAGGCGGTTTCTGCTCCTGCCACGTTGTTGTCGATGTGACTATTAGGTGAAAAAAATAAAAGCAAAAACAAGCATTGTGACCCCCGCTGTAGATGGAACCTGTGTGAGTAAATATTAGATGCGAGAAATGATAATAAAATATGTCACGGACAAAATGTTGGAGGGATTATCATCTGAATTGTTTGAGGATTTGGCTCTGTTATGTGACCGTGCTCCCGCCACCTGCTGCCCCATTGAACTCATTGTGATCGACGATATTTCAAATGCTAAAAAGATATCAAATTATATTGATAAAATAAATGAATAATACAAGTAGCATTCGACTTACGACCTGCTCGACTTACGTCCACTTATTATTTTTTATTCATTGTCTGGCACCGCAGCACATAGCAGCCCGGCAACATGTACAACAATTATGGCAGCCAGCCGGCATCGCGTACGACACTCACGGCAGCACAGTATCCCAGCATGTCACCTATAACCCTCGTGTCGGCTATTTTGAATAGCATTCGACTTACGTCCAAACTGACTTACGACCGGTTGGTCGGAACCGATCCCGGTCGTAAGTCGGATGTCACTTGTATTGGGTCTGCTGGAGGTCTGTGTGTTTAATAACACTAAAATACTAAAATGTTGGCTCTGAAAAATTCTCACTCATGTACTGCATCAAAATGTACTCACAAGCTTTTGTGTGCTTTTGTGTCTGCTTCTTCCAGGAACTCTTTACGGCAGAGTGCAAGTTCAAAGAGTCTGTGTTCGAGAACTACTACGTTATCTACTCGTCCATGTTGTACAGACAACAGGAGTCGGGGAGAGCCTGGTTCCTGGGGCTCAATAAAGAAGGTCAAGCTATGAAAGGGAACCGAGTAAAAAAAACCAAACCAGCTGCTCACTTCCTGCCCAAGCCATTAGAAGGTATGTGACACCTGCATATTAATGAGCTTTGTTAGCGGTGAAACAGGTGGACTCATTTCAGCAGGTGCAAAGCAGGGTCACGCAGAAGGGTTGTCAAGAGATCGTTCATCTGTCACTGATCCCGCACATGAAGATGAAAATTCTTGCGTTGATGTACAGTGATGTCTGTGCTGCCACATCTTTGGCGTCAGTATGAGACGCAAAAGTCCACTTTGCTAATGTCGGTATATTACGCCATGGATGTGATGATGGGTTGACAGTCTGTCCACTTTGATGCTGGCTTGGAGAACAAGCATCTGGTTTGGTGGGGGGAGAGTCTCTTTGCCACAAATATAACCGTTCATGCAAGATTTTTTTTTTCCCATTCTGTGTCGTGAAAGAGGAAGAATAGCCAAAGATTTATGTGAAATCTTCTTCAATTTCTGTTTCTCCAGTTGCCATGTACAGAGAGCCATCATTGCACGATGTTGGAGAGACTGTGCCCAAGGCGGCGGTGCCCCCGAGTAAAAGCACAAGTGAGCCAGCGGTGATGAACGGAGGTAAACCCGTCAGCAAGCCCGACAAACCCCCCACATAGCCACTTCTGACTGAGTGACGGTGTGGCGGGAGGTCAAGATGTCGGAGGCCGGCCTCACAAGGGCCTCTTGCTTCTGTGGACGAGCTGCTGGCAAACCTTTGTCCACTCCTTCTCTCACTCGTCCCTTTGCCTTGTCCTCCTGTTCTTTTCGGCTGTCTCGATGTGGATTCTGAGGCGGCTGAGCTTCTTTAGCACAGGAGAGAGGAGGACCTCCGATCATGGGATGCCTTTCGACTCCGCTGAGACTACAAGAATTCATGTGGGGGAAACGTGTTTTACAGCCACAATGGTGGTACTTTTGCTTGCTCTCGGTTCATACAAAAAGAAAAACCCTTCATGTCCTTCGCAGAAGAGCCTGCACCTTCAGATCTATTTTCTATACTACAGTTCACCAGCTCTGTTCTGGATAGATGCTGTATAGATAGAGTAAATATTTGGACCTCTATTTTTTATGACGACATCCCTTGATCCCTCTCTTTCTATATCCAGTCACTCTTTCTCTTCATTGAGTTAGAACGCAAGCGAGTGGTTCCCCACTTCGCTCCGCCGAGGAACAAACTAGAATTTTGCCTGACAACATGCAACCAGAAGGTCTGAGGTGGGATTCAGAGGCGTTCTAGTCGGTGAACAAAACATGTCGCTCATTTCTGATGCTGATTCTGGCCGACCCCATCACTCACACATACACGCGAGCATGTGGGGTGGGAAAGCGCTTTAAGGAATGATGTAAACATATCAAGTCCCACCGGCGGCGCTTTGACCCGCCCTCTCTGGTAAACAGAAACCTGAAGTCTATTTTTCTTTAACCTTATTTCAGAGCGAGGGCTCTAGGAATATCTCTAGGCCTTGTAGGCCTCCGTCCTTCATTCACTGACTTCTGTGGACTCGGTCGGCCATTTCATCGAAAAACAAGATGGCTGCTAACCAGTAGGCGACCCGAGTACCGGCTGCGACAAAAGCATGGGCAAGATTACTATTATGTTATCTCTTCTTGCAGCAGATATATGAGCTTTTATTGTAACATTTTCATTGTATAAATCTTAGGGGTGATAAATAATCCAGTTTTACAACGACTAAATATTATAATTATTATTATTATTACCAGAGGATTTGTCTCCTAGCTCAGCATGCAGAGTCCAGTACTGATCATTTCGGCCAGTCTCGTGCCTGTTTGGACTCTTGGATCTCCCGGCATGCAAAAACAGTCTCCCAGTCCCCACTGGGCCAAAGGTGCCTCGCCCACCCGACTCATTTACCTAGTGGACGCGTAGCATTGACCATTTATGAACAAATCCACTCTCCTCATCCTGAAATGACCAAAGTCTATTTCCCATCCGAGAAGAAAGAAACAAATTTACACATCCGTCAAAGCTTTTTCACTGTGATAGGATCCGACTAAACCGACCCCGCTCAGACCTCCGCGACGGTCTTGACTTGATGTCATTTTGGAAAACGTTTGTATTCCCTCAATTATTCACATGCATGTGTTTTCTATTGGGAACAAGGTCTGGGGGGAAGGTTGAAGCGGCATGTTGTAGGCTCCGAGTTACCCACTGCACTTTCTACGGATCTTCATCACGACTGTTAGCATCCGGCTACCTTGTTGTTTTGTCACCCTCATCGCTCCCGTCGCTGTAGGATGGTTTTTCAACCTGGGGAACTTGCAGTCGGCTCAGATGGCTGACCATGCACTGCACAACTCTGACACTTTCTAGACTTAGTTCAACCCGTTTTCCTGTCAATTGCTTATTAATGAATTAGACTCAGCAAAGGTATAAAGTGATCAGACCAAATCACGTGACTTCTATCCTCAGTGAACCTCTTGCAGTGCCTTCCAGGCTTACAAGGACCTGATAGTGAATGTCCTCAGTCAAGAAGTGTAAAGAGGCGAAGATGAGTGACGTTGTCTTTCAACTCTTCATGGAAGATTTTTGAGAAAAAAAGAAAAAAAACCCCAAAACTCCCTGATTGAGTCAAACATACAGAGATATATACGGACACAAATATTGTCAGCAAACTCATAGGAGTCATAGGAGCTGAATCCATCAAATGTAAATTGGGTCATTCCACGAAACCAGTGTTGAGTCTGGTCCATTTCGTGAGTCAGAGTGGATCAGAGTTGTTTTGAAATACATGTTTCGATGTGACTGTGACAATAGATCAGAGGTGGGCAGTTAAATTTCCTAAAGGGCCGCATTATAAACTGTGACTGTTGTGAGGGGCCACCATGCCAAAAGAAAGGCAGCGATGGCTACGAACTATGACGAAAAAAAAATCTTAAGTAACGTGGGTGGAATGAACCATATTCAATGGAAGCAATGTGTAAATATGGCCTGAAACCTATAAAAAATGTCTTACATGCATCTTATGTGAACATAAAGCATAATGTATATATAAAATATTTATTTCAAAATATATTTTGAGTTTTCGTTCAACAAATTTTGAGGAAAATTGAAGAAACAAAAATTTTGCCATTGTAGTTACTCTTCAACCAGTACTGGCTGAAACGGAAACGACAGAAAAATGATGACTTATCAAATGTATAATATTTTGTCTGACCTCAGGAGGGCCTCAAAAACACAGGCAAAGGGCCGCATTTGCCCCCCGGGACGAACTTTGAGATGCTTTCACAGAGAACTAGGACAATTTCACCATGACTGGAAAGTGACTCATATGATTAGCACCTAGCATATTCAGTTTAAAATTTCGTTTTTATCCAAAAATAATTTACATCAACTCATTCATTTCTTTAAAATATGCGTATACTTTCTTAGTATGAATATTAGCTGGTGGCATCAGTGACATCTGTGTTTGCCTGCTGCACCGTAACAGAGTGGTAAAAACTGTCACTTCAGCCACAGTAAAAAGCATATTTTTTAAAATGCCTGAGGTGGAAAACTGTCTTTTTTTCAGGTCGTGATATAGTGGAAATGGCATCGCTTTCCTAGAATGACCCAATTATCGTTTTTAAATGAAGTTATCCGAGCAAGTAAATTCATTTAAATGGTCCCCCGAAAACCACAGCTCTATTTCGGTCCCCTCATGAGTCTCCATTAATATCTTCTCTTTTTTCTGACTGGAGGATCAGGAATGTGCATGTTGGGGCTGAAAAGGCAAACTCAGGTAGCAAACTGGTCGCTATACCGCGTAACGTCTGGTCTTATCGCCGGCGACGGCCCAATATTCGGATTCACAGTTGTGTAGTGTGTGGAAGGCGTGGGTCAGATATAGCTGGACGCCGGGGGCTCGCTCGGAACACGCTCCCCCTGCTGGGCTGGATGCCGCGCTGCTGCCGGCTCGGCCGACTTTATTTTTGTAAATGAGCGATGTGTAAATGTGCATCCGTTTGTCCGTCCTGGTTTATTTCTCTTCGTATACGGGTCACGTGTGATGTTGCCTCCTGCTGTCACTTTTGCTTTGGACGAGAGTCGTAAGCGGCGCTTTGATTTGTCTCCTTCTTTCGTACATGGTCCCATCTGCTGCATGGGGAGAGGATGGCATCGATGAATTGCATGTAGTAGGTTATGTCTATCAAGAACTGTTGGTATGTACCTGCTAATTTTTACATACATATATGCAACGAGTTTGTCTTCACTATACAACTTGTGATGGTTGTATACACACATACAATAAAAATATTATGTGAAAGTGTACTGTTATGTCAGTAACTTACTGCAACATACTGTAGTGTGCAGTATATTATTGCACAGGTCATTTTGATCGGACGAAAACTTTGGAGGGATTTTGGAACGTAAAAGCATGTGAGGAGGCCGACGTCGCGTCATTCCGATTGGTTTTGAAAACGGCTTTTATCCCAGCGACGCCACCTTCAGAGGGATGTGAACATTCAGCATGCCACATTTAATAACCCGACCTTTGTTTCCGCCACGTCCCGACGACCTGTAACACTCCAGTCGACTGAGAAATGTTCGTCACGTACTTCTGGTAACGTAAGGTTTCTTGTTTTAAAGGCCGAATGTGTGGTTTCATCGGACAGGAACAGGCACTGTTACAAAGATTTATTTTTAAACAAACTTATATACTGTATACCATTGCAAGTATGCCCATTGGAGTAATGTCATGTTATAACAGATTTGTAACCATGTATGATTACGGTCTTCGCATTGTTTTCCATGCAAATGTTGTGTCATGCGGCACATTCAATGTTTTATTATTAAAGAGAAAAATAAAAAAAAAACCCTTAAACATCTGTCTCAAGAAGTGCACTTCATATGCACACACACGCACACACACTCACACGCGTTGGTTTTAAAGAAACATCTCGCGTTATCGTATTTCCCCTATTGCACTCGTCATGTGGACAATATCACAATCCAAAAATTCACTTATGAAAAAGCAAAATGTAGCCAGCACATTAGAAACGGAGAGCATTGGCTATGCTAGCACGGACAGCAACGACACAAATTTTCCCTTGAGATAGAGCTCTTCTTTACCCAGACACCTTGAAGTTGTCCAAATATGAAAGGATGCAGTCTTTAAGTAAGTTTCAAATCAAATTGTGTTTTTGTCTTTGTGAAACAACACTTATTAACAACTTGCGATTTTCCGGCTATTATGATAAGATGCTGCATATTAGTATCTTGCTAATATGCTGCTAAGTTTATTGACAATATATGTTCCCAATTCTAGTGTGATCTATGACAGGAAGTAGGAGCGGCAACAGAATGCGACATTATTTTAATCACCACAGGCTATTGCATCTTGGAATCTTTTGGATTGGTTTATTTCCATCTGTATCATTTTTCTCTGAAGTTTCCAGATAAATTGTTGATAAGTACTTGCTTGCTAGAGAGAAAGAAGATTTTTAAATTTTTGCACTTTGCACAATTTTAATATTAAAAACTTGGGCCACATGAAATGACTTGCCGGGAAGAATCCGGCCCCCTGTCCTCGAGTTTGAGACTTGCTGCATTCATCTGAAGTTATTGTAGTTGTAACTGAAGTTATAAGTAAGTATTAGTCTAAAGTTGGCCATTTTTAGCTTTCGATGGGAAGTATTTTTTTATTCAGGTGCGCGGCACTAGTGAAGTGATTGCGACATTGGTGTTCTTGGGGTTTAATGTTGTCATTAAATTAAATTGAAATTTCCAAATGATGGTTAAAGAAGAACACAATCTGAAAAGCAGTGATCTAAATTTTTGATAAAAATGTGAATAATCTTGGTCACAAAAAAGTACAGGGAGCAGAAATGAGGAGTTGAAACATTACTATCAAATAAATCAAAATGACATCACAATATATTAATTTGCTTCTTTGTTACACATGTAATTGAGTTTATCGGTGTCCGTGTTACTATAGCCAATGCAAATCTTTACAGATCATGTTCTTTACGTTTCATCCTTCCTCTGCCCCGCCAGCCTCGGTCGGTCGCCACTGGTCCTCCTGGTCCGTCGGGGTCATCCGGGCTTGGTTCTATTCTCACGCCAGTGTCCTCAGTACTCCGCTCCCACCCAGATTTCACAAGCGTTCCCTGTCCAGCCGTCCCAGCACTCACAGGTGCCGCAGTTGCACAAGCCGTTCCCTGAGCAGAAGATGTGAGAAGAGAGTGATTTAAAAGAGGTGTGCCATCATGCCTGGCCTTTAACAAGGTTCCTCTTTTCACGCCCGCTCCCTCAGAGAGGCTCCAGAGAGGGGGGAGGGTCGCTCCGGAGCTTCGGTGGTTTCCAGAACTACAGCCAACGGTAAGAGGAGTGATGCACTGTATAACAGGTTGGCATACTCTTGTGGCTTGCTTTTCAAATGTTGTCAAGAGCTCTCCAAGCTCTTACAGTGGGGATTCCCAAAATGTTTTTGTAAGTTGAAATTCTAGAAGGTGAGACACGTTTCTTCGATTAATTTTGGCTCTACTTCACGCGTGCTCTAGCTCTAACAGGCTTCACTGTGGTGATGGGCTGATGAGGCTTCATGAAACAGTGTCATTATTTTCACAGCTCAGTAGGTGGCGCTCTCAGCTGAGAAATGATGTGAGGTTTCATTGAAACAGCTGAACAAAACAAATTTTAGGGTGGAGAGTGCCACCTAGCAGACTCTGAAACTGTTTCATGAAGCCTCATCAGCCCATCACGAGGTTTAATCGAGCAAAGGCTTCGTTCATGCGCTCGCTGCTCAGCAGGGGTCACTATGTCCGTCTCATAGAGAAAGGTCATAGCTCAATTGATCACCCTCCTCCAATGAAGCAGCGCAGTGTACTATCTGGGCAAAGTGGTGAGAGGGCGTTACATGCATTCGTAGAACCAGGGTTACTATATGTAACCTTGGGCTTCTACTTCAGGCGGTATCTGCCCTTTTTTGGATAACATTCCATAGAGATCCAGATACGGACTGTCCGTGCTCTACGTTCATTTCCTCCGTATTTCTGCACGTTTCCACAAAGCTTACAGATACGGATCAAACCAAGCAGTACCACCAGAAACCATGGGGGGGCAGTGTTGCTGTTACTAACCGATGCGTTGCTCTAATGAGACACAAAGAAGATATAACAGTGGTGGAAACTCTTCATTCTACAGTCACGATATATTTAACTTCCTCACCGACCACCGCCTCCAACAACAAGGGCTACATAGCAACGTAAAGAATCGTGGAAGCATGGGATTAGTGACCGTAACATTGGGTACAATTTCACACGTAAAGGGAGCATCAATGGGCCTAACAGAAATTGCTAGTGACAGTGTGGTGAGAGGGCGTTGCATGCATTTCTTAGAGCCGGGGTTACGATATGTAACCTCGGTTTTATTTCTTGGGATTGTTGCCATATAAGGTGTGTATTACCAAATTCAATATACCAATTCATCCGTACCACACATTTAAATTCAGTGTTTTATAGCTCATAATAATGAACATCATGCAGAGAAACGAACTTGAACTTGTGTTTCAGAAGCATCCAAATATGAATAATTCCTGACTTTTACCGAGTGTTTACATCTTGTTGCTCATCACGACGACATTAAGTGTGACATTTAAAGTCGCACCGCGTTGATGAGAAACACTGGCGAGCAGCTGCTCACATTCTGACGGAGCCTGAGGCGCAAATAATCCCCAAGGTGAGACGTGTGGCTCCTCACCTGTGCAGACCAGCCCGTCGTGCTTGTCACAGTCCCGGTCGTCACACTCGCAGAACTCTCCAGAAACCCACCAGTCCCTGGTGGAGCAGATGCACTGGCCGCAGTGGCAGGAACCTGCAGCAGAAGAAAGGTAATCAAATGCTTTTGAATTTTCCCTGTTGATAAATCAAATGTTCCCAAGTTTCTTTTGAGTGGCTGGGAGATCTTCGCCGGGTCAAACAGTCTGTAATATAGTTCTGCCTCCAGGAAAACCAATCCACTTGTGCTTTGAATTCCCTCCCCTCCACGCCAGCGCCTTCCTTCTCTCAAAGGCAGCGGGATAATAAGGTGTCAAAGATTGGTGGAACGGCCGGCTGCTGAGAAAGAAACAAATCTGCTGCTGTCGACTTTATTTCTTCCACGGCTCACACCCAGAGGTCCAGCAACAATCTATTCACTGGCTCTATCCGTCTCCGCCGGCGATATCAGCTGAGGTTTACACTTTTTTTTTTTAATCTACAGTGTTTACGTTTCAGAGATGTTGTGACACTGTGTGTGAAATAGTGGCAGAGAATGATCATTTAACATCTTTATAGTCACTTTTCCTGCACTCAAGTCCCCGTCGGAGTGTTTATAGTTTTCTGTATGATTTTATGTCTCCCATGTCTGGGTTCAGAAGAGCAGTCCTTATAGGGACATATTTGAGGGGAAAAAAATATTTTGGTGGTCTCACACTAAACCCCACAATGATAAACAAAAAACTGTCATCTATTGTACCAGAAAGCCTTTGTGAGTTTGACCGATTCTAAACCATCAGTCTCACTCTTCAAATGTATTTCTGTGGCGCTACAAGCGAATTCTGCTTGACATTACAGTTCGCTGGCTTTAGCTACGAGCCTCGCAAACCTGAAGAATAAGTCACTGTGTGTCTTGTACAATTTTTATTTTTATTATTCTTACTATATATATATATATATATATATATTATTGATGATTTCAAAACCTTATGACAAAATATTACAAAATATTATGCATCACTAATCCCATCAATTGAAATATGATAATAATAGTAATATAATAATATTATCATTACTATTATAATAATATTATAATAGTTATATTATTATTATAGTAATAATAATACTATTATACAAATATTACTATATTATTATAATAGTATTATTATAATTATTATATATATATTATTATATATGCTTTGGATTTCGAACCAAAATGTGTGTCACAGGGGAGCTGCTCGCTCTCGAGCGCGCACTCCAGGGTTTGATGTCCTGTTGTGGACTGGAGCTGGGACAGGGATGAGGCGAGTCTGGGACAGAGCCTGACTTGGTTTATGACTTTGTCACAGCCAAACTGCACAGAAGCGCACATTCAGAGCTGGACACGCACCGGGCACCTCTTCACTTCTGGAGAGACGTCACTCACTCGGCAAGAGGAGGAACAGCCACCTGCAGCAGACACTCTACATTCACTCCTACAAAAGACTATTTTAAGGCTTGGAACGCATTAGTTCTTTTTCCATTCATTGTAATGGGAAAAATTGATTCAGATTTTGAACAATTCGCTTCTCGAATGGCCGTCTGGAACGGATTGTGGTCGAGAACCGAGGTTGGACTGTATATATATTAGGTGGTCACTGGTGGTAATCATCTTATGCTACGTTTGTTTAATAGATAACACATTTTTTTATGAAATAAAATATGCTTTACTTACTCAATCATCTTATTTACTCCAGATTCAAATCAGCATTTGTATTTCAGCGCGTGAACATGGTTTGTGTCGCTGATGAATGTGTTGCAACATCTGAAACCGAATCATCACTCTGACGTCCCGCCCGGCTCGACAGGGTGTCACCCGCAGCAGTCGTCTATTTCTGTGAATTCACTGCAGCACAACACAGAAGAGATCATGCTCCGCCGTGTCACGCCGAGTCTCACCACTGATATGAGTTGAAGCTTGCATAACAAGGAGCAGCAACAGCTGCGCCACTATCGTCTCCTAAAACATCTCAACTCCCATCCATTATTGACGTTTAACACTGACCATGTGACCAGTCACAAATGACAGACATTTCACTCAGATATCATCAACAGTGCTGTGTTGTCACTTGATCTGTAGTTGTTTAAAAAGTGAATGAACGCAAGAGAGAGATTCATGAACGGCATGTATGAACCACCACGCTGTCAATGAAGTGGATGACTGAGCCTGGTTTCAGCTCAGGAGGCTCAGACTTCCGTACCTTTTCCGCTGCACACGACTCCATCCGAGGTCTCGCAAAGCTCCTTGCTCTGTGCGTCACTCAAGTCACATGACCTGGCGTACTGGCACAACTTTCCAAACCAGCCGCTTTCGCAGATGCAGCGTCCACAGGAGCAGTAGCCATGGCCTGTTGGTGGAAGGAGGAGGGCAGAACAAAGGTCAAATGAATCTGGACCCTTTTAGAGGCAGGGAAACAACCTCTGAAACTAGGGAAAATAGATGGAAAATGGGTTGTCTATTTACATACATATTCATTCTCACTTCTCTCTCGATATGTTTTATACATATATATGTATAAAACATTAAAATGTATATATATATATATATATATATATATATATATATGCACTGATTTGTGAAGTCACAAACTCTACATATATTTGTCAAGTATTTCCGTTGCTATCTCTACAAATGCAATTTAATATGCATAATTTGTATTTATACATTAGTAACCAAACAATGGCACAAATGTGATTCTGCATCCTTCAAAAATGTATTAAAAAGTTTTGCATGTGACAAAAAAAAAAGATGTATTTCTGTTCCTAGTCGTCTTCTTTTAACTCACAACAGTGTGAAAGAAAATATAAAAATAATGGCCAAAAGTCAGAGCATTCCGATTAGTCTTTTGGGAACAATGTTTTTTTTTTTTTTTTTGTTCACATTCGCTGGGTTCAAGTGTTCTTCAGTCAAGTGTGTTCAGTGGTGGTCCCGCTGAGAGCGTGGCAACCCTTTGACTGACGGGTCAGCGGCTGAATCAAGAGGCTCTTCACCAACCATTTCTCATGATACATGGTTGAACATCAACCGCAGCGCCAAAAAAAATCGTGGGTGGCCTTGAATAGAAGCAGCAAGTGCAGTACTTAAAAACTCAGCTGTGTCCTGGATTGAAGCCCAATTGGTGGGCAAGGTAAAGAAGAAATAAGCAACACAATACGTGGGATTTAAGTAGAAAATAAAGTTGGTTGGTATGCAGTGAATTTGACCTGGTCATTGTAAGACTAGGGAGTTTTCTCTGAAGCTTCTGCTGGGAGGACTGAGGTGTTTCCACTAACACCCTGGTTCCGACCGGGTAGAGCCAGTACAGTGGAAAAGCCCCATTAGAAGAGCATCACTGGTCCTTGAGCAGAGCAGGGTGTGAGTGACGGTCATCTGAGTTTGGCGCAGTAAAAGTTCAAGGTTCTTTTATTGGTTCATAATCTCACCTGTTCCTGGATTACATTTTTGTGGTTTGGTTTGCAACCGATTTTCAGCATCATGTAGACACACAGGAAGATGTGTGAGGCGTAGCGCGCCGCGCTTGGCTGCCTCAATCAACCGGACTGAGAGAGCAGTTAATTACTTTGGAGGAACAGCAAACCAGACTTCATTCAATGAGTCGGCACCTGCTGCTGTCACCGGGGCGAGACTGAGGTGTGGCTGCGCTGGTTAGCACGCTGTTCAATCCAGTCTTTTTTAGTTTGTTAGCAGCATTTTACTCTGTATATATTTCTATATTTAGTAGTGGTGGGACTTTAACAAGTTAATTACAATGTATTAATTACAACAAAAAATATTTAATTTAATGGAACAGTTTCCTCTCCAGACAACAGGGCACCTTTGTCAGTGCAGGAGTTCCTGGTCCACTGATCCCACTGATGCACAAGACACGTGGCAGCTAGGATGATAACAACAACAACAAACATGGAGGAATCATCCTTGAACAAAAGCAAACAAAAGCATCTGTTTGCTTTTGTTCAGGGAGATTTTTCACTACACAATGGCCAGGGTTTCCACTACTCTGAATGGACTTGAAATTCTTATAAAATTGAAATTCTTATAGAAATATTTTCAAGACATTAAAAGAGTTTTAGTCAAAATAAGGCGATATAAAAAATTGAATGTAGCAACCATGGTGATTTATTGTGCTAGTGTCAAACTGATGCAAAATAAACAATATTTTCTTGCTTAAATGTATGTATGGCTCCATCATTTGATTCAGTAATATACCAAATTCATTCAAATTGAAAAATGTGGCTTCTTGTGGCAAATATTCTTGTACCATTAAACTGCGATTAATTTAGATTAATTCATCACAGATTCTCTAATTACTTAGATTTTAAAAAAAAAAATCTAATCCCACCCCTAATATTTATGGTGTTATACGGCACACAAGTGTGAGTTGAAGGTAGGTGAAGAAAAGAGTGTAGGCAGGGTGGACATGGCTGTGACGTCGGAAGCAAAGAGCATTGTTAGTACAGTGGTAGACAGTAGTGGTCACTACTTTGTTGTACAGTTTAGAGACTCTGGAGTCAGACTTGGAAGAGTCAGAGGTAGAAATAGAGTACAACAGAGACGTGAAGGCACTTTGAGGGTTGGCAGGTGGTTTGGACCGAAGAGATGCCAGGAGGCCCCCATTTTTCAGGTCAACACCTAACTGACTGAAGAGGCCGGGGGGAGGTCGCTTTGGTTGCCAAAGCTAGCAACCACTTGGGTTGCAAGTTGCAAGTCACCTATCTTGGTGAGAAGGTACCTGTTGACAGAGCTGTAATCTGAATTTTTAATCTGGCATGGCTTCATTTCCTCGAGCGCCACACGTCCGTGGCTGCTGCCTGTAGAAGACACTTGCATTTGCACGTGTGCTGTGTCAGGGAGCTGAAACAAGCGACATCAAAGAAGCAATTTCTGTCAAACTGAGGGGCTGTGGCGCCTGTGGGGGGATGCGGTATCTTGTTGTTCGTCTTCACTCCTCGCACAATATGTGTGCACTAAATTGACACCATCAGTGATGCTTGTTATTTAATATACATGCGATCATGAATACATAAATATGCAGCAGCTGCTGCCTTTGGTTTTTGGATCGCAAGAATGTAAATGACTGTCTTCATTAAAAACTCAGACGCCGTACTCCACATGGAGGATGGAGGTGCGAGACAAAGCACTAAAAAAAGAATAGTGTTTTGTCATGTGAGAAAGGAGATGGAAAGTTGCAAATCTTGGAAGGGCAAAAAGTGTAGTGACACTTCAGGTGAGAACAAGATGTTTGCAAGTTAGCGGAGATGAAAGACTTGTTTCTCGATGGCGGTGTCCAGGTTTGCCTGCGTACTGTACTGTACAAGTGATGTTCACTTCAAACGCAACAAAAGAATTCCATTTCTCGCAGGAGAGAAAAGGATCTGGAAGAAATAAGCGGGAAATTCACGGCTCTTGAGCTGAGCTGCGGATCGGCAGGGTGTTTCGGGAGAATGGATGTTCACATCAGGTCATATGTTTCTCCAAACACAGCAGTCTGACGTTAAGGACTGCTGAAGACTGATTGACCTTCTATTCTGGGCTCGCGAGCCGACTTGATGGATTGATATCCCCAGCTTTGTGAAAGCTATCTGAGCAAATCAGGAAGTCATTTTGAGGCACAAATGCAGCTTGGAATTGATGTGATGGACAGCAAGCAAGTCGACCAAACCTGTCCCCAGTACACAACCATCCAACGCAGATTCTATTCTGAGATGTAAAACTTCAAGAGCAACGACAACTCATGCTTCTGTTCCTCACTCTTGGCCAGAGAAAGTCTCATCTTTGGTTCTACTAACCACTAAATTCAGAAAGAGTGGTGAATGAGGTGTCATTTTCACACATGGGTGGCTACCACACAGTCCTGACCTCAACCCCATTGAGTCTTTGGGACGTGCTGGAGAAGGCTTTACGACACTTAAACCAACACTGTAAATAAATCTCCTCACACTGCAGGTGGTTAATGTAACAAGCCATAGTTTATGTGTGACAAAATCCGTGCTGAAGGTGGTAGAGCATGTGACCATTTTAGGGCCACGCAGTGTATACAATAATACCCCTGATGACGCCAATAAAGCGGTTTAACTGAAACCAGCAGGCTTCCCAGTCCTCACTTTCACAGTGATAAGACTTGCCTCTCTATTTCTGACACATCCGTATTGACGCTTTTATCCATGTCATTTTGAGTCTGATGTCACCAAGCGATTCCTTTAAACTTGCTGTTTGCAAGTGGCCTTTTGAGTCTTGTGTAGACTCATGGATGTTTCACTGGAGTCTAATGTCTGGTGTTCTGCATGACGTTCTGAAGTAGAGGTCGGAGTTCAGACATGTGTCATTGCTGCTTCACGATAGATCAAAGTGCAGTCAGAGGGCCACATCATGATGCCCCATGAAGTCAGAAGAAAAGTGATATTGTGATATGAATTTTCAATGTAACCCATGAGCTATTTATTAAGAAGTTTATTTTTTATTGTTTCCATCAGAATCAGATTCTTTTAATTTTTGTTCTTTTATTGTGGTTTTTGTTTCTCATAATGTGTGAATAAATATATAAATAAAAGATATTTACATGTGTTACCCAGAGATCTGTTGCCTTCCATTAATTATGATTTAGTTTGAGAACCTTCAAATAAAATGAAATAATATATTATCAAATAACATTTTAATCCTAGATGTCATTGTGTACAGTATGTAGATATACATTGTCAATTAACCACTGCTTAGTCGGGACACACCTAGGGACAATTTGTGTCCAATTAATCTAGAGAGCATGTCTTTGGGCTGTGGGAGGAAACCGGAGAAAGGCCACACAGGCACAGGGAGAACATGCAAACTCCATGCAGAAAGGTAGTCCAACCCAGGGATTGAACCTACAACCTTCTTGCGGCAAGGCGAGTGCTAACCACTGGGCCGCCATGTGATCAATGGCGTATATACTTTTCCCTATATTATAATATTTAAGTTTCAGTGAAGGTACTTTTTCTGCTCTCCTTGCCTTCCCCCGTCCAAGATTGTGTGGCTATGTGCTTTACTCACGTTGTCACCAAGTAGGCACTGTTATATGCCTGCTCATTTGAGGTGCAAGCCAAGGGAAAGGAACACCACATGACTGAACCCCAAATCTCTGTCTTTCTTTATTGAATATGAGAAATTCTTGAGCGCCTTCTGTCGATATTTGACGCCTTGGGAGTGAGAACGTGTCGTCCTGACAGGCACTGCATCTACCTCTCATGATTTAAAATCCTCAGCGACACGTCTTCCCTCTTGTCTTGTTCCCACCTCCTCAACTCGCTGCTGAGTGATAATCTCTTCCGCCTTCATCCATTCATTATCATGCGTGGCCACAGACACACGTCCTTTGATGCTGAACTGATAAACATCAAAGTACGTCGTCTGCGCTGGTCATCCAAAATGGCACGCTGTGTACTTTTGAAGGGAATTGACTCAGACAAAATGTGACGCCCACGATCAATCCATTAATCGAGGTACAGTTAGTGCAGCTGTCTGCACCGATCGTTCCTGTGTAGGCTGTAGCCGTAGCTTCCTGTTAAGTTTGTGCAGGAGCGCTCACCTGAACAGGCCTCCCCAGAGAGGTCTTCGCACTGACGGTCATCGCACTCACAGTTCTTGCCATGAACACGGCTGTCTCCCGGTGGGTGGCAGGTACACTGGCCGCACTCACACTGACCTAGGGAAGGGGAGGAAAACAAAACAAAACACGTATATTACACAGAAATAATCCACCTTCACTGCAAAAACAGACCCCGGAAGGGAAGATTTCCATTTGCATACTTGCAGTCCGATCCTGATTTAAAATACAATCAGCCTCTCCTCCAGACTGGGAGGGAAATCCTGAACATAAATCACTCCGTCTAATAAAAGGCCCGTGGACCCAAAGATACACACCTCGAGATGCTATCATCCCATTTCAATCAGTGAAGTGCCAGAGAAGGAGGCCAATGGAGAATTAAACCAGGCAGGCTGATACTCATTAGTCAAATAGAATCTATTCAGAATAATCATCAAAACCAATGTACATGCTGGGAGGAAGTGAATAGTGAGGGATTTTACGCCTTCCACGGTAGATCGGTGACTTCATGCCAGCCGCACATCTCGAAATGCACTTACAGTAAGTGGTATCTACTCTGGTCTTATAACCCAAGCTTTGCCAAGATGTGTACATTTATCTTTCCTGACTAAACAACAGGAAAATCGAATCATACAAAAGTCGCCGCACACTCCAATCTTGTTTTGCTACGCTAACTGTGTTACTTTGAAGACCCGTAATTTAACTTGATACTGAGACATACAATTGTGTCCACAGCTTGGTTGCGTAGACATTATTCCAGCATTACCTAAAACAATGGCGTCCAAGTTGAGGGCCACACAGAAAACTGAAGTTTCAGCGGAATGCTAGCTGAGCTATCATTGGTGGCTAACTGCTGATTAACCACCTTCTGTCCCATCAAAATCCCTTCCATCTGGACCAATCTTTGGAAGTTTCTGGATCAGTTGTTGATGCAGGTCTGTCACCACTGGCTTCCTCTGTGATTTCATTACACTGGTGCTAACTGTGAAAACTGCTAGCCAGCAGCTTCTGTTTTCAGTGGTAGCCGAAGCCAGACACCAGAACGTAGTTATGCTACACTTTAAAATGAAGCACATGTTCCCCCGCTAGATATCCTGTTGCCATGGGCAGCGTGTAACAAAGGTTGCGGTTAGGTAAGCCATGGGATGGCGCTCCTTCCATTCTATAAGTAACTACGGGGGATCCTGAGACGCTCCCAGGCCAGCGTAGATATATAATCTCTCCAGATTCAGAAGATAGACAGAAATAGAAAATAGAAATGTAACACTCTTGCAGGGCCACATAAAATGACCCAGTGGGCTGGATACAGCCCACAGGCCTTCCTTTTGACACTGGCAAAGAATGCAAGAAGGGCTCAGAGTGGTGTTGTCATATCCCATCCTCAAGGTTCTTGTTTTCTTCCTTGAGCAGGCGTCCTCCTCCCTTGAGAGGAGTTTGGCGGGTCACATCCAATAACAAAGACAGATATTATTTTGTGACCCTTTTAATGACTGTGTGGAGGGAATAATGGAGTGGAACTCAGTCTCCTGCTAAAGCCTCTTAGCTAATAGTTTCATGCCGCATTACTCAATAACAGAGTCGCACTTTGTGTTTTACACCTAAAATAACATGCATATTTCTATCCAATATTAAAAGTTTTCAGCCCAAAGGAAGGCACACATGCAGACATCTACCACCCCCCGCCCCCTCCACATATATTACCCTGCCATCTGCTCCAGGGACTCAGTTACCCCGGCAACCATTGATGTCATAACATCCTTGCTTATCGATTATCTCCGAGCTCTTCAGACCATCCACGTTGGTGAGTGTTTATGTCTGTGTGTGTGTTTAGGATTCATTTGTTTCACTCTCCAAGGTGAGCAACTGTGAATTGACAATGCCACAGCGAAAGTCCACTGAAATATTTTGCCAACAGTCATGGCAACTGTGTCTGAAGGAGTGTGCAGGAAGTAAAGTTTCCTCTCCTCTTTTCTGAAGGAAGTTATCAAGATGTTGTTGTGGAGTTTTTAGGGCCAGTAGTCTGTGATTTCCATCAGCCTTCTGCCTCAGTATCTTCTGAGTCTCCACACCAAACATCATTGACGCTTGCGTCTGGCTCTCTCTCTCCACCTGCCTGCACCCCCTTGATCGCTGTCCATCACTCCATATGACTGCTGGAATTTCTCCTGCTCTTGCTAAACAGTGTTCGCACATGGATGCGTCTTATGGGACTGCGGTCATGAATTTAAGGGTCTTATATTTGAGTTCACTTTAAAACGCTGCCCAAACCAAGTGGATTCAGTATTGTCATCTTGGCACAAATCTGAAAGTGCCTTAACTGAAATAAATACATGGAAATGGCTTTTATCTGAGAGTAAATTAGCAATGAACCCAGTTTTTATTTGCTCCGCCCCCACCGCTGCTGATGTCATCATCAAGTGTTAGCAACTCACATTACAGCGCATTACTGTAATGTGTTATTTTTATATGGCATTATTCAAATAAACATGGCCATACTTTACACCATTAAACACTCAGAAATTCACTGAGCTGGACCTGCCGCACATTTATTAGCGATAGCATGGCTAAGATGAACGATACAAAGTTCGGTGCACTATGTGTGTGAACGCGACGGCTCTCTGTACTTAAATAAATAACAACAAATAGTAAAAATGTAGCTTGGAACTCTATTGAGTTCACAAGGTGTAGCCTATGTTTTGTACTGCGATTAGCCTTGAGAGTACCTCCGTCATTACGTCATAACACATGACCTCTCGGCCATTTGTCGTATGCTGGATTAAAAGCAACACCAAATCCCTGCTTTGGTCGAAGCAGTGTATCGCCTTACTACTTGAATCCAGTGAGACCGTAGTGTAACTAGTTACTAACGCATTTCATTTTTGAATGAACTTGCCAACACTGAACAAATGATTTCTTATGAAAAAATGAATGCAGACGTTGTTTTTGGTGTAGAGCAACAGGTGTGAGATAATTTAATCTTTAATCTATGGAATTAGAAAGGAAGAGGAAAGCTACTAACCAATTCCCCTGCAATGTGTTTGTGAGTGTAAACCAGATCAAACTCTTCTCTCGGAGCGAGGGGAAGAGGTGGCGGGGTGAGGAGTCTAAAATTTTCAACAGCTGAGTAAGCTTATTTATTTGCTTACTTCAGCGTCTATTGGAGCATTTAATAAAAGAGGGATTTCATTCAATCCTTTGCAAAATATTGTCCCGCTATATCACTTTCCAAAAGAGAGACCTCCTGATTTCCCCTCAGGCCGTGTGCCCACAAAAATGTCCGACCATCTTGGTGATTATGAATTCAAAATAAATCATATTGAAGCACTGTGAAGGCTGTGAGGACCCGTCGTCGAGGCTGCGGTTGGAATCCCGTGATTAAGATGATGTAAGCAGGTGTTTCCTTGAGGAAATACCACAGAAGAAGCCGCCTGTCTGGAGCTGCTGCTTCTAATTTCCAGTGGTTTCTGCTCTATCTGCCATCTGAGGCAGCCATTCATCCACGCCCTGCCGATATCCATTGTCTGTCCTCTCCTCCTGACTCACAGCTCGCACCGCTCATTATTTCCTTCATCGTGTGTTGGAGCCGGTGTCATTGCAAAGTCCTTGACAACATATAAGCTTCCACATCGCTGGAAAAACAGAGAGTGCTTTTCAAAGGTCACCACTTTCAATCACTTGCTTGTTGTCCAGTTCTGTCAAATCTGATCGATGAATATAATAAAGTTGATAAGCAGTGAAGATTAAATGTGTGTTTCAGGTAAATCCATTTCTGTTAACATTATATTAGACTGTCTTTGTTCCTGTGATTGTTCTGGCAGCACACAAACCAGTGGGCGGATGAGGCTTCATGAAACAGTGCTCTCATTTTCAGAGCCCCCACATTATTTCCAAGATGAGAGCGCCACCTACTGAGCTCTGAAAATAATGGCACTGCTTCATGAAGCCTCATCAGCCCATCACTCATACAAACATTAAAGACATAAATTTCTGCAAGGTCAACGTTTATTACCAGATGGAGAAGTGAAAATTTGTGATGGGCGGATGAGGCTTCATGAAACAGTGTCCTCATTTTCAGAGCCCTCTAGAATAGCTTAAATCATTGGTTTTGAACAGCTATTTCAATGAAACCTCACATCATTTCTCAGCTGAGAGCGCCACCTGCTGAGCTGTGAAACTAATGACACTGCTTCATGAAGCCTCATTGGCCCATCACTAAAACAAACATTAAAGACATTTATTTTTTTTTCATCTGTTCTACCTTTATTACCAGATGGAGGAGATCGCATATTGATTTCCATTTTCATATGTGCGAAACTACATTAAAGAATTGTCATTATATTGTAGGATTTCCTCAATGGGGTTTTTGTGAATATCTTTGTCATAATTGTTATTTTCATCGCTGTAAATCAGTTGGGCTTATTAAAGGGAGTTCTAATTCCTTACCGATCTTTTAATTCAAGAAACGAAACGTGTCAGGGAGTTGGATGAGCTAGTGAAATGGGAACGTTCTGTCCAAAAGTTGACAGTGAATGAAAAGGTATTCAGTGAAGAGACAATGTGCTTATTGAAACATGAGCTCATGTCGACGCTCACAAAGAGCTTAGCTCGATACTGAATTAACGTGAAGGGTTTTTCATTTGGTTTTGCCTGGTGTTAAAGGGAGGATGGGAAAGACGTCTTTTGAGGTGGCTTCAGGTGCGAGTCACTAGGGCAGAGGTGGGCAATTCAATTTCCTAAAAGGCCACATTAGGAGCTGTAACGTTTGTGAGGGCTCATCATGCCAAAAGAAAGACAGCCACGAATGACTACAAAACATGATGGAAAAATTTCCACAATATATACCTAAGTAACAAGGACAAAATGAACCTATGGAGATAAAATGTAATTAAGAAGTGTATATATACCATGAAACCTATTGAAATATTTCATTTTATATGCACTTAATTTGAATATAAATCAACTTTGTTCAAGATAAAAAGGCCATTTATTTTAAAATGTATTTTCAGTATTACTTCTGTGTATTTTTATGAACAAGAAAAACACAAAAATGGCCAATGAAAAAAGAAAAAATAACTCTTTAAACAAAAAATTTACTGCTGAAGTGGTGGTGGTGACTAAAAGAGAAAGAACAAACAAAGGCAGAAAAATTATGACATATATGTTTTAGAGTTTAGAGTTTTAGTCTGAAGTCACAAAAATACAGGCATTGAGCCCCTTATGGCCCCCGGGCCGCACTTTGCCCAGGTCTGCACGAGAGGAAGATGTCCACTTGGGTCTGCTAGCATCTTGGATGCTAAGCTGGCGGTGCTATTCCCTCAACCTAAGATACCATATTAACCAACCATGGCTGGAACACAAGGTATAATACAGTAATAACTGTGT
Organism: Synchiropus splendidus; assembly: GCF_027744825.2. Classification (NCBI taxonomy): domain Eukaryota; kingdom Metazoa; phylum Chordata; class Actinopteri; order Syngnathiformes; family Callionymidae; genus Synchiropus; species Synchiropus splendidus. Next base: position 5,670,759 of record NC_071343.1, on the reverse strand, counting down.
TGTAATTCAGATCATCTCTTTTTAGGCCCAATATCTTTCTTTATTTTCCCTCTGATTTTGATATATTTGCTTTGTGAATATAAATGTCCCAGTGAGGATCGTCACCAATGGCATGGTGTATTTATTAATAATTACCATGCTCTGCTCCCGCAGAGACTTGCATGACTATGACTCCAGAATGAGCATTGTAATGCCTCCCCGCCAAAATGTCTGCTTCAATGACCTGAGACACTTTCTCCGGCATATTTGAATTCATAACTCTACAAATACAATGCGAATGAATCAGGTTAACTGTTGACAAGAGAGAGTGAAATGAACAAGAAGAATTTATAGTTCTTGTTAATTGTTTCGTCGTCTGGATAATTTAAAGTTTCATTTTGTTGAGACAATTGGAGATCATTTAAAGGTAGCGCTGGAGGTGCCGGAGCTAATTAACTCCCCCATCACGAGTTAATCTTTGCTGTTTCATTAAGTGAAGGGAAGCGGGAAGCGCGCCGTGGAATTGCTTTAAGGCCATTGACTGTTTTCAATACACGTGATTCACGTATGTGTTTCCAGCCATACAGTGAGCTGTGCTTTAATGAGCTCCAGGTTCATTTAATTTTTCTTCTTTCTTTCCATATGCTGCCACGTTTTCTATGTTATTATAATGCAGATAGGCTGGAAACCCTCAAATATGCCTATATTAATGAGGCTGCGCAGCAGGAAAGTTCAAAGACAAGTTCATGGAATTTGACTAGGATTAGGATCAGGCTTTGTATAAAGCTGTTGTGCTCTTGGGATTTATGTTCAAGAATTACACTTATACAGTGGGACATCGGTTTTCAAACCTCCCGGACTTCGAACAAATCAGCGTTCGGACAAAAATGTCGAGATTTGTTTGCTTCGGATTTCCAACGAAAATCCAGACCTCGAACGTCCCCGAAAAAAGCCGGAAAAACATAACGTGCCGGGACCGATCATGACTGATCATGTTATTGAGAATAACGCATCCTCTGTATGCAGACGTGTCCCGTTAGCTCCATTTACTGACTGTTTTTTCTTCATATTGAGGTGTAAAACCTTTCCTGTCTCCACACTGGACCGTGGTAGAGTGTCACAGGGGAGGAGGAGCTGGGACAGGGATGAGGCAAGTCTGGGACAGAGCGTGACTTGGTTTATGACTTTGTCACAGCCAAACTGCACAGAAGCGCACATTCAGAGCTGGACACGCACCGGGCACCTCTTCACTTCTGGAGAGACGTCACTCACTCGGCAACCCCTCCCACATGCAGCGGCCACACACATAGAGGAACAGCGCACCTGCAGCAGACACTCTACATTCAACAAAAGACTATTTTAAGGCTTGGAATGCATTAATTCTTTTTCCATTCATTGTAATGGGAAAAAAATCGATTCAGATTTTGAACAAATCGCTTCTTGAAGGGCCGTCTGGAACGGATTGGTCGAGATCCGAGGTTCCACTGTATTTAGAGATAAGCATTGACGCGGCACGTTCCAGGCGATCGACACAAACTGGGTGACGCCCATGAGCGTGATGTGACGTCTCCTCTCCTATAGTACACAGAGCTACCATATATTCCCTCAACTGAGTTGCTGTTTAATGTGTTGGATTTAAGAAATCTGCAATATTTTGCAAAGGTACGACACATTTGCTTTTCGCTATCATCGCACGGCTCTATTTTCCTGTTTCATGTTCATTTTATTAGTGTTGAAAACCGGCACCCTGATTTAAAACCTGACGGTGATGCTCATATCATTTCCCTTTGGGGTGTATTGGATTGACTTGATGCTTTGGAAACTCCATTACAGTGCATGTGACACCGCAGGTTACAATATTATGATGAAATACCTGCAGCTGCACACACACACACTGACACACACACTTGCACTCCATTCAGCGCTCTCTGCTCTCCCCAGGGACGATGCACACAGTCAAACAAAACTGGAAATCAATAATGAACATTCACTTGTGGACAATCCACACAGTTGTGTTTCCTCCAGTTGTAGCCAATTCAAATACCACATTATTCCCTTCATATTTTTCAGCTCACAGTCGGTATCCTACAAACTAATTAAAATTCAACTCAATGGTTCATGAGGTTCTGGTGAGGTATGACCTGAAGGTATGACAACTTCCTGTCATCTCTGTAGTCGCATGAAAAGTGGGTCAATCTGGGGTGCAGGTCCAAATGATTGTCCTTGGGACCATTTTAGTTTATATGGCAGCAGACCTCTCATTGAAAACAAAACGTTTATTTTGTGAATTGTCATCGCAGAAACGACACATCGCCAGCTATAAGTTAGCTCGAAAGGCAAAACAGTCAGATAACAGAATGAAATGAACATGCCTTAGAACAGGGATTCTTAACCATGGTTGGTTCGCGAGCGCCTCCTAGAGGGCTGCTAAAAGTTGTTTTGTTCTACAACTTTGGGCCGCGAGACGTTCACTTTTAATACATGAGCCACGTATGGTGGCGGTAGTGTGTCACTGAATTGTCTTGACAGCTACTATCTGTGATAGTAAACAACTATGGAGGAAAAGAAAAAATGATAAAATGATGCCGCCGCCCCCAACAGTAAAAACTGTTCATGAAAGCACCTGTTGAAGCAGTTTTCAAAATTTTATGGCGATACCTTCATTTACACTTTACTTATATCTTTGTTTAAATAAAATATATAAATTTAATTTTTGGATATTTAGACATGGCTTTATTATGTTTATTTTATTCCAAATTGTATTCACTTTTTCCAATTTTCTCAACAGTTTGCATCAAGTGTATTTTTTTTCTTTTTTTTCTTTTGTACATTTGATGAATGTGACTTGCACCTGGTTCTGATGCTGGTCGGTGTTTTCGATGACAAATAAATATCTTTGCGACAATCATGGTTTCATGTCATTTCACAAGGTTTTGGTTTGTTTACGTGTAAGTTGATGAAATATGGTTATTGATCACAAATGAAACCAAGAGTCATGAATCAGTTGTACTACTGGAATAGGCCCCGGGTCCATTTGTTCTGGGAAAGGCTCATGGAAAATGTTTCGGTCTCATTCCACCAGGCTTGACTTTTGTCCTGGTAGAAAAGACATTTTACGTTGTACAGCATCGGAATGCAAGCAACTGCTACCGTTAGATTCACTACCATTCAGCTTCCTCATCGTGTTTTTCCCTCTTTGCAAACGTCACTGTGAAGTCTGGGGTCTGAATGTTTCACTAGGAACGCACCAAAGCTGCAAACCCCCTCACCCCGCTCCCGAATAGCAGTGCAAAGAGATTCCCTTGAGTATTGCAAAGGTGTCCCACTGAAGAACCACACGATTTATCTTATTAAGGAATTGATGAAGTATCTCCTTGAACAATGCATCCAGCTTGGTCAGGCGGCGACACGCCACATTGTTCTGAGGCTATTGTATTTGGAGTGGACCGAGCAGCGTTTTCTCCATCCTTCTCTATTGTTTTATATAGTTCTGACTGCAACTACTTCCCCATCCTGCTGCCTCCAGTTGAGAGAATGGAGTTTTCCTCATGGCTAAATTCACAATCTTGCGCTGAAGCGAATCCCCGTACGGCTCACCGCTGTTGTTCATCTTAGAATGCACACGCAGCTTATCCAATTAGTTTTGTGTTAAGTTGGGTCAATACATTATCAAACGGACATCGCCGCCGGTCACCACCGGCTGGAATAATTAATCAAAATGGCCATTTATTTTCTCTTCCTTTGACTCAGAGGCTTCATGCTGCGTCGCTCCTGCAGTTCTTGCTAATCTTAATGAAATGACTGATGTTGCCGGCAGAGATTTGCTTTTACGATCTCTTAATTTTGGTGCCTGAAAATGTTTGTTGAAATTTCTGCTTCCTTTTAGCAGGTGTCAAACTCACAGCCTGGGGCCGGAATTTGGCCCGCTATTTTCTGCGCCTCACCAGAAATGCAAATGGCCGGCTTGAAGTAACTTTCTCATTTCAGGCTTGCGCCAAAAGAACCTCCCTCAAATGTAATTGAGTTTATGACCTCAGGAAACACAAGCTCCCACCACTGCACAGCAGTTTGTTTCCACTGTGGAAAAAATATACATTAAAAAGAACAGACAGTAACACTTTTTGTTATGTTACGTTATTGTTATTTCTGGTGTTCCTGTGTGTCGTTCCCTTTTCCCTCTCTCTCTTCAGCTTCACAGCAGCGCAGCTGGATCCTACTCTGCTGATCAGCCTCCCATAATTTCTACACCTGGGTTCCAGTCTGCGCTGCCAGATGGTTGCTTCACGTCCTCACGGTTTTTCCCCTGCCCTTGACTGTATTTCCTGTTTCGTGTTCTGGTATCGGCGCCCTCGGTTCTCCATTCCTGTTTGTCTTTTGAGTCCTCATGTAGTTGTTAATAAACCTTGTTAAATCTGCCCTCGATCTCACGAGTCTGCAACAATCCATCAATTGGGTCTGAGCCGGACAACAGCCGTGACATATAATATATGAATGCAGTCCTTGGTCTGCATTTGGCAGCAGTTGGCATTTGAAAATAAAAGTTTGTCAAAAAGATTGATATCTGATAATGTCTCAGAATTATTATTTTTTTCTCCCACCTGTATTAACTATTCACAAGTTAATTACATGGTCATTTACTGTTGATGATCTGTAACTATGGTGTTGTTTAGAGTGAACTTTTGGTCAACATTTCAGGGCAAAGTATAGTCTTAACAAGATGCATATCGTGACTTTATATTGGGTTAATTTACATATGAATAAGTATTTTAATTATGGTAATATATGATACCTAATCTGAAGTGTAACTGAACAGAAGTAGCTTAAGCATCCAATTGAAATCTTCAACACAGTTCAAGTCTCTGAACAAAATGTATCGTGGAACCATCCATAACAGGCAAGACTCCATTTACACAATAACATTGTTCTTTAATTCTTTTTCCTCAGCTCAGCAAAAACAATGCCATCTGTCTTATTAACCATTAAACTGTATTGATCTTAATATTGAATCGTCTACTCCCGGCAACTTAGTATGACTCGGAAGGCCATATTTGGCCCCTGGGCCATGAGTTTGACACGTATTGAGTACGTTCCAGTATTGAAGCAGATGAAGTTGCTCGCTATGGATACAGGGATGATGATGCTCCTTGACATGCTTTTTAATGCTTGAAATGCGAAATAAATGTGGATATATTCGGTTCTCCATCCATTGTTGGTGCATCAAAGAAAGGCTGCTACATATTTAACATTCTGTTCGATTCGGTTTGACACTGATGGGTTTGCTGTGAATGCAACTACGGTACAAGTAGTTCATCCTTCTGTTAAGAGTGTGTAAATATGGTTCTTCATCTGGAAGTCAGCAAACACAGAGGCTCCACCCGACGTACGATTCAGGTTTCTAAAAGGTGTGTTTTGGACCACAAACTGGAAATATGAGTGAAATCATGGAAGGGACATTTGGCTTAAGACTGACATTTATTGTAACCCAGGAATGGAAAGAAACAACACAAACCTCGTCCTCTTGCGCTCGGCGCTGAGTCAACTTGCTTTACAGAGATTATCGGCCGTAGCCACGACTGTGATATTTGATCAAACCTGGTTCTGATTTGCAGATATAAAGAACAGGAAATTGATTATTCTCCCTCCAAGCTGGGAACAAAGTGTTGTTTTGGGGAGTGTTCAGTGAACAGGATGACAGTGCGACAACGCGATTTAATTAGTTTTCTCCATTGTAGTCAGATCTCAGCAGAAAAAAAGGGCTTTTACCTGCTGAAACTGGCGTTTTTGTCCTCAGATGAAAAAGAGCTGAGCCAAAATGTTGTCTTGATCAAGCAGCTTAGCAGCCAGTTAGCAGTCCTGCTAATAAGCAGTAACATGAGCCGAGACATATTTAATTGTCAGGTTGGGTCTTGTGTATCCAGGACCATATGTGACTATTACTTTTAACACATTCAGGGAAAAGCTTCATCAATCCGCCTTATTATCCAGTAAAAAAAACAACATGTCTGTTTACCTCAAATGTTACTTCACCGCTACTGTTTTAATACTTGCTCAACAGACACTACTCACACATTTACACACTCTTTCTTTTCATGCGGCAGACAAGCCTTGAGCCCTTGACACATGAGACATAGAGTCAAGCCTCTATAGCCTATTGATTTTCCTTCCTGAGAATATACTGTGCCTATTTGGTACAGTACCTTTCTTTACAGCCGTTAGTCAATAGGCTCAGCAGGCTGTGACAGACAGCAACATGTCCAAGCCCGACTTTTCTGCTAATGCGATTGTTTGTTTTTAATCTTTCTTCGTACCTCTTCATCATCTTGAGGATGAAGAGTTGTGTTGCCGAATGTTCACCGACGTAAGAACAAGCTAGCATATCTTTAGGTTCCCATTGTGTGCCTCATATAAAAAAAAAAAGGTATTGAAGTTGTGATTGCCTGGCACTCGGCTGACTTCCAGACCTTCTCATGAGTGGATTAAAAGGTGTGAATCACTTGGAAATGGCCTATTTTCTTGTACTGTGAGGTGAGAACCGAGTGCAGACCCCTCAGCGGTAACCATGGCAACAGCAGTGAATAAAAAGGACCCGTTACCTCGTCCGAAGCAGGGCAATTTGGACGATCCCTGACATTTCTTCAGGCTACTTTCCAGAGACAGAGAGCAGGACAGAGGATGCTCGCACTTCCTCCCCGACCAGCCTTCCTTACAATCGCAGCGGCCGCAATTACACTGACCCCTTCCTGCCGAAGAAAAAGGGTCAGAAGTCCACGACTGTGAACAGAGGGGAATCATTTCCGATGAGTCCAATTCACTTTGAAATGACTTCATATGTTCATTTGAAACATTCTGCATTGGAGCCGTCGCTGGGTGATGTTGAATCTATTATGTTTGGATGTGTTTGTTGGGGCTGTTTCACAGTTTCATCAGGCTTGAGTTCCTGTTGATCTCAGTAAATCCTTGTGAGTCAGCAGTAGGAATTGACGTCGGTACTGACCAGAGCAGAAGTCGTCGGTGTAGCGGTCATAGGTTGCATGGCAGTTCCTCTCATCGCATTCGCACGTGTCCCCATGGATGTCGCCCCAGTCGCCGGAGGGATCGACGTCATAACAGCTGCACTCGCCGCACACACATGTCCCTGAGAACAGCGTTCACAAAGGTGTCAGATCCCTCTCCATTTCAGGAGAGAAAGATGGAGCAGGAAAATGATGGACAGTTAAGAGGGATATAATGTTCAGTCATGAAGACTGAAAAAGAGCTGAGCCAAAGGGCTTGATTTGCCTTCATTCTGTTCCACACTATCATCTGTGCTGGTGAACTTTGCTTCAGCACAGTTGGCTTGGGTATCCTCATAGTCTGGGCACTGCTCAATAGGGAGGAGGCCATGGGTCGTACCCAGGACACATTGAAGAGAAAATTCATGTTCCCCATGAAGTTTTGGGGGAAGCCTCGGACTTCCTGGATGGGTAGATGGGCTGATGGACACATATTAGCATATTTTTCAGTACTGGGATTCCAATAAATCTTCAGTTTTAAATTAAAAAAAATATTTAAGATATTTATAGATAAATATCTGAAATTAAAAATTTAGCATTTTTATGTCATTAATAGCAGAATTCTGGCAACTAGCTATAGTCAAATGAGAGATAGTGTTACTGTGGATCGCCATCTGGGCTTGTGTCTTTAGCTTTAATTTTCCAAAAGTGACCGTAAACACCTATCTGTACGAACACAAAATAAGATCAAGCATGGTCCACAAGTTGAGCTTAAATTCAAGCAATATTAAGTGACATGTTGCTTTATATCAAAACAAAAAACTAGTAATATTTTAGATATTATTTATTCAAATAATGTGCGACATTTATTCGTTTTCCTTTCTTTTTTTTCCCTTCATCCTCCAGATTTAAGAAGAGAATAGAGATGAGCGCATTCCAGCAACGCCTTAAGCACAAATATGGGAAAAATAGTGCCATTTTGTCTCATGATATGAATGAATCTTACAATGATATAGGGGAAATTAATCAATAATGTAACGCCAAACACTGTTTCTGCAGGTAACAGTTGTAATATTCATGGCACTTATGATTAAAGGATGCTGCAGCTGGAGAGGTGCATCCAAGTTGCGTCAGTACTTGTCTTCTATTGCGATAAATACATGCTAAGTTAATGCAAAAGTCCTTTACCTCTCAAAGGTCAGTGAAAAAAAATCAACAATAGGGCGAGAAATGACTTGACGCAGAGACCTCAGCCGCAGAGATGATTCACCTTCTGTCTCTCTTTCTCCTTCTTATCTGTATCTCTCTCTATATTTCTCATTTGTTCTACACCTCAGCCAGGACGCCAGCTGAGCGGCATCCACTGGAAATCCCATTTTGTGCTATCTGCTGTGGCAGAGCTCAGGGAACCCCAGGGGATCCGGTCCAACTGGCAGGCCCGTGGGCCGTGGCTAAGCGCGTGTCGGCCCCAGGCTTTCAGTTCAATATCCCTCTCCACCTCATAGCCCCGAAGCCCTGGATTTATGAAGCGGTGCCCTTTTATCTCAGCCACAAATGTCACAGTGCGGCTCCACCAGACCTTTAAGCAGCTCCAGATAAAAATTTCTCTATCTCGGGTTAGATATATTTTGTTAGTGGTTGAATATAAAATTATATAGAAAGAAACTAAATTGGACATGTTATCTGGGATTTAGAACACTTAGTCACATATAGCTTAGGAAAAGACTCAGTAAGATCAGAGATACGAGACCCTGTCGCCCATAATCTCCAGAAGTCTCCACATTCAAGTGACAATATGATGTTAGTGTTGGCACCTTGAGATCGACAAATGTATGAAATTGTCATTTAAGCATTTCCTGTCTTGCACTGTTCTAAATTTTATGTGTTTTATCTGGCTCTCCAGTTCTCCTAAAGCGATGAAGGGAGAAGGACATGTAAGAACACTGAAGAAAAATGATCTCAGAGACTGTTTTTAGACTTAGACTTAGTCACAATAGCACCACTAAAGTCTGTTGCCCTGACAGTTTTGCAAATAAACCTTCCATTTTCTGGGTTGAAAAATGATGCATTTTGAGCTCAGAGAACATTATTTGAGCCTAAAAAGAAGTCAAGACTGTTAAGTTTCGATGACACCTATGGGAAGCAGATATTTTGCCAACGGCTGCTTAGAAAGAATGTGTGATATTTTCATTTATTATTTTTATCGGAATTCCAATGTCAGTCACCAGCGACACTGAGGAACAAAAGTTGCAACATGTACATGGCCTCAATGAAATAGACAGATGGATAAAACTGTTTTTCCAACTGAACAACAAAGGCTGTATGTATTTGTTTGTCTTTATAGCCAGTTGTCATTTACTTAAAAGTATATGGTTGATTCCTCCATCCATCCATCATCCGTCCATACATGCATCATCATCCCTCAATCCATCATCACTCCATCCATCCATCCATTCTCTGTCATCCATCATCATCTATGCATCCATCCATCCATCATCCCTCCATGCATCCATCGTTCCTCCATCCATCTCTCTATCATCAATCATCATCCATCCCTCATTTATGCATGCATCCATCCATCCATCCACCATCACTCCATCATACATCCATCCTCTATGATCCATGCATTCATCAATCCATCCATCCATCTTCTATCATTCATCATCCTCCATGCATTCATCCATCGATCCATCATCCCTCCATGCATCCACCGTCCCTCCATCCATCATCACTCCATCCATCTCTCTATCATCTATCATCCCCCTCTCAACTGACTTCTCTTAATGCAGAGGAGCTGCAGTTTTTCTTCTTGTCTGAGCTGAAATACAAATGTCATCATTCAGTTTCTGATCCATTTGTGGCCATGAAAAAATGATTCAGATTTTAGTCTGTGCCTGCATGCAGTGGTGAAATCAGAATTATTTAAAATTACGTGTCACTGTGCCACTTGTTTGACAAAACTGATACATTTGAATACAGTCTTCATCACTGTTGAACCTTCACCCACACAAAAAGATCTAGATATAAATGTAGTTTCTGAATATTTGTATTGACTGTAGCAAATGTTTAAGTGATATCCGTGCAGCACTGTGTTAAAATAACACCCACATCCGTCCACAGAGAGGATAAGAATCTCCTCCTGGTTCTGAAATGATCTTTCCATAGGACATGGAAATTCAATCATCCTTCCTATGGAACTGTCCCTGTTCATCTCCTCTCTATTTTCCTACCATCAGTTATGAGCTGCACACTTATCTAGATGAGGATTCATGTGGAGGAAATGGTTGTGTGACATGTAGATATGTAAATGTTGGCTGTAATTTAATCAGGAAAACTAGTCGGTACTTCCGTGAGGCAGATGTAAATGATGTCGAGATATGAATTCTGCTGTTAATTACAGGTACTTATTATAGCATGCCATAGAATAATGGAAAGGGTGGTGGAAGTTTTAGGAGTCTCCTAATGGCCCTGTAATTTCAGGGAAATATCTTGAATGACTTTTATTTGCGATGCAATAAAAGTAACTTGAATCCAAGTTTGGATCTGCTGCTTCACTTTTCACCAATGAACTCAGCTCTATTATCTAAAAAGGGTAGAAATGGAGAGCAACCAGCCCAAACCCAAAAAAAGAAGCAACGTTTCGAGCAGGCTTTTGATGTTGTCGGCTGCTCGGTTAACCATGAACAGTAGTTCGACATCATTCTGTGTCGGTGTAGTCCACGACTTCGCCTCGCGCTTAGACAGTTCACTGTAATTAATTTCAGAGAGATTTAGAGAAAATCCCGCTGGATCACTCCAGCAATGTTAGAAGGGTCGTTTCCACTTATCCACCATGCTCTGGTGACTTACTGAATTAACATTGGAAATCCTGCCCTCAGTGAAGACACTGAAGAGTGAGATGCGGTGCCTTTAGGACGGCAGGGGAGAGAAAGAGCTGAGCCAAGAGCTTTCAGTTTACTGGTTGGTCTATCCGCACCATACGAGCTAACAGAGACATTCAGTTCATTCTGTTATTTTCATTCTCTCGGAAGTGTTGTCGAGGTACTCAACCTCAAATGGAAAACAATGGCAACTGCACCCAGTTTTCACACATCCTGTCTGAAGTGAGTAAACAGACCTCTGTTGCTGCAGATTTTGCCATCTGGAGACGTGCACCTCCGTTTGCTTTCCCATGGGCTGATGTCACACTGGAATTCACATTTGTCTCCATGCCAACCAGCAGCGCAGTAACAGTTTCCACAGTAACACTGACCGTGGCCTGGAAGCAATTCAGGAACACACACAATCGCTTTGGTTACTGCTTTAGCTTTAACATAATAAAAAAAAAAAAGCTCAAATGAGTCTGAAAAATGATTCCACTGAAACTAAAGTCAGAACTAAATAAATAAATCTGCTGTAACATCACAAGCAATGCTCGTATTCCACGTCTTTGCTGTTTGGGGAATTAAAGTCATATTTCTATTAAATTATATTTCAATAGTTTCGTACCACTTGTGTACCAGCTTTAGTCTTGGCCTTGTCTGACTCTCAATGTTCTTGTTGATATGCTCTGGTCTTGTCTCAGTCTTGATAGGCTCTGGCCATGTTCTTTTCTCTGTCTTAATAAACTTTGGTCTTGGTCCTGACTGGTTCTTGGTATGCTCTGGTCATGGTCATGACTTGGGCTTAGTATGCTCTGGGCTTGGGAGGCTCAGGTCCTGGTATAGTCTTGGTAAACTCTGGTCTTGGTCCCAATGGGTCTTGGTATGCTCTGGTCTTGGTCTTGACTTGGTCTTGGTATGCTCTGGTCTTCACTTGGACTTGGTATGCTCTGGTCTTATTCTTGGCTTAGTCTTGGTATGCTCTGGTCTTGGTCTTGACTTGGTCTTGGTATGCTCTGGTCTTCACTTGGACTTGGTATGCTCTGGTCTTATTCTTGACTTGGTCTTGGTATGCTCTGGTCTTGGTGTTGACTTGGTCTTGGTATGCTCTGGTCCTGACTGGGTCTTGGTATGCTCTGGTGTTATTCTTGACTTGGTCTTGGTATGCTCTGGTGTTATTCTTGACTTGGTCTTGGTATGCTCTGGTCTTCACTTGGACTTGGTATGCTCTGGTCTTGGTCTTGGTATGCTCTGGTCCTGACTGGGTCTTGGTATGCTCTGGTGTTATTCTTGACTTGGTCTTGGTATGCTCTGGTGTTATTCTTGACTTGGTCTTGGTATGCTCTGGTCTTCACTTGGACTTGGTATGCTCTGGTCTTGGTCTTGGTATGCTCTGGTCCTGACTGGGTCTTGGTATGCTCTGGTGTTATTCTTGACTTGGTCTTGGTATGCTCTGGTCCTGACTGGATCTTGGTATGCACTGATCTTGGTCCTGACTTGGGCTTGGGAGGCTGTGGTCCTAGTATGGTCTTGGTAAACTCTGGTCTTGGTCCTGATATGGTCTTGATATACTGAGTTCGTGGTCCTGACCTGGGCTTGGGAGGCTGTGGTCCTTGTATGGTCTTGGTAAACTCTGGTCTTGGTACTGGTATGGTCTTGATATACTGAGTTCGTGGTCCTGACCTGGGCTTGGGAGGCTGTGGTCCTTGTATGGTCTTGATATACTGTGGTCTTGGTACTGGTATGGTCTTGATATACTGTGGTCTTGGTCTTGACTTGGGCTTGGGATGGTCTGATCTTGGTTCTGACTAGGTCTTGGTATGCTCTGGTCTTGGTCCTGACTTGGGCTTGGTATAATGGTCTTGGTCTTGACATGGTCTTGATGTGCTCTGATCCGGGTCCTGACTGGCTCTTGACCGTCGTATTTGTCCTGACAGGTAGTCACTACTACAACCGTATCATTCAAAGAAAATGGAAAATTCGTTGTACTTCAATATTTAAGAGTCTCCTGAGCATGTAGTCCTCCATCACATGGACTTTAACAGCAACAGAATTGAACTACTCATCTATACTTCTAGTTCTTTGCACAGCATAAGCAGCAACACACCAACAAATAAAATATTTGGAACGAATGTACATTTATTAGACGTTATTACAATGTCTGTTTACACATACATGCTAATATTTCTTCTTCTTTTTTCTGCTCCACTGGTTTGAGCCAGCAAATGAAAGGGTCCTTACCTCCACACACCTCTCCTGTGTCCTCATCCAGGCACTCGCTGTCGTCACACTCGCAGAAACGTCCTGTTACCAGACCTCTGTCGTCCTTGTTGTCACACAGACAGCTCCCACAGTTACAGGTGCCTATTGAAGATATGAACTCAAGCTCATTTGTGTAGCCAATTGAAAAAAAGGAGCTTTTGTGCATTAGTAATGTGCTCCCGGCCTCCTCACATCATTCATTACAGGGCCATAAGGCTAGTCGGCCGCATGTTGTGAATACATTTACATAAATTCACACTAAACAGGCCACCCAGAGCGCTAGACTACGTGCTCCTTAGAAAGGGTGAAAAATGAGAGACAATACCAAACATATGGCATAAATTAAATTCAGGGAGGTTTTTCTTTGTTTGTTTCCAGCCTGTTTTTTCCTTCTGCATGCACAGACTCTGAATTTTAAGCCACTCCCTGCGCGTTTTCAGCTATATGAGCAACAGCTCTACTCCAAGTTCCTGACCAACGACTGAGCTCAACATTGGAACCCGACACTTCTGTGAGGTGGCACGACGGCCATCCGTCAGGTAAGGTTTTGCTGGTGTCAGAGTGGCTATACAAAGTAACTTTCTGTGGGTAAAAATGAAATAATCATCTTACTGAACTGTTGAATTGTTCTGTTGTCTTAAAACTGAGGGACAGACTCTTATTTTTAACATCTATTGAATGAAATAAAGTTCATTTTTGTTTCATGACAGCTTGTCCTTTTGGTGTAATGGTGGCTTCAACTCAGAGAGAACTTGCACCATCATGCTGCTTTCTATTTACAAATACTATTGGTTTGTAAAAACTTAAGGTCAGAGGGAAATTTAATAAAGGAATAACCATAAATTAGTAGATTCTAGTCTGAACTTGCTTATGCTTTCCTGTGTTTACGGTGCATGATGATAGTTTAGCATCTAGTAGAGCTTCTTCTTCTACCTCTGTTGGAGCAGACCACGCCTTGTGGGTTTTTGCAGAGCTCCTTGCTCTTCCTCTTGGTGAGTTTACAGTCCTCCTGGAACTGACAGGCGTCTCCGGCCCAGCCTTCGTCACACTCGCACAGCCCACAGTCACAGTAGCCGCGGTCTGCAACGGAACATCGCGTCAAAGAACGATCACCGCCTTCAACTACCGACTGTATGAGAGTCTGGTGCTCAAATTAGCAGTTTGGCTTTTGTTTATTCACACGAATCCCACGCTATTTCCTCTTTACCTCACTGCCTGTTAGCAGAGTTACCTTAAAAGATCAGAACATACTTCAATGGAAGTTTCAGGAAATAAAAATAAAATGGAAAACAAAACACAGATGAGAGTTTCTCCTTATTTAAAACACTACAGATGCTGTTGCCTGGGGCGACACTGAAAAACATTGTGCATTTTCATTTTTATTTTTTTAATGATGACTATTTATTTTCATTCCTTTTCAAAAAAAAAAAAAAAAAAACAACAACTTTATTTATTTATTTTTGCTAACCAGTTTGGGGCATAACAAAGCTTTTTCGCAAGGAAAAAAATCTGCACTTTCTTTTTATTCATTTTCTGTGACAAAAAGGAGAGGTGCTGCAATGCTCCTCGAGGTCAGTCCATCCTTCGCTGTCACGTTCGAACTGGACTCCATTTATATTGTATCTATCATTTAATGCATGAACACATTTGTCATGTTATTTTTTTCCCCCAATTTCACTCTCCACCCTGCATATATGTATATCACGCCATATTTTTTGGACATATTTGTAATTTCAGCCCCTTCAGTTTATTCAAAAGATATTTTGAAGCGTCCTCATGCATCAGTCAGTGTTTTCTGCGAGTCTTTGCCATTGTGCAGTCCATCATGACTTAAGCGTGAAGCAGGGAGAGTCACAGGATGCAAATGACGGCCGCTGACAAGTTATTATGAATGTTGCTCCCATTGTGTTTAGCCACAAGAGAGCCTTGTATGTCATATTTAATCATCCGCTTGACTCATTCATCATGTAAATGTGCTTGTCCTTTTTCGAGGCCCCTCCATCAGTCATTAACAGTCGGCAACATCCTGTCCGGCCTCATTATCAGTACTTCACAGGAGGAGCAGCGCTCCTCAATGGGCAGCTAATAATCTATATTGAAATGCTTATTGGTTTTCTCTATTGATAATAGGTAAACATGTTTTTGTCAACGTATGGTATGTGAAACTGCATCCTAGCACGTGTTTGAATTGTTTTGAATGTCAAGAAAAGCCTCTTGAATTCTAAGATAATAAGTTAATGTTTTCACAGTTGGCTTTATGAAATTGAACACGATTATTTGAATGAATATTCTCCACCCAGGATGAGCCTCCAGCAGGAGTCAAGAATAGCTTTGAAGTATGAAACTGAAGATCTGAGAGTGAAATTTAAATTCATGACCCCGTCTATTTATTGTTTAATTATGGCATCCACCAATAGAGAAATAATCCTCCATTCCATTTTTTTAAATATGTGTTTTTGTGATTAAATAAGGGCCAAAACTAGGTGGATGCAAAGGGGAAAAAAAAAGAAAAAAAAAAAAAAAAAAAAACTTAATAAATGAATAAATATGGAAAGGATTTAATAAATGTAGAAATAAAAACAAAATAATGAATAATAATAACATTACCATAGTTTCACATCTATTTACCGATGTATTTTCTCATTTATACATCAATTTCTTTAATTTATAAATGTATTATATATTCATTACTTACCATTTTTAATACATTTTTGTATTGTTCCATTTCCACGTTTATTTATTTATGACAGCCAATTTAATTTATGTATTTACTTTTCCTCCAACCTAGTAGAGACATAAATGCAGAAATAAATACATTTGGAAATACAGAAATAGGTAAATAAATAAATGTATTAATTAATGGAGAAATTAAATTTAAAAAATAAATGAAATTGAAAACAATAATATGTAAATAAATACATGTCTAAATGAGAGGAATGTAGGCAGCACATTTACACCTAGTTCACACCACTTAAGTCAATATTATTGCCTAACACTGATTTTTTTTTTTTTACCATTGGCAATTTAAAATACTGTCAAAAGCAATGAGCTCAGATGGACTGCAGGTGGCAGTAGCATTTGGGAACCCACTTGCGCAACACACACATGAACCGGAGCTAGCTCTGTCGCTCCATTGTAGTGCCACTTGTCCCGTTATTTCCTGGAAATTTAATTGAAATCCAAACTAAAATGGGTGGACTGAAACTAACTACTGTAAAAAAAAAACTTGTCGCTATCTTCTTCTCGGAGACAATAAAGTGACGCCTCTACAACATTCACTATCTCGCCACATTCACCTCCAGTCAATGGTCTGTGAAGCAACTTTCTGTACACACGGAGATGTTTTCCAACACAAGATTAAAAATCCTGCCACGTTGCCAATAACCCCTGCCTTTTGGCAGGTGTTTGTGCATGTGAATCCATGCTTGTCTTGTTGGTACTTCATCCTCGCTGTTGCTTCGTGAGCAGTAATTCTGTGTCTCCACGGTGTCAGGGGATCAACCCACGCCAAAACACACACACACACACAAGCAGGCACCCACAAGTTCAACATCAATGCCCCTAATAACAGCTGATGTGATGCTACCAGGTGGATGTGCTCCTCCAGGAGCCTGGATATTTATTCATCATGTGGTTGACCTTTAACGGCAATGTGCACGATGTAACTGTCCTTTCCTGCTGCATCTCAACATGTCTTCAGCTGAATCCTTGCTGTCATGAGCCATGACAGTCACTCCTCATCCAAATACCTGGCGCCTCAAATATGTTCCTCGTGTCCTCACACAGTCAAAGAAACCCAGTCATATTTCAGTTGTTTTGCTTTCCGCCACATGTATAGAACTCGGTGCCCTTTATTTTAACACAATGAATCCTAACTTTGTCAACATCCAGTATTTCCGACTCATAATGGGCCTCAATCAAGTGTAGAGGATGTGACTCCTCGTTGCCCATTAGATGACTCATCACATAAGTGGGAACACGTCAAATCACCAGAAGAAAAAACACACTTTCCATAACAATGTCATAGCCCGGACGTTGCATTCCACTGAAGTTATTTCTTGTTTCACCCTGTTGTTCTTCCTGGAATAGTTTGTCAATTGGAATTTATTATATTAATATTGTAATTATTATTATGGAGGACAGCAAAATGTTGTGTCACTCTTTGGGGTCGATTTTTTTCGTATTGTATGAAGATTCGATTTAATTTAATTTAATGCCAGAAAACATGTACAGTAAATTCCAGACTATACAATGCACCGGAATATTAGCCACACCCACTCCAAAATATAAGCCGCACCGGTCTGTTAGCCACGGGCGCAGTGGTGCTGTCTGCACCGTAGAAAGGTCAGTGCTGCACCCGGTTTAAAGGTGCATGAGGATCACTTCTAAACTGCTTTTGAAAACAGGCTCCCGCATGGAGACTGATTCATGAAACAAACTCAGCAATGTTCTGAACTTGAATCATGAACTGGTCACATCTTTTATTGACATTAAAAACGTGTCCAAAGTTCCAACAGCTGGTCTCAGCTGCTGCTTCTCGTCTCGGGTCCTCCAGGAGATCAGCTCTGTTGGCGGAGCTGCGGACAAGTAGTTGAAAACAACACATTCTAAGCGCTTTAAGGTCAATAAAACGCCTGTGGTTTCATCGGTTTGATGCGATGAGACTCAATATTTTGGCAGCATGACGCTGTTTAGCTTGTAAGAATCCATGTATTAGCAGCACAGCGTTCAGATTGTAAGAAACAAGTATCGTCTCATAATCTGGAAATTACGGTATGTAAAACGTATTTATATGAAATGACTTGGCCCGGCCACATTTGGGCCCTGGGTCCTCGAGTTTGACACATCTGCTCCAACACTATCTCCCTTTCCTTGTAAAAGAGTGAACTTTCCTTGCCTTGTTTTTTGTGCCGTCATCCTCTTGACTTCCTCAAAAGTGATGCAATATAAGTACTTAAGGGAGGATCTTTAACTTTGGCAGCCCTTCTGACAGCCTGGTGAAAAGTGGGGTGGAAAAGTGGTGAAATGTCTGATGGCGATTTGAAACTCTACATTTATCATTTAGCTTCCACTCATTTAAGACTGAGGGAAAAGTCATAAAACACCACACTGGTCTGTGAATTATCCAGTGTGAGAAGACGAAGACAAGTAGAGGGATATTTTTATTTTTGGCTGCGACATCTCAGTCACTGTTTGACACCAGCTGCTTCTATGTAAAAAGACAATGCAACACAAAATGTGTCTGCACACGCACACCAGAGAAACACGACGTCCAAAGTTCAACACTTGAGCAGCAACACTCAGAATGTGAGAGACAGATGTCACAGGGTGGAAAGAAGGGCGGGCTCATAATGAAAACATTGCCACGTGGACTCTTTTAAAAGTACCACGAAGCGGCTCGAACAAGTTTAGTCGAGTTTTCCATGCACCGTCTTGGCAATTTATTTGAGTTTTATCATTGGAAAATATGATTTTCAAAAGAGGGGCTCAAAACAAACACAAAGCCAGGCAAAATTTGGTCGACGCACTTGCAGAACAGATGTTAGTTCTGGCCACTGTCATGTTATTCTGCAGCTCTGATCAGATCCAGAGCTGCAGAAGACGTATTAGAGCAAGGAAAGGTCCCTCTGATCAGTTAGAACCATTCATGGATTTTTGTGACCTGTGAAATATATTAGTTGGAAAGTGAGGAAATGCAATGTGACACACCACTTGACAACTGCTGTCTCTGGGTTAGTTTTCCATATTTAGTGCTCACAACTCACAGAAGATCAGGGGTGTCAAACATCCTCACAATAGGAGTCAGTACTTTTACCACTTTCAGTTGCATCCTTGGAGGCTGCAAATTCAATCTGCCATTTGATGGTTTGTGGCTAAATTTAACATATTAATTTAGCATCAAAGTATAGCCGCATTCACCCTCGAGTCAGGCAGTTGTGGCAAAAATAAAAATATAGATTTTTAATAATTTTGCAATCACTGTTCATAATCAAAATGGTCCATTATGTTAGGTAAAAATGTCTGTATTTTATTGCTTTCATTTTAGGGAAAAACTACTTTTCATATGAATGTATTTTAAGATTTAAAGTTAAAATATAATCAGCAGAGAATTTAGGATTTACAGTACCAAGGGGTAGCAGAGTAGATGTGCTATTACAGAGTGCTATCTTGGTCATATATGGTAGAGCCTGTGAATTTGCCGGCATTAACATGGCTCATAACGTGTAGCAACAGTCGCACTGGCATGTTTGCAGCCACAACAGTTTTCAGAATCGGGGCGGGTCATACGGAAATGATTGACAGCAGGTCACAGTGCTACTTTGTGTTGTTGAATGTGAAACTTTAGAGTCATACGGCCCAAACAATGTAAGAAAAGTTCAGATGTGTACTTGCACTGTCTGCAAATTTAGTCCCAAAAATACAGTATATCGAGTAAAATTTGGCTAATTGTACATTCCTAACTCATGCACAGCAATTTTTCACCAAAATTCTCCCCCATTTTTGGATGTTTACATCGAATTTTCAACATTAATAATCAGCATGTTCGAGCCTAGCTTTGACACCGCAACAGGTCAGGATATTTCCATGCAACTGAATCAGTATCGTATTAAATTTTTCTTTTTAATTTAATTTTATTTCAATAAATTGACTTCAGGGGCTTAGCTTAGCAATAATAAAGACCAAAAGTCTAAAGACATAACGGTTAGACTGGTGCATAATCACTGCATGTTATTTTCTTAGGGCATTTGTTTTTCTGATATTTATCTGTTATTTAAAAGAAAAAAATACTCGCCGCCATATTGTCCAACTACTCTTCTCAAAGAAATATATCCAAGGTCCGGCCCCAGCTGTGGGGTTAATACAGTATAGACCCTGTCCGGAAATGTCAATGTAGCTCTTGACTTAAGGTCGACATTGTTTTCCTCATGGACGTCATCCTTGGTTAAAGAACAGGAATCGTGTTTTCAGAGCTGAAACCAACATTTTCCCGAAAGCAGAGCGATGTCTTTGATCATATCTGTGGGCAGTTGTGAGAGTCGGAGATAAGCCGGCCGCAGGGGGAGACACGTTCTGCTGGAAACCACTGCCGACCAGAAGATGAAGATTTTAAGCACTCGCTGCACTTGGTTGTAGCCAGTAACTGAATGGAAATGAGCTTTCATCTAAGAAGTATGTGTGATGTGAGAGGCCGTCGCTCCCTCCTCTGATGCGTCGAGGTTTCATTTGTGATCCCTGTAGCAGTGAGTGAAACCCCATTATCAGGCTGAAGCAGGGTCTTCTCATTCCAGACTGCTGAACCATAATGAGCTTCTCACAGCAGCCAACTTGTCCGCCCAAATAAATCACACCACCCATCACCAGCATCCGCACACACATACATACACATCTCTATTAGGCCGGCTCTCGATGCCCACATATCTCCATTTAACCATGACACTCATAGCCAAGTGATTACAGGGGCCCCACAAATGGCCACAGAGAACACACCTCACATGTAAATTCCCTCTCAGAAAACATGTAGATGAAGATATTCTGAGATAAGCATCTAAATGTGAGTAAAAAAGCTTGGAGAAATATAAATAGAGAACATAACCAGGGTCATTTATTAAAAAATGGATGGGGAAAAAAATGAAAATTCAGTTATCCTAAATCCTTTAATTTAAAATTTAATTGAAAAATAAACTAAAATATTTCATATATTTGTGAATTATTAATACATTCTTACAGACATTCATTTTAAAAAAGGCGCTAAAATGAAAACTAGCATGCAGGATGGACCCTTGACCTCCACAGCTGGAGAGTCCATTAGGAAAGTGTCTCTGACCTGGGTGTGAGCAGTCTGCTGTATCACTTATACAGAACCTATATTCAAACATGTGGGTGGGCGACGGAGTATCACAGTATCACATTTAAAACATCACAATCCAGTCACATATATATGTATTTTTTTATGGTGGCACTCACCGTTACAAGCCTTCCCATTGTGCATGGCACAGACCCAGTCGTGGCACTCACACCGGGGCCCGTAGAACTTTTCCGGCCCTGCGGCTTGACAAAAGCAGACGCCACAGTCGCACTTGCCTCTTCCGCTGCAGATTTTGCCATCAGGTGTCCTGCAGCGCCGCAGCGCCGAATCTTTAGACAGTTTGCATTCGCCTGTTACCTGCCTGATGGCAAAGATGACTGTTAACTTTATCATAGAAAGTTGTTTTTTTTCCCCTTTCATATCGTGTAAAATAATGCATACAAAATCAACACACATGCACACATTTTACGCAGTGTAATGGTGTAACAATATTTGCCACATTTTTCAATTTGAATGAATTTGGTATATTACAGAATCAAATGATGGAGCCATACATACATTTAAACAACAAAATATTGTTTATTTTACATCAGTTTGACAATAGCACAATAAATCACGATGGTGGCTATATTCAAGTTTGTATATCACCTTATTTAAACTAAAGCACTTTTAATGTCTTGAAAATATTTGTATAAGAATTTCAATTTTATAAGAATTTCAAATACATTCAGAGTAGTGGAAACCCTGGCCATTGTGTAGTGAAAAACATCCCTGAACAAAAGCAAACAGATGCTTTTGTTTGCTTTTGTTCAGGGATGATTCCTCCATGTTTGTTGTTGTTGTTATCATCCTCGCTGCCACGTGTCTTGTGCATCAGTGTGATCAGTGGACCAGGAACTCCTGCACTGACAAAGGTGCAGTGTTGTCAGGAGAGCAAACTGTTCAATTAAATTAAATTAAATATTTTTGTTGTAATTAATTAATTGTAATTGCAGGGGGATCGTAGCCAGTCAAACAACGTGCAGGTTGGCGCTCATGTTGTTCAAATTCCCGTTCTAATCTCTCAGAAGACGGTTGAGATTCCTTCTTGGCTGAAAGTTACAGCTATTACGGTCTTCATTTATATCACTAGATGCCTTTAAGAGAGACGTTCATGCACTTCATTCTGCTCCCTGCTCTGAAGGAAGTTTTGCCTTCTTGCAGGTCTTCCTTCATAACCTCTCACACCCTGGCCTCCGGACAGCTAAAGACTTGACTGAGTTGCTTTTAGAGATGACTTCCATTGTTATTGTCTGGAAAAACTCCAAGATTTAATTCACTCATTCCGTCGCGGTTTCTATTTGATCATTATTATCAAAATATTTTTCAAAAAAATATTAAGTGGGTTCAGTTCAGTGTTGGAACTGAGAGAACTTTCCCAAAATATATTTATGCAAACAATAAAATCCACAATTTCACGCAGCATATCAGAAACAAAGTTGAATAACTTTGTCATGTTGCAGTCCCCAAATATTCTCTTTGTCAGCACGTCCTCCCACCTCCCTCTTCCTGCTTTCTCTCCAGATGCTGCCCGATATAGACGAGAAAAAACAACGCTGTGCAAGGAACTCACCTCAGCGATTGCAACAAAGAGTCCTCCACAACACAGAGCAGAATTAGACTCAGCGGCAGTAGCATGGACTGCTGCAGACACGCAGCGTGCATGTTTAAATCCCAACAAACCTGCAGCAAAGTAGCTTGAAGGAATTTCCCAGCCGTCCTCTCCCTAAACAGACAGGACAGGAAGGGAGTGTGAGAGAGAAAGACAGTGGGAGAAGGAGAGAAAAAGCAGCAGGCTGAGCTTTCAGAGGCCACCAGTCTATACAAGTGCCTTTGATTAGTCTTGACTCTCAGACACAGTCCTGGGCAAGAGTTGGTGCAGGGAAACTGCCAAAAAAAAAAAAAAAAAAAGTTCAGTCACCATTTTGAGATGTAATTAGAAGCAGACTTTTCTTTCCCCACTTCCATTCTTCTGCGCCAGACGATTTATTTATGGTGTCATAGAGGTTCTGTAAGAAAATATCAGGGAAATATAAAGGAAGTCAAACAGCTGCTGCGTACTGCCCAGGAGATGGTAGTTTTCAGCCTCACGACATCAATAACAGACTACTTTTTTTTTAATTCCACAGATAGTTGTAAGCAAATGCATCCGTTAATAGGAAATATTGAGGTCAATACTGCTACTGCTAACCCTGTACTCACCTTTAAAGCATGCAAACTACGGTTGCTTAGTTCTTCTGTTAGCTTCAAATACAACAACGATTCCCACTACAATCACCTGTCGGTAGAATAATGTGCCCCCACATGTGACCCGAGAGCAATCATGACATTTGCATCTATATAATCTAAATCACCCTGCGACTATAAATAGCTCAGACAAACGCCGTCCAGATGGTTTGTGTGTGAGTACTGGGGTTCTCCTGCTTAGGTAATACTTCTTGCCCCTGCCAAGGCATGAGCTTGCCACGTTACCAGCAGAGGCAGAGACAAGGCTTCGCAAGAGACGAATGTGGCGCTCAGATTTGAGGTTTTGAGTCCTCAGATAATCTTGAGAAATGTTTTTGTTAGTGTGCGCCTGGCTATCTGGCTTCAGCAGAGGTAAACACAGTGAGACTCTTTAGCAGGGTGTAAAAGTCTTCATCCAATATATCACCTGGTTAGTACAGTCTTAGCTCAAGCTCAAAGCAAGTGGAAACACTTTAGATGTAATAACTTTTAATAAGATAATTGCTTCCTTATTTACAGTTAATAGTCAATAATTACAGTGTTGTTTCAGTGGCTATTCCAAGGCAGAATTTCGTTGGGCAAATCAGTACTTAAGTACCATAAATTACAGGTTAATATGCAACAAATACGTTCTTTCTTTACGATAATATGTGCTCGATTTTCTACAGTATAACTCGCAAAGTAGCAACAGATTGTTTTCATCTTGTATCATCTCCATCTTTCATTGAAATCACCTGCGTCAAACTCTCAGTTTCTGGAAGTTTTCAGATGAATTGCTGCGATTTGAAACTCTGCGTGTTACTGTAGCTTAGCTTGAACAGCATCATTATGGGTGACAATATTAATATTCATGGAGATGTCCAAGTTTGAGCCAGTGAATTAGATTTTCAGCCAACCATTTAACATTTGCTGCTCTTTTTGGCCTCCTAAAATGACGTGGTGTGCTGGATCTGGGCCTCGAACCATGAGTTTAACACCATATAGTTATAGACAACATTTTAAAGCTTGAACTAAATGTGTACCTGTTCAGTTTACGTCATTTTATTCGCATTGATAAATCAAATTCATCTCCATAAAGTGAATATGCACATGTACAGAACAGTGGACATGTGAGTGATTCAACATACCCACACATTCTCACACGCAAATTCAGTAAAACAATTTATTTTTGTTTTCAAAAATACTTTCTATTTACATTTTGCATAAACTTTCTTACACTACATTAAATGCACTACCGCCATCGTTCCGTCACATTCTGTTTAATTTGATTCAAACACTGGAGGAAAGCATCTCAGTAACAAACGTGTAAACATCAGGAATCGATACATAATCGTTAAACGCGGGCGTGTGATCGATCAGAAGCACGCCGAACTGTCCTCTGTTGCCATGGCGATGACTGCGCGCCCCCGCCGCCGCTGATGTGAGTGCAACCTGCTGCGCGCTCCCTCTCTCCCGCACGATCCCAGAAAACAGCTGATGTCATGGACAAGACGCGACACGGTTGACAAAGCAAAAACGTCTATCCGTAAGTCCCAACACTGCGCTTTTAACCGTCGTGTGTTTTCTGTGGACACGTCAAGTGTCAAGGATGCGACGGAGGCTGCTGCTACCGCTCTGTTAGCATTTTCCTTCCAGGAAGTGGATGCGCGAGCGTCCATCGAACTAGGCCCGTGTCTAATATTCTCATGAATTGACCTCGCTGTCACTTTGCCCTTCCGCGACATGTTACTATAACGTGAGCAAAGAGTTAGCTTTGGCCGTCTTTAGCTTCCTCGTTGGGTTTAGCTTGTCTCTCCTCTCCATGTAGCAGCTTAGCTCCCCTCCGTTTCCATAGTTACGCCTGTGTTATTCATTCAGTTCTCAGTCACTACAGTTGTTGACAGGGCAGTTCATTCAATAGCCACTTGCCCATATGTGGAGCTTGACCCAGGAGGACTCGCTTGTCTTGTTTTTAGGTTCCTTACTGGCTGTGCGGATGTGTCCTTGAGCAAGAGACTGTTTCCTCTCGTGAATAAATTGACACCAGCCTCCATCACTAGCATAGGAAGCCTTTGCTCCAGAGGTCTGTGTTTGGATCTAGCTGTTTCTGCAGATCTCTACTAAGATTTCTGTGTTTATTGACAGAGCCATTGTCAGTGTGTGATAAGACTGTCTCCTTTGGAATCAGATTTGTTCATTCAGGAGCCAATTGAGGGGCTAAACTTAAGACATAACAAGTGTGTCCTACATGAATACAGTGGTTGTTTAGTGTGTAAACTATATATACAGAGCTGGGAAAAAGGTTTTGGACGCTCTTGAAATCGGACAGAATCTTAAATCTTATCATGATAGATCTTTTTTGACTGATTATTGACAAGAAAAACTAAATTCTCGACAGTTTTAACTTCCCACGTCTTGGTATCAAAGTCAACAAGTAACAGAATGTGTTCAAAACTGAACAATAAATTATAACGTTCACATAAGTATTTAGATTTTATGTGGCGACTACAATATGAAACCAAACTTTCCAATATGATAATGTCTTGCATTTACTTTGATTATGATTCTTTCTAATGAAAGGTGAAACTATCTTCTTACATGACCACTGTACTTCGTACATGATATGGTTTTTTGGTATGTAATATTTGTGTAGCTTTTTCACTGGACTTGCTTGAATCACTTGTATTCAATGCACTTATGTCTTCCGTGAGAAGTAACCTATCTGACCATTGGAAGACAAAATAAGGTAAATCTCCTGCAGACTGACACAGCTAGAAGAAGCTCCTTCACAACACATGGTGACAATTACCTCCATGATTTGGGAAGTATACATTATGCCAAGTGTGTAAATTATGAGTATGAATAAAAATAAAGTTGTATGGAGTGAAACAGTCTGTCAAGACTGCGCACAATATTTCACAAGATTTCAGGAGACTTTCAGTTGTTTTTATAACATAGTGGAACCATGGCGCTCGACTGGAATATGTTACATTTGTTGTTACCCATGTTACAGTGTTTCATAACAAGTCAAACATAGCAACAAAAGTGCTTCATGTATCTGAAATGTTTGTGAGATGGCTATGGTGGGACAGGAAGGACAAGATTCAAGACAACTTTCTAGATTTCGGTGTCACTGAGCAGATTCTGTTCCTTTTACTTACTGCAACTGTAGCAATAGACCAGTCCAAATTTTGGGGCAAGGCAGGTGTCCTTCTATTTTCAGCAAAAGAATGTAAAAAAAACTACAAGGAACAATTCAGTTACATGTTATCTCCGTCTTACCTTCAGTTATGTCGGAATTCTTTGTGAGTAATTTGAATAAATAAATCAGCAATTAGCAATTTTCTATGACTTGTTTTCTGCATTTTAGCAGGTCCCACTGTTATTTACATGAGTAATATTGAAATATACATATACAATTAGAAAGAATCCTCAGGCGTTGTTGTGTCCCCACTTCAGTACATGGATTATCCTGCTCTGACTTCAACATATGCTGTAATATATTGTACTATGATGCATGTCCAGTAATGGTTCTGAAATCCAAGAAAAAGTGTGGAGAATTCTGTCCTTCTAAACTTGTGGAAACAAAGTTTGCTGCAAGTACAGATTGACTTAATGTGCCCAGTGACAGCAGCATCTTCCCTGTGAGAATGGTGTCCTCTCTAAATGGAAAAGTAATTGCAGTCTCTGCCACCTATACACCCACATAATAACAGGCAGACCCTGCAATTTTGTTTTCACTCTCCCTCACGTTGCCATCTCCATATGTTAAGTGTAGTAATTATACTTTGAAATTGCTTCTAACAGCATGAGGTCTGCAGGATGGACAGATCCTTTTCTCAGTGTGAAAGCAAAGCATTCCAATATTGTTAGTGCGAGAAGGCAACTCTCACTTCGATATTGATTAGAGTTTTAATATTTGAGCTTGTGAAAAAGCTTTGTAGATGCACGTGTGACACTGTTGTTTACAATATGGTTAATGTATCATTATAAATGCCTATTTGTATTTCAATTCATTATTTTTAGTCAACTTATTTACACTGACATGAGCATGGATCGTACATCATGCGTCACCCCTGGAGATGCATGGGCTAAAATACATCACCATATAAGTAGAATTGCAAAGTAAAGATAGGTACTGTGGTAACAAATAATTCCACTTTGAGTGGCCAGTGACAGGAAGTGTTCACAAGGTACACACATGTGAAGGAAAAGTTAATGAACAGAGGCTCACATGTGCTCTTTGTGTTGTTTTCACATCATAAATTTGACTGGTTTAATGACACCAATACTGCCTTGAGGAGCTATAACCTCTGTTGCGTGGTCCTGCCAGACAACAGCACACTGGGGAAGCACTGAAATAACATGTATTTTATGTTCCAACTGACTCCCAACACAATGACAGTTAAGGTATTCATTCACTGATTTGTGTCTGTCTGAGAAGCCACCCATCAGCGTTGCCGCGGTATGTTGGTAGAGACAAACTGTGGGCCAAATTCATATTGCTCTGGCTGGACTGTACCTCGCACCCCTGGAGTATTCCATGTGTGACGTGTAGAATGCAGGGACCTCCCCACACAGGATTTTGGATGTGGCAACAAAATCAAATTTAAATTTACTGTATCATTATCACTGCTATATAAATTGTGGCAAACACATTGGACACATATTTGATTTGGAAATGAATGACATTGATATACGTGGCGGGAAAAAAAAACGGTTGTATGGTTAATTCAATAATAATAATTAGAACAGACCCACTGGCCATATTTCATGCCCTGCCACCTTCAGCTTTCACAGTGAAGAGAATGAGCCTATTACAGCACCTGCATTCGTCGAGTGGCTGTTCTTGTTCTGAGAGTGATGGGAGGACGAAGCTAAAGACAGGAGGGATGTTTTTTGCTGTGGTGTTTGGGCTGAGCTGAGCCAGAAGGCAAAGCGCCACACTTGACATCTGTGCTCTTAAACTTTTCCCATGTGATCTCTACAATTCATCGACAGCTGCAGCACGACCCAGCTGGACTTTAGGCCATCTCCACTTCTCTTTCTTCTCTCTCTCTGTTTGGCTTCTCCACCTCTCTGGGACCTGGGATGAACGCACCAATGAGGAGCCTCACAGTGAGTAGTCCTCCACTTCAGCCGCTCCATCATCTTTTTCTCCACAACGCCTCTGTCACTCACTCACAGAGCGTGTCGCATATATGCCTGATGTCAGACGTGGTGGCAATTCCTGTCTCTCTGAGCGTACTGTAGATGTGGGTAGTGTATTGTTGTTCACCATATAAACCATGATGTTGACTAACTGTTGTGTGTTATTTACAGGGTATGCCTGATCGCATGTTATGTGCAGTGCTGGAGCAATTTCAGCTTTACTTTTCCCTTTGGTATGTGCGCTTTGTCTCCATTAAGAGTCATTTCTTCTTGTGTTCCTATGTTGAAACAGCCCGTACACTCCTCTGTTTCTTTATACGTACACGCACATAACCTTTTATGCAAACAAGTGACACCAGCCTTAGCCACACCAAACACCTCTGCATTAAGTTTCAAAGATCTCGCGTGATCTTGTCCAACGGTAAGTTACTGGAGCTGCTCTACTGTGAAAACACATGTTTGTGTTCCATGTGTGCAACATTGTGTATCACAATGGCCATTCAACAACACGGCACAGTTATTAAAGACACATTTGTTCTGGCAATTCAAGTCAGGGTAGTACACTTAGTTGAAAATGCATCATGACCGACGACCCACTTGGCCTGCAGTTTGTGTTAAGTCATCTCATTTTGAAAGCATCTGTTTAGCTCAGCTCACTCCAGTCTGTTAATACCAATGGAAGTGAACAAAACAGACCTGGGCTAAGGGCAGCCCGGGGGCCACATCCGGCCCTCTGCCTGTGTCAATCCGGCCCCATGAAGTCTGAGTGAATATAAGTCATTCACAGTAGAAAGGAATTAAGCAATTACATTCATATAAAGTCTTAATTACCTTTTGTCACTATATACTGCACATGTATATATTTTTTCTGTTAATATTACTTTGGTTTTTGGTATTAACATGCTTGGATTGAGTCTGAGAAAAGTAGTTTCATTGTATGGATTTATTTTAAATGCTGCAAACTGTCATTCAACTGGGTTAGCTTGACTTGTATCATGATGCTAATGAAGCATGTTTATATTTTTTAAGTCTATGGCTTGACATTTAAATAAGAATACAGTCACTGTAAGTTGTGGAAGACGATGCCACCACTGCCCAGACTTGGATCTAGCCGGTCTTCAGATATCTCTGATGTTGCTTTGGTCACTGTGATCTGCCTGCGTCTCCCTGTCAGATCCACTCTCTGTATAGCACAGCAAGCCCAAGCATGCTGAAGAGGAAACAGAGCTCACGGGTGGAGACCCAGCCCATGACTGATTTCGGGCCAGATGAGACACTGGCAGACAGCGCTGATATCTTCTGGATCAACAAACCAGTGAGTGTTTTGGTGCTTGGTTGATGACAGCCGGGAAACTAGAACAGAATACTTGTTTGCATCATGACGGCTCTGTAAAAGGTTGTCAAATTCTTCTTCTTCCGACAGTCCTCTCTCTCTATTCCACCGTGACTGCATTCTCCTCTTCACCTTTCCCGATTTTAGTTCCTGTAAACCCATTCAGAGTTTGTAAACAGTGATGAGGTACGATTAAGTGGCTTGCGTTTTGACAGTAGAAGTATTGCGAAGTACAGGTGTTTGTCCAGCGTGAGAAGGCTATCCACATAGGATTTCTGTGAGCATTTCACTCTGCTTTACCTTTAAGGTAGAGTAGATGTTTAAGATGCTCACTAAACTTTAGTTCATGGTTAGAAAAATATGATACTGTGAATTCCGGACCATAGAACACACCTGAGTTTAAGCTGTGCCCATTAAATTTAAGAAGAAACTAGATAGAAAGGAGAAGATTTTTCATGTACATAAGCTGCTGCACGTGCAGTGATGCGAGCTACGTTGTAGGATAGACTTAAAAATAGCATCCCTTCCAAGCAAGTTTTGAAAACAGGGTCCAGCATCATGAATGATGATGAAAACAGACTCGGTAATGAATTTAACATGCATCATGCTGTCATATTATTAGACTTGTCACATCTAAAACAATGAAATTGCAGGCAATTCAATGACATTAAAGTGCTCAAGGCTCTGTTTTCCCGGCACTTTCTTCCACTGTTCCCAGAGCTCAGGGCAGCAGCTGAGACCTGCTGTGGAAGCGGAGCTCAAGGAACACCAGAGCAGTAGAGGAAAGCATCAGGACGCACACAGACAGACAGACCAAGACAAGACCAAGCTATTTAAAGGTTGAGACTGAGACAGTTTTTTCTGTTGGTCTTGACCGGTCTTGAATAGAATTCCAGAGTCCGCCCTGTCCCAGTCCGAGTAAAACATTTGAGACTGAGACTAGCCTGAGACCCCGAAAAGTGGTCTTGACACCCCCCGCACTACAATAGTAAACACTTTTGGTTTCATTGGTCTGATGTGTCGAGACTTTATGTTTTGATGGCAAGAAGCACTTAAAAATCCACATTGTTTAAGAAGCAGTGTTTGAAAAAAGTAGCATCTTATAATCCAGAAATTACGGACTGTTGACTGTTAGCGCAGTCAAGTATATGTTTATGTCTGGGGAAAAGTTTGTTCGTCATTATACGCATTGAGTGCAGCTCAAGGGGAAGCAGTCATGCAGTGTACTGTGCACTTGTCACATGCAATTTGCGATATGTTTACCTCTTTGGGAAGTTTCAAAGGTAAGCACTCCATTCCGGCAACACTTTTAACAAGGTAATTCCCTTTTGTTTCTCGCGTCTGTCGCCTCTCCGCAGTGGGTTCACACTCTCCTCAGAGCGTGTGCCATCATCAGCGTGACCTCTGTGTGCATGAACACGCCCAAGACCTTCGAGCATTACCCGCCGCTCCAGTATGTCACCTTCAAGCTGGATACCCTGCTCCTGTTCCTCTACACCTCAGAGATGATTGCCAAGATGCACATCAGAGGAATTATCAAGGTAGCAGAACAAGAACAAATAAATGGCCTTCTCGTACAAACCGGCCTTTTCATTGGCACCTTGCTTGCTCTGCTTTCTAGGGGGAGAATTCCTACATCAAAGATCGCTGGTGTGTTTTCGATGGGTTCATGGTGTTTTTCATCTGGGTGTCTCTGGTCCTGCAGGTACCAGTCCTCCGACAGTTATAATTCTCGTATTTGCTCTTTCGCTTTGCCGCAATGAGTCTTTAATAACGCCTCCTCCTTGTTTCAGGTCTTTGAAATAGGAGGGCTTGTGGATCAGATGTCTCCATGGGGAATGTTAAGAATCCCCAGAGCGCTCATTATGATCCGGGCCTTCAGGATTTACTTCCGCTTTGAGCTTCCCCGCTCCCGCATCACCAATATTCTCAAGTATGATACCGAGGTCTTTCCTTGCGTCATTGTTGCATGCATCAATTTGTCCTCTTTTTTTGGCAGACGCTCCGGGGAGCAGATTTGGAGTGTGTCCATATTTTTGCTATTTTTCCTTCTCCTTTACGGAATTCTGGGAGTTCAGATGTTCGGGACCTTCAACCATCACTGTGTGACCAACGACACAGAGAAGGGGTAACAGTTTTGTCAATGTCTTTTGTGATGCCTATTCATTTCACGCATTGCGTCGCTCAAAATCAAAACGCAACTGACGTTACCCCAATACGTAGCAACTTATCATGTTGCATGTTGTACTTTATCTGTCTCGATGAATAAATAAATTATGATTTTTATTTCTTCACAATTACATGCCATTTTGAATGTAAAAGTATTTCAAAATATATTCACTCACCTGGAAGCTGTGTCCCAGAAATGGAGATTTTGGCTTTTCCAGTTTGTCCCTCAAGACTTCCATTAGGAATTGTAATTCAATCTTCTTCTTATTCTGTTTGCTGTGCTGCCAGGAAAATGAAACCATGTAATGTTTAATCCTCTAATTGCCACTTCCTACTCTAATTAGCAGCCCGAACGCAAACCAATGATAGTTCAGCCTGATTAACCGCTGACGGTCACTCGCTGATTGATTCTAACTGATTTTGACGGCGGCTCATATTTCATCAGCGTCACTGTGTAACGCCGTTTTGCATTCATGATATGTACATTTTCCAATTATCACTTTTTATCAATTATTTCTGGGCTAAATTAGTGTTGTTGTAGAAATGTATTTATTATAGTAATGAATGACTGTATTGCATAGTTATTCATGTCGTAGCAAATATATATTGATGCTTGCATTACAAAAAAAGTTATTTTCGTCTTTCTATTTGTCAGAAATATAAATCTAAAAAGATATCATCATCATCATTAGGAATGTCCCGATCACGATTTTTGATGCCGACCACGATACCGATCGCATCAATTGGCAATGAATTTGTAATCGAAATGATGAGACATTTTGTGTACATGATGTGAAAAAATGAACATTAAATCATTTTAATTCAGACACATTTTTATATACCTCTTAAAGGAGGCAGAAAAATAGAAAAACCTTGCTGAGTGCAGCAATTATTCTGTCAAAAGGACAACTGAAAAACATTTACTTTGATGTGAGACGTTGCAGGTGAATCTAAAGACTGTTTTATGTCCGTGGAATATTGACATACAGTGGCACGACTCTGAGACAGAAAGCATTAATGGAAGTTATTTTCAAAAGTTTCAGATTCAGGTGGCTAACGAATGCTGCACCTGACTCCAAAAACGGCGACAGATCCGGTCGTTTCCTTTTCCGTCACCGCTTAAACGACACCTGAGAAAGGCTTGTCATATAAGTCAGTGAAATTAATAATTTTTGCTTATTATTCCGAATGTCATGCTCGGAGCGGCGGATGTTGCTAAGCGTCAGCTACGCTAACAGCCTGCTGCTGAGAAGCGCTCTCACTTTCATGAGCCCAGAAAACTCTCTGTGCTCTGTCAAGTGCTGGAGCTTTAAATGGCGTCTTTAATTCAGCATTTTCCCGTGCATGTGCTGGAGGATGCTAACTGACAGATTGAAAGAACCTCCACAGAAGACATGCCACTGCTTAATAAACAGCAAGTCCGAAGGAGCGGACGCATCACTACCAGCGAGGCAGATATTAGAGATATTAGAGGGCAGAGACTCTGTGGAACACCAGAGATGAACATGCTGTGGATTTAGCATTTGACATAGATAAATATGACTTGACAGCAACTCGATCTGAAAGTACAGGAAATCTAATTATTTCTGGGGTTGTTTTTGGTTCTCATTGCTCTGGCTCTTTGGGTGGAAAGGATAGATGGTGGTTTCAGGAGTCAAACATAGTCTCGGTCATTTTAATGGTGATCTTCTGCTGGAGGTTAGTTGAGGCTCCATGGCAGGCTGATGTGTGGATCAGTCAGGCGTCAGGAGCAGGGAGATGGTCAGGCTTGTGGTTAGAACCATGCATGAATAGACTGACAAGTTGGCAGCTTGGCAGATTATTCTGACGGGTTGAGACTGGCTGCAGCACACCTATGAGGACGGGGAAAAGTGGATCAGGAACTGCACCCTTATCTCATAATGCACGCATGCTGAGCAGGAGGAGAAGCTGAGACAGGCAAAAATCTTGTTTTTTTTCAATCTTATTATTGGAGGATTGACAGGAGATGCATCACTTGATCATGATATGAATCGATGGAGGGTCTCACATTCATAGCTCTTACATCACTCCGTAACAATTCAATATTGCTGTGCTCTTTTTCCCAAATCCCTCATATGCCCCTGATGGAGTGTTTTTCAAATCTGTCACTGGAGGACAGATGTGTCTAATCTCTGCGCGCCCTTGCCACAATGTCATAGCTCTGTAGCTGCTGACACATGAGGGATTTGATGGGAAATGTTGGGGGGATTGGCAGAGGATGGATTGTATTAGTATGAATATTAAATAAAAACGACGCGGCCCCAATGGTTTTTCAAGGTTCTCCTACACTGTAAGATCTCAATGCAAAGAAAAGATTGGTCAATCATTGTGAATTCACTTCAACAAAAAACAATTCGGGGGAAGGTAGTTGAACTTGTTTTACAATTTTAACTTAATTTTTCTTTGCAGTAATGTAACGTGGAACAGCTTAGCCATCCCTGACACCCACTGTTCCCCTCATGGTGAGGGTTACCAGTGTCCTTATGGGTTCAAGTGCATGGACCTTGAGGAACTGGGCCTCAGCAGGCAGGAGCTGGGCTATAGTGGCTTCAATGAACTTGGTAAGTGGTGTAAACATACCTGAATAATCTTCAGCCACATTTTCTCATTAATATTCTACCACTGTTGGTGGGATACGGTGATCATCTGTGTCTCTTTGTGTTCAGGTACAAGTATCTTCACTGTGTATGAGGCAGCATCGCAGGAGGGCTGGGTGTTCCTCATGTACAGAGCCATCGACAGCTTCCCTCGCTGGCGCTCCTACTTCTACTTCATTACGCTCATATTCTTCTTGGCCTGGCTGGTCAAGGTTTGTGTTCCTATTCATCAGTGAATGTTTGCCTTCTGTGGTTATTGTCAGTTTTGTTAAAATAATATTTACAAGAGGTTTATTGTCGCTATTTGAAGATGACAGTCTCAATTAAAGGTGTTTTATGAGATTTTTTTCCTGCAGCAGTTTTTGCTATATTCTTGTGGTGTGGAAGGGTGGTCAAAAGGGTTGGAGTTATCTATTATCAGTGATATTGACATAACTCACTGTTCTTATGAACCTGCAAACTCTTAAAACACATCCCAAAAATATCGAGTTTAAAGCCCAACATTGGTACTGATAAATATGACTGGAAATAATAATAATCACATTCCCCGTTTACCATTTTTCTATAGCAATTGGAAATAATGTCCGATTTTCTTCTCAAAATGTGGAGTTAAAATAAATTATACCTACATAAAAAAATCTGTTTGTGCCTTAGCTACTCCTATGAATGTGAATAACACATTTATTGGAAATTAAGTTCCCCTATTGCTAATTTCCTCTCTAAAAATAAAGATAAAGGAGCATATTCCCGTTACTTTTTTTTAATATGTCGTTCAGTTGTCTTTACACAATTCAAAATGAATGTATTTTCTTCTTGCTTTTCCATTTTAGAATGTCTTCATTGCAGTCATCATTGAAACCTTTGCTGAGATCCGAGTCCAATTTCAACAGATGTGGGGGTCCAGAAGTAGCACCACATCTACTGCTACAACACAGGTAACCGCTGATGAAAAAAAATAAACTGCTATTTTTACCCTGCACACTTTAGAAAATAAATCATTTATTGTCAGATGAGCAAACTACTGTAATTGCTGGACTATAAGCCGCTACTTTTTTTCTTTTGAACCCCGTGGCAACGATAGGACAGATATATGGTTTTTTACATTCTAAAGGGCGCCATGCTGCCAAAATATTGAGCCTTGTCACATAAAACAGATGACATCAAAGCGTTTTATTGGCCTTAATGCCCTCATAATGCGCTGCTTGTGTGGTGCGGAGACAAGAAGCAGCAGCTGAGACCGGCTGTGGTGTCGAAACTTCGGACACATGGTCGAATTTTGAGCCCTTTAATGTCAATAAAAGATGTGACTAGTTCATGATCAAGTTCAGAACATTGCTGTTTGTTTCATGAGTCGGTTTCCACACTGGAGCCCGTTTGTTCAAACTGGTTTAGAAGTGATCCTCATGCATTTTTAAGCCGGCTGCACCACTGCACCTGCAGCTTGTAGACTTGTGCGGCCTATGCATGAACAAGATCTGTTTGAAGATTTATATTTCCTTCTTAAATTTCGTGGATGTGGCTAATATTCAGGTCCACTACATAGTCGCTATAGAATTCACAGGAAATAGAATCAGTATGAATTCTGTGTTGCTGCATAAAACCGTGATGTCAGATGGGCCTCTTGCGGGACCTAGTAAACAAATGCATGTGTCCTGGGATAAATGTGCAAATGTAAGTTTGGGAGGTCTCATTGTGGTACATGATTTAATTGCTCAGAATCAGAGGGTCCCTTGACCCATAAGTGCAGATGGCCTGACGCTATAATGCATTGCATAAATGGACACATCTCTGGGTACCAGGTAGTTGCCAAATCTCTGGAGGGACGTAAGTCCTGTGTTCTGTAAGTTGTGGTGCTTGGACTTTAGTAGAGACATGCTGCTAAATAAGAGGGTATATTGAGCAGCTACTTTGTACCTAATGCATGAGTGATGGTAAAAGGGGCGTGTTGTTGTATTCCCTCCATGGTATTGCGACTAATGAGGCATGAATCAAAGGACTGAAAACGAAAAGTTGAACAGGAAGGCAGAAATAGCTTCCTCTTACAGCAGTCCTCACAAACTATACTACAGGGAAGAGCGTCGACCTTGGAGACTATCTGTCATTCTCGCTGATATCTC
The DNA here is from genome assembly GCF_027744825.2 of Synchiropus splendidus. Classification (NCBI taxonomy): domain Eukaryota; kingdom Metazoa; phylum Chordata; class Actinopteri; order Syngnathiformes; family Callionymidae; genus Synchiropus; species Synchiropus splendidus. The sequence continues at coordinate 5,634,227 of NC_071343.1, read as the reverse complement.
TTAAAACCAACCACAATGTTCTGCCCCAATCCTTCGCTGAAGGAAAACTAATTAGAGTGGTGTAACTCTTGACTGCCATTCAAAGGCTGTAATTGTTGCTTCCATTCATCCTCTTCCCCTGAGAGGAAGTTTGGCACCAGCTGCCCCTGGGACCCTGCCACTCTCTTCATGACTACCCTGTATCTGCTTCGCCCATTTTGATTAAGGCTTTGAAATTGGATCACACTGTAAATTATGCATTTTTTTTTTTTCGCTGATGATAAATACAGGGATTAATCCGTGTTTGTTTCACGGGATCGGAAGTTCTTCTCGAGAGGTTTGCGTGTTGGCCTGGAAGACAGTTGAGTCACGCTCCACTCATTACTCTGAGTTGCTTTTAGTGGTGTCACTTAAAAAAGATCAGGTGAAATATCCAGACTTGGTTTGGGCTCTCGTAGCTTTGAAAAGCTTCCGCCGAGTATGCTACGTGATCGTCGTCTGTCTGTCTGTTAGCAAAGAAGAACGGATTGGCTTATAAGCAATGGGGACCAGATGATTCCAAACTACCATGAGGCTCCATAAATCATTTGGAAAATTCTTGTAAAACTTTTGACTAGCTGCTGCAGCCAGCGCTCCAAATAGTCAAGTGAGTTCCATTAGGCTTCTGCCATCTACTGTCAACTCATTTGAATTTGACCAAAAATATTAATGCTTATTGGTGTTGTGTCCTTAAACAAGTAACATCCGACTTACGACCTGCTCGACTTATGTCCATCCGTACTTACTACCACGTCCAGCAGATGCTTTTTTTTTATTCAATGTCTGGCACCGCAGCACGTAGCAGCCCGGCAACACGTACGACAGTTACGGCAGCACAGTATCCCAGCATCTCAGTACCAAGTACCTATAACCCTCGCTATTTTTAATGGCATTCGATTTACGTCCAAGCCGACGTCCGACCGGTTGGTCGGAACCAATCCCAGTCGTAAGTCGGATGTTACTTGTATGCCTGTAAACCCGTCCAGGGCCTCATTAGCCACTGGCCCTGAGTAGCCTTGATGTACCCCTCATCTTCTTGACCACCGTGTTTAACCCTAAAAACAAACGGGTCATTTTTATGATGCTTGATAACCCCTGTGTGAACCGTTTCTCTAGTAAACTCATTTTCTTTCCGCTCATTTGCCCTTATATTACAGAGGCTGCGATCCAATTAACCAAATTCACAGAGCACTTTCGCTCACATCAGCTGAGCATGATGTTCATTTTCATCACAAACTTAGTAGCAGCAATCAACACTCTATTAACTCTTGACTTTTTTTCTCATTTTGTTGTTGTAATTAGGGTTTTTTTTTCATCCCACTAAGGCTGCTAAGATTATTAGCAAGTTGAACCTGTGAGCTATATCCTTTCACACTGGGACATGGATTCAGTTTGTTGCGCCTTAAGCTGTTGTTGCGGTCACAGGTGCTTTATTCAGCTGCAGCCAAACAGGCAAAGCAGCTGAGTGTTGGTTTCATTTCAGATCTGGGCTTGTTATACGTGTTAATTTTAAGTGGTTCGGTGCCAGTCATCTTCTTTCCTTGTGCCTCAGATGTTCCATGAAGACGCTGCTGGCGGATGGCAGCTTGTTGCTGTGGACGTCAACAAGCCACATGGCAGAGCACCTGCATGCCTTCAGGTGAGCAAACGTCGTAATGCATGAAAATACCCGGCAGATGATGTTCTGGTCCGGAGGACTTGTTTTATTCATTTGTGATTACTCAGCATTTATTTTTGGCCCACGTTGAAGCTGTTACAGCTCTTTTTTGGCTATGTTGGATCAATGAAGCTGCTGATCATGAGATCTTTAAATGTAGGAGAGGCTTTACTCTTTAGACCTTGACTTGGCCTCAGCAGTTGCTTGTAAACAATTTATCTACTAACTGGATCTTAGCTAAGCAGTTTTCCAGTGAAGTTCAGACGTGTCAAACTCAAGGCATGGGGCCAAATCTGTACTGTCAGGCCCATTTGAGCTTTAAAAATGTTTGAAAAAATATAACTAAATACTCATTTAAAGCAAACCTACAAGTACATCAGCTCGAATGCTGTTGATTTGGTGACCTCCAAAGTGTATTTTGACACTTCTAGTTAGCCACTGCAGTCTGTTTCCGCTTTTGTTTTTGGTAAAGGGACAATAACTGTTCAGCCCATGACTTCTGTCTGAAAATGTGGTCCCTTCCACATTAGAGTTTTGTCCCCCGGCAAAACACCGCTTTCTACATGTAGGGGAAGTTTAAATTATCAATGTGATCTCATAAAACAAACAAAAAACAGAACGTGAAACTATATCAAACTCAAGACCTGCTGCTGCAAAATTTCTTGTTAAAGCCTGTCAAAACTAGATCCCAGCCAATATATATTAATGTCACCAGGCATACAATATTCAGGATTTTTGGTTTTCTTTCTTATATGTCAAAAATGTATCTCTGAATTGATGCAGATGGAAGATAGATTGCTGAAAGGTGGAATGGCAGATGTAAATTGTGGTACATAAGGACTGCCAGTTGTAGACTTTGATAAATGCCTGTGACTTGTGCTGTGTATAGAATTTTGGTCCCTTGCGTGATTGAGTTTGACACCCCTGCTTTAAATGCTGGGATTGATCTGAAAGAGATCTTGTGCTTGCTGCATGGAGCTGCAGAACATATATCTGCTGTGAAAATGAATGGGTTTTAAATGACATGTTCATGATAGACACCACTGTCACCTCATGTAGGCATGGTTCTGTCTGTGCTGCTTTTAAGATAAGCTGAAATCAGCAGGTGTTTGTTGCATCCTGTGCTCTGTTGATCCTAGCAGTGTGGTGTGGTGAGAGAATCTGTGGGCCAAATGCTCTTCCAACGCTAAGTATACAAAACCAAATTTCACTCACAGTTGCCTTTGAGCTGATTTCAACTTTCTGTATGTACTATAGATCACAATAAACTATGATACTGCTGTATGATAGCGACACGTTTTAGACAGTATTTGTCGTGTCAAAAAAAAAAGACGTTGTGTTGCGGCCACATCTTGTTTTAATAACTTCCCCATTTGATAAAGTAACAAGAGAGGGCAAGTCGCATTTAATGTGGATGTACCTTGAAAAGATCTGCATTATGGGACTTATTTTATTGTATTTTAACTGAGAATGAGATGATTTTGCTGGTCATTGATAGTCAGAACCTCAGCAGGAGGATCTGGCCTAAGTGATCTGTGGTTCTTGGGAACTGAAACTGGACAAATTGGAACATTTTCATCCCATTATATTCAATATTTCATTTGTTCTTATGTCTTTTTTGTGCTGCAGTGTACCTAATGCCATTCATTTTAGCCCTGGGCTCTACTGGGATCCAGTTCTGCAGGGTGTTTATGGAAAATTTCCACCTGACACCAACAAATATGTCCTTTCTTGACAATGAGCCCACTTTTAGTAAATCACCTAGTGTGTAAACTAAATGAGGTGCCAGCCACTGACACATCAACAGCCTTTTAGGGCAGTCTCCGCTGAAAGTGGAAACGTGTATGTTGAGCTTCCCTCCCTTCAAATATCCCCTCACTCCTTGGATTTTATGTTTTAAGTTGGTTTCGGATTCGGCATGGTACTGGTGTCGGCCAGGATCGACGTTGGCTACAAACTTCTTCAACTTTCTCCAAGCTCCTTGGCTCGCATGAGACAGTATCACGGCTAGCTGTGCAGACATGCGGAGTGACGACAGACCATGCAGACTGCCATCTGCAAGTGCAGAGGGAGACAAGTGGGTTTCTGATCTGCTCTGCCTGGCTCCAGAGTAATTGGCCGTCAAATGATTAAAATGTTTCAGCGCTGCCAGGTGGGCGTGTGTGTTTCTCCCTGTGTGTCTTGTGCCGAAGTGCTGCACGTCTGTTCATACCTCGGCACACCGGACTGTCACCATGACAATTTTCCCGTTGATGGCAGCCTGTTTGTGCGAGTGTGAGCGTATCGGTTCAAATCCGTTTTGCTCCAACAGACAGCCGCAGTTGGAGATAACACCTAATTGATTACCCACCGACTCCGTTTGGAGGCACCATCTTTCCTTCCGGTGGGACCACAGTCCAAAATAGCTTTTAACACACATTTGCGTCGAAAATATTTATCTGTCAGAGTGAGCGTGATCTAGCAATAATTGTTTTGTTCACAGAGTGGCACTTCATTGAGGCCTGTCATTGTCTGCCGTCCTTTCTTGACCTCATTTCACTGCAATTACGTGTTATTGAGTGTGACCAGAGCTGTGACTAATGTCCTAATGCACCCTGTGAAATTTACTTCCCCACTAACTTTCCTGGAAGTAGATGCAGCCTCATGCTGACTGTCATGTTTATTTCAACAAAATAAGTTTGAACAGCAGATTGCAAATGAATTTGGTTAATTCTAAAAACATATTTGTCATGGAAACTATTGTACTTTATTGGATGTTTTTTTAATAAATTAGTCGCGGTTAGTTGCATTTTAATAGTCAGTACCATGATGGTCAACGTTAGGGAGCAATCTGTTTTAGTCTCCTTCACCGTGGAATTTTTGGCCATGACATTCTTTCACCTGAAATTGGTGCACCCTGTGAAAGAAATGCAATTAATCAGCATTATTTGTGTCAATTAATTGCTATTTTCTTGTGGTAATTAATCTAAATGAACGAGTTAAAGTCCCAGCTGAAGTTTATACGGGTTTGGAATTGCAAGTTAAAGTGTGCGGTCTGCTGTTTGTTGCTGATTCAAGTAGCCAGGTTTATTGATACAGTTATTTCCTTCTTTTTGACAGGAAGACAAATCGCTCCATTCAAGGGTTCACTGTTATAAATGAGATAAACTTTCATTCTGTTGCTTTTACTTTCAGTGGCAGACAGGACATTGTCTGTCAGTGGTTGCCTAGTTAAACATTTTCACATCCTGTTTACGTAATTATGGAATGCATGGCTTTGGCCTATCCATCTCATTCTCCCTGAGCCACAGGAGCAGATGGAGCCAATCCCAGCTTCACTGGCGTCTGTGACTGGTTAGGCTTCAAAGTTTAAGGCTTCAAAACCTTTGTCTTATCTCCTTTGAGTGACACCTGCCCATCTATGGCAACAAAATATGTCTTATTACTTGTTCGACTTAATACTGTTGTGGAAAAGACAACATTACTTACTATCGATTGAAATATTTCAACTACTGACTTCATCAACAAGTCATTTTTTTCAATCTTCATGAGCAAAAACATAGCCAACCTTGCCTTTTGAGCACAGCAAACTGATCTGGAAACCTGGTTCTGGCAGTGGTGTTCGGTGTGGTGGACAGGAAAATAATAGATAGTATCTGTTTGATCAGTGTGTGCAGTCAGTCCTTACATCCAGTTGTGTTCTTGGTGATGCAGAGCCTCTCGATGGAAATGTATGTGGTGCTGCTGTACATTCACTTTCGTATACACTGTACAGTGATCTCTTCACCAGGTAACCTTTTCCGTCACTATTTCCCTTCATCTACTAAATTAAAATTACATTGCGGAAAATGAAAATGTATCTTTTAATTCAACACTATATCTACTATCAAAATACACGTCAAGTACTGTATGACTCTCACTTCTTAATCCCTAATGTAAACAGACTAAAACCATCTCAAATGACGGAATGCGGTGATGGCTGATGTCGACAAATCCCGAGAGTTCTCTATCCAGCCAGCTCTGTGTGCGTGTCAACGTCTCAATAATACACTAACAGAAAGAGCCTTTTTCCTCTTTGGCACTCTGAGTGAGCAGACGGCGCATGAGGAAACAGCCTCCCTGTGTCTTGATGGTGTTAACCGTTGTAGCCTCTGGAAAAGTTCCAACAATTATGTTTGTTTCCTCCAGATGATCAGACTTGTCTGAGTGCTGCTAACTGTTGACTCACTTCTTCTGGGACTGTGGTCAGACAGCCTTCAGTTTGAGAACGTCAGGCATTAAATTGGCTCGCTGTGAAGAATGCCACTGTGAAATGTTTGATGACTAATAAGGCACAGTTGTTTATTTCCTTTCAGTCAGAAGTTTTTCTAAGTCACCTTTAATAGCACTGTGCCTGCTGGAACAAACAAACAGAAGCCTCGGTACATGAATAAGGATTAAAGCGAACATGCTGTGGGTGCCGTGAAAGCAGGTGAAATTGCCTTCAATTTAGTACCAATTCAGTCCCAGAAAATATATATGAGGTTCTTCATCCTATTTGATCATAACATTCAGAATTTTTTTAGTCTCCTGATCAGCTATACTCTACCACATTCACCTGTCTGTAGCACCATAGAACTCAATGAGTAGGAAAATGCTTGCCTTTTGCCTCGCCACACTTTTCACATAAGAGCATCATTTGAAAACCACCAGAATGTTGCCGTTTCAAAAGTGAAAAGAGCTTGTTACTATTGTCTTCGTTTTGCCTGTTTGTTCTCGGCTATAACGATGGATGCGTCGGGGTGCGACGACCGTTGTTGAGTGACAGCGAGTCAGCGTACCTGAGTTGTGATGTTTGTAGCTTTGTGTCGCTTATTTATAGACATCTGTTGCTGTTGTTGTGCAGTGACAGTTTTTTGAGGGGGAACATCATCAAAGCTGGGAGACGTTCTTGTCTGGGCGGGTGCCTAAACAATATAAAGCTCTGGGAAACTCATCAAGGCGAAGATCTTTTGCCATTGAAAGAATGAGCAGAACGTCTTTCACTGATGTTCATTGCCACTGTAGAACTAAATAGACGCAGTAAATAGTGTTAGTTTGGTCAAAAGGACATCTCCTCTGATCTGAATTATACTTTCAAGTTCTCAGTAAGTGTAAGTATAGTGCTAGTGTAGTAGGTATATACTTCTCATCCAATAATTCAATGTACATTTAAAGTTCACATTATTTATCGGCGTAAACTAAAATAATGCACCATATGCACCATGTGCCTATCATCTCAGTACATTGCCAACTAATGTCTATATATGACTAAGTATTACATACCATATCATATACATGGTTGACGGCAGGGGGCAGGTCTGTTTTCTACCCTCTCCATGATTCTTTGCACAGTCTGCTTCTGGATCGACCTCTGTAATATACTTCAAATCCCTAAAAGTATTGGTAGTATATATATAATATAATATATATATAATATATAGTACTTGCGTATACAAATACTTCAGTGCTATTTTTAAGTATTTCAAATGTAGTATGTCAAAAGTAAGTTTCAAGTATACTTCCTCAGTTATAGTATAAAATAAGTATACTCACATTACACTTGAATAAACTTATTTTTGCTAAGGGAGAACAGCTCAGCCTCCTTCTTGCTGGCGCTTAATTGTAATGTCATAATTTAAGGTATATCTGTGATTTGACTTCTGACCTTTCGTGGAGACTTGACTCTTTTGAGATGAGGTAACGGCGTTGCAATGGCTTGAGCTTTATACGTACATTTTTCTCATTTGCTTCCTGTTAATCTTCACTTGTTTCAGTCACTGTAACTTGACCCTCTCGCCAGCTGCCAAATAGCTGTAGTCCCCGGCTGTGATAACATCTGTGAGATTTGTCTTTGTGAGAAAGCACAGACACTGTGTTTGCATGAATGAAGGCTCTATATATTCCCTCACACTCTTTGTGTTTTTTTTTTTGTCAAACCCCGAACGTTCCTGCTTTGTGATGTTGTTGCAGGTGTTCATTTCTACAGTGTCTCCCTGAAGAAACAACATACTTCTGTTGCCCTGTTTTATTCCGGTTTCTGGCAGCTTCAATATACTCTGATTTTGTTTTCCTGGGTGCTGTTTCTGGGAAACCAGTGAAAGGCTGCTGATTACTTTGAACACCATTCAATTTAGCTGCCGGCTGCCTTCGTCTCTTCCCACTTATGTATGTAGCGCAGTATACAGTATGTTTGCCGCCACGAATGGGAATGGTCCCATCTTCATTTTCACCCAGTGGATAGCTGAAGAATAATGCACTTTATGTCCCTAGTAGTGATCAAGTAGTCAAATCACAAAAATCACACACTTTTCCAGAAGTCATTTTTCTGTTGATGTCCATGGAGATGTGAAACGTCTTTTTTTTATTGTCTTAAATTCTAATAATCTAAAAGGACAGTTCTTCTTCCTGCTGGAGTAACATTGATTGTAACATGTTTTATTGTTTAAGATTTAATCCAGTTGTTTGTCATTTCCACTAATGAAAGGACAAAAAACATTTTTTTTTTGTTCTTTTGTTTTCCCAACAATCAGACATTTTGTTCTCGACATTTGAGCTTTCCTCTTAACACACTTTTCTGTGCTGTGTTTCCACAGCAACTGATGCGGTCCTCTGTGTTCCACATGTTCATCCTGAGCATGGTCGCCGTGGACGTCATCTTTGCGGCCAGCAACTACTACAAAGGGGAGAATCACCGGAGGCACTACGATGAATTTTACATCGCTGAGGTCAGCTGTGCTGTTTGTGTTCAGTCATTTAGTCAAACATTTCATGACGTTTAGGGAACAACAATGCTGTGTATTGCTATGCGGCACTTAAAAATGCAACTTCAAACACGGTTTCTACAAAGCCTGCTCCTTGAGTAAATGCAAAACTCAGGGTTCTATCCTTGCGTGCTATTTTGTTTACCAACCGAAGGCATGTGGAGGCTGAGATTGTTTTAGCCTACTGTCCCACAAACTGGCATGTCAGGTCAGACGTGACGGTACTTGGCTAGGTTTGATAGGGTTGGCAAGAACTAAGAATACACAATGTCCTTCATCCATTCATTGTTGTTATTATTCAGATAATATTTACAATGTAGTGCAGGGGTCTCAAACGTGCGGCACGTGGGCCATTTGCAGTCCACATGATGCAGTTTTGCTGCCCGCAGCGGGATGCCGAATTTTAGCATGTATAAGTGAATTCCAAGGGATGACATTTAGGCTTTTACCCTGTACTTAAAAGGTGCAGATACCCCACTAATATACTTTTGCTACTTCTAACTACTACGAAGCATTTTTGCTTATGATTCCAATGTTACTTTTACATTGGTTACTGGACCTTTTGAGTCAGGGGACGATGGCAATCTAACACAATTCGATTTTCATCTGGAAGAAAGCACCTTCATTACGGTGCAAAGCCGTGTAATGCACATTTGTGGTGATGACTTGCCAACTTGCTATCTTCTTGATGTTGAACTGCTGCTGGTGGTCTTTTTTAAAGGAGTCTTTTCTATACCTCTTCAGGAGGTTCACTTTGATATAGATTAAAATGCTATTCTTTGCATGGCGGATGAGGCTTCATGAAACAGTATAAAAAGAAAAACAACTTTTTTATGAGGCCTCATCAGCCCATCACTATGAAATACACTGAAGACAACAAAGGACGGACATGAAGGCGAACTGGAGATGTCGCTGGACAGGGAGGAAAACACCTGGATGGCACATGTAGCAACAACAAAACATGGTGTTCAGAAACATGCACAAATACCCCTAGAAGAGAAACAAACTGCAGTTAACACAAGCTGGAGAAGGAACACACCTGGAACACTGTAAAGAAAGTACATATTAAACAGTGGAACAGTAGCTAAAGGCAGACAAATCCAAGAATCCAAAAGCAGCACACAGAATCCAGCTGCATTTCATAAAGTCAAGCACGGAATTGTGATAAAACAGAGACCACCTATGCTATTATATAGAGTCATACGATTACAGGAGGTCTTTCCACCTGATGGTGGCTCCTTGTGCATGCCATTATTTATAAAGCTCATTGGGACAAAACAGGGAGAAGGGGTGACAAAATGAAAACCAAATAAAACAATAGACTGAATAGATTTTTGTTGTGGTCACAGGTTGCGTTCACCATTCTTTTCGACCTGGAAGCTTTGCTGAAGATCTGGTGCCTCGGGTTCACTGGATACATCAGCTCTTCGCTTCACAAGTTTGAGTTGCTCCTGGTCGTTGGCACAACGCTGCACATCTATCCTGACCTCTACCACTCCCAGTTCACGTATTTCCAGGTAAGACATTGGATGAATGACATTATGAACGCTGTCTTAAAATACGTTCTTCTCGTGTATATAATGAGGTGGAATTTCATTTTGTTTTTATGTTGTAAATATTATCTCTAGAGCAAACTTCATCTGTAAACCAAAGTCAGTGTTTTATTGGTTGCTGAGAAATGTGTGAGACATTTTCCTTGTATACTAAACCTCAATCCTCCCGCGTGTAAAAGGAGGAATAATCAAAGGCATGGTGTGTTGTGGTCGACCCTTCGACATTCTGACCGCAGCTCGATCGCTTGCAACTCAAATGGATTTTGTCTGTTCAGATCCATCAGCACTTTAAAGTGGAGTCCTTTGCTCCCAGCATTTCTTAATCTTTAAATGGTTCTGACTGTATGGCTGTGTGTCCCCAGAGAAAAATACGGGTGTTTATCTGGGACGATACCTGAGAAAAATCCTTGGCTCGGGGCTGGGCTGTTATTTTGGATCAATATCCAGGATTCAGCTCTCACCGGATGCATTCCACTTTCAAAGATGCTGTAGCTGCTGTGACCTATTGCTGTGCCCAGTGTCATTTCACCTTCAAGATCAATGTACTCTCTCCTTTTAGGTCAATGTTGAAATCCCTTTTGTCCGTGTGGTCTGTTATTCCTAGTTTTTGGCTTCTTTCACACTTATAATTGAGTAAAAGTATATGAACAATTTGGATGTATGTTGGTATTTTTCCTCTTAGGTCCTGCGTGTGGTGCGTTTGATCAAGATCTCCCCGGCCCTGGAGGACTTTGTGTACAAGATATTTGGGCCGGGTAAAAAACTGGGCAGCCTGGTGGTGTTCACTGCCAGCCTCCTCATCGTGATGTCAGCCATCAGTCTGCAGATGTTCTGCTTTGTGGAGGATCTTGACCGCTTCACCACATTTCCCAGGGTAAGACTAAATTAGCATGGACAAAAATTGAGTGGCAGGTCCTTCATTTCTATTGTCACATATGTGGATTGTCGTTCGCTATCCGAGCTTCTACAGTTGAACACTTCCTTTTCACTACCCATGTTAACCGATTCTGATCATGAGCTGTTGCTCTGGCAGGACTCAACTGAGATGTTAGTGATCCGATAAAGAGAAGCCGCTTTGATAGTTGCAAGTTTAAACCTCGCCTGGACATAGGTGGCTTGGGGGCCACATGTGGCCCTCTGTCTGTGTAATCTGGTCCTTATGAGGTTTGACTGAACGTGGGTTGTTCAAAGTTCCAACAATTATTTAGTTTTCCTTTTTTACTTGTTTTATTGATGTATCATTATGCTTATAACATTTTTGGATGGAATATTCACTATTTCTTATTTTATTTTTTTTATATTTACAAGAAAAAATGCATTTACTTGATTTTAGATCATATTTTGGAGATCTTGAAGAGTCGTTTTAAATTTAAAAATGTTTTCTTCATATTTGCTTTCTCTCACATTCATCAGCTTACATTGTCACTAAGTTACATGAAAATATTCTAAATTATTGTAACATTTTTAACCGATTCTATTCTATGTTCTATTATCACATAATAGAGCCAAAAAGGCACCTTCTTACAAGATGACCCCTCACAGCAGTGCTTAGATAACTATAACAATGTGGCCTCTCTTGAAAATAAATTGCTCACCATTGGTTTAAATAAATGTTGGGAAGGAAAAAAGATGAGAAAATACAGCCTTCATTTTGTAATTGTGGAGGTCTCACAACCTGTGCTTCACTCAAGATCATGAGTCTGTTGGATATGTTCATGTAACATGTTGACAAAATGTATGACAAAAAAATGACAAAACCTCCTCTAGGCATATGGCATTTATTATGCAACATCTGAAACATTTCTATTATGTTTCTTGTATAATGCACTTACTGCTCTTCTGCAAGTTTCTCAGCACTTTGCCTGACTTTTGCGCGGAATTATTGGCCGACTCCAGTCGGTGTATTAAAAAGGAGGCCTGCAGATGGTGATGATGGCTCGACAGATGTGCTACCTCCTTTGATTTCCAACCACTCATGACTTTCTTTCTCTCTCATTAGCCGCATATTTTCTCTTGCCTTCTCTTTTGCCCGTCCTTCCAACATTTTACTGATTCCAGGCAGAGTGAGACGTGAACCGCTGCTCGTAAACAGATGCCACTTGATTGTCCTCGTGTTCGCTCTCTTCTTTATTGCTTGTTCTTTACACAGAGTATTTACACATCCACTCGCATGTATTTGACTGATCGCTCCTGGCAGCTCTGTGGTTCATTTTCACAGAGGAATGTTGGCTAGCAAAGAGATACAAGGTCGCTGCCTGGAGCTGGGAAGTGAGAAGACGTGTCCAGCCATGACATTTGACACTAGGGGCCACAATGTCCCATCTGGGTTCCTCCTCAAGAGCCTCCTTCCTGACCTCTAAAATCAGCTGTTAACCATCTGTGTCCATGTGTTTTTTCTCAACTTTAATGTCCTGAAGTGGCAGACTCTGTCACATGAGCATCTCTGTGGTCGTATTCCTCTGAAACACACATTTAAGTGTCACCACTGCCACATTAATTCCCACCCTCAGATCACCACCTGCGCCTTTGCTGCTGTCTAAAAACGTCTGTATAATATTGCCCCCGCTGTCTTTGCAGGCATTCATGTCTATGTTCCAGATTCTAACCCAGGAAGGATGGATAGATGTCATGGACCAGACCCTGGTGGCAGTCGGCCACATGTGGGCTCCAGTCGTCGCCATTTACTTCATTCTGTACCACCTGTTTGCCACCCTGGTAAGACAGCGACTGAGCTGCTTCAGTTCTTGATCATGAGGATGATGGATGGATGTGCCAGCAGAAGAAGACAACGACTGACGTCTCTGGAATGTTTGACTTGTATATTTCTGGTTCACAGATTCTGCTCAGTCTTTTTGTAGCCGTTATTTTGGACAATCTGGAGCTGGATGAAGACTTGAAGAAGTTAAAACAGGTGAGCACTCCTGAATACATATTAGAAAATACGTTCATTATCAATATTTAACATTATTTAAGATCATTTATTTGGTTAAAAAAGGAGGTTCAGATGAGAGCCACCATCTTTGTTTTATCTTAATCTTGCTGCCTCTGTGAGAAATTGCTGCTCTGGTTTTCTGCCCTGCACTTTGTGCTTTTCTGACAGTCTTGTACAATAACTTTTGTTTCACTCTGCATCTAGTGGCGAAAGAATAATTGCCTGCAGGTCCTCTCTATCGCTCCCCTCTGCACATATTTCATTATCTCTGCAGTTTCCTCTCTGACATCTTGTTTAAATTGGAGAAATTGTGGCAAAGCTCAGGCAGTACAGCAACTGGGTTTTACAAGTTACATATCGTATTCCCAGGCTGCAGTCCTGAAGCAGGCAGTGTCAGCCTGGTGCATGATGCTGTGCCTCCTACCACCGTGCTTTCTTTTAAGTGGAAGCCTAACCTTATGTTGCCACTGGGAGTTTATGCTCTTATTGTGTGTGCCTTGTGTGTCGGTCTGGAAAATATCTTTATGTCAGCGCTGAAAATGATTCATATCAATAGTATAAATATGAAGTCATGTTTTGATAATATTTTTATTTATGTATTTAACTTTTTGATATTTAAATATTGATCTTAAAGCTCTCAAAATGCGCTGCTCCGCAGCTCCGTAGCTCCGTCCAGAGCAGATCTCGTGGAGGAGCGGAGATGAGAAGCAGCAGTGGAGACCGGCTGTGGTGTCGGAACTTTGGACACGTGAAAACAGCGCATTTTGAGCGCTTTCATGTCAATAGAAGATGCCAGGAGTTGATGATTCTAGTTCAGAACATGGCCCTGTTTGTCTCATGAGTGAGTCTCGATGCTGGAGCCCATTTTCGAAACAAGTGTAGGAAATGCATTTTAAGCAAAACTACTTTCTACGGCACAGACAGCACCACTGCACCTGCGTCTTATAGACCGGTGCAACATATGTATGGACACAATCTATTTTCCTTTTTAAATTTAGTAGGTTCAGCTAATATTCTGGTGCACTCTGTAGTCCGGAATTTACGGTATTATCATTTATGTTCCTCATTCAGTAGGTCCAGCACACAGACAAAAATAACTATGAAAAGGTTCATCCAGAGTCCTTCCTAATTCTGTATGCCATGTACTGCAGGTGCTGTTTAGCCGAGTTGCTGTTCAATAGCCCCGTGCTTTTGTTTGTTCTTTACCTCGACTCTTCAGCTGTGATTGATTGGCAGTCCTTTTAATCCTTGCATCCTTTTATTGAGTCAAAATCTGTAATATAATGTACTCAGAGTGAATCCTGCAGGCACTAGCCTTTCTCGAAGCATAAACTGCATCCTCCCACACCAATCTGGATTAGGACTGCAAAAATCAACCCAGTAAAAGATAAGGAAGACTCACACTAAGATGGCAGAGGCTGAAAACCTGAGAATATATTGCTGTTATTAATGTTTTAGGAGACATATTCAAATGCCATTATTTATTGTATTGGAACACCTGGATGGGAGGTTTTTGTTGTGTTGTTGCAGATGATATTCAGCTCTACTTGCATGAATTTAAAATCTTCCCCATCTTTTAAGAAGTCCACAAGCCTCACTACCTTTCCGTTGGGTCCATGCCTCGCACACTAACCTTCTAACCCCACCACTAAGGTTCAGATCCTGCTGTCATTTAGCCGTCTCTCTTATCTCTGCATCACGACCTGCTCACCTCCACCAGTGCTTTAACCACACGTGTACCGTTTTCCCTTCCATCAATGCATTTATTTATTACTGATTTTATCACACTTGACATCCGAATGTTCGTCAGTTGGCTGCACACATACATCGACACAGCATATACCGTTTGAATGGCAGCTCTGGAGATTGCCGGAACCGAATATTTTCCTCCCACAGCGAAGTGATTAGAAGCAGTGACTGTAAAATTGCCTATTTTACAGGTGCTTCAATCATGGATACAGAGAGCAGCTATAAATAGAACATAAACGGCGATTACTCTCCCCCATGAAAAGGCATTGGAAACATTTTGGAGGGGAGAAGACATAATGGCTTTTTAATGCTTAAGTGATAACAGAGCTCCATTCTAAATCACACACACATGAGACAAGTTCATTTCAAGATATATGCCGTTCCTCTGGAAGCATTGTTTTCAAATCATTCTTCCAAGGCTCAAACTTCTATCAAATGTTACTTTTAATGTCAGTAAATAGAGGTCACCTACTGGCCGTGACATCATGGCCGCCGTTTCTGTTTCGTGTTGGTCGCACACAACTGAATCTCCTGAGTCTGACTCGTATGAAGGAGTCTAACTCAATTGTTTTCCATTAATGATAAGTGGTTACAGGGTCAGGGGATGAAAGCATGTAGGGACTAAGGATTGGCTCATGTGGTCCTAAGCGTTGGCAAATGTGGACCAAGGTCTGAGGAACACAAGTTTATTTTACTGCAGACATGTTCCACCTTTTAGCTTTAGGAACGTTTCCTTTCTACAGCAATTAAAGGTTTTCTGCTTTTAAGTATTTTAGCTCCTATTTGTTAAGCCAAACAGGTTTTTTTTTACAGAATTTTAAATAAAAAAAGGGGAAAATGGTCCACATAAATCTGAATATTTATGTGTAAATACTTCCACCGTGGTTCCATCCAAACAACCTGTAATTACAGTTTCTCATTTTCTGAATCCAGACAGCCAATTACAGACTCAATTTAGGGATTTGCAATTATGTCCAATTTTCTTCCTTTGTTCAGTGGTTGAATTGTGTGTGAATAATTTAAGGGGGAAGGTGCAGAAGGAATGTCCAATAACTCCTGTTGTTGTCTTCGTTGCTGGCGTTGTGCTGCCTTCATCGTGTGGTCGATGGGTTTGTGAGAGCGTTGAGGGATCACCTGATCCGTTTGAGAACTCTTTCCTTCGCTCAGCTGATGCTCAAATAGCATGTGACGTTATTGTTGACAACTCATAAATCAGTGTTTAGAATGTCATGAAATAATATGACTGTAATACAAGTGTAGTAACTCATGTGCTTATACAGTTATTATGATTTTGTGGCTTGATTCTGATTCGAACTTCATGCAAATTGCATTGCAAATAAGGTTGACAGTTTGTGAGAAAATTACTCACTGTTCTTCGATCTGCCGCCTAATTCTCTGTCATCGTAGAGCATTTCGTCATTTGACTTCAGTCTCACGATGTGGTTTAATAAGTAAACTGAAAGCTTGACTTCCTTTCCTGATTTAATGGGCCGAAGAGTCACTTGGGAGCTCAGAGAATGTCACCTTCCTTTTTCTGTGCCACATCCTCCGCCTCGAGTTACCACCATAAATATACATTACATGATATAACAATTGTACCAAGATATGTTTTGGGTTTTGAAGATGGCTGTTTGAGGTTTATGGTCTGTGTGGCTTTAGAGTTTCCATGGCTCATTACCCGGCTAATGAGAAGAGAGGGTGACCCTGCTGGCTCGCGCTCACCTCTCCCTCCCCGTGGCATTGCAGCGTCTTGGCCTCAGGCCTGAATAAAGGATGCTAGGAATCCACACGCTGTTTTTTTCCCCATTCAAGCTGTACTTGAATGGCACTGCTTTACAGCACACAACTCTTAGCACTTAAAACTAAGACATGCTCCCTCAAGTGACGCTCTGCGCCTTAAATTTTTTCCTCAGAAATGATGGGGAAACCTCTCATGAATGACATTGGTTTATAGTGGGTGGAGCTCTGAAACAGCCTCAAGGTGAAACGCATCACTCTTCCTCACTGACACTCTTTTCCTCCAGTTTCTTGGGGGTTTGGTGCGCCGCTTGTAAGTTTGGTGAAAGCCTGTTACAGATTTGCTTGTTATTGTCCCTTTCTTAAGAAGCTGCTTGTCCATGCATGTTTTATTGGCCCCCAAAGGTAGACTGCACTACAAGATGGATGTGGTAGCACATACAGGTTTCAGTGATCAATGGTGATATATATGTAGTTTCACCCAGACACCAGGGCGGCATGGTGTCAGTATGCATTTAGCCTGTGTGATCAAAGACATTTACCTGAGACGCTCATTTCCATCAGGTGTTCCAGCACTTTCCCACAGAAAGAGATTGAAGTGGTCGATGGATGAAGGGCCTGTTTTTTTTCACGGCTGTATTTAATTCATTCATCGCTCCCTTTGCCCTTCACAGACAAGTAGCCATTACCGTGGAGGTAAAAAAGAAATAAAACCCTTGAATCACTTTTCTCGGAGTGAACATAATCCAATGTTCAAAAATAGAAAGTCTTGCGACGAGGCCGCTTTATTTACTTCTCTACTTGAATGGAGAGAGATGGGAACAGATGCGTTGAGATTGGGCCGCAGAAAGTTCAGCACAGAGCAACAAAGGACAACAGAGAACAGAAAGTTCTGCTGTAACCGGATCTCGCTGCAGATAACCGCGCTGAACCCTGGCTAAACTGTACATCTCGCTGAGTCGGCCCAATTGATTAGGACCTTTGGGAACAATAGGGTCGGTATTAGTTCTACATTTTGTGTGCGCAGGCTTGTTTGTGATTGTTTTTGCCTGCGTTTGTTTAGAGGGGAAAAGAAGAAGCAGAATGTATACAGCTACAGTTTGGGATGACCACAGCACTTTCCTTTGAAGTGAAAACCACAGCTTAACAAAAGAAGTTCTCCATTTCTCCCATTTGTACTGAAACTCTGACATTCAGTAGGGTCCATTTTCACATTTCCTGAATCACATCTTAAAATGGGCAGTGATTCATCTCACCCTTTTCCCAAGATAGAGGGTACATTCTGGAGGTCAACATCCATATTGTTGTGCATGTCTCAGGCGGAATCAAAGGAACAGTACAACGCTGCAGGATTTCTGCCATAAATCGTTTTTTTCCTCCACTTAGCCAAGGTCGGGTCACGAGAAACAACCTACACTTCGTCTGAGGGAATATAGAGGTGTCTACAGGTCAACTGAGAGCCCAGGTTCCACATGCCTGGAAACATCTCTCTAGGGAGGCGTCCAAGAGGCATTCTGACAAGCTGTCCAAGCCCCGTTAACTGGCTTCTCTCTGTGAGAGGAGTACTGGTTCCTCTCTCCTGAATGACTGAGCTCCACGTCCTATTGCTTAGCCAGAGTCCAGGCACCATTTCAGCCGCTTATATCTTTTTTTTTTTCAGTCGCAGAAATATGTCTCATTGCAAATTTCTCCGGTCAAACTGATGACCCAATATTTTTACTTCCGCCAAGGTGATCATCCGTCTGTCTACTCGCAAAATAACTCTGAACCGGGGTCGACCGATTTCAGTGACATTCCCGGGGAATGTATGGAGAAGAGAATCTCATGATTATGTTTGGTGGCCATTCCGGTCTTCCTCAAAAGTCTGCCTCAGCATGATTGCTGCACATATAGATTGCAACTGGAGTTGTTAGAGCTCTCCATTAATTTCACCGGGGAGTTTCTATTTGTGGCAGTATAACAGTTATAAATCCCTCTTAGTGCAGATAATTAACTGCACGAAATGACAAAATGCTATGACGCTAGTCTTGTGAAACGCGTCCCAGCATCGTAGCTGCTTCATATTGTATCAGAACTATTTGCTTAATGCTATGATACTGACTTATTTACAGTCTGGTATGTATTCAGGCACAGATTTAGAAATCTTTTCACAGGCAATAGTGTAATTACAGCAGTTTTTCCTGTTCATTTTCTATAGTGTGTATCTCCTGAGTAATTTTTCTTTTTCTCTTTTGTTGTCTTTTTCATTTATTTTCTGAAAGTAAGTTTGATTTCATCCTTACATTGGTTGTCAGTGCTTTGTGTTGTGTCTTTGGCAAGTGTGCTGCTGCCATCCTCAGGTGGAAACCTGCACCTACACTGTTTTTTTCCCAGAGAAACCTCCTGTCTACTTCTCCCCTCAAGTGTTTATCTCGCTTTCCAAATTCAATATTAATCAAATGCTCTTTCCTTTTGGTACTTGTGTGTGATTTAAAGTGTCCTCCTGCCTCCATACAGCTCAAGCAAAGTGAAGCTAACGCCGACACCAAAGAGAAGCTACCTCTGCGACTCAGGATTTTCGAGAAGTTTCCGAACAGACCTCAGATGGTGAAGATCTCCAAGTTGCCGTCAGACTTCACCGTGCCCAGAATCAGGTAGTCACAGATGTTTCTCAATAAAATGAAATAAAATAATGCGGCTGAGAACAGAGTTGTCATGGAAGACATCTTGAGCGTTGCATTTCAGATGCCTGGGGTTTCACCTCACTAGTGTATTTCAAGATTGACTGTTTTGCTCCAGGGAAAGTTTCATGAAGCAGTTTATTGATCGGCAACAGCAGGGCACTGGCTGCTTGTTCCGACGTCTCCCATCAGCTTCATCGTCCTCCTGTGACCACTCCAAACGCTCCGCCATCGAAGACAACAAGTATATCGACCAAAAGGTACGGGCTCTTTCACTCAAACCCAAGTGCCGCAGATATAAAAGGCGATTACTCTCCCTAATAGCTCTGTGCACTGTTGGGTATTTGGTTGCGGTGGTTTTCACTGCTGCCTGTTTTTAATGAACTCCCACTTGACTCTTTCCCGCTCAGCTCCGCAGGTCAATATTTAGCATCCAAGCTCGGAACCTGCTGGAAAAAGAAAACATTGTCAATAAAATCCTACGGTAAGATTTCCGAGAGGTCAAACGCTGGCTCTGACACGCACCCACAAAGACACACAAACCCCTCGCAGACTCATTTACGGTCAGGCTGAAATAAATGGATCATTTTCTGGGAGTGTTGATTAGCTCGCCAGCACCGTGTCCAATCTGGCGCGCTCTTCGTCTGCCCCTCCTCTCGTTTGCTGTCAGCCTGACAGACAGGCGGAATATTAGCAGTCGTAACACGTTCTGTCTGGGCCGCCATCTTGTACACGTAAGCACAATTAGGGCCACATTCACCGGCATCAACTGAGGCTGACTTGTAGTCCAGTTTACACACAATGGTCATCAGAGCTGGTCTGGACAATTGACATACACACGCAGCGCTCTGCTATGCTACTGGACTTTGGTGTGATGCAATTTATTTTTAAGATGTGTTAGAGTTCCGTAGGTCACACTGGTTCTCGCTGATGGTTGGCCTGGTTGTAAGTCTGAGCCCTAAGTCACCCAAACTTTTGAGATCTGCTTTTCACCCTCTCACAGGGAGTGCACACAGCAGCGCATGCACAGCGGATCACCAGAAGGTCAGCCGCTGAAGGAGCGCTCAATATTGAGTGTCCAGCATCACATACGTCAGGAGCGAAGGTCTGACCTCATAAAACCCAAACCATATTTACGACGAATTAACAATTAACCCCTCTCTTAATTCACAGGTCACTGAGGCACGGTTCCACTAGTCAGAGGATAAGTCGAGGAAAGTCGCTGGAGACTCTCACTCAGGATGTAAGATCTATATTGTCAAGATTCAACGTTATATTTATACTTATGAATAGATGTTATCGTCTATTTTCTTTTAGATTTTAAACCCGATCTTGTGTCCTCACACTATTATTTCTTTATCCATTGAGTATGAATAATTCAGACAGAAACAGTTCTGGCAAATAAATGATACAATATTTTGTTAAAATACAAAATAAATACTCTTCTGTTTCGCTAGCACTCGAGCACAGTTCGCTATCGCAACGCTCAGAGAGAAGACAGCGAGATAAAGATGATCCAGGAGAAGAAAGAACAAGCCGAGATGAAGAGGTATTTACATTCACCTGAACCAAAACAGGAGTTGCTGTTCAAGCAGTGTGTGCCACTGATGAGGATTTAAAATGATCAGGAAGGTCCAGGAGGAGGAGTTGAGAGAGAACCACCCCTACTTCGACAAGCCTCTCTTCATCGTTGGTCGAGAGCACCGCTTCCGCAACTTCTGCCGGGTGATCGTACGAGCTCGCTTCAACGCGTAAGATCGTGGCACATTGTTGTATTTCCTCTCATGTGTTTTCTCTTGTTATAGTTCCCTCTTTTATAATGATAGAACCAATATAACTACAGTCTACACATTGATATTTGGTTGATACGGATGGCGAACATCAAGTTTTATAGATGATCCAACTCAGCGTTCTTGCATTTTTATCTGCAGATCAAAGACTGACCCCGTCACCGGAGTAGTGAAGAACACAAAGTACCACCAGCTTTAGTAGGTTATGATGACATATTCTTCACAGGAATCATGTATTTCAGAAGGTCGTGCTGGTTTTACTAGTTGGTGATAATGATGATGTTTCTTTCTCAGTGACCTCCTGGGCCTCGTCACATACCTGGACTGGGTGATGATCATAGTCACCATCTGCTCCTGCATCTCTATGATGTTCGAGTCACCGTTCACCAGGGTCATGCACGTCCCCACCCTTCAGGTACATGGCACCAGAGTTGAACTGAGAGGACTGATCGGGAAGTGACATGGTCCCTGTCTTTTGATTCAGATCGGAGAGTTTGTGTTCGTCATCTTCATGAGCATCGAGCTGAACCTGAAGATCATGGCCGACGGCCTGTTCTTCACCCCCACGGCTGTGATCAGAGACTTTGGAGGAGTGATGGACATCTTCATCTACCTAGTAAACACATCTTTTACATTATATTCTTTATATTACCTTGTAATCAGAACGATGAATCTAAATGGAGAGTATTTTAATGTGATCTCACTTGCTGTTCTCTCGTAGGTGAGTCTGATCTTTCTATGCTGGCTTCCGCCCGACGTCCCGCCGGAGTCCGGGGCTCAGCTGCTGATGATGCTGCGCTGCCTGCGCCCACTCAGGATCTTCAAGCTGGTGCCCCAGATGAGGAAGGTGGTACGAGAGGTTCTCAAAGGCTTCAAGGAAATCTTCCTGGTCAGTAATAAGCTAAGCATCGACATGTGTAAGACTCTTTCTGAGCCTTTTCTATTCTGTAGAATCACGTTTTTGATCAAGCGGCCGGACGCTCAACTCCTGATTGATTCCCCTGCAGGTTTCCATCCTTCTCCTCACACTGATGCTGGTGTTTGCAAGCTTCGGCGTTCAGCTGTTTGCTGGGAAGCTTGCCAAGTGCAATGATCCCCACATTCTGAAGCGGGTACTGAATAATACCGTCTTCCACTGTCAAATACACTTCTACTGCGTGTTACACTTATATTATGCAAGTTCTCCTCACTCATTGTATCACATTCACGTTGGCTAGTATTGGTCCAGCTGTTTCTGCAAGCTAAACACAAACTGCCATTAAATCTATGCACATATTGAAGCACAACTTAATATATTAACACATTGTAATTCTCCACTTTACACAACAGGAGGATTGTCACGGTATATTCCGAATAAATGTCAGCGTTTCCAAGAATCTCAATCTGAAGCTGAAACCTGGAGAGAAGAAACCAGGTTTCTGGGTGCCGAGAGTCTGGTAGTGCCCGTCCTTCACCTGAATGCACAATTGATGCTTTAAACGCTTCTGACTCTTGTTCACTTCGTGACCTCCTTCAGGGCCAATCCACGTAATTTCAACTTCGACAATGTAGGCAACGCCATGTTGGCCCTTTTCGAGGTGTTGTCCCTGAAAGGATGGGTGGAAGTTCGTGATGTCATCATTCACCGAGTTGGACCGGTAAACAAACAGTTGTCGGGAAGCGTCTCACATTCTTTTATTGACTGTTCGGTTTTCCCTCCACTTGCAGATCCACGGCATCTACATACATGTCTTTGTGTTTCTGGGCTGCATGATCGGACTCACTCTTTTTGTCGGGGTTGTCATTGCAAACTTTAATGAAAACAAGGTGAGCGCTTAAAAAAAAACAACGGATGTACTAAGTTAAATTGTAATTTTTATATGAATAAGCATTTAACAATTATCGTTACAATAATGATTATACATACTGTACATGTGTCTAATAACTGCGGTAGCTTTGTTTGGTTGAATTTGTATTTGTTTTTTGTTCCTCACTAGGGCACAGCCCTCCTTACTGTGGACCAGAGAAGATGGGAAGATCTAAAGAGTCGACTGAAAATAGCCCAACCTCTTCACCTGCCCCCTCGACCAGGTAAAGTGTTTTTACACTGGTCTCATATAACGTCATGAGCTTCTGAGAAAATAGTTGATTCACATTTGTGATTTTAAAATGGCCTCTTAACTCAATACCTAAACAGATATAGTAAAATTGACATTGAACAATATATACATATATATTTATTTATTTATGAAGTTTGAAGTTTTTAAAAAAGCATAGTTTCCTCACTTTTCAGTTTGATTATATTTTTGCTAGAATTATGATTTTTCTTGCTATTTTTATGCTTTTAATGGCTGTCCTGTAAATGCTTTCCATATTATTTTTGAGCTGATTATTGAATACTTCACGCTTTATTAAGAATGATGTACATAAAAAATATAATAAAAATAGTTATGAGAAAAAAATTAAATAAATAAATATTTGCGCCCATATTATTCCCATATTGTATGCTTCTATAGTTTATTTTTGAAGTAGTATTATTTTAATTATATATATATATATATAAATATAAGGAAATATATAAGAAAGAAATGAAAAACAGGCACTAAAACAAGGTAAAGCAGATTCTAGATTTATTGCGTTTCATTTCACTCGTCAACATAGGACTTGACTGCCATCTAGAGGCCAAGAGGAACGTTGCATTTCATTCAAGAAAGCGCAAGAAAATAGTAGTCATCCATCAATTAAAAACAAAAATGTGAATGACAATATTCCTTAGATAATTCCCCATATGTGCCTTCATACAGAAAACAGAATCATAATAATACACATTCTCATATTTACACACATACAGCAGAGTTTCAGTTGTGTATCAGTGTTTTTTTTGTTCGATTCAGAGAATGGTGGATTCCGTGCCAAAATGTATGACATCACCCAACACCCTTTCTTCAAGCGGGGTATTGCTGTGCTCGTGTTGGCTCAGTCCGTACTGCTCTCCGTGAAGGTAACACTTTGTTTTAGTTTGATGTTGTTTTATATTTTATCTATTTTTTACATTTTTCACTTCTGCTCCAGTGGGACGTTGAAGAAAAAGTAACATTTCCACTCGCCACCATGTCGGTTGTCTTCACTTTTATATTTGTGTTAGAGGTGAGTTTGTGGTCACTGGAGGTGGTTTCAGGCGCACATGGAGGCTCTTGACCTGTGATGGCGCTCTAACACAGGTGACGATGAAGCTGATCGCCATGTCGCCAGCGGGCTACTGGCAGAGTCGACGGAATCGCTACGATCTTCTAGTCACGTCTCTGGGCGTCATATGGATCGTCCTCCACTTCGCTTTACTGGTACCAAATAAAACTGATCTGGTAGTGAGACCGTCTCCTTTAAAACCCCTCTTTGTTTGTCTAGAACGCTTACACCTACATGATGGGCACGTGTGTCATCGTCTTCAGGTTCTTCACTATATGCGGGAAGCACGTACGTATTCATGTCAAACACTGAGTGCACAAGTACTCAACATCATCGCTCTTCACATAGGTCACGCTAAAAATGCTGCTGCTGACGGTGGTGGTCAGCATGTACAAAAGCTTCTTCATCATCGTGGGGATGTTCCTCCTCCTCCTGTGCTACGCTTTCGCTGGTGTGGTCCTCTTTGGAACCGTCAAATACGGAGAGAACATCAACCGGTAGGACGTGTCCCACGGAACCAGCTTCCCTAAAACTCACAAAGTCGTCACAAAGCATTTTTGTAATTTCAGACACGCCA
This sequence comes from Synchiropus splendidus, assembly GCF_027744825.2. Lineage (NCBI taxonomy): Eukaryota > Metazoa > Chordata > Actinopteri > Syngnathiformes > Callionymidae > Synchiropus > Synchiropus splendidus. Next base: position 5,609,628 of record NC_071343.1, on the reverse strand, counting down.
ATTTCTCCACGGCCGGCAAAGCTATTACCGTTCTGTTCCGTATTGTCACTGGAGAAGACTGGAACAAGATCATGCATGACTGCATGGTGAGAGGAGCCCCTCATCTTTCAGTTCCCACTGAAGTCTAAATTATCATCGAGATGTATTTAGTTATTATCATGTTATTACCCTGTAGTTTGTTCAATGGAGGATCTGCGTTTAGGTTTGTACTAGGGCCGGTTCTTTAATAATAACAGTAAAAAGTGCGATTCAAAATCTTAGCTTTTGTTTTTGCCTCACATGGTGATGTCAAAACATCCATGATGAAGGAGAGTAATTGATATCGCACTGATGGATAGAAACTTAGATAGAACTTAAAAACTTAATTATGGAAGCTCAAAAATATTGTTTTGTGTACTGTATGCAGCGAAGAGTTCGCTCATGACTGGAACACTTCCACCCTGTCTTTAAGCTGTACAGATTCAAATTGATCATTCTACTCTAGTATTAAGTATAAAAAGGCATTAAATCGCATTTAAATCTTTATTAATTAGATTATTATTTAGTTTCTAAAGCGATTAGCATCAGAAAAATTCTACAATTTCAACATGCATTTCTCTTCCAAACCCTCAGGTGCAGCCTCCATTCTGCACCCCAGATAAACATCGCTACTGGGAGACAGACTGTGGGAACTACGCTGGAGCACTCATCTACTTCTGCTCCTTCTATGTCATCATAGCTTATATCATGCTCAACCTGCTTGTAGGTCAGTGTGCGTTTGTGTTTTTGATTTGTCTCATATGATGTATACAATTAATTTACCGTAATTTCCGCACTATAAGCCGCTACTTTTTTCTCATGGTCTGAACCCTGCGGTTATACAACACCGTCACTAATACCTTTATATGGATTTTTGCAGACTAAAGAGCGTCGTGCTGTCAAAATATTGAGCCTGGTCACATAAAACCCATCAAATCACAGGTGTTTTATTGACCTTAAAGCGCTCAAAATGCGCTGTTTTCCCGCGTGTGTCTGAAGCTCCGCCCACAGAACCGATCTCCTGAAGGACTGGAAAGAAGAAGCAGCGGCTCAGACCGGCTGTGGTGTTGGAATTCATGAGTTCATGATTCAAGTTTAGAACATTGCTGAGTTTGTTTCATGAGTCAGTCTCCATGCTGGATCCCATTTTCAAAACTAGTGTAGAAGTGATCCTCATGCATTTTAAGCCGGGTGCCCCACTGACCTTTCTACGGTGCAGACAGCACCACTGCACCCGGATCTTATAGATCAGTGCGGCTCATGTATGACCAAGATCTGTTTCCCTTCTTAAGTTTTGTGAGTGCGGCTTACATTCCGGTTCACTCTATAGTACGGAAATTACGGTACATTTTATTTTTCATAGCCCAGCTCATCAGCACATTATGGATTCCACTGTCATCAGTCTGAACCTCCAAACCTCTAATAAAGTGCATGATTGGCTCCTATATGTTCCTTTTACCAAAGCAAATTACGCATCTCTTCACTTCTTCAACGCTTTTTCCCACTGCTGCAGCCATCATCGTGGAGAACTTCTCCCTGTTCTACTCCACGGAGGAGGACCAGCTGCTGAGCTATAATGACCTGAGACACTTCCAAATCATCTGGAACATGGTGGATGACAAACGGGAGGTGAGAAATTAGCGGGAGAACGGAGGGTGGCGAGGCGGGATGAAGCGCGCGGCCGTCATGGATGGACTGAAAATTAAAATCGGAACCTGAGTGGATCTAATGAGACGTGCGGCGGGGAGCAGAGAGGTGGCGACATGGAAAGTTCGAGGAGCAAATTAATAATAGTGGACATGAGTTTTTAAGTGAAGTTTTGAAGAGAAGACGTCTTTGTCTTTGTGTTCACAATATTTTAAAAGACTGAGGAACTTAAATAGTGCATAACTCAAGTTAAATATATTGCATTTAACATTAGACATGTTTGAATGCGTGAAACTGAGGGCCCTTCAGAGGGTGATAGGACTCCCATTCTTCAAGTCCCTTGGGGCTGAGGATTTATCTGTTCAGCAACTGCTACTTTGGAGATAACCTCCTTAAATAAACTTTCCTGTGGAGGAAGTTGTAGTTGGCAATGTTGTCGTGAGAAACAGTTTGGTTCTTGACTCGACTTCATTTCCATTGGTGTGTGTTGTTTGTCATTCATCACTGGACTAGATGTCCACAACACGAATATCAGTTTATGCTCTTCAAACTGAAGCCTCTTCTCTGTCTGTCAGGGCGTGATCCCGACGTCGAGGGTGAAATTTCTCCTGCGCTTGCTCAGGGGCAGACTGGAGGTGGATCTGGACAAAGACAAGCTGCTGTTCAAACACATGTGCTACGAGATGGAGCGGCTGCACAGCGGAGGCGACGTCACTTTTCACGACGTCCTCAGGTGAAAATGAACGAACGAGCCTGTCTAGTGTTTCAGTCATTTCCAAAGGCAGAGCCTGTGAATCAGAGTGAAAGTGACCTGATGAAATTGTAAATCAGTCTTGACTCCCTCATCGCCGATGTGCTCTCAATCCTCAGCATCTCCTTAAATTGCCTTCAGAGGGTTTCATATATCTTAAAAAGCTCCATTGTCAATCTTCTTTTTTTGTGTGGATCTGTGTGCAGCATGCTGTCCTACCGCTCAGTGGACATCAGGAAGTCTCTCCAGCTGGAGGAGCTGTTGGCCAGGGAACAGCTCGAGTACACCATTGAGGAGGAGGTTGCCAAGCAAACCATCCGCATGTGGCTCAAGAAATGCCTCAAGCGCATCCGTGCTGTTAGTTCACACACACACACACACACACACACAAACCTATATGATCTTGCATTGTGCCTCCTCGCACCCCCACCTATGCAGTAAGTGACCCCATATTATCCCATGACACTTAGGCCTCATGGTATGTCTTGGCTTTTTGCAGAAACAGCAACAATCATGCAGCATCATCCACAGCCTGAGAGAGAGCCAGCAGCAGGAGCTGAGCCGCTTCCTCAACCCCCCCAGCATCGAGACCACACTCCCGAGCGAGGACCACAATGCCAACAACGCCGACAACCCGTCGCAGCCTGAAGTACGACATACCAACGCTGTGCGACACTCACGCACGCTCACAGCGTGACACGTCACCATCACATGGCACCATCTGCAGGTGTGCGCCTCCACCGGTGAAACAAAGGCTCTCCTCTCTTTGTTTAGATGAGTGGACTCCAGCAGCTCCTGAGCCCCACACTGTCCGACAGAGGAGGGTACAGGCAGGACTCCTCAGACCTGGGGAGGCCGCAGAGGAAGCTGGGACAGTGGCGGCTGCCAGCAGGTGAGAACGCTGCACTGCTGAGTCTCTTCCCAGAAGAGCACATCTCAGAAACAAATCTATTGCCAGCCTCTCAGTGGAGTCCAGACTTACCTGCTTTTAATGTCATTCTTTGTCAAACCCTGCGAAACTATTGGGATAGTCAAACACTGTGAATTAGAAGGGGGGTGAAACAGAACTATTTTTCTAAATACACAGCAAACGCTTCATGCAAAAATATAAAACAACAGCAGAAATGCCACTGTGTTCCAACATGTGTATCACACTATATATTACATCCCATTATCATTGTGGATTTCTCAAACCACTGTGATGTTTTCCATGCAGTTTTATAGAAAGTTGCATTGGTTTTTCAGCAAAATATTTTCAAATCACATGAATGTATTTCAACATAACTTTCAGGGCTGGTTGGAAAGGGTTAACTGGGAATTCATTTTGTTGCTGTGGTTTTCAATTGGTCGAGAGGCACATCCAGTCACATGACCAGGTCCTGTTAAAACAGTCAGAAAATGGCATTTTGATTTTACAAAATACACTAATAAATCAACCTAGAATTACCACCATGTTTACTGCAGAGAGGCTTCTTCTTCATGTCTATCACGTTTCAGATGACAACTCTGTGTTGCTACTGCCATCTGAGGTCCATTTGAGGTTATTGCAGCCAAAATATTTAACACAAAGCGTATTGATAACAAGTGTGGATGCAAATAAGACATGCCTTTCTTGTTTTCCACAAACATCCGCTTGTGCTACACACACTCTGAGCTGTCGTTAATCATCAACCAATGTCATGAAATGTTTATTAAAAAAAGAAAAATAATATTAGAATAAAATACATCCTCTTGTAGGAGGTGTGGAATCCCAGTTCAGTTTTTGCTTGTAGAAATTCAATCTTTATTTATCATTGACCCAAAAGTATGAGAAGGAAGTCCTTGTGTAAAATGATTTTAATAAACCACCTGCATACTGTCATTGATTCAAAACAAGTGGATTCACAGGAGGAGCTCTGGATGGTGGCATCGCTGAAATGCCAACAGTGTGAGGCGTCATCCTCCTAGTTACCAGTAAAAATGTCACAACTCCCTGGCATCTCAGAGTTGCATCCAAACACACATCCCGTTGTGACTAGAGAGCTGAAGTGTACTTAAGCACTTAAACTATTATTACATTATTATATTACAGTGAGTTACATCGTCGTACAGCCTGAAAATATTCTGGACAGACCAGGAAATGAGAGTTTAATCTTAGTGCTGTCCTTGGTCCCGCCTCGTGCTTGTGTCCAGCCCAGGAAAATCGTGTCTCTGTCTCATCATAGGTCGCACAAGTGTCAAATCCATCGTGTGTAAAATGAACCCCGTCAACGACGAAGCCTCGTCTGGCTCCGAAGTGAAGAAGTGGTGGACCCGGCAGCTCACGGTGGAGAGCGACGAGAGCGGCGACGACCTCATCGATATCTAAGACAGGAGCTGTGTTTCTATAAACTAGATTTATTCACGCCAAGCCAGGTTACTGAGGAACAGGACGCCTCCCAGCTGACTGAGATTTTTACCGAGCTGCTTTTCGTGACGAGCAGATACCTCCGAGAGCCATGCCGCCGAATATTTTTGTCATCGCTTATTTTTCTATGCATCCCGACCATATTTAAGAAGGAAGATGGTGGCGCTACTGCCTAAATCAAGTGTGTTTCTGGCCACTCTGTCATTGTGTTCTAATACATGTTATTTATTGTGTCTCGAACGCGTTTGTCTCTGTCCCATGTTTCCAACAGTGTTAATGGAGTTTCTTAATCACTTTATACTTGAATCAGATTACTGTTTAGAACTTAAAAAAGAGATACATATTTAGATTTATGACTGTGAATGTAATGAAATCTATCTATCTTATAATAAAGATCTACTCAATGAGCACCGACTCGTCTGTTTCGTGACATTCAGTGGGTGGAAATATTCAATGTTGATGACATGCTCTTCTTTCTCTGACAGGAGTTCTAAACCTCAGCTGGAAGACCTCATGAGTCGACATCTGGGAAGATGACTCGTGGTAACGTTACAGTTACATACGACTCTCTGCATACTGCAAACTCACTTCCTTTTCAGCGTTTCTTCATCCGATCCTTCTCCTAGCTGATCGACTATTTTGGTCTAACTCCTTTCTAATGTTTATCTTCCCTGTCTTAACTAAAACTACTTCCTAGTGTCTCTTAACAGTGTATACAAGTGTGTGCTCTCTTCTGCAGGCAGGTAAGACTGACTCATAAAATATCAGAATTTAAATATCGAATCAAAAATGAAGTAGTTTGGGGATTTAACTGTTGCAGATTGACTTCACTGCTGGGGTTTTAAAGGCATATCTGTGGCTTACTTTACTGCTACTTTGTATTGATTTAGCATTTTGTCTTTCTAATCTTAAATAAAACTACTGTCATTCATATTGAAACATCCTTGTTGGAGTTTGATAACAAGGCATGAAAAATGTCCTGGTAAAGTCAGGTTGAATTGAAAGGAAAATGTTTTCAGTTTTGGAGTCACTGTCTAAATGCAAAGACACGGGTCTCAAGATTTTTTGTTTGGGATGCATTGTGACACCATTAACCTGTAGTTATTCCGTTCAGCGACTCCCCCTGGTGACTGCCGTCTTTTGCATTGCACTTTTGACAATGACATGTTTGCGAAATCAGAATTCACATTTACTCCTCTCAGAACACACTAAATGGCGCCTGAATTAAACTGAATTGCAATAGATTTTTTTTTAACTTTAGAAAGGTATGAACTATTGTACGTCTTTGTCAGAAATGTTTCATGGGATTAATCGTCTCGAAAGTAGTCAACTTTCTCTGTCTTGACAGGTTTTTTAGTGCAGCTAGTATTGGACCACAGAAGAGATCAGAGTGAGGACCAAAATGGCATCTAAAATTTGATCCAACTTCTCAAGGAGCAGTGATGTCTCACACAGACTTAGGCCACCTGCTGCCGGGACTGAGCCATCTAATGGTAAACGGCTGTTACTGCAGCAAACATATTATATATATTGTAGTAACCAACCTGTTTATGTTGAATCCCAACAGTTGTTCAGCACGTTTTAAGCCATGACCTTTTGAGCGACTTCGGTTGGTTTGAAAGACTGGACTGTAGTGATGGGCTGATGAAGCTTCATGAAACAGTGTCATCATTTTGAAAGCCCACTAGATGGCACTGTCTGCCCTATAACAATTTGACTTGACAAACAGTTTTAATGAAACCTTGCATCATTTCTCAACTGCGAGCGCCACCTACTGAGCTCTGAAAATAATGACAGCGCTTCACGAAGCCTCATCAGCCCATCACTACAGGACCGTTTGCCCATGTCTGGGTGAGTCCACGTTCCTCTCCTGAGTTTGACTGCGAGTTTGTCTGATTCCCTCCACGCCACTGGAAACGTGACGACTGGAAGACCTGGGTTTCGCGTCATTAGCACTGTGAGTACGCCATTTTTTTTTCCATGACCGAACACTAATCTGATTCCCTCTTCTCCTTGATGATGTCTTTCCTGTGAAGTTAATCCATCAGACCATCGTGTTTGATCTCCCGCACGCCCCCTCCTCACCGCCGTGTAGGAACCCTTGCAAAGCACTTAATTAGCCCATTAAAAAGTGGACCGGCTCTTCATTTGTCGCTTGAAAAGCCCGGGAAAATCCACAGTCGACGGCGCGTGGGATTGCTGTATAATGACGAGTGTGTAAAATCAGGCGCCTGCGGGACGCCACCGCGCTCTATAGAAATCCAGACTTACTCCCAGAGTCCGGTCTCTCGAAGTAAGTGCTCTCCGCGACGCACAGTCCTGTAGGGAAACAGTGTGACTCCGGCCGTCGTTGCCAGTCAAGGCGACTAATTCCTCGTGTCTTGCCTCCTCTTAAGCGCCACTTAGCTCAGAACAAGTTTATCATTAACCCTTTCCTCCCTTTTATTCCATCTCTGGGCGCTTTTTCTCTCTCTTTTAATTGCCTCTGAATCGCACCCCCTCTCGCCGCGGCCTGTTGTTTCCACCCTCTCTATTGTAATTTTCCCGTCGCTCCCTGGTGCATGTCTGCTGGTTATTTAAGACTGAATGGAGGCACTTTTGTAATTGAGGAGCAAGTTCTAAAGAGCACGGGGATTAAAAGAGAGTCCGCGTGATGAGGTTACCTGTAATTAAATGTACCGTGGCGGTGATGGACCGGCCCCCTGCTGGCCAGATTCAAATCTTGTCGACGGCATCAGCGCTCAGTACATACCTGCTCAGGGACTGCTGATTCCTATATCTCTGCGATTAAACTGAGGAATAAATAGGCTTCGAATACTTTTTATACTCCAGTCTTCTTATAAAGTACATGGTTGTAAGACCTAAAAAATATATTTCTTCTTCTTCTTCTTCTTCTTCTTCTATAATAATAATAATTATTATATATTTTATATATTTTTATTTTGTCATTTGAAGCAAATCTAATAGTACATTATTATTATTAACATTTTTTTATTCATGCTTTTTTCATAATTTCATCATGTTCCATACTATTTTTATTTTGTTATTTTTTTTAATTTATAATTTATTTTGGTGAAACACTGCAATAATAATGTAAAGATATAATAGTAAAATATTACTACTACTACTACTACTACTACTACTAACAATAATAATAATAATAATGATAATAATGATAATATCACTTTGGACTTGATTCTGTTGGATGCAGTTTAATATCATATGTGCATTATAATTTATTTATTTATTTAAAATAAATTATTTTTTATTTTATTTTACAAGTGAGTTTATTTTTAGCACATATTTGTTGGGTTTTTTATTTTAATTTTTTAGTAATGGAGTTATTCTTTTCATTTGTTTGTTATAGTTTCATTTATTTATTTTATTCTGTTAAAAATAGTACACTAGGATGGAAGCTAAATATTTATTTTATCTTAGCCCGGCCTCTATTTCTCTAACGCAGTCTTATAGTCAATCAAAGTCATGACCTTATTTGGTTTCTGACAATAAGACTTCATGAGGGAAAAAAAAACCCATCCACTTACAATCTTGTAAGTGTGTGTCTGCATGAAAAAAGATCGTGAGTAGCCACTCCAAAATCATAGCCACCATCTTGTTTTGATGTTTCCTGAGACTCTCATGTGGTTGATCTAGAGGCAGGTGGAAGACTCCTCACTCAGGGCTGAGGTTTGGAGACAGACTTGTCAAACTGCAACGTGAAATTCCTCTGATATAGCAAGTAATCCCATTTTTAGTCTTTAATATAGATGACAGAGCATGAGGATGAGATTATCTGTGAACACTGTAGCGTAATGTCTATTCACGACTGTTATCTCTCTTTCACCGACGCTGCTGCTTCTTTTGTCAACTGTCATCCTGACGTCTAGTCAGAGAAGCTGCCGGGCTCGTCTCTAAACAGCAGTTAAAGCGTCTTATTTTGTGTTGAGTGTAATGACACGTCTCAATAGTCGGTCTGATTAGAGTCCAGCCCGATCGGAGGTTAACTGGGGTGAGTCTCATAAGGAAGCATTGTCTAAAAATGAGCTGGAAAAAAAAAAGCCTGCTCCAATATTCTGCTCTTTGTCATTCTAAAGGTGATGACAGTGAAAATTAGCCCCGGTTTTTGTTTCTTCCCGACATCCAGCCGAGGTCCAGGCCTCGTCCCGTCCCTGCGCCTGGAGACAGATGGTTACTACTGCAATTCAAAAGTAGCAAATGATTTTAGCAGCAGGCGTCAAAAGCAATTAACGACTTGGGAAAAATGTGTTGATTAAAATGTATAAACAGGGAAGCTGTACGTTCACAAGACGTCGAATTGCATTCTAGCTTGGGCTGTAACTCACCATTATTTTCATTGTCGACTAATCTAGTCATTATTCTTTTCTATTTGTTTGGACCTATTTTGAATTTCGGTTGAACCTAAAGTTGCTTAAAGCACCTCACTGTGATACTCAGACACCATACATTATATTAAAATAATGACAGATAATCCAGGGACATGTATGAACCCTGTGAAGCATGAAGCATAAAACAGTTGACAGAGAGCTCCAATTCTTTAAAACTGAGGTCTTTATTGGTCCTTGAGAAGAATTTAAAATCATCAATATTCATACATGTATCTCATATAAAATATCTGATCAACATCCACATCAAAAGGTCTTATTTGAATAATAATCTAAAACAATGTGTTCAGTTTAGCTCCCTACTTCAGTTCGGGTTATTATTAGGTTATAACATCACTGTTACAACTCACTCTAGTAGCGCAGATGTGACGTGTGTGACATCATTAAAAACAGATCCATCTCCTCAAGTTAGCACCGTGCTAACCGACATGCTAGCTGTTAGCTTGAGGGCGTGTGGCGTCACAGACCAAACACGGAACACTCTTTCATCATTCTACCATGGTGTTGAAGGGGTTTGCTCATCCTCAAGTCGCGTTATCTTTGCAAACAAAACTTTTGAACACTACGACCCGTCGCCGTTCGAACTTCTCCGCCACTGTGACTGAGGCAGTCAGTCGGAGGTGGTGACGCGGAGCAGCGATGGTGGCTAGTTGGAGTCGGACCTCAGTCAGGAACCAATTCAAGGAAGAGAAATGAACATATCTTAATGATTCCAGAGAATGTGATCATTTCTCACTGCTTCTCAATAACAACCAGTTCTCGATGCCCATCCTGCGACCCCCAACAGCAACACGACGCACAGATTTTGACGGCGACAAATTTTTGTTTTCAAACGTTATCGATGACGTCAAACTAATCGCTGCAGCCCTAGTTTTAGCTGTGCATCTCACATCCAAAAAACTAAAACTAGCAGCGCTGTTTTCTGCCCAGTCAGAGTGAACCAAAAACAAACAAAAAAAATCAATTTCTCCATTACTTTCTCATTAAAAAATCTCTTTCATGCTTGGAAAACAATTGCCAGAATTAGTCTTATTTCTTACCCTTTTGCTTCTTCGTGTTTGTGATTCATCCCAAAAACATTTTTTTTAACCGCGCGCACACCTCATCAGCAGAAGTCGATCGCCACCCCGCCGAACGCCGAGCTTCACCTTTGAGCCCTGAAATCGAATCATTTTACGACTCGTGAATAACCGGCCCTCGGCGGCCTCCTTCACCAGTTCCACGCTCGTCTCCGCTGACTTTATTTACTGGGAGCCGACGCTTTGTCTGATGTGAAATATGGAGGAAAAGTTTGGGCTGGAGTCAGACGTTCCAGGCTCCAACCTCAGTCCCTCTCCAGTGAAGGCAGAAAGGCCAGTGGTTGGAGCGTTGAAGGCGTTATTAGCAGCAAATAACCGCCGCCCGCAGGGGGTGCTGTGCTCCAACAATTAAGCTTCACTGCGGAGAGCAATCTTACAGATCACTGAGGACGCGTCTGTAACGCGGGTGTCGCCCTTGGTGAGACATTACCTTATAATTTCATGTTTTTAACTCTGCTATTACGGCAAATTGTGCATGAATCTGGTGTGTGGAGGCGAGGGAGCAGAAAATGGATGTGACATTAAGAAGCAGCCAGTCGCCCTCTGAGCGATATGAATTAGAAATTACAAGTGTAATGGACTAACGACAGCAGCTGGAGAGTGCGAGCCGCCGCAGAGGACGCTCGGTGCGGTGACTTCAAACTTCTGCAAGTGTTGCCTCGCAACTTTCGGAACCGATTCTTGTGTTAGGGAGTGGTCTGGACGGGGAAGTAGAACATCAACTGAAGGAAGTGAGAATAATGTGGATGATAGAAAGAGAATTTGCAAATGTTAAAAGACAAAAAAAAAAACAATACAAAAAAGAAAAATAAAATAACAAAAAATTTAATTAAACAGTTTATAAAATGATATACTTTCCTTTGCGATTTTTTTAGTCTTACATAAGTTATAACAACTCAGGAGTCCACATTTTTTTCAGTTCAGATGGTTTTTATTTGTGGGAGAGACTTTCTTCAGTACTCGCTGTGACTTCCCAAAATTTTTGAGCATTCATAGATTTCTACAGAGCCCTGGAAGTGACATGCATGTGTTTATTTTTTTGGATGTGGCATGCATGACTTTATTTTTTTTTTTTTGCCCGAGATAACAACTATCTCGAGATCATTTTTATCACGTGATAATGCGTATCTTCACATAACAGTTATCTCGAGATCATTTTTACCTCAAGATACAATCATAAATGCGTAGCTGCCTCTCGGGCAAAGCATTTTGTATATGTCCTCCTGTAACCACTATGTCTCCCATGGCTTCCTAACTGTTCGTCTACGTTGTCAGTCACTGTCTGCAAGTCAGTCCGCCTTTAACACCCTGATCGAGTGCCTTCTACTCAAAAATAATACCATATGTGGCTAAGCTATACGTGTTACGCGTCCCTGGAAGTGACATGCATGACTTTATTTTTTTTATCCCGAAATAAAAATGATCTCGAGATACAAATTATCTCGACATAACTGTTATCTCGGGCTAAAAAAAATAAAGTCATGCACGTCACATCCAAAAAAATAAACACATGCATGTCACTTCCGGGGCTCCGTAGCGTTCAGTGGAATTCTAATAGAAATGTAAATAATGAGACGAGAACAAGTTGATATTTTGGGGGGCGCTGTTGAGTAGTATCTGGATCCAGGAATCGATTGAAGAATTTTACACGGACTTCTTTGCCTTTTGCTGCACTCAACCCTCCCAAATAAATATAACCAATGGAAAAAAAAAAAAAAAAGAATGTAATTTCCATGTTGGACCATGTGGTTCGGATGACATGAAATGAGCTGCTTAACGGAGGTCTGCACTCTCTGGGGCCTTCTCTAGTGGCTAGTTGTTCACTCCTTTGTTGGAAACCTGATGAACAACACATGGAGTGATGGATATCTTCGGTGCTTTTTGTAAAAGCAGTGGTGACTTCACAAGAGCTAGCATTTCTATAAGTCTTATCTGAGGCTGTGGAATGAAGTCTGTAAGTTCAAACAAAGTGTGACCCGTCACTTTAGAACAGACCTGGGCAAAGTGCGGCCCGGGGGCCAAATGCGGCCCTTTGACTGTATTTATGTGGCCCTCCTGGAGTCAGAGCAAAACTATAAAACAGACATTGTTGTTGTCTCTGACATTTTGTCTTATGGATTGTTTTTTGTTTATTATGAAGTAACTGAAACATAACTTTCTTGTTTAATTATTTTTCTAAATCTTTTCCGTTGGCTATTTTAGGAGTATTTCTTGTCCCTTAAAATACATCAGAATTGAAAGTAAATTTTGAAATGTATGAGCCACATTGACAATCTTTAAATGGAATGTGGTTTAAATTAAATAAAACACAACAAACCAACAGTTTCTATTCATTTTTACAGTGTAGATTCATAATCACACATGATTTTTATTTTCAATTTTCTCTTGTCCTTTGTGTTTGACGGCCCTTCTCAACGGTCACAATATATAACCCGGCCCCTTGGGAAATTTAATTGCCCACCTCTGCTTTAGAATGACTCATTTAATATTGTAGTAGTGTTTAGAATTATTTCTTAGCACTCTAGTTTCCTCTCCCAACCCAAGCACATGCAGAGGTCATCTGAGAACTAGTCCAAACTGTCTCTATATATCTGTCCAGGGTGCATGTATCTGGGACAGGCTCCTGCAACTCAAACATTCATAAAGGAATAAATAAAAGTAAAACCTATAACCATATTTTGCTTGTAGATTCCTGATGACACACTATGTGTGCTCTACACACCAGCCATTTTTAATAGTTTTACTGTTCAGATTTGTATTTTTTATTCCCACTGCCGTGAAGCAAAAGAGCCCAGACAGGGAAAAGAAACCGCTGTGACAGAAAAACAGAGGCGACTTGCTGAGTGACAGAAACCCCCACTGACTGTACGATGGAATAGTTTACGACAACTCAGGTACAAACTGACAACTTCAATTTTGCCGTCCCTTTGGTTCCCTCACCGTCTTTGTCTCGCCGCGGCCGCGTTTGAAGATTGCCAATCAGGATATCAAAAGACAGCTCTGATGTCATACGTTTTGTTTACCAGTCTGACCTTTCGCCCCCTCTGTTTTTTGTTTTTTTTCAGGACTCCAAATTTCAGACGCGAACGCGCTAAAAGCAAACACTATCAAGGCCGATCAAAGTGGATGTCCGCGTCCTTCATGGGCTGTGTGATGTTACATATTATTTTCTGCTTGGGTGGCGCGCGCCTTTGATTTATTTATTTTTTTTTAAAGACACCGACGATCTGATTTGAAAATAAGATTTTGATATTTGGTGTGACAACTTCACAGCAATTAATTTCAAACCGGGGACAGAACCTGCCAGAAGGAACATCTAAGTGCCCTGTCACAATACTGTTGGGATAAATCAGCATCATTTGTGTTTGGACCCTGATTCTAATTATCCGACCCAAACTAATGATGCTCTTTATGCGCACGTCTGGATTTGTTAGCACCTGATGTTTTAAGTAGGTGGGCTGCTCATAAATGTTTCATAGCGTTTCGGATACGTTGTGTTTTGACAAGTTTGACCTTTGCCGAAGATGAGGCGGGAAGTTCTTTATCCTGCTGAACGGCAGCTTCGTCCAGCTGTTGACTTGAACGTGGCACTTCTGGGGTTTTTTAACTTCAATGTTTAGTCATTTAGTTTCAAATATATACAGGCGAAATGTGTGTGAATATATATATATATATATATATATATATATATATATATATATATAATGTCTGTACCCCCTTTTCTTTACTCATAGTAGCACACATCTGACACTGCTCTCTCTTGTCTGTGGTGGGTGGAAGCCAAATCTAGACTTTAGGAATCTGATCCTAACTCAGATTGTGTAGGTTCTCTCTCACACTTGGGTTTCAGCAGAGTCAAAATGGCAAAATGTTTCGCCAGTATTTCAAAAGTTTGTGCTGATATGTGAAACTGGAGGACTCAGATTTTGTCTGATCCAAAAGAGCTATTAAAACATACGGTTATCTCATGAATAAATAGATCAATTCTCTGTCGATATTTTGTGACCGATGGAGATCATAAGATGTCATTCAACAGCTCATTCTAGCCTACAGAAGTTCCCTGATCTCAAAAATGTGCCTGAAATCTTCCTGAAATGTGGCGTAAATGAAAGATGGGAGAGTGTTTGTTTGACACCAGCTACAGCCTCCTATCATAACACTTTTTGGGCCCACGACTGAGCCTGTGTTTATCCCTGACTAACTGATGGAACATTGAACTTGAGATCAAATAATAGATGTATAAACAATCTACTGTATATAATGAAAGGCTTCCAGAAACCATGCCTTCCCATTTGCCATGCTTTAATCCATTAGGGCTTAGTTTGGAGGCTTTTAATCTTCCTAAAATTTAGTACAAGTACAGTGTGTGTGGGGTGTGTCCTCATTGGAGTCATTGATACAAATGGAGCCACATAACCTACAGAAAGAAGAGACACCAGTGTAGATACGCACCTGCTTTTTCTTCCTGTCTAACATGAGAAGACCATAATAAACAGTAGCCACCACTTCTAGATGTAAATAGATATGTACTGTATATAGATGCTACAGCTGGGATTTTGTTTGGATTCTTAAAAAACAAAGCTCTAATGGATTCATGACACGTTTGGATTATTTGCTGATGTAAAAAAAAGTTGTGGATTATTTCACGAAAAGGACAAAGTCTGAACAGTGTCTAGAGATTCATCAAGCGATGGTTATCTGTGGAAATAAATCAAATAAAGATGCACAAACATGGCGAACAAACACAGCTGCCCCCTGTGGGTCTTGTTATATAAACACCAAGGCTTAAACATCGATTCATTCAATGTTCAAAGAAAACATATGAAAAACACTCGCGCTTCTCCACCATGGAGCTCATTTCCACCCATAAGCTCAGCATTATTTGGTGATATTTTCTTTTGCGATTTTTCTTAAGTAATGTTTTCAGGGTTTTTTTATGCCAAACGGTATCAAGGAATCCTGCAAAAGATTCCTGGATCCAAACCGTAAATCCCACCAGATGTACTCATCTCATTTCTGGAAAATTCCTTTGTAACCTGTCTGTAACTTTTTGGATTTTATTTGCTGATAGACTTATTGTTGCCTGCTTTTATGGCACCGTGGCCTGTAGGCTTGGATTTTGGTGGATATGAGTAGTGAATTCCAGTGTTTAACATATGGAAAGTGGACTTTTTGCGTCCGATACTGACGCCGAAGGCAGCCTTCAGCGTTGCATGATGAC
Organism: Synchiropus splendidus; assembly: GCF_027744825.2. Classification (NCBI taxonomy): domain Eukaryota; kingdom Metazoa; phylum Chordata; class Actinopteri; order Syngnathiformes; family Callionymidae; genus Synchiropus; species Synchiropus splendidus. The sequence continues at coordinate 5,594,123 of NC_071343.1, read as the reverse complement.
GCATTAGACTTTCAATAGAAGCACATGCTTCACCCAGATGCTGTGTGCAGGGCATGACGCCATGGGGTGGCGCTCCCTTTTTACCCCATTGAAACGCCAAGTCAACATGCAACACAAGGCTTCCCTCGGTGTCAGTATAGTACGCAAAAGTCCACTTTCCCAGCGTCGATATATTACGCCATGGGAGTGAGGATGGGTTCATATAATCTGACTCTTATTTAACTTAAAAAATAAAAGACTCCTCCAAGTGGCAGCTTTAGCTCTCTAGCTCAGTTGCCGTCTTCGCTGGAGGCAAACATTAACCCTTATCCCTTTACCGCTAGTGACACTGCATTAGAGTCAAACCACGATCTACTTCATGGCATGGACGGCAGGGTAGCAAGTCGGCAGTATAAGTACTGTGTTTAGCAGGTACAAGTGTGGAGGCTAGCAGAAACAAATGACTCGGGGGCGACTCACGACTGTACACTGAGCACTAATGACTCATAAAGCATCGCTGCCACCTCAACTTGACAAATGGCAAATGTCAGCGGCATATTCTCCCGGTAGGCATAATTTTATTAAGTGCAAATATCACTGTGCTCCTTAGGAGACACTCAAAGGTTAGACCAGCAGCTGCAGCAGTTTCAAGTGTATTAGCTGGGACTTTGCAGCGCGGCTCCCCCGAGCTGACGGACATGACCAGTCAAGCATGAGACGGACGGGCTCCTCGAACCGCGCGCAATAAGAAGAAGCTCATTTAATGTTTATTCAAGTCTGGGGACGCTAACGTAATAAAGGACAGTCGGGCCGGGCCGAAGTGAGAGGCCGTTACGAAAGGACGTCGTGGAAAAGGGGAAGAAGCTGGAGGTTCCTACAAAAGCAGATCATTTTTTCCCATTTGTTGGCTGCGGTAATTTGTTCACTCACTCACCCATGCAGGGTCTTTATGTTTAATGCAGGCGTCCAGAGGGAGAAAGAGGGGAGGAAGGGGGGAGGAAGGAAATGGAAAGACAGGCAATAGGGGGTACCCGAAGAGATTAGCCTCCACCTCTCAGTGTGAGAGACGGAGGTGGATGAATATCAACAATTAAAGTGGGCCCCAGATGCTAATGGGGACTTCATATCGCTCTGACTCTGCTCAATACACCTGCCAAATAATTGATAGGGAGACTAAAAATAGACGTCCAGGCGCCGTGACAGTCAGGGTTGACCTTAAACACGTAGTATTTTACATAAATTCTGTGGTTTTCAACATGTAAATATTATGTCGAATTTAAAAGAATGCGACACGGCTGCCGGTCAGGTGGATGTCGCCCGGCTCTTTGACAAGTGTTGGGCCTGACACCCGTCACCGGACTCGCTCAGCTGTTACCGCCGGTTCTGCCCTGACCCGGTTATTGATGAGGGTCACACCCATGTCGTGGAACAATGGTGACCCGCAGCTGGCAAAGACGCCCTGTGACTTTCGTTTACAGGAAGAGTTACTGCTGTCAGATCGACTTAAGGAGCCGGGAACGTCAACTCAGCCTTGACTGCTTGTGACTGGACAGGACGCCGCTCACGTAAGGCCTGGACTGCTTCTTCATACAGAGTCACACTGCGCGGTTTCATGATGGATGATTGTTAAAAAGTTTCTCACATCTCAGCATATCTGGATTTTTAAAGTTGAAATAGAGGCATGTTGACAAGTGAAGGCCTCAAGACTTCAGGGGATTTGATTCAATACTGGAGTTTAATGTCACTTTGAACTCTTTAGTTTACCTCTAGAGCTCTTCAGTCTGCCAAAAAACAAACAAATATTTCCTCCATTGACAAATATAAATACATACAATATGGTACAATCATAATACAATACAATGATACTAATACAATCATAGCTAATAGTAATAGAAAATGCAGCTGGGATGTGGACGTATAATTTGTTCATCAAAACATTTTTTTTTTTTTTGTGAAAAACACCAACCCTAATGCTAATGCTATTCGCTAACGCGGGAAAACACAGCAAAACTCTGGCTTAAATCAACCATGGGTATTGAAAATGATCCTCCAAACTTTATCCTATGATGAGTGAACCTCAGTTAAGGTACACGTCCGAAAAAAATCGGTCATGAGACTTGTAACTTCTTTTAGTAGTAAATTTCCTAAATTTAAGATTTTCAGAGATTGAAAACAGACACTGAACATGTCAAAAATTTTATATAAAAAAGGTGTATAATGTATTGGTTCGACTCCAGAAAAGGAATCATGTATTGCCATTATTAAACTAGTTATTCACATGTGTATACACTTAATATTAGACAGTACTTATTAGCATCTTGCTCAACTTAACTTTATTTAACCTGGAAAGATCAATAAAACGTAATATCTTTTTATTAACCATTAATATATATTATACCATTAACATCACTTATATAATCTATAAGTGATTACTGTATAAATGGTATATATATATATAAAAAATGTATTTTATTTATGTTATCAATATAACTCAATACATTTCTAGCATTTAAAATGTAATTGATAGCAATAAGCTTAATTGAACAGCAGGTGGCGGAGTAGAACTTGGTCACACACAGAAGGAGTGAGGACGAAAGATGATCCAGGTCATGTCAAAACACAAAATGAACATCACCTGACAGTTTCCTAGGAATCCGACAGACAGGAGCAGATCATTCTAACCTCCCTGATGTTGATAAGTTTTTCAATTCTGTTAAGACGAGAGAAGGTGTCGGTCCCAAGTCTGACCTTTCTTCGCAGATTTGATGTCAGTCCTGTGCGTTCCACCAGCTTTCCTGTGAAGGTGAGTTCAGGTCGCCACTAAACAGACAGGACTGAAGGGTTTTTACTTCACCCTTGACTCTTGTTTTCTACACCAGAAGCATCAACTAGATACGTGTGTTTGGTATCTTTGACTGGGTGACAATAAATAAAGATCAATAGCTGTTAGTTTATTGGCAGTTGAAGATGGTCCTCCTGAAGTCGTCGCTATCTTTAGTCAGAAACCAGCGACCCCTTATTCAAATAAAGCGCTTTAGATGTTTGACTTTTAGACTCATTTTTCCACTGTGTATAACCGTCAAAATAAATAGCTAAAAAGTAAAAGCCAGGCGCTGCAGCGTCGGCTCATGTTCTTCTCATGACGGTTTTGCACACGAAGCCTCCGAAAATATCGATCTCTGGAGCCCGGTGTGCATGGTGCGCCAAACATCCGCGCCCTGCTATGAACCCCGTGTTTGTTGAGTTCTACTTCTGGAGCAGGAACAAACACGGCTCCGCAGCTGGTGTGTGGAGCTCCTTAAGGGTGCGTCTGTGTGTGAGCGTGCGTTCACACCAAGTCCCCAGCCACTTCCCAGTACCACTCCTCTGCACTCGCTCTCCGCCAGCGCCGTCATAGGAACATGTGACAGCGTGTCAATCATGCCAGGGCCTGGGGTGCCGCGGCGACGAGAGGGTTTTTGGCAGAACACTTTTGTGAGCAGCACCAGGGAGAAGGCAACAGCAGGGATCACACCACAGTGCAAATCAACTTAACCCGCTGCCAGAGCTCACTCATCTCTTTTCCCTCCCCCTCTGATTCGCCCGACCATTGTCCTGATCTCCGTCCAAAGACCAGTCAGCAGGGGTCGTGGGGAGACGCAATATTTTCCCATTGCCTACAGTAAGAGTGTCATCTCTGGCATCTAGTGGATAATCCAAGTATCCACCCCGTCTTCATGCCTCGGGCGCCGCACATTAAGCTGCCTGAGCTGCGATGTGTTGTGATGGCTTTGTCAGTTTTGGGGAGAGGAGCCAAAAACACCTGTGGAGGCATTCACCACGCACGTCTCTCTCGCTTCACGGTCAGCGCCTCCACTGGTTTTCGCTGCGTAAAATCCGTGATCGATCACCTCAAACTGCCCCTCGGGAAACCGTCGAATCATTCCTTCGGTTCATAATCTTCAGAGCGTCGAGGCACTCGCACGCTCGGTCCAGTCAGCTTCTAAGCGCATGTCTCTGCCGTGGCAGCAAAATGTAAATATGATAAGATCAGATGGCCACCCGCCGAGGGTCCCAGTGGTCACTCCGCGGTCTCCCACGGACACATCTTAATGTGAAAGCCCTTATCATAAAGAATCGCCACACGGCTGTTCTTCGGCCTCATGGAGAGAACAAAAGAGCTCGACACCAGCATCTTTCTCGAGGCATGCGGATCATGGTGGCATTTTTTTTGTCTACAAAAGCGGAATCATGGATGTGATAAGTGACGGAAGATTCACCATGGGTTCAATTGATAAGGCTCGAGCGGCGGGAGGACTGAGCTCATTTTAAATCCTGCCTTCAAACCAGAAGGCAGGGTTGGGTGTGAGGTCATGTGACCCTCTGCAGCTGATCTTGTAAAATCACTTGAAAAGTTAGAAATGGAGTCAGTTTTGGGGAATGTTGATGATGGGGCAAGGTGCGGGTGATGCTGACGGCCCACCAAGTGTTGGACATTGTGAAGCAACTGGAGAAAGTGCCTGTGCTCACCTGTCTGTTGGCAAGATGACAGGGGATCATGGGACAAGGCACAGATTCTCGATCCATTCTGTCAAGTGCAAGCTCTCTACCTAACTTACAATGTACACATGGGGTTGTAGAACGCCACCTGCTGATCGTCATTTCAAATGCATTAAAAGGTATCAAATTGTATAGATAAAACAACTGCAGGGCAATGATGGAAAAGGTGGACGTAGGTTCTTTCTTTATTTCTTTCTCTCTCTTTGTTTTTGTTTCTTCCTTGGTGTTTTTCTTTATGAGGTAATGCTTTCTTCCTTTCTTTTTAAGTTTCTGCCAATTTATGTGTGTCTGTTTCTTTCTTCGTCTGTCTTTCTTTTTATGCCAGTCTCTCCGATTTCTTTATTCTTTTTCTTTCTTTCTTTCACCTGTGTCTGTTACTTTCTTTCTTTCTGTCTTTCTTTGTTTTTTTTCTGTTTCTTTCTTGGTGTCTTCCTTGATGAGGTAGTGCTTTCTTTCTTTCTTTTTCACTTTCTTCCCTTGTGTTTGTCTGTTTATTTCTTTGTCTTTCTTTCTGTCTGTCTATCTTTCTTTTTATCCCACTCTTGGATTTCTTTCTATTTTTCTTTCTTTCCTTCTTTCATTGTCTGATTCTGTTCCTTTCTTTCTGCCTGCCTGCAGTCTCATTCATTCATTCATTCTTTCTTTCTTCCTTCCTTTCTATCACTGTCTCTGTGTCTGTTCCTTTCTTTCTTTCTACCCACCGGCCTCTTTCTTTGTTTCTTTGCGCCAATGAGTTCCTCAACTGAGCGATACACAGGAGTCAATAATAACATATTATTATTATTTCCCTCACATTCAATGTTCTTTACTTTTTCTTAGCTTTATCTTTTTCCGTTATATGTATTTTGTTATATTTTTTACATGTTTACAATCTTAAAAAGATTTAATTTAATTCATGTTTTGATTTATTTTCTTCTGCCACCAAAAGTCTGTAACTTTTAAGGACATAGAAGCGGCAGACAGTGACACTGTGCTTCATTAACATGAACCCAGACGTGTTGCGTTTGCTCTCAAAACTTCCAAAAGCCTCAGATTCAGCTACTTTTCTTTCAGAACCCCGTTTTCTCTAGCAGCTTTTAAAAATAATCTCTCAGAACGCACCCTAATGAAGGTACATTTCAGTTTCCCACGTCCCCTTTAGCCAGAAATTTACGCTCGGATGCTTACTTAGCACTTACGGATCATTAGTATAATGTGCCGTCATTGCGTTTCTGGAGTCGACACCTGATATCGGTGGCCATGTCGGCGCTATAAAGGATAGTTCCTTTGGTCTGCCTGCTGCGTTTCTGCTCGTTAATGTGGGATGTTCTCCATCACTGTCCACCTGAGAGAAGCTCTTCTCCTGCAGGCCACACTCCTCCGACAAGCGGCAGAGAACTGTTGCCTTTCACACCCAATTAAAGCCAGACAGCTCATTGGGTTGTTTCGTGCCCATGAAAATAACAATCGCTAATTCGGTCATTGATCCTGTTTCAAAGTCGTCCGACATGTTTCCCGTTCAGGAATTAAGCATTCAGAAACTCCAAGTTGAACATGGGCAAATGCAACTGCTCATGCATGAGTTGAGGCGTCAGCAAAGTTCAGTGGCTGGTGGGACCTCTGAGGAGTGCGTCTAGACGGAACTCAAGTTCTGATGTCATACCTCTGATCTTCAACTGGGTTTTTGAGATGAAACTCTGCACCCGTGAGCTGAGGAACTGAACACAAGGAGGGCTTTTAAAAGGGTTTTTAAGGATCACTCAGGAGACCAAAGAGAAGCTTGATCAGAGATATTCGGCGGCGCAAATAGCAAGTGACAAGCTGCAGTTTTGTCTTTACAAACCTGGTTTTCATCGCTTGCTCTTGTTGTTGGTGTCAGCCTGACATGAATACAAATACTTTGTGACACTGTTGTCTTCAAAGTGAATCTGGTTGAGCTCATTTTTATCCAACAAAGCACAGTACTTCACAGTACACTTAAATTGTCTTCCAGGCAGCAATCGTTTTGTGTTTAAATGTTTTGTGGTGGGAAGAAACTTGACTTGCTGGAAAGTTCACTGTTCTGCTCTGAGAATGTTCCATATAGAAATTGTTTTAGCATCTTTTAGGCAGGTCACCATCAGGATGACGACCTTTTTTATATTCTGAATACAATGACTTTGAATCAAAACTTGAAATTAGTTTCCATTACATTATAGGCTGTGGTTCCTTCTGGAAAACAGTCGTCAAATATATATATATATATATATATATATATATATATATATATATATATATATATATATATATACATACATACATATATATCACTGTTATTTCTGCTGCGCAAAATCCCTCCCCGCTTCACTTTGTGCACCAGACCTGTCTGATTCTTGTCAAACTACATCGCAACGTGAACTCAATTGTTGCTTAGAAAGTTTCGATCTACTCCGTCAAATCCTCACTTGAAGCGCTTTCTCCCGATTTGCGGTCAGAGAACACGTGACTGTGACGTATACCGGAAGTGTGTGAGCAGGAGCGTGGACATTTGTTTACAAGCGCTGACTTTTTTTATTTGCTGCTCAACGGCTTTTGCCCGTGCGAACACCCAGCAGGTGAACAGTCTATATGAATAGCTTGCAAACGAATGTCCTCGCTTTCCTTTGTTCCCACCGTAATGCATAGCGCTGGGTAGCAGAGGATGCTAATGCTAAAGTCACAGGTGAGCTGGACTTTTCACCGCAGCATGTGTCATGTTTACAATGCAACGGTGAATAAACGGCTCCTGTGTTCGTGTACAGATAAGGACAATGGCTTTCAGCGGGTGTGAGGAAACAAAGAGCCTGACCTGACACTGTCTCTCCCTGCAATGCCGGTAATATTAACCCAACATGGTGCTATTGTTGTATTAGCTTTGCTCTTTACATTGACTCTTCACGCAACTGGCGCTCTCTTCTTCTACAGAGATGAAGGCTTGACCGGGTTCGTCATGGGCTTGTCTGAGGTGCAGTGGGACCACCACATCCCCCTCCCTAAACTGGGTCCCATCCAGTCCAAGGTCATCGTCGGTGTGGTGGCACTTGTGTGCTTCATCAACAGTTATGATGGGGACTTTGTGTTTGACGACTCTGAAGCTATTGTCAACAACAAGGTAACCAACCTCTCTGTGATAACAGGTTTTTAACCCGAGCTTACACACTCTGACAGGTCACTTGGCGCGTGTAATAGAAAGGCATGTGTTTGATGGTGATGTCTACTCACTGTCCCGACGACTTGTCTGCTTCTGGGTTGTGTTTTTGTTAAGAATCAGGTCATGGCCACCAGCTATTTTAGCTGATGCAGGAAGAACCTGATCTGCACCGCTGCAGCAGTGTCCCAGTATGAACATCTCTTTGATATACAAGATTCTGGAGGGAAAAAAAACAAATTAAAAGACAATTGGTGCCAAATATTGTATCTTTTGAATGGTTATCTGATGGAAAACAAAATACTGTAATGCAGTGGTGATACACAAGCGTCCCGAGGCAAAATGGGAAATGGCAACATGCACTACATATCAGATACATAAACAAGAAACTGGATCAAATTATTATTAATAATATGATTTAATACATAGAAAAACAAAATATACAGTATACGGCATGGATTTGATCAGTTTCTAAGACCATGAGCTCACAATAAAATTTTTAATGTATTGAATTTGTGAATGAAAATCTCCTCTCTGAAGTATTTTGATGGCTTTGAGGCACTGCCATGGCATTCTTTCACACTCAAAAATGACCTTTATATTTGTAATTTAGTTGGCCTTGAACTGTCTAGCACTGTCTTCTGTTCCTATTCCTATGTTTGAAGAAAAAAGCAACATCACTACACTTAAGTTCATGAAGTTCACAGCCATGTATCTCACTGCACTTGGTTTTTCCTACTGTTTCCAACTGAAGGACTTGTCTTGAATTGCTGTTCCTTTGTGCGTCCGTGTTAATTCAAAATCTTCTTGCTTTTTCATCCCCGTCAGGACTTGAGACCAGCAACTCCCGTGGCCAACATCTGGAGCAACGATTTCTGGGGAAGCAACCTCAGTAGCAACTCTAGTCACAAATCCTACCGTCCCCTGACCGTGTTCACGTTCAGGTTGGTACTGTTGCAGCATTGAGCGCGACTGGAGTTCCCAGATTAGAATTACAGTTTAAAGCAGCTGCCTAGTCCTTTGTCTGCAGTTCAGTGAAGCTCTGTTGTCTCACCCGCAAACCCGCCTGAAGCATGCTGTCTAACCTACTAACATGTTATATTTAAACGCTCAACCACCCGTGGCGCGTTGCTGGAGTGCCCATCCAACATCACAGCCGCCTTTCATTCCTACCGTGATCTCATGTTCTGTGTTGTTCTGTATGGAAACATGCAGGAAACGCTATACACTTAAGTAACCATATGCTCAGATGAAGCGCCTGTAACCGCATGCCTCCTTTCATCTCGCCTCAACACCGTCATCATGGCACATCAGGCTGCAAAGTAGCTTGTTAACTCCCGACTCTTCACACAGACCCTCACATCTGCAAATTCCTGCAGCTCCAACATGTTAAACATCCTGAATTTCCCTTTTCGCTCCCTTGAAGGTTGAACTACCTATTGGCAGGAGGTCTGCACCCTGTTGGCTTCCACGTGCTCAACATCGTCCTCCATGCTGTCATATCCGCCCTCATGATTGATGTCTTCTCCATCCTCATTGGAGGACTGGCTTATGATGACAAGAGCCGCATAGTGAACCACGCACCAAAGACCTCGCTGCTTTCTGCTCTCCTTTTTGCTGCTCATCCTATCCATACGGAAAGTGTAAGTTCTTTCCTACATTTGACAATGTAAACGCATTGATAATACAACATTTTTATTATAAGTTTTATAGAGATCAAGTCTGTGTAACTTAGATTTAGGGATTATTTTGGGTTCAAATTAATTGAATTTAATTTAGAATTATACATTTCATGCAATATTTTCACAGTCCAAATTGACATTCTAGATTTGCAAAGTCTTTGTTGCGTTACAGAATTCTACAGTGATATGAACAAGTGAGTGTTGCATGAATTATATATATATATATATATATATATACAGTACAATTCATAGCTCAAAAATGGGCTTCATTTTCTTTTGAGAAACATTTAATATGCAAGTATATTTCATCATGATTTCAGATGTACTGTATACAATTTCATGGATATCAATAATATAGGGGACAGAAAATATTCCCCAAAAGTTCTGTACTGCCAAAGAAGATGCAGAATTAATGGATCTACATGGACATGGGATAAGAAATAGAATAAAATAATAGTGGGTGGAAAATTAACAAAGATTTAAAATAAATTCTTAAATTTTTCGTGCATTAAAAATAGCTATTTTAGAATTATGAATATCAGAATAATTTTGAATTACAAAAAAAGAGATAAGTGGAGTCTACAGATTTTTGTTTTTGGGGAGGTTCTGCAAAACTTTTTTCTGCCAAAACGTACCCCGCCAGAGCCGCCTGTCGTGATAGCTGGTGTCTTCTTGTCCAAAGGGTTGAATGCCAAACATACAGTGGTTCCGTACGTGGAACAAAAGCCCGTGCTCAGCTGGAAGTTCATAGCCAAAGGTGCGTTTGGTGTCACGGCCACCTATTAGCTTTGTTGGGATGCTTATTGACCTGCCAGCTTATGTGTGTGAGCACTGAAGCCTGGCTGGAAGGCAGCGTTTCCTTCTCTCCGTTCTCTTTAATCATGCCGTGCAAAGATGGGGCGAGACCTGGGGGGTGGGAGGCAGCCAGACCGTTGGCTTTGGCCTGCTGTATCTATCAAAGTCCACAACCCCAGGATGCCAACCATACTGTACCCACACACTGTATAGAACCCACACACCAACAGGCCGGTCTGGTAATGAGAGATTCTCTTTTTCTCATCTCCGTTAACAGGCCTGAGTTGTAATTCGCTGAGCCATGCGCAGCTGATGAGTGTGATTCCCTCAGCAATATTTGCATGTTAAAGTGTGTGTTTGCTGACTTTTTGATCTTCTCATGTGATCTTTTTCCCCCCTTGTTTGTGTTCTCCCCCTTGCCATCTTAATTAGGTGGCTGGTATTGTCGGTCGGGCAGATCTTTTATGTGCCCTGTTCTTCCAGCTCTCTTTTCTCACCTACTGCAAAGCTTTCCACCGAGGTAGGTGACCGATACAAGCACTGCACTCTCTGAGTCAACGACTGACTTCAAAGTCAGCACAACTTAGCAAGTGCACCTTTGTTTCTTCACGCTAATGAAGAGAATGTTAGTCAACACATCCAGTCACTAATCTGGTCGACCCTATGTTGAATATATTTAGCTTAAAAGGTGCTTGTTTAGATGTTGCACATCGCACAGACGCCAGAGCGAGGCCGTGCCAGGGTGTTATTTTTGTCGCACTGATACACTTTCCATCCATGACTCAGAGTACAGACAATTACAGGGCTGCATATTGAAGGACACATTGTCCTCTCCATTCATGTTGTCATAAACAACCATGTAATGAGCTTTATATTAGTATTTGTACTATTACAAATGGCCTCACCGCCACCCTACTACCTCAACAATCACCTCTGTCATACTATTTCTCCTGAGGTGTTAGTACGTACACTGTTTTTGTACTTATAACACTAGTCCATATTTAGAATCCTTATATGCTTCTGCTGCTTTTAATATTTAATGACTTGAATACTACTACAACTTTTGCTTCTTCTGCAATTGTTACCACTACAACAAGTACTTCTGGTTACTACTTCTGATCTCTTTAGCTTCTGCTAGTGCTAACACTATGATTGGGAGGTTATACTGGTTAACTGGTACTGTTACAAGCATGTCCAACACCGCAACAACTACTACTACTACTACTACTACTACTACTACTACTACTACTGCTGCTGCTGCTGCTGCTGCTGCTGCTGCCACTATCACTAATGTCACTGCTAGCAATGCTCGTTTCCATATCAGCGATGCTTGAATACTGATGGTTATGTTTTACTACTACTACTAGCAACTGACCACAACTACTACTACTACTGCTACTACTACTGCTACTGCTACTACTACTACTAATCACAGGAGTGTTATTCACCTTAAAGTACTCAAAATGTACTGTTTTCACCCACGTGTCCATGGCATCCCCTGGCGGGCCGGAGACGAGAAGCAGCAGCTGAGACAGGCTATGGTGTCGGAACTTGGGACATGCGGGCGAAAAATCAGCGCATTTTGAGCGCTTTAATGTCAATAATAGTTCATGCTTCCACTTCAGAATATTGCGGAATGTTTTTCATGAGTCAGTCTCGATGCTGGACCCTGTTTTCAAAACTAGTTTAGAAGTGATCCTCATGCATTTTTAAGCCGAGTTCACCACTGACCTTTCTACAGTGCAGACAGCACCACTGCACCGACAGACTATGTATGAACAAGATCTATTTTCCTTCTTAAATTAAGTGGGTGCAGCTAATATTCCAGTGCACTCCACAATCATGAATTTACGGTATTAATGGTTCAAGCTTGAAAATGCATAATTCTGACACATCAGTGTCTCATTTTAACACCTGCCTTTTTGTTCCAGGCCGTGACAAAGATGGCAGTTTTTCTGTCCAGTGGGTCGTGGTCAGCCTCTGTCTGTGTGCTGCAGCAATGCTTTGCAAAGAGCAAGGCATCACCGTCTTGGTACCAAGTTTTCTTCACACGTCATTACAGTAATCGCAGAGCGGTTGTGACGTCCAGGATCTGAGCTAAAGATCTTGCGGTTGCTGACCTATATGAATATTAAATGTCATTTCTCTGTCTATGTATTTTGCTTCAGGGTGTTAACGCAGCCTTTGATGTCCTCGTGATCTGTAATGTTAATGTGTATGAACTCAGCCAGAGGCTACTCCTCAGGAAGAAGCCCCTCCATGTGAGTTACAGTTTATTAACCCTGCCCCCTCCTCACTCTCTGTCATTATTATTGTGCAACGCCTGGCGTGATTAACATCACGTGCTTTGTTGATGTAAAGGAATATCAATTAGGCTGATATGAAGTCGCAGCGATCACACATGCATCCTATGTAATCTTTGTGACAGGTGGGTGAGGTGTGGCAAATGGGGCTGCTCACGCGGCTGGCGCTCATGTGTTTCGGAGGAGTGTTAATGCTGTACGCACGCTGGAGGATCATGGGAACTGGACCACCCGAGTTCACTGAAGTAGACAATCCTGCTTCCTTCCTGGACAACGTGTTCCTGAGAGTGAGTGTCGCAAAGAAACACACTTTTCACTTATTATTTGTGCTCGAGTTGGGGTTTAGTAAGTAACTGTAATAATCGAATCGTAGTCGTGAATTCGGGTGAAATGTGACAGGCTGTGACTGAAGAGTCAGAGAGGCTCAGGAGGCAGAGTTAGGGTGGTTTTACACTGCGCGCGCTGTCTCGAGACAAAGCGACTCAGAAGTCGGAGATGTGAACACAAGCGAGTCGGGTTTTGGCCGCGGACTTGATCCCGGCTGGAGTCCTGCACTTTGTCTCGGGAAACTCTCCACGGGGGGGTGAGCTTCTCGCCTCAGCCGACTTGGCGATAGATGCTGGAGACTACGTGTACAGCGCGACTCCACACAAACATCATAGATGCCTGGCAGTAAAGGGTTTGATCGCTGTCTGGGCACACAACATCGTTCAAAAACTGCTTCTCAAACTCCCAGAACACTGAGGTGTGCAGCCAGGAGCTGCAGGAGACCGGTGTTGTGGAGGAGCGCAGCGGTCTGGGACTCGCGTTGTGTGTGGATGTTTGATAACTCGTGTTTTCGCCTTTATTAGGCTGATAAACATCTGATTTTACTGACAGACAGATTTGCTTAAATGAATAACGCTGCGCTCTACAGTCACTATTTTCACTGCCGTGATCCTGCAGATGTCTGCGTGAGGACAGCGAAGAGGAAAGACGCTGATTTTTCCCAAGTTACTGAAGATGACCAGACTATTCATTGATCATTTGTGACATCTGGATCTGTACTTCACTGACTAAAACCTTCTCGATCGTGTTCAAGGTGTTGTGAGAGCACCGTGGATCAGTCAAGACGCTCTCTATTATTACGCAGCTTGTTTCCACTATTTCCTTGAAAAACAAACACGACAACACTCTTCCATGTTTAGTTTTGGCTGTGAAACGCCACATTCTGCTACAGCCGAGGCGGAGCTCCGTCATCAGTTCATATCTGAGGTGGCGTGAAGTCGTAGTACTAAAGAATTGACAGAAATAAGGAGGTCAAGCCGATGGTGGTAAATAGGTTGTTGTCCAGCTGATGACGACTTCCTTGAGACGTGCTTCATCATGGGTCACAAACTAGCTACTTTGCTCAGAGCGCCGCCAGCAGAGGAGAAAAAAAGGGACATGGCCTGAGGCGCAGAGATGCGAGGCTGCATGGCAGGGGACGCATCGGACTCAGGCCACCCGAGACAGAAACCGCTATGTGAAACCACCTTTAGAAGAGTCAGATATGGAAACACAAGAAGGGAGTTACAATGAAGTACAAGATCTAAAATGAGTGTATCTCAATTTTGGAGACAAAAGTTAGGGATGGTTTGGACCAATAATGTTGAAAACGCCATGGATGAGGCAAATCAGGGCATGAAGAGGGGAGGTGTGGCCAGGGAGGATGGTGACTTATCCACTCCTTTTAAACACAGTTTGGTGACCAGATATAATGTATGAATTCATTTTCACACAGTTTTGAGCAGTTGGTTGCTGAGTAAAATCATTCATAAATCCATGCCCTATTTTCTATTGTCTGCTCATGACGTCAACAGTGACTTCTCTTGCTCTCTCTCCTCTGTTGGGTCCCCTCTCTGCTCCTCTTTGATTGGCAGATAGTGAACTACAATTACTACTACTCACTGAATGCCTGGCTGCTGCTGTGTCCCTGGTGGCTGTGCTTTGATTGGTCCATGGGCTGTGTGCCGCTCATTAAGTCAGCCGCCGATTGGAGGATGGTGTGGCTGCTGCTGCTCTGGTGTGTGCTGATAGGCTTGATAAGCCAAGCCTTGTGCTCGCTGGACAGCCAGAGGAGGAGGTAAGTGAGCAGAACGCTCTCACACACTCGTAAGTGGAACAGATCAAGTCCGGCGTCGGCCCCTGTGGACTGGGTCTCCATTATGAAAATTTTGTTGTAACCACTGCACTGTGACCTCAACTCCAAAGCCTGACGTTTCAAAGTCCCCGACGCCATTTTGGTGTGTTTTCCTAACCATCAGGAAGCCTCATGTTCTGTGGTGTCTCCTCCCCAGGACGCTCACCTTGTCTCTGGTGCTGCTGGTAGTTCCCTTTCTCCCAGCGTGTAACATCTTCTTCAGGGTGGGCTTTGTCATTGCTGAAAGGGTCCTCTACCTGTCGTCCGCCGGCTACTGCCTGCTGCTGGCCTACTGCCTGGGCCACTGCTGCCACCGCTGGAGGAGATACAAGGTGCTTATTACAGTAGTAACTACTTTCTTCATGTTTAGTAGCCTCTACCTGGTGAATTTTTATAGAGAATGTTTCAACCAAATAGGTTTAAGCACACACATTACTCTCCTAGACCGATGTTGCTCCTTTGATGGTTTAGATCAGGGGTTCTGAACCTTTTTGATCTCGGGGCCCACCTTTCCCAGAACAGGTAGGCCCGGGGCCCATACAAGTAATCGAACTGAGTCATGACTCTTCATTTCATTTGAGATCAATAACCATATTTAATCTGCTTACACATAAACAAACCAAAACCCTGTGAAACGACATGAAAGGATGTGATCATTGCAAAGATATTTGTCATAGAAAGGTCCAACCAGCAGCAGAAACTGGTGCAAGTCATATTCAAAATACACTTGATGCAAACTGTTGAGAAAATTGGAAAAACTGAATAGAATTCTGAATCCAATAAATATAATAAAACCATGTCTAAAATAAAAATAATATATTTTATTTAAACTTAAAGAAGATATAAGTGAAGTGTAAATATAACTGTTGCCATTTCAAAACTGCTTCAAAGGTGCTTTCATGAACAGTTTTTACTGTTGGGGCCAGCGGCATCACTTACTTCCACTTAATTCTATTCTAAACATTTCCATCTATAATATATAGCACTTTTTGGTCCTTGGTAGTTTAATGCTGGGTATCATTGACAATAATAGGAAGGTAAATACAAGTGTTCATTTGAGTTCATTCGTCATTTGACCTAGTTTGACCTGACTTTTGTTTGTGTTTCAGAGCCTGCTTTGTGCGTCAGCGCTGGCTCTGTTGTGTATGTATGTAGCACGCTGCGCTTTACGGAGCCATCAGTGGCGCACGGAGCAAAGCCTCTTCACCAGTGCCCTGACCGTCTGCCCTCTCAACGCAAAAGTAAGGGACTGCAATGGCTCCTGTAAGATGTTGAAAACTGACCGGTGAAACTCATGGCTCGTGGGCCAAATCAGGCCCACTGACTCATAAATGAAGGCTTGTAAATGTTAAGAATTAATCGTGAAAATGCCTAAAAATTAGTGAAGATAAGGGGAATTCTGTGGAGAAGCTTTATGACTGACAGCAAGACATTGTTGTGAGTCAGTGGTAAAGGAGGATGATTTATGTATTTAGAAGCTAACCGCAGCTAAAATTAACTTCCAGTAATATAAAGGGAGGGGCACTGAGCTTCTCATGTAAAAAGCTGCTCTCAGAATCAGTAGAATATTCATTAGCACTGTACTTTAAAAGTATGAATTGGATTTCAGATGATTTTTTTAACCTGCATTTCTACTTGTCGATTCAGGTCCACTACAATGTTGGTAAGAATCTAGCCGACAGAGGAAACACTTCCGCCGCCATCAGATACTACAGGACAGCCGTCGGGTTTGTCTCCCCGCGATCCTTCTCTTAAATCGAATCTGAATATTGAAAAGCCTCCTGTGAATTCCCCAGCCTTCATCCCACCTACGTCCACGCCATGAACAACTTGGGGAACATCCTGAAGGAAAGAAACGAACTGACTGAAGCCGAGCAGCTGCTGTCCAAAGCCGTGTCCATCCAGTCGGTTCACCCTCCCTCTGCCTCGCTTTCATTCAAAAAAAAAAAAACAAGACTAATTGTGGTGCATTTCTCTCGAATCCCTTCAGGCCCGACTTCGCCGCTGCCTGGATGAATCTGGGTATCGTCCAGAACAGCCTGCAGAAATTCAATGAAGCAGAGCAAAGCTACTGGAACGCCATTCGCTTCAGGAGGAAATACCCAGACTGCTACTACAACCTGGGACGCTTGGTGAGACAATGAGCACGGAGACACTTTACTCTGACTTAGTTTCTTTCCAAAAATAGGCGTCTGGTATTATGACCTTTGGCCCCTTTAATAGCTTATACTGTTGCAGAGCGTTATGGGACTGAGCTTTTGATCATGTTCTTGATTTTTAAAGTTTTAGTTTCTCACACCCGTGGAAAAATTTTCATTCATATCACCCACCGCCACCTTGTTATTCTTTGACTCGCCTCCTAAAGATTTTACAAAAATGGAAAAGATTATGGATGTTTTTCCGTGATTGTCTTCTAGCAATTTCTCTTCAGATATCCGTCCCTCCAATATCTGCCAAAATTTCCCCAATTCGTCTTCCAATCTTTTCTGCTAATGCAGTTTAATACATCTTATTTGGAACCTGGTAAATCAGGCTGTTTGGTTTTGAAGTTGCTGTTGGCGAAAAGCCATATCTGGATGAAATCTGAAAGGATTGTAATTTACTTTTCCCTCACGCTAGTATGCAGATCAGCACAGACACATTGACGCCCTCAACGCCTGGAGAAATGCGACGCTGCTGAAGCCAGAACACAGCCTGGCCTGGAACAACATGGTCATCCTGCTGGACAATACTGGTACTACAAGTTCCAGCCAGAATCTTCAGTGTATTTGACTGAAATGAAAACCGTTGTAATGACATTGTAATTGCACTGTTCCTTCAGTTTACTTTGGGTGATTTCTGCGTTCAGCATCAAAAGCCAGGGAAAGGTTATTGTGGAGAGGCAGGAAATGTAAATGGCCAACAAGATTAGACCGGAAGAGCAGGAATCAGCAATGCTTGAAATTTATGTATTAAAGCTTTGTGTTGTGAGTTTGGAAGGCACTCTTCCCTGCCGTGTGGAGAATGCTCTGATTTCCAAACGCTCGAGCCGTTTTGTCAGAAGCCTCTCCCACGGGGGCGGAGTCTCCCTGGAGGCCGCTGGAGTCGTCCAATCGGAGCTCGATATCTCCCTGATCAAACGTGGGCCAGCACAGCCAGAACAGCTCCCCTTCAGAGCCCCCCCACCCCCCTCCTCCACCACCACCGGCATATTTGTTCCCCAAATCTGACAGGAATAATTCTACCCCCCCCCCCCCCCCCCCCCCCCCCGTCCTCAAACAAACAAACAGAAAAATAGAAGAACAATGGGTAACATTTTCAGGAAATTTTGGAATCTTCTCGTCTTTGGTGTGGTACCCGCTTCTTTTGATCATCAGCACAAAGGAAAACGCGGATTCACACAGATGGCCAGCGACGGAAATCTCAAATGTAGTTAGATGTTGGCAGTCTGTGTGTGAAGGACAGCGGCCGCGCGACAGTTATGGTCCGCCTGCCTCCTTCTTTCCGCCGCGGTTTGGCCAGACATGAGACGAGACGGTGACGGAGATCAATAACCCAGTCGGCCTTGTGTAGAGCCTAAATGAACACAGTGAACTGCTCCCTCTTGAGTGCAGAAGCCCGGCAACACTGTTGATCCAAATTAGACTCGTATCATCGTGTTTTGTTTTTTCGAGCTCTCAGGTGAGGGTGTGCTCATATGTCTGGTTTGATCTGCTTTGAAGGCAACCTGGGCCAAGCTGAGGTCATTGGACGTGAAGCTCTGAAGCTCCTCCCTAATGACCACACCATCATGTTTTCTCTGGCCAACGTCCTGGGAAAGCTTGAAAAATACAAGGTAAGTCAAATGCATTTATCTGTGTTTTTCTGAGGTGGAGTCGCGGGGGCAGCCGCCAGAGCAAAGACGCCCAGACTTTCCTCTCCCAAGAGTTGCCTTCTTTTGTTTCCTCCAATTGTCCACAGCACCTCACCAGGAGATTTCTGAACCAGTCACAACTGGCTTTTCTTAATGTGGAGGAGCAGCGGTTCTGCTTCCGGGTGACTCGGGTCTTAACCACTCTCTAAAGGTTTGCAACCAATAGGATCTCTGTGTCCACAGCGGATGCTTTACATGTAACGTCAATGTTGAGGGCCATTATGTCTGATAAGGGAGTGGGTCATGTGACACATGAGAAACTGCGTCGCTGCTTCAGCACGTTTTAAGCTACACAAGATGTGCGATTTGTCATACCCTGAAGCTGAGAAACTTCAATTTAACCAATCAGAATCCAGGTTTTGGCGAGGGAAAATTCAGCGACGAGAAGAAGCAGTGAAATGGAAGAGATCGTAGCGGTTGCTGACATCCTCAACTTACCAAGGTAATAGTGCAGGATATGATGGATCCGGAGACGGCAGCGTTCAAACCTTTATTTCTGCTGTCGATGTCAGGCTACAATTCTTGTACTGCATTCTGCCATGCTGTCGCTACGCCGACCCCAGATTTGACGCAACTTGAGGGGATGGGTTAGGTGGCTTGCTCGGTGCAAGTAGCGTGACATGTCGCCAAGTCGGGTTTGGACCTATCTCTAACTGGTTTTGGCTGCTAGTTTCCACAACCGTTTCCGTTACCACCCAAACTTGGCGTTCATTCATTTCATAATTCATTTCAACATTAATATTTTTTACTGTTGTTGCTTTTACTTGTTACCTTTTTTTATCGTTCCAGGTTTTTTTTTTTTTGTTTTTTTTAGCCCGACCCCTCTCTATAGTGAGACCCCCTACTGTCTAGTAAGTGCTGATGAATTCACTAATTGTCTGCAGGAATCCGAGGGCTTCTTCCTTCAGGCTCTCCACATCAACCCGAGTGCCGCGAGCTGCCATGGAAACTTGGGTAAGCCCATCTTACCACCCACTTCTAACCGTTTAAGAGTCTAACGGAGCCGACGGCGTCCGCAGCTGTGCTGTACCATCGCTGGGGGAAACTGGAGCTGGCGAAAAAACACTACGAGCTCTCGCTGAAGATCGACCCCGAGGCTCCGGGAACCAAGGACAACTACAACATGCTGCTGCGCAAGCTAGACCAAGCTCGACGGCCCTGAGGGAACCAGCACCGTGGAACGCGCCTCCAAACTGTTGGTCCCAGTTTGTCCATTTGACTCTGTCTGAGATAAAAAAAAAACTGTGATTTATGTATCATCTCACCATTTCAGTTAGTATTTTTTATTGATGAAAAATAAAGCCCTTCTCCATTGCACCGATCGATTCGCCGTCCCAATGTTACTGCAGATGCTTATTTCTGGAAGAACGTGTTCAAGAGGTGTCATACAGGACATTTCCTATAAAGAAAGATGCAGGTAAGTTTTTTTTTTGTCTTCATTCAGGCCAGTTCATCTTCACCGCTGAGGCTATTGTGTGTCCTTGTGTAACAGATCTGTGTTGCGCCGCCTCCTCTCTTCATCTTAACTCCGTGTTGTCTCAGCTGGACAGAACATGTGCGGATCCTCAGCTTCTGCCCGCAAATGTATTTGCCGGGGAAAACTAAAAGGAGATTTGAGTTGCGCGGTTATTGCATTATTTGCTCATTAGAAGAGAAGAAGGTCCAGCTGGTTTACATATATTAGCAGGTCGGGTCTTTGTAGCTCGATGGGACGGCACGTCACCTTTGCCTCCGGGCTCCTCTGTAGTTTAATAGGAGGAATGTGTTTGTGCTGAAGTGTCTGAAGTTTGTCTGAAGTGTCCACAAGGAGGCGAAGGGTCAGCGCAGACAGGAAACCCATGGCCGATGCTGAAGGAAAGCCGCTCTGCTGCACACATCTCTTCAAAGTGAGCTGTGGATGATCTCCCGGGGGTCTGCTCACCCACCCACCCACACACACTCTTCTCTTCTTGATCAACACTGCCGAGGGAAAAGGTGACCCCAGTGTGAAATATCAGTCAACAAGTGTGCACCCGAGGTCAAAGTTCGACACACTTCTATTTTTTCACCTGCTTCCTACAGCTCGCAGGAAACTTTTGAAGCTCCGGAGAGCCGGTGTGGTTTTGCTTTAGGGGCCGCCATGTTTGTTTACTCATACAGTACAATACTGCCGTTGTTGCTTTGATGCCGAGAAGATGTTACTGATATTCGCATCAGGGGTTTCCACGGAAGACACACGACTGTCCACGTGCAGGCGACCGGAGTGTGCGACTCATCAGAAGTTATTTTTTGTTTTAGCTGCTTTGATGTTTAGAGTCAGTGCTGCATGGACCTCCAGAAATAATAATCTGTAGTCAATGTATTTAGGGATTTCAGGTGCAACCTCACCTGTTTAAACAAGGCTTTAAACGTCATCGTTCATGACCATGTAAGACCAAAGCAGCTGTTTAGTTTTCCTTCAGGTGGTTTGGTTTGTACCCGAATGTTGAGCTCAAACCCCTTTCAAAAAGGGCTTCCAGCTATGGAGCAAAGCATTACAGAATTCGATCAAGCGGATTAGTCGAGTGACATCCCATAACAAAAGATTTTTCCCCCCTTTTTGCTGAAGTAGCACTGACAACAAAACCTCCAGTGTTGGGTACTTCTGATGGATCAGATGATCTCGCTTCGCCGGCTCACCAGTGGGGGAGCCGACTTCTACCGTAATTATTCTTTGAATACCTTTCATTATCATAAAATATGTGAGTATTAAAAGCCTGGATTCAGTGGACGTGCCGACATCTTCATTATCCATTCTAGGTGATAGAAACCTGCTGTCCTACCGAGTGACATTAATAAAAGATGGGGCTACGACAGTACATCTTTATGAAGTCCGCTCCTTGTTCTCCCAGTTTGATCTTTGTACCTTTTACCCGCTTGGATTGTCTGTCAAACTGGCGCGCTGATGGTGCTCACTCCTGACTTCGGGATCCATCCACCATCCGGACCAGCTTTAACGTCTTATACGTATATGGGCATATGGAAGGTTCCTAACTCGTGGCTCCCAATGCAAACATGAGCATCGCACTAATCTGCCATTTCCTCCTCTGCTTCTTGTCTTTGTGTCGATCCTATTGTCTCGTAACCCTTCGCCATGGCAGCTGTCACTGTTGTCCTGTAAACCTTCCCTGTCACGCCTGCTGCCATTCTTCTTCTTGTCCCCACTTTTCCTCCTCTATCCTCACTACAGATCACTATATCATCAGCAAACATCATTGTCCTTGGAGACTCCTCCGTAGCCTTGTCAATCACTAGTAGGAGTGTCAAGCATGAGCTCAGTGGTTGTTCCTCGATGTCTCCATCAGGATCTATACAGAGAACCTGACTAGTAAAGAACCCAGCTTTTACATAAGACATGCAGTGTAGTGAGGCCTCATGACTCTCGAGCTTCATTTTCTTAGCCCACTAGATGGCACTGTCTGCTCGAATATCTTTGCCTTCAAACCACTGCTTCAATGAGCGCCACCTGCTGATTTTCAAAAATGGTCATTCCTGAAGCCTTCCCAGCCAATTCCATGTAAAACTAGGTCGATGTTGTCAGCCAGGTTTCTTTTCCTTTTTTTTTTGGACACTGAAGTCTCGCCTCAGCTGCACTGTGCGTCACTCACACTACTCTTGCAACTGAAGTTAAATCCTTTCAGGGTGGTTCTAACTCCTGTCCAGTCTTCGATTAGTTAGTTATCATAATAGACGTGTCTGGCAATTTGTACGACAGTTACAGCAGCACAGTATCCCAGCATCTCACTCTCACACAGCGATCTACCACTACAGTAGTAGCTATAACCCCCGCGTCGGCTATTTTGAATGGCATTCCACTTGCGTCCAAGCCGACTTACGACTGGTTGGTCGGAACCCATCCCAGTCGTAAGTGGGATGTTACGTGTCTTTGTATCCACTTCCATACGTGTCGTCTTTCTCTGCTGATCTAGTGGACAGTCACTATCCAAATTAGCAGTGAGCTATTTAGTTGTATTGTGTTTCAAACTGGTGGAATAAATTCAATCTCTTGAGAGCGGCAGAAACTTCCTGATGGGACAGATCCAGCTTTGGCTTTCAATTGAATGCTAGTACAGTGGTAAACAATGTGGTATGTGTGAATAATAACATCAGTTATGCTGAGGATGGAGCCGATTGTACGGAGCCCCGAAGGGGACATGAAAAAAAAAAAAGAGAAGTTATGTATTATGAAGTAAAGTATTGCGAGATATCGCAAAAGTTTGTGAGCTATCGCAAAAATAGTATTGCGAGATCTCACAATACTATTTTGAAGTGACGTCGTGACTACTTCCTGATCAAACCACCATACTGATAGAGACTCAGCATCCGTGGGAAAGTCTCATTGAATTTTATTTCAAAATTGGACTAAAATATGAGGATATACAGTCCGTGCTTCGTCGCAAGCATGGTTTTGACATCAGTGTCAGGTCATCCTCCAGGACTCCTCTACTTCTTGCAGCAGAATCAATACATTTGAACGCTGTGAGATTTTGCAAAAGTATTGTAGCGTCTGCTGGTAGTAGACAAAACCAGCCGTTCCGTAGTTTAGTTTCTTCTTTTAACACTCAAACACTGTGTAGTGGTCTCCAGAAAACAGAAACAATTGCAGCTCCTCGCTCTGCTCAACAACTCCCAAAAAACAGAACTCTCTCTCACCCCCAGCGCAGCATCTCACGCCACCCTCACTCACTTGTCACCATTGAACTCTTAAAGCAACAATAGCATACACCCAGAACATCACAGTATTGCGAGATCTCGCAGTACATGGTCATGTCCCCTTAAGGGCACCGTACGTTTGTCAAGGCTCTGCTCCATGGTTCCGTCATTTTCTCCATTGTTGTGTTGCCTTGAGAACCAGCAGAGAAACGTCCGGCAGCCTTGTCCGGCCACTCATCGATGTGACAGGGTATGAAGAAGGGCAGGACGTTCACGTCTCGGCTCGCGCTCAGTCGAACCCGTCCTGCACCCCCCCTCCTTGCCCCCCACCTCCCCTGCTACCCTGAACCAAAACAATCCTAATGGACTCTGATAGCCACCTCCATCTTTCCTGTCTAATTGATGTAAATGCTGTACAGTCTGTCCCACCATTCCGCCGGCCCCTCCCTGCGTTTCTGTGCCGGTGCGGGTCAAAGGTCAGGCCGACTGAGTGATCATTAGAGTGGCAGTCCTTATTAGAGGAGCAGCTTGTGTGACACCCTGTCCCCATCCCAGAGAGGGACCTGCCCTGTCCGCTCCATCTAGATCATATTACATGACACAAGCGCCGACCAGTGCCACGCAACACGCGAGGCCGCTGCAGCAAAACAAGGGTCCCCTCGCCTGTCAGAGCACTTCCCTGATACCACTCCGTCCGCCTGGTCGGGATGCGCCTTGTCAGTTTGAGGACCGTCACTGGTCATTGGGACCATCACGTCTACATGCCCTGGCATCCTAACGCTGGCCCTTTTTCTCCGTCCCCGAGAGTCGGTGACGTGGCAGCCGGCGATAAATAGCAAAGAGCTATATAGCATCCAGCGGGGGCCGCGTTCTCGCCAGGACTCTGCTGAACTGATATAATGGACATCGTGTGCCAATTTGGCTCCTTTACAAAGGCTGGAAGTTCCCCAAGATTGATTCTGCTTCTGTGCGGCGTGGCCCTCGGGGCCGAGCGGAGAGGAAGCGCTCTGGTGAAAAATGCTGTGGCCGAGCATCTTTGGCTGTGAAAAGAACAATGAGCAATCGTGCAGTTAAGTCGAATGGTGGGGAGGGGGGGGGGGCGTTCCATACTTAGTCAAACCTGATGGCCCTAATATTAGAAAACATCTTTGTGGGTCAAAAACTCTGTTTGATCGTAGCAGGCTCTTTTTTTTCTTTGTGTACATTTCACAAGAGGGACAGAGCGGTTTGAAGACGACTGCCTTCTCATGCTATTCTTAAGATCAGTCAGCCAAGTTCTTGTTGCTTAAAGGACAAACTCCTGTTTATGTTCAAGGGACGACATAATGTTTCTAAAGAGGCTCCGCACTGTCGTCTCATCTTAAAGCGTTTGTAGTCTCTTGGGACGAGTTTCTCCCTTGGTGGCAAGGAATTTAGTTTCCCGTCTGACGGGCTTCCAAGTTACCAGTTCAGTTTCAAACGTGAGGATGCTACTCAAACACGCTAACAGAGCTGCAGAGCTGTATCTGATATGGCAACCCGACAACCTGTTTAAGGTAGTGATGAGCTGGTGAGGCTTCATGAAACGGTGTCCTCATTTTCAGAGACCGCTAGATGGCGCTCACTGCCCTAAAATCATTGCTATTTCAATGAAACCTCACATCATTTCTCAGCTGAGAGCGCCGCCTACTGACCTCTGAAAATAATGACACAGGTTTCATGAAGCCTCACCAGCCCATCACTAGTTTAAGGCGAAGGTTATGAATGTACTTCCACGACATTTTCCCGTCAATGACAGAAATAATGTTTTGTAGTTTCATGCGGCTCATAAGGGATCGGGTCTCAATCTGAGCCCAGAGCAGCCTCTCTTGCCCTGGTGAGCCCCGGCTGGGCGACAGACCCTCAGCTTTACGTAGAAGATGTGGCTATTCTTGGAACAACGTTCCAAACTACCATCTGGAGCCACAAATATTGTGAAGGACTTTATGGTTCGCCCCCTGCTGAGTTCATTTGAATTATTATTATGTTGAAGATTGAATACATCAGTACGTTTTTTGGTCAACTATTATTCGTTTTCCTTCCGATTTAACCCTACATCCCCCGGTCACTGTTGTCCACTGCTGTTGAATCTGGTTCTTAGGAGGATTCTGCCTTCATGACGGAGTCCTGTCACGGTGCTGTTGGTGTCTGCCTCTCAGTTTTATCTGAACGTTGGACTGTTTTCATTTCCTTTCAGTCTCTCGATACAACCATGGACGCCATCTTCTTCGGCTCAGTGCCTCTGCTTCCATAGTCCGTGTCTTTTGAGGGGAATTTAGGTGGAAAAGCCGACTCTCCTGGTTAGAATTGAAATAATTTTGTGACGTATATATTTTTGTCCTTCATTTATTCTGTCGCTTCTTGGCTAAAAAAAGACTCCCGCAATGGACCCAAATCAGCCTCCCCTTCCACGGATACTGAACACTGAGCCGCAGTCCTCCGAGACCGTTTTGCAAAACCAAGCAGAGAAAGCATTATTGAAAATAAAGTGCAGTCAGATGGAAATTTATTAAGCGGCACCAGTTAATCTGCGCATGATTCATTTCTGGTAAGCATGAAAAATGATCTAAAGAGGTTTTAGATTGCAAGCGCGCAGGCTGACTGCACAGCGCTGGGCTTGCTGGCCCGTTTCATCCCGGGTTTTTTTCGCGGGCGGAGAGAGGTGGAGGTCGGGGGTGGAGGGAGGCGAGCGAGCCCCCGTCTTTCTCTGGACAGTAGGGCTTTCCAGTAACAGCTGTGCTTCTCTCACGAGGGGGCGGCAGTGGAGACAGATGGAGCAGCCTGGCATCACCTCCCCGCTCACTTATTTTATACTATTATGAAAAATACATCTCTGGCATGATTAATGCATCAGCAGCGAGGCCACTCCACAAACACTCTGCATTAGTTCCTGGGAGCGTTGTGTTGTTTTCCTGTGACATCATAGTCTAGCACCTTCTATCAGGTGAAGAAGCACATTCTACAATTTCTATACAAATACATGAAGCCACGACAAGCGTCTGTGTCACCACGTCTCATGTTGTTCCCATGAATATGATGAGTGATGCATCATTTAAATACGAACCTCAGGACAAGCCGTTTATTTATTTAGAAATTTACAATGTTCATGTGTTAAATAGTTGCGCTGTCATTGTTAGTGTCCAATGGTTAAAAAAAAAACCCCACTGAATTTAATAGAAAACATAAAATTTTACAATTTTTTTAGGTTAACATTGTGAAAATATGAACACTTTCTTATCTGTCTTCAAAAGAAGGCACAAAATAAATAAATAAAAACGATTATTTATTGATTTAGTTGGGATGCCTGCCAATTTTATTTAAAAATAAATTCATTAATATAGAGGTAATGATGCCTATATTTAAAATAGTTAAATAACAGTAATAATAAGTATATATATATATATATATATATATATGTATATATATATATATATATATATACACACAAAGAAAAATAGCACAATAATACAATGTTTCACAGCATCCGCAAAAATATTTTATTTATTTATGTCATGATAAAAACATTTGTAATAAACAAAAAAGCTTGTATACAACCATTGGCTTCCTTTCTCAATGTATTTATTTTTATTAATTTTTGGTTAAATTCATTTTTCATTTTTTGCATTCTATATAAAAACATCTTTTTATTTTACCCCCCCAAAATGCCTTACAGATAACTATATATAGAGTCATATTTCATACCTATTCTATGTCAAGTCACTCCCTTCCCAAACACACGCTGAAGTGAAGCATGACTCCACACACCAGCTTCCAAACCTAAAAACCCCCTTTTTCTGTGGACCTGGTGGTGGTCTTCTCCTCCTCCTCCTCAGCTGTCCAGCGATGGTCAGAGGCGGTGGGCAGGAGTCCAGTGGCATATGGCTTTTCCACTGAGCTAAACATTCGTGGCGCAGACAGGCCCATCAGTCATGGCGGTCGCTGGATGAGAGCAGGCCTCTGATGAACGCTGTTTACCTGCTGTTAAAACATCAGCCCCTGAAACAACAACCGGAGGAAGAACTTGGTGGAATGACCCTCGTGTGCTCACATCAGGTCTGCCAGCGCAGAGCAAATAACCAATATGCTTTTGAGAAACCCGGCGCGCCCAACCTCGGGTCAGGCCTTGGTAGACCAATTAATGCAGAGCATCTGCCGTGATGCTCTTAAGAGTTTCCGATATCACTGCGAAGGAAATGTAACGTTGAAGAAAGAGCGCCGCTTCTCCTCGCCGCGCTGCTATTGCCAGCGAGCCTCCATTCTTCAGGGATTCTTTCTCTGGTTCTATGGTAAAGAAAAAGAAAAAAAAAAAAAAAAAGGACCCGTCTTTGTTCTCGCTCTGTATTTTTTCTGCCAAATTTAACAGAAGGCTCGGAGGGTAACAGGGGTCCAGCCCAGTTTCACCTTCTGGAGCGGAGCAACAAGCAGAGAAATACAATCAGCCTGAACCCTGCTGTCTGCAGCACAAAGTGAAAAGACTCTAATTGGGCTTTTTTACGCCGCATTTTCCTGCAGGATTGCTGGATCATGAAAAAGCAATTAAACCAAAAGGCTGCGGTTTATTCATTCTGGGGTGGGTTTTTTTTTGGGGGGGGGGGGGAAGGAGACACATTAAAATCACTTATGCTTCGCTCTGGATTTTCACTTTTGTGTGATGGAGCAGCTGTGGCACTCGCTGCAGATGAAGGAAGACGGCCTCAAGTGTCGTGTAACCTCCAGGTTTTCTGAGAAAATGTTTCCAATTCAGCTTTTAAATATGCTTTCACTCACGTGTGCCGTGTGTGAGCTTGCTTTTTTCCACTATCCTTGTGAGGACCGTGTGAATTTGGGGGGACATTTGGCTGAACCCCATGAGGTTAATCCTCAGTCTCAGGGTGAAGACTTCAAAATAACCGGGTGACTATAGTTGGGTTGATGTTTGGTTATAAGGTGAGCCATGTGTTTTGGATGGTTAGGTTTAGGGTGAGTGGCTGGGGAAAGGGTTATGGCACAACGTCCCCCACAAGGATGGACGTACAAGTGTGTGATTGAAGAATCTCTCACACGACCATCTAGAGGTTCTTACAATTCTCTACTTGGCCTCTAGGAGCAGTGCTGGCTAAAGAACGAAGCAAATGCTCACCACAACTCACCATCACACTCACACACACACACACACATGCTCACACACAACCCAATGGCTTGATGAAAAATAGACATGTATGTACACATGCTTTTAAATTTAAACCACATTCATAATGACTTTTTTTTCTAAATCAATTTGCTCCAATTTTGTGCTTTGGAGTGAAATAAAATTCAGAATTAAAATGTGACTTTAAGTATATAGAACTATCTGTGTGACACACAGATATAACAAATATTCTGCTGTAAGCTATTTATTTTACCAAAATTTCAATTGGAAATGTTTGTCTTTTTTATTTTATTTATTTATTAATTTTGGGGTGCTTTCTATATTTAATATATTATGTTGAATTCTTCGATTTTTTTTGTCTTTATATGATTTTAAAAGTGCCATAAATTATTGCTAACATCAGCAAAATTATTTCACTCTCGGACCTCCAGTCTGCAGAGTCAAATCACAGTCAGCCTGTGAAGGTCCCAGCAAACACCGAAGCGAAACCCGCTCCCACTGTTCTAATGTGCACGGTGGTTTCCTCGCCACAACACGGCGTCAAAACAAAATGCCTTCATGTCCGTCAGCCTTTAAAAATGGCCGCCTTCTTGTTTTGCCAGCAGCCCCACCAGTGTCTCAATAAAATTCACTTTAGCCACAGGGGTCCCGGGACCCCGCTAAATACTGCCCCAATACTTCTGTCAACAGTCCGTCAATCACAGGACAAATCCTGGTGATTAAACTGGGCTTTGCTGGCGTCTTCACACCAGACCAGGAGTGTTGGCAGCGTGTGAGCAGCCCATGGTGCTCGAAAACAGAGAGGATGCTGGGTGTTTTTTTTTACCTTAGAAATATAGCAAATGTGTCTTAGGTTGGCTTCTCTGGACATTTTTGTTCTGTTTAGATCATGAAAGGAAGTGTCAGCCAAGTATGCTGCAACACTAGGGAAGCACTCAGCGAGTGCTGACCTCCGACTAACCGCTTTTGCCTCACATTTAATGCTCATTCTTGACTGGAGGATGATCATAGTTGCGGAGCTTCTGTCTTCTTCAGCCAGAGGATAGATTGAAAAAGTGAAGGGGGGCGGTTCAAGCGATGGATGGATGGACAAATGGACAAGGGACATCTTTGTGGGGACCCTGAATTTGACATGTCGCGTCATATTCTTACAAACTTGAGCTTCCTAGTTTCCCATTTTTTCGAGTCAAGACTGACATTACAAGACAAACCTCTTCCTCCACTCATGTTGGGACAGTGCTGTGAGACCAGTCCGAGGCGGCGATGTCCGTTTTTGACACTTCGCCCTCGCTGAAGAGCCTGTAAAAGCAATCAGACAGGCAGCCCGAGAAAAGACTGCCGAGTCTAATCTGACTTGGTGAGCTGACACAAGTCTAAATCCCGAGGTTTGCTCTGAAGAGGAAGGGTTTAACTTAAACCCCTTTTCAACCTGCTAAATGTGTTTTTGTAATTAAACCCACACAATTAACGCCGACAAGCAGAGGTCACCGGGAGCAGCGCGGAGTGAAAAGGAGGGGAGGGCCAGGGATGGAGAGGGGGCCGACGGGACAAAGCAAGAGGCAACTTCATTGAAGCCGTATGGATTTCAGCAGACGGGCAGAAGAGCGCTCTGCAAGTTAACCTCCAAACCACAGTGTTTACTTTGCGACTGTGTCCCAGATCCGCGGGGATATCCAGTTCCCGAGCATCAAAGATGGAGAGCTGTTGGAGCAAAGCTTTTTCTGCTCCTTTAAAGCCCGACATTAAGTGAGTTGAGCAGCTGTGGCAACGTGCGACAATATTTTTATTGTAAATACAGCGCCGCAGGAGCGGGGGAGGGGAGGCGGCTGACCGCAAGGTAACTGCAAATCCACACAAGCAGATGTAGAGATCTAAACTGAGGAGGGAAGTGAGGAGCACCTCAGTTAAGCTGCACACCGACATAAACAGTAGTGGTGGGCAGATGAGGCTTCATGAAACAGTGCCCTCATTTTCAGAGCCCACTAGACTGCACTCTCTGCTTTAAAATCATTGGTTTTGAACAGATGTTTCAATGAAACCTCGCATCATTTCTCAGCTGAGAGCGCCACCTGCTGAGCTGTGAAACTAATGACACTGTTTCATGAAGCCTCATCAGCCCATTACTACTAAATCCTCAAAGGACGAGCGCGTAAAACTGCCAAACCAGTCCTGAAATGAAATAATGGCTCCGACTCGACAAAGAGTCAGCGCCTCAGGTTGGACCTAATGAAGAAGAAATGTTCTTCTGATACCAAAATAAAGGATTTAATCGGGCGCAGTGAGGCCTGAGTAATAAAACTGAGAAGGATCATCACGATGAATTAAAGCTGCTGTCACAGACGAACGGCTGAACTTTGCCCTGCAGGAAGAAGAAGAAGAAGAAGAAGGTAAAAATGAGGATTAAAATAAAGGGTGATTGAGTGAGACTACAGAGCTGCTTCTGATAAAGAAGGCGGCATTCATTTTAGAGCGGGAATCGTGTGTGTGTGTGTGTGTGATGCTGACACACTTGTGTGTGCAGGATCCCCCTCGGACCATGAGGAAGCTGACACTAGCTGGCGCTCATGTCAGTGTAGCTCCTGATCTGACGCATTTTAAACGGTGGTCGTCTTTCTAAATATATACTGTAAGTCGTGCTTGACATCCGACGCCATCCTAATGATCGGAGCGGTAAGAAAAAAACGTGTTGACTTTCTTCCCCTCCGGAGCGCCACAACTCTTCGGGGCTCTTGCCATGTGACCTGTGTCACGGGCCTCTCGGCTTGATGGACACAGCTGTCTTGCCACAGGCAAAAAGAAGCGACGAGGGATTGTGGGAAACGCTACAGAGAAGAAAAGGGGAGTAAAGAGAGCGAGCCGGGGCCAAAGATTACGGGTTTTCATGTGCGCTTGTGTGTGTCCGCGCTTTGATTGTCCCGTGGCACTTTCTGGGGCGGGTGCCCGCTCAGCGTGGCATCCCGACGCTTCTAAAAACAACACCCCCCGACCCGCTGGAGACAAGGCAACACAGACAGCGGAGGAACCACAGGCCGGTGTGGCCATGACTTTGACAGGTACAAACATGAAGCCGCTTCATGTCTGTGGCATCAGCAAGTTCTCCGCAGGTCCCTCTGTATCTCTAACAGTTCTGCAGAACCCAAACTGGGTGTGGGAGCCGCAGAGCTCGTGTAAGAAGCAGAGAGAGGAGCCGCTCCGACCGGAGGAGGGCCACATGTGCTGAGAGAGACCGCGCCGCTGCTCACGCTGTCAATGCGCCGACATTTACATGCTCAAACATTTCGGTGGAGGAAGACACACTGGAGCACACACACACACGCACACGGCAGGGCCAAGCCAATTAACACCCTGCCACACAACAGATCATATTTAGGGCACCGGTGGAACACAAGGGCATATGTGGATAATCATACATGCAAATGAGATGAACAAGAAACAGGGATACAAAATTTGGCAGCAACTTCGCCAAGCGGAACCTTTTTAAGGGCAGTGGAGGCTCCAATATTGTCCTCCAGTGTTTTGAGGGTTAATTGATCAGCGGAAAATATATATATACATATGAGAAAGAACTAAGGATAAGGAACATCTGTGTCGATGTTTTGGGAGGGGAACAAGGGTCAGAACAAAAATACAGTGCATGTATTGCTTAAATAACTAGGAAAATAGAAGAAGAGTTTAGGCTTAAAAAGAAGAAGGCGTCCTCCTTTGTATAATTTGGAACCTGAGCCTTGAAGAAAGCACCTTTCTTCATGGTAATGAGACGTAAATGAAATGTAATCTTCAGGCGGTGACATGTTTGTTGTGTTGCAGGAGCTGCAGTGGATTATTGCTCTCTGGTGTCTTGCGCTCAAGCTGTTGAATACCGACAATTTTTTATTGAACTAACATGTGAAATAAACACATTCTTAAGATTGATCTGGTTTTTCGCTTTTAGTTTTTTTTTTAGATTTAAGCTTCTCGTGATGTTTTTTTTTCTTTTAATCATGACCACATACATTTCACACATGGATTTTTAAGGAGTCAGTGACAATGGAAATAGTCAGCGTTGAAAGATTTATTTTTGAAAAAAAAAAGGGTATAAATATCAATAAATAAATCAATAAATTACAACCTTGTAAAGATAAACACGATGAGACTCGAGGTAAACAGGTACAAAAAAAACTGAAAGTACAATGTATAATAAGTCTAATTCTAAGGATTTGTTAGTTTGAAATGTGCTTTTCCGTTGGCGTCTCACCATTATATAAATAAACAAATATACTCATTTAAATGTCTTGGGCTTTTTTTTTTTTTTTTTTTTTTTTGAAGAGCAAAATAGGTGTTGAAGTTAGTCTCCAGTACCAGAAGATGGCAACATACCTCTGGCTGAGAAGTCGACCTTCCTCACCGCGCCAACACTTATGTGACGCGCTCTTATTCATTTGTGTGCGGCGCAATACGAACGTGGCACGTCATGGCGAGAGGAGCAGGTGAAGTACAGGGAATTATTCAGTCGCAAAGTCTCCGCGGAAAGATGCCGAACGATACCTGAGAGTGGTTACATCACTGCGAGCAGGGTTCGAATCTCGGCAGCGAGGACCGTGTCGCAGAGGTCGCCACGAAGCGAGGAGACTGACAAGTGAGCACAGCTCCAGTCTCCACTGAGGGAAGATGACAGTCGCGTCACACGGACCGAGAGGGTCTGTTAGCTGCGGTAAACAATTGAATAGTTGATGTACAGCACAGGGAGGGAAGCCGCTCCCTCCTCCTGTCTGCGTGTGTTTAAGGTGAATTTCCTCCAAATGAGCTCGACATTAACGCAGCCAAGCGGCAAATTATGATTTGTTGGCCGTGAAAAATGGATAATTCTATAGAAGCCTCGCATATTTCTGCAGCTTTTTTTAAATTTTATGTTCTGATATAGACGTAAATATCAAAATAATGACAAAAACCCAAAGGAAATTGATGTGTTTTAAACTTAAATTGAATTATTTTCACCATGAATTTTGTATTTCTCACATTTTTTTTTTCATCTCTTCACACACTTTTCATCACAGTACACTTATTTTTGACTGGATCTCAGTGTGGTTTGTGATGCTGAGAGGAAGCTGGAGAATATGAGTGGAGTCTGAGGTATTTTTGGAGGGAGCTTATAGGGCACCTGCCTCAAAATGATACAGTAGTGCAACCAGTATTGTAATATTCGCATCAGGAACACATGCTATAGAATAAGAGGTATGTTTTTTTATTGAATTATGTGAAGAACAAACACAAAAATCTCTATATCTATCTGTCTGTCTATCTATCTATCTATCTATCTATCTATCTATTTGTCTGTCTGTCTGTCTGTCCGTCTGTCCGTCCATCCGTCTGTCCGTCCGTCCGTCTGTCCGTCCGTCTGTCCATCCATCCATCCATCCATCTATCTATCTATCTATCTATCTATCTATCTATCTATCTATCTATCTATCTATCTATCTATCTATCTATCTATCTATCTGTCTGTCTGTCTGTCTGCCTGTCTGTCTGTCTGTCTGTCTGTCTGTCTGTCTGTCTGTCTATCAATCTATCAATCTATCTATCTATCTATCTATCTATCTATCTATCATCTGTCTGTCTATCTATCTATCTATCTATCTATCTATCTATCTATCTATCTATCATCTGTCTGTCTGTCTGTCTATCTATCTATCTATCTATCATCTGTCTGTCTGTCTATCTATCTATCTATCTATCATCTGTCTGTCTGTCTGTCTATCTATCTATCATCAACTCACAATTCTACATCTACAATACACAAATTCAGCGTGTGATTTATTCAAATCTGAGGAGGTCCTCTGGGCATCCGTGGAGGGCAGCTCATGAGGGCAATGTGGCTTGACCAGCAGAAGAGAGCCGGTCAGACGGCTGCAGAATAAGAGCCGAGAGCAGAACAATTACAGCAGTCACTTACCAACACAGTGTCTGGACGAGGCAGCGGCACAGCAGGACGCTGCCGGGTGAGAACCGAGCTTTTGTCCAGCTGGTATCACAAGATCAAGATGGTCATGCCACAAACGGCATATGCAGAGAGCAGCGGAAGCGAAAACACAAATTATTAATCCCGTTTTCTTTCTGTCCTTTATTTTTTTTTTTTAACAGCACAGTAGAATGAAAACGTGAAATGCTTAAGTGGAACTGAACGTGAATGAAATCTGCCTATTCTCAAGGATCATCTTGAATATACAGAATTTTTTTATGGGATTTCTTCTTTTTTTTTTTTAAACGGCTTTTGATGCTACAATAAGAAATGTGCCTATATTATTTATTTTCTATATTACAGTAGAAATAAATAGGGAATAATAATGACACTTTATTAGAAATACAATTCAATATCATAACAAACAGTTATGAAATATGTCATTTGGTTGGTTGATATCTAATAGATCACATTTTAAATGACAGATTAATGATCATAATCTCAAATATGTGCAGAATAATTTTTAATAGATTTACGTATCACAGGCTGGGAGCCATGCCATATAGCAGCTGCAGCCACATTGCTTCGGCACAAGTGGTACGATGAAGATCTTTATTTTTCATTCAGACCTAAATTTAAATGTTTTAAAGCAAAATCCTGGTGTTAAATCACGTTTGGAACATGCGAGTATCTACAGAGTAGAAGAACGTGTCATTTTTAAAGATGATTATTTGGGAGAAGGAGCAACGTGACAGACTTCACGAGTCAACCGCTGCTGAAAATTTGGCAGTTTTGTCTCAAATTGAACATTTTGAAGTTCCACAAATTTGGACCAGATGGTAAATTTGAGCGAGGAAAAAAAAAACACGTGGCGGCGATGCCACATGTTTACAGTAGGGTTTGAGCTTTTCCACCACTTTGTGTGGAACAGACCAGCAGCTGACCACATCTGGCCCTCGTCCTCAGGTTCACTGGTGGCCGCTCCTGCAGCATCACCTCCCCCTGTCACGTCTGATTCTCCTGGTAGGATCCATCATCTGGCTGGCAGTCTGGGTGCCAGTCAGCTGCTTCCCCTGGGGACGCCCGGCTGATGGGAGCTGCGAGGCAGTGGGCTGAAGCCTCCCCAGCCACGGCAGCAGCTGCGGAGGAGACAGAGAGAGGTGCGGCGCAGATGTGGGAGTCTGGAGCAAACAGAAGGTACGGCTGATTTCAGCGACGGCCATGTTTGTTATTCCACACTTTCCTGTGAGGAAGAAGCCGGGGCCTTGATCTGGCTCACAGCTGAACACTTAGCTTTTGTTCCAGAGATGAATAACTGCAAGTCGAATGAGGCGTGAGGGAAAATAGAGATAAAAGGAACGTAAATAATGGGGTTTGGAAGAGAAATGCTGCGACCATTCTGGAGCCTTTAAGTTCTCTGGAGGCGAAGATAAACCTTTCTACACTGAGGAGGAGATCTGACGCGAAATATTCATTTTGATCCGACTTGCGTTGCATGCACCCCTCTAACCCCCAAGATCAAGGTCAGGTGAAGCAGGCATCTTGACCAAGGAAAGGGACTGAAGGAAGCAGCAATACTGGCAGCCATCTTGATCCTGCCTGTGAGGGCTCCAGAACCCTTTGTGACCCATCTGTCCCCGTCTTTGCCAGACCCTCAGTGGAATGGTCAATCTTCCCTCACAACTGTGGATCTTGGATCATGGATCTTGAGGGGAGGTGGGTGGCACAAAGGAGTACGGGGTCATGACACAGAGGCTCAGGTTCCAGGCGAGCTGGAGGTCCAGGATACAACTCGACTGAGAAGTTCTACCAACAGCTTCTGCGTCTTCTTAATTCAGGTTCCTCACGAGCGAGGCCAGTCTGGTGTGATGGAATTCTCCTGTCACACCTACAGGTGGGAAATCATCCAGCCCACCACCAACCAACGGGAACCATCCCATGCGTATAACAGCACCAGTCAGAACCATTGTCAGAGCTCATAACCAGATTTTCACAGGGGTATTTTGCGCAACTTCATTTCGTAGTAACACGATCCACCTTGTAAAAATGAACACCGGCTCCCTGATAGCGCAAGTGCGAAACAGGATCGTTTTCCCACTGAGTTCCCAGATGTAGGATTGCTGTTGTGTTCACACACCCGTTGTTTGCCCCCCCACCCCACCCTCCACCCCCCACTCAAAAGAAACGGTACCCATTCTTGCCTTGGCTTTGCAAAAATAACAAGACTGTGATATGGAAGAGGTGGTGGTGTGAAGTTGTTGGAGCAAAACGCTTGTTTTTACAGGAATGTTCTCCGAAAACAAAATGTGTAACCTGACATTCTCCTCTTTGCACAAACCTGTCTCGGAAAATATTTGAGTTTCCATCATGAGCATGTGTGTGTGTTGCTGGTGAATCACGGTGCCCTCGGAAAATAGGAGTCGCAGAAATCTATATACATTAGGTGTGGGATCCCATTAAAATTAAATTAATCTAATTAATTGGAGAATTTGTGATTAAATAATCTCAATTAATCGCTGTTTAATGGTACAAGAATATTTGCCACAAGAAGCCAAATTTTTCAATGTGAATGAATTTGGTATATTACTGAATCAAATGTTGGATCCATACATACATTTAAACAAGAAAATATTGTTTATTTTGCATCAGTTTGACAACAGCACAATAAATCGCGATGGTGGCTATATTCAAGTTTTTATATCACCTGATTTAAACTAAAGCTCTTTTCATGTCTTGAAAATATTTCTATAACAATTTCAATTTTATATGAATTTCAAGTCCATTCAGTGTCGTGGAAACCCTGGACATTGCGTAGTGAAAAACAAAAGCAAACAAAAGCATCTGTTTGCTTTTGTTCAGGGATGATTCCTCCATGTTTGTTGTTGTTGTTCTCATCCTCGCTGCCACATTTTTTTTTTTGTTTTGTTGTTTTTTTACATTCTTGCTCTGCTCTTCTACATCTTCTTGCCCATTCGTCCTATTCATCAGAAACCTGACATGAGGGGTACATGAAGTTAAGTCACTTCCTCACCTGAGACCATCGTGAAATACAGTTCCAAAAACACTTCATTCCCTCCCTGCTGCCATCGCACATACAGAAAACTTGTATAAGGTCATGAGGGAGCAGAAAGAGTCCAGGTCCTGGTCCAGATTTGGGTTGCAGAAATGGAACACGAAGGTGGTAGATTCAGTCGGTAAATGTCCCCTCTTCTTCTATGATCTTCATCCTCTGATGCCACTTTGAACATCCTATATAGACCGTTTGTAAAATCCTTATTTTTGGCTCAGAAGAAGATGAACAGATTCACCATCGGTAAGTGAGGAGACGTCAAGTCTAGTTGTTTCACTGTGGCAACAAATACCACTAGACACGGTTTCTTCTCACCAACCAAATAAGGGTGAGGTGGATAAAGCACCAGGATTCCATCTCCTCTTGACCTTCATTCCAGCGCCAACCCTGACCCAGACCCTGATCACACCACCTCCTTAGGTGATAAATGAAATGTTAAATATGGAATTATTTAGCGATGAAAACTGGACGTCCCGTGAGGGGACAGCACTGATCCTAGATGAGAAAATAAGATGGTGGATGACCTGAGCATCCCTTCCATGACCGAGGAAAGAACCTGTTACCAGCAGCGTATGGGAAAAATAAAACACAAAATTGTCTTTTAGAATGACTCAAAAGTTACATTTCCTGAGGTCTGAAGTAGTTAAACATTGCGATCTGTGTTTTTGTGATGAAGGACTAAGGGGGGGTGCTGGGAAGAGGGGGCGGTGGGCGCCCACGACGGTGTGCATTACAGCGGAGCAGAGTACATCTGCAGTGGTAAAGGAACAGGCTGTTAGCATACAGCCTTGACAACTCCATCAGGGCAGTCTCAAGGTAGCTGCCAATCACGAGGAATCATCTCATCCCTCAGCGCTGCGAGGACCCCTCTCCACCAGCACACACATGACAGGCCCCTACAGCTCTATTTACCCACATGCGCACCCTCCTGGTGCCAATGGGTTTGTAATTAGACAAGTGAGAAGACTGGGAAGTAAGTCAGTGACAAGTTGGGATACAAAGCAAGTGAATGGCGCCTTTTCAGCCGCGACGCTGGCATCAGGAGAATGGGCTGTTGGCACTTGCCTTGCAGTGGCCCAAGAGTGATCCCCCTTTCTGTTTAGAGGACAATGCGCGCAAGTGTTTATGTGAGAGGGTGGAGGGTGGGTGGGGGGTGGAGGCGAGGCTCAGGGTGTCACTCACGCTCCTGATTTGCAAGACTCATTTTCAGCTATGTATAATTAGATTAACGTGGCGATGGCATCGCACAAAGCCACGAAACACTTTCAGCTCCAGCTCCAAAGAAAGCGTGTCGCGGCGTTTAGCGCCCCCTTGATGGCGGGCAGCGATGTGAATGCTGTGCCATTACCTCCAAAACGCTTGCTTGTTGTATTAATCACTGTGCTAATTGATGCGGAATGAGAATTGTTGCCACAGGCGAGGAAGAGAAGGAATCAGAGTCGGAGATGGAGAATAAAACATTATCGTGCTGAACATATGGAGGTGGCGCGGCTTTGAAAGGCGGCTCTGCATGCCCGCCAGCAGCGCGGCACTTGGGAATAAAGGTTCTCCATGTAACAAAGCGTGTCATCAAGTCAGATCTTCTGCATAATGAGATGCAGACAATAACTTCCCCAAAGATCGTCCGACCTTCTCCTCCACGTTCATGCTTGCCGTTGATTTGGCGTTCATTTGAAAACACTCTTTTGAAGCGGCGAGGACATAATCAGCCAGAATTCTCCTCCTAGCAACAATTTGATGCTTCCTTTGAATGGATTTAGGAGATTGAATCTTGGGAGTGGGAGCATGCAGGAATAGGAAGGACTTTGATCAGAACTAGAGAGGTAATATTTGGGCTGTGATGAGGAGTGGCTGTGCTCGTGTCCAGAGAGGATTGGACCACACCGGGCCTCCCCTCTGTCACACGTAGCGTGTCTCGCGTTAAACAAGGGAAGGGTGGCGCACAGGAAAGACAGGAAGAGCCTGTGATGGCAACTAGCTCAACGAATGATATAGTAGATCATAACTCGGCGTTGAAGACTTCAGTGCAGGGGACCGAATCAATGTGACACAAGAACAA
Organism: Synchiropus splendidus; assembly: GCF_027744825.2. Lineage (NCBI taxonomy): Eukaryota > Metazoa > Chordata > Actinopteri > Syngnathiformes > Callionymidae > Synchiropus > Synchiropus splendidus. The sequence goes on along the minus strand of NC_071343.1, from coordinate 5,554,746 downwards.
GTAACATCCGACTTACATATACTTAGGATCGGTTCCGATCAACCGGTCGTATGTCAGATTGGTCGTAAGTCGAATGCCCTTCAAAATAGTGAGGGTCATAGGTACTAGTGTAGTGGTAGATGGCTGTGTCAGAGTGAGATGCTGGGATACTGTACTGCTGTAACTGTTGTACGAGTCGCCGGCTGGCTGCCGTACTTGACGTACGCGATGCCGGACTGCTACGTGCTGCGGTGCCAGACATTGAATAAATTTAAAAAATAATAATAATAAAGCATCTGCTGGCCGTGGTCGTAATTACGGGTGGACGTAAGTCGAGCAGGTCGTAAGACAGATATTACTTGTACTCCAATATCCAAGGTATTGTGTAATGCGTAGTGCTTGAGACTACTCTAAAGGCCCATTTATGTACAAAAATGTACCCACACCGTTGCAAACAATGGTACCGTCACTGATCACATGCTTCCATGTGTTCTTCACATTAGTATAGCTGTTCAGCAATATATCCACCAGGGGGAGCAGCCCAGAGTCACAGGTTTATCACAACAACTCCAAGACAAACATGGCGACTGTGGAGGAAGTATCGATCATGTACCTCAAAAGAGAATAGAGGCGGTGGTCTGTGAGGCTGTTTCAATAGAGGACGGGGAATTTCTACCATTGTTACGTCTTCTTCGTGTCTCATGAGAGCTACGTATCGGATAGTAACAGCAACAATGCCCCCCATGGTTTCTGGTGGTACTGCTTGGTTTAGCCCATATCTGCAAGCATCTGTACGAAATGTTGAGCATAAATGTGTCTTTAGTCGCAACAGTGGACTCAAGACTATATCTCCTAGGTCTTGGTCACAAGAAGTGACTGCATTTAGACTCAGCCGTGGAGGACTTGGGAAGATCAGTCAAGACCACAGCAGCTGCCGCTTGAAAAAACAAAACCATCAAGTGAGTAAAATTCCTGACTGATAAAGTCTTTCGAAAACCACCACCTGAATTCTACACTCATGGACATTAATGAACCTCCAGATATGAGGGGGGAGAAGACAGCTCTGACTCTGAGTCTCAAGGCAGCTCTCAATGCAACATTAATGTGATCAATAATCACCTCCACCAGAAGCGGAGGCCGTGTATTAGGGGTCTCCACCCACCCATTTGTTCGCAGAATAACTCTAAAATGGACCAACATATTTTCAATAAAACTCTCTGTTTGAAATGAGCTCAGGTACAAGGGGTTTCCGTGGCGTTCTGTGGGTCCATTTGGATTTACCCAGGTCAATATACCACTGTGTTCTGCATTATATTCCAGGGCAAAACCTTGTCAGTCCTAACAAGACACGAGTCAATAATCTATAATGATTGATTACTGGCTAATATGCTGTGAGTAAACATATGAATTAGTAGTTTATTAAAGGCAGCAAATGTTCCCCCATGTCAAGTGTGAACGTCCAAACACTGAGTGAATTCAACCACAATAGCACCTGACAGAGCTGCGCTTAATTCCTGGTTCTTCCAACAGACACTCAGCTTTAAGAAAACATTAGATCCTTCAATGTATTTCTTGACGTTTGCGGAGGCTGTGATAAAGTTTTATGTGGTAAACATTGCAAGCATCACATCTCAAACATGAACGCAGGAAAGGACCACAGGTGCTGAGGTGCAGGATCCGAATCATTGTGTCCTGTAGCCGACATCGTACTTCGTTCCATGATACAGTCGGCGCAAGAAACACACCAGGACATAAGGATCTGAATCCCAAAAGGATATATATATATATATATATATATATATATATATATATATATATATATATATATGTTAGTGACATGTTACATTGAGTCCTGTGGGTTCCCAGCTTTACTTTATCCCAGAATCCAGCACGGCTTCCGTGCAGTGGTGGGTTCTCCTGCAGGTGCCAGCCAGGAGACTCTGCAGCCGCGTGCCTCACCGAGCTCCAATGGGAACAGTGGATAAACAGAAGTGGGCATTTAAAGAATTCTGCGAGGAAAAGGCAGTGAATGAAGAGATTCAGAGGGAGCTTCAGAGGCCCACGCCAGCGACCGGCCACCGTCTGCAGACCCGCTGTGTTTTTGTATGCAGATCCCCCTTGTCAGAATTCATTTATTCAGACGGGGTTATCGGAGAGAGCGGGCTAGCGGGCAAAAATAGGTGCATTCACATTCGCCTTGAAAAACATTTGGAATGCAAATGCCATGAGAACATGTCATTTATGTGCTCGTGTTTGCGCAAGAATTTGATCCGGCGAACTGGCAAAGAGGCACAGTTCATGGAGACAGGCGCGCACTGATGCTGTCCGCCGGGTCCGGTCGGTGACCTCGGCCGCTGGTGAATACTGCTGGAACGGCTTCTCCTCAGAAGGTCGTTTGATGAGTCCATTCACGACTTTAATGTCACAGACAAGAGGAAGGCCATTTCAGTTTAAACGCAAGAAGACCACGAATGGTCTGAAAAGTTTAAGAGTCATCAGCAGGGTTATTAAGATGAAAAGTCACTGTAACTGTCAGTGTTTCGGAAACGTGCTCGACCACTTCTGAGTACCATAAATTCCGGACTAAATGTAAGAAGGAAAACTGATCTTGTAAGTCGGTTGCAGTGGTGCTGTCTTCACCGTAGAAAGGTCAGTTGTGCAGCCGGCTTAAAAATGCATGAGGATCACTTCTAAACTAGTTTTGAAAACTGGCTCCAGCATCATGAACTCCTCACATCTTTTATTGACATTAAAGCTCTCAAAATGCATTGTTTTTGCCTAAGTGTCTGCAGTTCCGACACCACAGCTGGTCTCAGTTGATACTTCTCCTCTTCGCTCCTCCAGGAGATCGGCTCTGTGGGCGGAGCTGCAGACACACAGGCGAAAACAGCACATTTTGAGCACTTTAAGGTCAATAAAGCAGGTGTAACTTCATCGGTTTGATGTGACAAGGCTCAATATTTTGGCAGCATGACGCTCCTAGCTTGTAAAAATCCATGTATAAGCTGCAGGGTTCAGACCGCGCGAAAAAAGTAGCGGCATATACTCCAGAAATTATGGTAATTTATTTTGGAATTTGCAACCTATAAGATGAAGTTAAAGTGACAGATAAAACACAATATAATTTTTAAAGAGTTAAGATAAGATAAGGTAGAGTTATTGATCTCACAAAGGAGAAATTTACAGTCACATTGTTACATTGGAATGGTTATTTTTCACAGCTAAATTCAAGGACAATGTATTCACATGACGGTTAACACGTGTTGCTCCTGCAGTTATGAGTTATCCATTATGATGGAAAAAGCAAGATCCGTCCTAGAACCATCTGAATCATGATCACCTGGGAGAGACTCAAAGTAGAACCTCTGTGAGACTTCATGAAGAGAACACATCATCCTGCCCTCAAGTGAGGGATTCTGGGCATGACCAGTTAGGTGGAGGCCATGGAGCAAACCCAGGACATGGTGGACTGAGAAATCTTTCTGTTTTCCTCCATAGGTGTCGGAAACGTGAGTGGGAAGCGTGAGCATCTTCACCTGAGCTGCTGGATGGATGACTCCACCATGAGGGTTCATAGTGAAAGACCGGTGGCAGTAGCAGAACTGCACATCTCATCAGACCAACAGGGAGGCAACAGTGGTAAAATAAATAAATAAAAATATATGACCAGACTAGAGATCAAACTTGCCTCAAAAACATCAGAATTTTAAGGCAGCATTAGCGTCAGCGGTAAAAAACAAAAAAGCAAAAATCATTGAACTAAAATTGAACTAAAACAGGTGAGTATCTACTCTAAAATGCTCACGTCTTCACGCAGACTTTTGAGTTTGAAGAAATAGCGATCCACTTACCAAAAATATCGCGGCCAAACAACGGTGTGCTGGGCCTGTGTCGGCTTTATGTTGCTCTGCACAGGTGGTGGAAGCGGCACGATGGAGACTTCTCTTCTCTTTTTGTTCCCCTGAAATCGCTGGTGGACGACGACGATGATGATGATGATGATGATGGTGGTGCTAACCATCCATCGATTTGCTTTGGTGTCTAGTTGGGAGTTCACAAAGATGACACTCAGCTCTGATTAGAGCTGCAGTCATCATCGCTCCTCGCCGTCGCTGGATGTGGCGGCGAACACAAAAACATCTCGGTGACGGTGAGCGCTTAAAGGGAGACTCTCGCAATGAGCAGCGATGATGTTGTTTTCCTGGGCGACCAGAACTATTGTGCCTGATGGTCTTGTCTTGCGCCGGAGGAATATGATCAGAGAAGAGAAATAATTTCCGACTTGATGGGGTTCTTTCTATGTGGATTGTGGGGTTCTGGCTTCCCCCTGTTCATCTGGGAAACAGAAGGCTCTCGGCTCAGTGGCTGGCACAGTGATGATCCACTCCAGACCAGTGGGAGGATGACGGAGGAGAAGGACAGAGATAAGAGTCCAAGCAGGAGCTATTATCTCGGTTGTAATTGGTCTTTGAATTTCACGGCGCTCTCTAAGCTGGTAGGGGTCTTTAGGCATGTATGTCTCTGCAGCTGTCAAAAGAGGAGTGAAAGTGTCTGACAAAAGACAGTCATGTCTCAGCCATTCATGGCCCAGTGAAGGGGGTGAAAGTTTCAAACTTTGTGGCGGCAGTCTCATTGAGGTCTTCACTTGGTTTTGGTTTCCTGGTCATAATGTAAACAGGGCCCAATATATACGTTTGTTTGACTCACCATTTATTGCACGATGTTGATGTACTGGGGTTGATGCGTTTGGAGGCTTTCAAGCGACTCTCAGGAGTCAGAGTTGGCCTTGGAATTGGAGATGTGAGCATAAGTGAAGGGAGCTGTGGCTGTGGACTTGAGTCCACCTGGAGAGGCAGGTATTGTCCATAGCACACGCCACCTTCTCCCAACTCCAGAAGCGGGAAATGAATGGTGGAAAGGATCGCGCAACAAGCCATTCATTCTTATTAAGAAAACAATAATAACACCTACGTTTCATCGACATTCTGCTCACTCTGCCCCCAGCTGGCCAAAGTGAGTACTGAAAAAAAGAGGGACAGAATAGTGAAGAGGCTTGGCCTGAGTGAATCAGTCATGCTGGCTCTAGTCTGCAGTGTGAAAGCCTCTTTAGATGAACCAGGTTGTGGCCCTGAACTAGAGTCCACCTGGAGGCGGGGACTTGTCACTTTCAGCTTCCAGGAACATTTCGGAAAACCGACATTATCACTGTGAATATGTTTGTAATTGCACTACAAAGTCTGCCAACTTTGGCACAAGGGTCTGAGTGAGAACATCTCACACACAAACATCCCAACTCTCCGGACGTGTCATCTCCAGGAGCCGGTGCTGCACATGCTTGACTGCAGACAAGCACATAATCAATGCAGTCCTACAGCAGGGCTGACCACAGGGGGGGCCATGACCTGCCAGGTGACCCGTGCATGTCCCCACTAGAGCCAGTGCCAGCCGACCAACGTGTACCAGTGTTTGTCTATTAGAGTGAAAGTCAGCTGTTCAGCCATGCGTACAGAGCATATTTCTCTTAACAAGTTTTCGGAGGGGCGGATGGCAGCACGTGGACGAGCTGAGGACGTTGAGCGTATTCAGATCCGCCGTCACTGTCAGCGACACTTGTGTGTGAACGTCCCCTGAGCGAGTCTAATGACTGCGTCCTGTCATAAAGCCAATCAGGGGAGGCCGCCCTGGGACTCGTAAATCCACCACTTCGTAGGGTTACTGGGAGGTCTGGGAAGTGAAGACTTCCTACTTGTATCACACAGACATACTGCCCCCCCCTCCACTTACCCCCGCCCTCGGGTCACACAAGGTTGTGACCTTGGGACGAGTGTCATTGTTGTTTCAGTAACTATGGAGATCTGGACCCCCCATAGACTGACATGTCTGAATCTGTTTGGGGAGCGAAAGTTTAGTTTAATGGCCTTATAAATACAGCGCTCTCCACACTCCGGGTCAGGTCTTAGGTGACGCTAGTCTGACAAAAACGTGACTCACAAGAAGGTCTGGCCAATGGGATATTCAAATATATAATATAAAAGAGCTTCTTTTCACCCAGTTGTGCCAGATTCCCTCCTTCATTCTTACCACTGTAAACAAGCATGTTTCACTTCAAGTTTCTGTAGCAAGCACTTGCTAATAGGGATGCTCCGATCGATCGGTCAACGATCGTGATCGGGCGATTTCGGCGTGATTGGTGAATGCCGATCACTACCTGTCGTTGCTGATCTCAACTGATCATGTGTGACAGCTCTGATGAAGCCCCACAGGTTGTGATGCCTCAGACCTCAGTGGGCGGCAGCGTCTCTGCCGTGAAAGTTCTTACATTCTGTCATGTAAAGTTAGCATCCTGCAGCACATGCTCAGGACCATGCTATGCAGGGAAGCGCCTTCAACTTACACTCGCCATTTATAGCGCCAGCACTTGACGGAGCACAGAGTTTTCGGGGCTCATGAAAGTGAGAACGCTGGTTCCTCAACAGCAGGCTGTTAGCTGAGCAACACCAGCCGGTCAAGCTAGGTGAGCAGCCTTTCTCAGGTGCCGTTTATGCGGGGACGGAAATGACAGAGTTTGTCGCAGTTTTGGAGACGGGTGCAACATTTGTTAGCCACCTGAATCTGAAACATAGGGAGAGCAACTTTCATAAATGCAGTGCCGTCTGTCTCAGAGTCCCGCTACAAGTGGCCAGTATGTAAATATTTCACGGACACAGTAAAGTCACCAAACTGTGAATTAAATGTTTTTCTGTTGTGTCCTTCTGACAGAATAATTGCTACATTCAGCAGGGTTTTTCTGTTTTTGCTACCTTAAAGAGGTTTACAAAAACGTGTCTGAATTAAAAATGGTTTAAAGTTCCTTTTTCCACATCATGTACACAGAAGGTCTCTTCATTTTGATTTCAAATTCATTGTCAATCCATGTGATCGGTATCAGTGATCAACACTGGGATTGGTATCGGATATCGGCAGCACAATCTGCTGATCGCAGCATCCCTACTTGCTACAACTGAAACATCCTTTTGCCAAGCTGAGGAGCCACAACATCTGGCCATAAATTGGAATCTAGTTTAGTTCAAACAGGAGCCATCTGAGTTTCAAACTTGGATGTCACCCACTGATCCACCACAAAGTACTTCAACCTCCGTCGGCGTTGTTACTCTCGCACTCCTTACGTGACCGTTTATCAGCTATTAAATGCTCAATTAAAGATGGAAAAACTCACCTTTTACCTTGGGCACTTAAAAAAAGTTTCCCCCAAATTGTGTTTTTAAGACTTTTCTGTTCCACTTCTAGTTTTCGTAACAGCCATAAAGGCCATGGCAAATGTGCCCAGAAATAAGCTGAGCCTCCCCACTGACTCGGAGATTGCCCACCCAGGAGTCTGGCACACGCCACAGCGCGCAGGAGGCCCTCCAGATTACAGTAATACACACTATCTCATAATGGAAAGCTGCCGTGCACATTTCCCTCTCTCCGCCCTCATTGTCCACAGTACTAGCTGCACAATCAGGTTACCAGGTCGACGTTAGCTGGTCCGACGTCTCGTGGCGTTGGGCAGTGCCACGTCCAGAGTGAGATGCTAAGGCTCGAAGAACGCTTGGGGTCCATAGTGTCCAGGACCAATGTGGTAAACTTTCGCTCTCCGCCTACAGTCTGACATTCACACTGCTGTGCTTTGACTCGAATATTTGGGGGGGTTTGTACGTAGTATATAGGAAACTGCGGATGGTTTCTTGAGGCCTGCAGTTCGGAAGGATGCCCGACGTATTTCTGCCAAAATCGGACTCCCCTCACAGCTCATCCTCACCAAACCAGAGTCGCAATGGTCTTCTGCTTGTTTGGGAGCTGTAACTCAAGGGGAGGTTGACCCTCAGTTCAGACAAAGTTGGAAGCCCTGAAGAGCCAGAGAGAAACATGCATGAGGACGTATTGATTTGTGCAGGTGCCTAACAAAGGTACAGGTGGGCTAGGGGTCTGGGGGGCGGCAGAGGTGTTGAGTTTAGACCCCCAAGTCACCCCAGACAGGACTTAATTACAGCAGAGAGGCTTGTCTACACAGGTGCCCAACAATCAGAGTGCAGAGCCAACAATAGGCCATGTGTGCCTGCGAGTGCTGGGGGAGGAGTCGAGGTAACCACCACGGATCAACCCGGACGAGATGTTCCGCGCGGGACACAATGAGGAGAGCACAGACGCAGACAGACGGCTCGACTATAGTTGCAGTCCTCAGACCTGTATTTAGCCGGAGTTTTGGCAGGTTTGCGCGGATAAAGGGGGATACAGTGACACCTAGGACAAGCAGGGAACAGATGCTTTCTCACACAAGGACAAAGAGGATTTGAGGACGCAAGGTTCAGATATCCACTTTCTTAAAACGTTAGAGACCCTGTCCCAGGTGAGAGAAGTCAGTCAGTGGGTAGAACGTCTCACCGAAATGTCTCCAAATATTCAGCTTTTAAAACGACGACACATGAATCCACATTTTCATCCGCTTGTACTCTTAATGGTTTCACAGTGGCCCAGCCACACAGGGCAAGAGGCGGGGCCAGTCCACCGGCGGATAATTGACAATACGTTTTTGGACAGAGGGAGGAAATCTGAGTAGCTGTAGGAAGCCCATGTGAGCACAGGGAGAACATACATCTGCTGTAATCGGATTAAATCAGGCATGTGTATCTGGCACCAGCAGAATAGCACCAGTAACAACACAGTAACCGTGTACATATGGAGTGTTGGCGTACTCTTATTAAAGGACGAGTGTGAGATTCTGTTTTATTAAAAGTGGAGAAAATGAAGGAAAAATAAATAGAAATAAATGTGGATGTATTTATTCGCATGTGTTCTCATGTACTGTATTAATCTTCATTATTTTGTTCATTTGTTTATGTCATAATCATATTGAATTATATTGTTTATTTAATAAATAACAAGGTGTAGCATACATCACATCTGTTTATATATATGTATCGTGATTTGGAAATTATTATTTTAGAAGTGAAATCAAATGCTATTTTTATATATATATTCTGAATTTAACCACAATAACATTTCTAAAGTATTATAAATAAGTTCGCCAAATGTACCTTGAGTATAGTAAACAAGTACCAAATGCGATGATTATATTTTTTATCATTTAAACAATATAAAATAATATATAAATAAAATTAATACAAATGTTGAAATTTTAAATTAAATTACATTTTAACTTAATTTTTTAAATATTTGAATTAGATGTAACATGATTTCATGTATTTAGAATTAATTTAATTTAAAATAGACATAACATTTTTGGCACTGAATTAATTTGTTGTTTTTTACCTGTTACAAAGATTTTTTTAAATGTATTTATACTGTACCATTTGTTTATGAATCTACTCAAAATAAATATTAAGCTAAAATGTAAAAAGAAAAAGTTATTTTAAATGATCTTTTTAAAAACTATTTCATTCCATCCATAACTTAAAGTGAGTGTCATTTCATTTGTCACCTTGAAATCCGAGTTGGTCCCAATATTTGGGTCAAAGTGCGAGACCCCACATCCACAAACGTAGCACAGTGACCTCATTCCAGCGGCACCGTCCACTGAACCCGTCCCAGGTGAAGAGTTCCTCTGCTTTCCATTATGATTTATGTGTGCATTGCTAACAAACCCATCAGTCCCACTAACAGAAGCAGTGGAAGCTGCAGCGAGCCATTAAGGGCCCCGGCCCCAGCTACAAAAACAAGCCCTATCCACCTGAGACCACAGGCGGACAGGATGCAAGCTACTTATAGCAAACCAAAACCAGCTCACAAGAATAGCAGGAAAACCGAGTCGGTGTGTGTGTATGTGAGCCGCAGCGAGTCTTTTGATGTACAGCACCTCTAAACTATTCTAATGCGCCACCCCAGCATCTTTGAAGGCAGGTTATCCTCCACAGCCGTGTGTCCTGTTGTGATCCAATTGTTTCCTGTTTCACTTTGTCTCTATTTCCCTGTAGAAACTGACACCGCTTTATTGTTCTGCGGGGCCAAACTGCTGTGGACCGCTTGCTGCTGCGCTGATGATGGAGAAGGACCCGGGGCCCGGAGGGCCTCAGTGACAGACTGAGTTAGTCACAGGTGACAGAGGGGAGCTTGTCGCAGAAGGATGACCCCCTGCTTTTCGCTACCGTTTCCTCCATCCTCGTGGTCATGACCTTGCGTTGCCCTTCTCTCGAAGAATGGACCATTAGTTATTAATCCGTCATGATGTCATTGCAAAAACATGGCACAAGAATAGGAGGAACGGTGACATACTTTGTTGTTGCTGCTAATTATTCCGCTCGTAAATTTCAGCCAGTTGTGGCCCCACCAGCCTGAAGACAAGTGCACCTGCAGATGCATTCGCTGGAGTGGTCCCTCAGGGGCTTTTTTTTTTTGGCCTGAAACTTACGCTATTGTTCCATCTTTTTAAGAACTCAACACTGAGCGAATGTGACAAAACCTTGCGTAGCCTCTTCAGACGTACAGGTGTATGATATAACAGCACCAAGGGCTTCACAGTTCATTCCTAAAACAGAGAAAACAGTACTCAGAGAGTGGATACTTCTGCCACGCAGCTTTTTCCAACCACTGTCCACCATTTACAAATATCATGGATGGGACAGCAGGGGGCAGAACTCACTTCACAACATGGACAAAAATTGATGAAAAATGGCAAGGTGGGAGTGACTGCGCAGGGTCTACAGGTGGTAGTGGGGAAAATGTAGCCATCTGTTCCTCAAAAGGTTCATTGAAATCCATCTTAAACTTATGAAGAAAAGGTTACAGATAAATGGGAGCAAAAACAAATCAACATGGGGGTTAAAACCAAGGTGTATAAAGGCGGGAAAGAGACTCTCGTCATTTTGAGATGATGGTACAGGACTCTGAGGGTCTGCAGTTTGACACCGCCACTGGTCGAAGCTAATACTGCCAGCGGAAGGTTCAAAGACTCAGGCAATAGACCAAGGTTCAATGTGGCGGCAGCCTGTGGAGTAACACCAGAGGGAGAAAGAAGAAAGTAGTCACGACGATGTATCGATATGAACTGAGTTGAAACAGTGGAAGATAAACAAAGTTGAAATTCCAACCCTGGTGGAATCGAAGCTTCAGAATGGCAAGGTAAGCGTTGACTCTCACATCTGGTTGGAGCTTAAGATCCCACAAGGAAGAACACAATGCAAAACTCTGAAACAAGCAGCCAGAAAACTTGGGGCCACTGAGTCTAATAGGCTCTGTCATAGTCAGAAAACGTCAACCTTGTCAGCTCAACAACTTGCTTTTCTAAATCAATATTTCCAGGGCATTTTTGAAAATGTGTACGTCATTTTAAGAAAAATCTGTGCCCACACAACATCACTGGAATTGTAGAAGACATACTATATAAACCACAGAACAACAACATAAACTGTGAAAAAATAAAATAAAATAGCACACAAAAAACAAAGGCTGATCACAAATTCAACAGTCTGACGGCCGAAGATATAAAAATAAAACACAAACACAGGAGAGTCTGGCAAAATACAAACCACATTGCAACCAAAGATTCCGCCTCTGTACTGTATTTCCAATTGAGTCAACAATACTCTTTGAAGCCCTCTGTTGCTGAGCGAATACTTTCCAGGGGTAAATAATTTGTTTTGAAGAAGTGCAGCTATCATCATTGTTTGTTGACTTTTCTTTTTTATTGTGGTGGACCAAAGGCCTGACTGACACGGAATTTCCGCCAACCAACGCTGTCTTTGTGTGAGTGGATCTTTAGGGCTTCAACGTGCCATTCGTGCCTCCCTCGTGCTTTTATTGCCTTTATTTTGACTATGAAGCGCGGGACTGCATATCTAGGAAGACACCTGAAACACCTGGTGAGGACAGGGACTGGCCTCAGCCACTAAAAAAACCTATTTAACAGAACAGAAAATGTTTTTTTTTCCCCCTGAAATGTCCCCTTCATAAGTTGTCGTTGGCGAGCGTGGCAAAAAAGCCGCTGTGAGTTGTTTGTTCTAATGAGAAACAATCCTCTTCTAATATATGATAATGATGAGAGTCTGGAGTCTCACACCGGCGTGTTTTCCCTTTGTACTCTTGAGACGGTGGTTTGAGATTCATGTAAATGAAGAGAAATAAACAAGAGAACTTAAACTAATGGAGTATTGCTCTCTGTAAGGATAAGAGATGAGAATAATGGATTGTTAGCGCGCTTATAATGACGCCAGACATCCAGGGATGCGCAGATAGGCACATTAGAAGTCAAAGACTGTTCCAGAATAATAGGAAGGCTCAGAGATAATGTACTCTCACGAGGGGGCCTCGACATTAGCAACAGCCCAGCAGGACTCGCCTTGCACGTGTGCCAATGACGCATAAAATCCCTCAATGACAAAAGATACACGAAAGGTAAATCTGCCGGGCATATTGTTCCGCCGCACGCCATACTGTACATCCGCCTGCAGCAGATTGTGTTGTTTAAGGCAAAATAAATTTCCATTGAGCAGGAAGCGCTGAACAGGGGGAAGAAAAAAAAACAGTCATTCGAAAGAAAAAGCAGGTGAGGAAGTCAAGAGTTGGAAATGTTTAATCAAGCCACACTGGGATGAAAGCGCGGCGTCTGTGTGATCCTGCCACATGAAAACACACCGGGAAGACAAATGAACAAAAGTACCGACCACAATAACTTTTGCTCAAATGAGCCCAGTGGGAGAGCGCGCAAAGCATTTAGCACCACTTTCTATCTTTTGATGTTGTTTGTCAATTCGCAGCATCCGCCGCAGGATTTGGTGTCATCAACCTCAATCTTTCCTCATTGAACGGCGGAGCAGGGCGACTGCAATGCTGGTCTTCAGCCGCATTAGATATTAATTTATTCATTACATGTTAACTCTGCGAGACCTTGGGAGAAGACACCAGGTGACACATCCTCATTTGGTCCCCAGCGCTCTCCACTGGGCCCGGGCGAGAGAAAAAAACAAAACAAAACAACAACAAAAAAACAGGTAACGCCACGCTGCTGGAAAAGACAAAAGCAAATTATTTAGTTCAGAAGCAGCCGGATGGTGTGGGAGAAACACATGGCGTCACTCTTGGGATGTTATGAGAGTGGCGCCATTGGAAGACGTTTAAGAGCTCCGCTGCTAATCCAGTTAAACAAACAGGATAAACTGCATGATAATTGACCTGGCAACACAAGACGCCCCAAAACGTTCCACTCCTTCACCATAGCACTCTGGGTGTCTAATGTTTGATTTACCTTGGGATTGGGCTTTAACGTGTTCATTCCGTTTCATTAATAATAGAAAAATTACTTGTTATTATAATATTTTATTCCTAATATTTCATATTTATACGCTCCTTGAATGAAGGCAAAAATCCTCCAAAAGATTGCACTGATCTTTAAGATAAGAAAGGAGGAAGAAACAAATGGTTTACTTACAGCTACCGAAATCCTTTGCCATTTCAGAACATCATTGTCCCTGGCAGCCCTGAGCCAGCTGCTTCAGAACTCAGGCGGTGGGAATGAGCCTGGAGCCCCCCAACACGGGTCTGAGCGACTGCCGACTCTGTTGAGCAGCACCAAATGTTCACAGGTTTTAGAGTCGATGGATGAAGATAAGAGAGTGAGTCACACACCTTTGGTTGTGAGCAACGTTATCGGGCGCCCCTGGTGGACTCCTTGTGAGTGGCCAAGTCTACTGACTCCTCCGTAGGTCACGTGATCAGATGTCCTCCCACTGATATATCAAGACTAGTGCTGCCAATAGATTTACATTTTTAATCTGAATTAATCGCACTGAAACTGAGTTAACTCACAATTAATTTATCACACATTTTGAATGTGTTCTAAATGTAACTTACTTGAAGATTTAGTCAACACCGGAGTGGCCAATGATGCTATGCTTTGTTATATTACGCAGCCTTTCAATGCCGCTGAGGTTACTCCAAAGTCTGTTGTTGGTTACATTTAGAACAGATACAATAAATTTGCCATTAATTGTGAGTTAACTCCGGAGGCAAACCATTTCTCAAACTTTATCCACCTTACAAAGACCCATGCCCCAACACAGCGGGTGAAAGATGGGGGCACCTTCGATACCGTTTGGAAGAGCATAGAAAGAAAAGAGACTCACACCAGAAAGGACCTAGCTTTTCCTTCAGTTTAGTTCAATGAAGCTCAACTTTTAGACCAGATGTGGAAAAAAAAGAAAGGGAATTGTGCAAGTTTACGTTCCAGCCAGTCAAAAAGGACGCCTCTTCACGGATCTTACAAGTGTAAGGTCAGTCGATCATCAGTCTGGTGCTTGAGGGGTCAGAACAAAAACCTGCCCCGCCGTGGACCTCTGAGGACCGGTGTGCCCGCCCCTGTTCTAGACTCAAACTCTCCAAGTCTAGGGCAGTTCCTCCTGAAACTGAGCCCAGTTTAGTGGCCATGAAACCAGGAAAAAAGAAAAACATATTCCACGGAAGAATGACTGTGGCGCAGACAGGAGGCCAGCACATTGTAAACAGAATGTGGTTGAAGATGAGAAGTGGCCGTTGCTAGTCGGGGGGGATTTATCGAGGAGAGGGGCCTTCTAATATCAGGGGGAAAGACTTCTCAATCTCCCACCAAGGCATGGCACATCAGAGGAAGGCGCCAGAGAGCATCAATCTCAGCTTCTCGCAGTGCCCCATCAATGGGGAGAAAATCCCCAGTGAACAGGCCGCCCCGGCTAATCCACAGCTAAATGACACCTAAGGACGCTAATGCCCAGACTGACCATAGACGCCATCCCAGTCGACTCCTCCACACATGTACCGACTGATGCCTTTCAGCCGGGGGAACATGAAAGAGCCGGGGCCGTCTCTGTTGCGCTGCGTGCCACCTGCTTAGCATCCCCGCGCTGCGAGCCGCTATAGAGACACATCTCCGGCAGCGGAGAAAAGCTTATTGTGTCCAGACGCCTTTGAGGCCATTGTCCCGCTTCAGTGGGGCCAGGCCTACATCTGCACCATTCACACTGAAGGAAGTTGTAATGACTCCCCTGCTCTTAGCTCCGTGGCTCCGACTATATAGTCCGAGGGTCTGTGAAGTAAGTCGGGCCTGCTTTTGGAAGGGCGGCTGTTTTTGTTCTTACATACCCCCGCGCACGGCCCCTTCCTCCCAGCCCCCCGAAAGCACTCAATCTCCACACAATACCAAGCTGCCCGATGATGTAGAGAGTAACCGCTCAATCAAAAGTAGCGATTAATTGCTCTTTCAATCTGGGAAACACTCGGAATCTTCGGGAGTTAAGAGCGCTGCTGCGTGCTCTTTTGAAAGACGGGACAACACAAAAAAAAAAGGGTCGGTAGCTGGTCAGCTTGACAAGGATTTTGACGTCATTTTCGTTGACATATAATGACACTTTAATGGAGGTCTGACTGGTGCGGGCTGAGAGGCGGCCCATGCTGAAGAGACCCCCTCTGAAACAGCATGACAGACCCGAGTACCAGCTCCATCTCCGGCTAATTAAACGAATCAATTAAGAGACTATTGTCGTAACTGTGTAACTGATGTTCTGCAGTAGCAGAAAGGCTCCCTCAGGGAGCACTGCCAGCCATATTAATACCCCCATCCCCTACATCTCCATCTGACACCAATATAGACACTTATTTGCGTCGTGCTGTCATGTCATTGGAGGCGGGCGCATTATGGAAATGGAAATGGAAGGGGTTGAGGGGTGCGGGGTGGGGCTCAGTGTGAAACGGCGGGGTTCACTTCCCATCACCCTCCAAGGAGAACTCGCTTCAGCAAACTCCAAAGTCCCTCAAAGTTGCCTGGTAGCAGCGCTGGAGCTTGAACACCCAGCTGTGTGCATCCAGTCACTAGGTAAGGGTCGCGCGATTAGCATAGCCCTCCCCGCCAGGCGAGTCGCACGGATGCAGATGAATTATCATATTAGATTCGCCCTCCTCAGCTCCACTGATTTCCTCCCAAATTGTTTTAGATGGTCGTCATTAATCCTCGGCGTCGGCTAAGTGCTCGGGCTTCGGATCCGATTGCACGGCGCCACCTCAGGTCAAATTAACAGAATGCAAATGCTTGAACTCAATCTCATTTGCTGTGTCAGGACGCCGCTTCTATTATAGCGCCGACGACGAGGGAGTCCGCCGCCATTTATCTAATGCTGGAATTAGAAAGTGCGACCGTGATTGAGGTCAGAGAAACAGTGTGAAATCATGTTAAATGCATGTGTATTTGTACCCGTGGTTATGCTACATATGACTAGAAACTTGTTTCATGAGCATGGACACGGTGCTCTTTATACTTCTATTGCATTACTGTGGTTTTACTTACTGACCACAGTTACAATGACGGCTCAGAAAACCAAATTATTGTGTTTTGAAATGCATGTAAACAGCTTAGTCCACCGACTGGAGAGAAGTCTTCCATCTAGTGGTCCACCATGTTTGACTAGGAGGTGGGTAAGGACACGTCAGGCAGGCCGTGTCGCTCATTTGAACTTGTAATTCCCCCCAAAATACTTGTGGAAGTTCATAGGAGAGGAAGCTCTGGGCTTCTTTGCTCTGTCTGCTGCCACTGCGATCCAACCTTGGACAAGTGATGGAAGATTTCTTAGTTTAACTCAAGTCCTTATTCTCCTTTTTCTCTATAACTTTGCTGATTAAGTGTGGGAGCTTGATTCAAACATTGTAAAGGTCTATTGATTTTTGAGATAAGCTCTAGTTTCAACTCATTTTTAACAGGTGCGTCTTGCTTTATTGCTATTTTCTGGCTTGTTTTTGCAGTACAACATATTATATCAGCAGTTTATTATTGTGTAGCGCTAGAAGGACCAATTGTCATTAGAAGTAAAATGGCATGTAACAGTGTCGTAAATAACAGCAAATAACAATTTCTCTTAGTCGGACTACTTGACCTGGATAATGCAGCTAATGTTCCAACTAAGGTAGCATGTAGCCCAGCAGCTCGACTAAGACTGGACTGGGTGATGTGCGGATGCGCAAGCTTCAGCTACGTGTCAGTCTGATAACATTATATACAAGTCGCACTGGTGGCTTTATGCAGCAGGGCTCCTCGGTGTTTGTCGATAACAAACCTGACATGATGGTGCTGCCACTCACCAAGACGCTGAACTACAGGTGTGTAGATTTGTCATCAGCCATCTTCACTCAGGTTGTCATCATTGTTAGCTCTCACAAGAGGATTAGACCGCGTGATTTGTTGGTTGAACATTGCTGTCACAGAACCGTTAGCATGGTTGCTACTCAAGTCAGGACTTACATAAGCTCTCTGCATGTCGATCAGCTCAAAATGGAAGTGACATGCATGACTTGGGCCCTTTAAGGCCGATATCAATGACATTCCTGGCAACTGACAGCAACGCAACAGTTGTCTCAACACATTTGGGTTGTGGCGCCAAACACTTAGACTGATGTGACTCCACTTTTATGACGCTTGTATAATCAAAAGAAATGTATTTTAGGCATGGTCTAACTTCACTGCCACAAGCGAGTCACTGTCCGAGGACACACACAAACTAGGATTCTACCTTCAGCTAGTGATGGCCTGATGAGGCTTCATGAAACAGTGTCATTATTTCCAGAGCTCAGTAGGTGGCGCTCTCAGCTTAGAAATGCTGTGAGGTTTCATTGAAACTGCTGTTCAGTGCCATTGAGTGGGCTCTGAAAATGAGGACACTGTTTCATGAAGCCTCATCAGCCCATCACACATAACCCCAGGACGTATTAGATTTTGATCACGAACTAATAAAGAATATCTAAACTAGTCTAACGTGTGTGAACATGTCTGGACTGTAACCCCCGACACTCTCTTCTCTGCCTTCATCACTAAACCAAATGTAAAGTTGTAAAAACACACCAGAGGTTTAGGGCTGGGATGGGTGAAATCTACTCCACGTCTCCGCTCCGGTATACACGCTCTGCCACCTCCAGCTGCCATGAATGTGCTGCTTTGTGCGTGGAGACTGACAGATTTATGAAAAAGAATAAATGTGACGACTTTACTGGGAGTCCAGAGGATCCATGTCATTTCTTTATCTTTGAAAGTTGACCCTGTTTACTTAGGACTTACAGTGCTGGCACCACATAAATGGAACGGGGGCCATCTTGGCGCCGGAGCTGCCGCGGCTCCTGTGGCCAAAGTCAGCATTGGCATGTTGTGGGGACCTTTTGATGGAGATCAAAGGATTAGAACAAACACACACACACCATCCTTATTCGGGACATTTCACACAAATTTGCGTTTTAAATCTTACGAAATGCAGAAAAAGAGCAACAAATTCATGTGCCGTAATGACCCTCTAAGGGACAGTGTGAGCGCTAGGGTCATGTTGCTGAGCAAACATATGGGGGTGTCCACTCTGCCGCCCCTTTAACGGGGCACAGACGTGATGCATTACTGGATCCACGGACGGGACAGACGTTGTATAAGATTACTGTCTCACTCATTGCCGTTTTATGATGTCCTTTTTGAAGCGATCCAGGAAACCACAAGGATACTGTTTCTCTGACCGGGGGAGGAAGTTTTCAGCTTTACTCATGAAATGACAACATCCTTAACCGTTCTTTGGGGTTCAAATTTACGTGTGAAGAAAATGTATTTTAGTCCGGATCTTGCTCTGAAGGATAGCATTGGTTAGCATGACAAAAGGGATTCTTGTATAGCAGCGAGTCAAACTCAAGGCCTATTGAACACATCCAGGTCACAGTATAACTGTACACGGCTGTTACACAGTTCCACACAGTTAAAGCTCTGGAGCTTTTGCTCGATTTGACAGATGCATTTCAAACGACCAACTCCTTTTCTGATATAAAAAATTCAAACATCAAGTAGAAAACTGGAGTTGTATTTGCCAGTGTGTCGTGGTAACACGAAATGCCCAAATACAAACCGGATTCAATGTTATCGATGGTATAACTGCCAAACAGTCAGTGTGATTAAAATGGTCCATTCATCACTAAAAACAATCACATGTATTTAGTAATATTTTTTTGGTCTCAAGTCATAGTTATAGAGTAAGGTTCAATTAAATACTATTCCTTAAAAAATCTTATGATCTAAAGTGCAAAAAAAAAGTGCATTTAGAATTTATATTGAGCGTCTTTATGTAAAAAAAATCATTTAGCCAGTTTGAACCTGTGAACTGTGACAGTTCTAGAAAAAATGCTGAGACACGTGAAACCATCCGCATCTCCTCGTGATGCAGTGCCATCACAAATGCGTTTCCCCAATGATTTGTCCCGTGGTTCTTTAAATTATTAGTTAAATATTAATCATAACACCACCATGCAGGCACTGTTAAAGAAAAAATCCAGGTCTGGATTGCAGGCCTCGCTCCAAATGCCATTCCTGTCCAAAATTCTGGAAAAGATTTGCTTTTATAGTCTCACCACAGCCCAGAATCTGCTCTATTGAGCCTTTGTAATGACATATGTTTAACCTGTGATGCTGGGGAACATTGTGTGTTGGTTGAATATTTAATTTAACATTGCAGCTTCCTGCTGCTTTTGATAAAGTCAATCACAACATTTTAATTCTGTGCCTCCTCCACTCTGCGGGCATCACTGGTTCTGCTCTCATATGGTTTAAATCTCGACAGAACTACAAGCGTAAAATTGTCGGACTCTGAATCCGCCACTACATCTGTTTTCTGTGGAGCTCCTCAGGGCTCCATTTTAGGGCCACTTTTGATCTCGGTCTACCTTCAGCCACTTGGAGCTGTGGTCAAAAAACATGGTGTTTCTTTCCATTGTTAAGCAGATGACAGTGTTGGTTACTGTCCTACCACATCAGATGAGTCCTACCAACCTGGTGAATATGGCACTTTTGAAATGGCAGACAAACTGAAAAGCCCAGCAGTGAAAGTTGGTTATTATGCAGTAGTAAAATACCTCATTACTCATATCATTTTAGAGTCCTTATCATGTCAGAAAGCAGAAAAAATACAGTTGCTTTTTGTCTTATTTAGCATTTAAACTGTGATTCCAAGTTAAAAACTGTAATGCTGGCTCAGTGCCTGACATTGAAAATGTAAACTGTCATAGAAAAAATTGGATAAAACCTCTCAAAATCCAAACAGCTGCAGGCCACCTGTATAGGTTTTGATACCAGTGGTGATAAAAGGGTTAAACAGTAGTAAGCGCCAACTCAAAATGACAGGAGTTTCAGGAAGTTCTGATAATGTAAAATCCCCTGACAAGAACTATTGTAGTGTAAATTCTACCGTCGGATTGCAGCATGTATTTTTGTAAAATGTGTGTTGTGATATGTTTCGGTGGCAGAGGTCTGAAACTCTCCAAATCGTCCTTCAACCCGCCGCGCTTTGTGTGTTTAGGTAGGTGCTTCTCTCCGCCTCCCTCTCGGCCTCCTCTATACCTGTCATCTGGCGAGGCTCACCCCTGGTAGCTTCCTGCCACCCGAGCACGCACGCACACACCTGCACCAGTCGTAAATCCCCGCCATCACCAGCCCCCTGCACACGCCAGCCGGTGTCAGCGAATCAGCTGAACCGTCTCCGCCCCGAGAATAACCCCATGACAGACAGCCCTAGTGGCCTCCCCTTGTCAACGCAGCCTGCCTAGAAAGCTGACAGCCGGGGCAGAGGGTGGACAGGCGACTGTAGTTTACACCCAGCTCCGCTCGAGGAGGATGGTAATAAGATAATGGCAATATCTGTAGAGATTAAGTCGGGTCAGTACATGAGTCTGTTCCGCAGTACAATGTCAGAAAAAGAAAGAAAAAAACTTGTTGGCCAAGTAAACTGGCTTTCATGTGATGTGATACAAAGTATAAACTGAAGTTCATGGAATAATCTGTCAGAATACAGGGGATGATTCAGACATCCAGGTCTCAAGTCCAGTCTCTGGTGCTCGCTGCTGCTTTGAAGGGCAGGTGGCAGGTGAGAGGAGAAGTTCCGGGGTTTAGTTTAATTATTCTGAAGCAGAAAATGATCAAAGGGAGCCTCTGAAGTATAACGGATTATAAAAGCTGAGGGTCTGTCAAGGTTAGAGCCACGATCTCGGCCAGCAACCTTGACCAGTCAGTCCCAGCAGAGAAGAAAGTGAAGGCTTTAATGTGGTCAGTTGACCGACGTCGCTTCCTGGCAGGAGAAAACAAGCGTCCCCATTGTCTCTCAGTTGTCTGTGAGGGGGGGTGTGTTTGTCAAGTGCATCCTGTGATGGACTGGCGGCCAGTCTGAGGCACCTCATGCCCCAGGTAGCTGGGACAGACTCCACCCTTTAGTTTTTAAAATGAATTATTATTATCTTCAGGAGTTTGTCTCTACAACATGACCACAATGGTGTTTCACCGTGTGTTTATTCTGATGTCAAGTATTTTTAGGGGTGGGATTCGATTAAAAATTAATTCGAGAATTTGTGATGAATTAATCTCAATTAATCGCAGTTTAATGGTATCAGAATATTTCCCATACATACATTTAATCAACAAAATATTGTTTATTTTGCATCAGTTTGACCTGATTTAAACTGAAGCTCTTTTAATGTCTTGAAAATATTTGTATAAGAATTTCAATTTTCTAAGAATTTCAAGCACATTCAGTAGTGGAAACACTATCCATTGCGCAGCGAAAAACATCCCTGAACAAAAGCAAACAGCTTTTGTTTGCCTTTGTTCAGGGATGATTCCTCCATGTTTGTTGTTGTTGTTCTCATCCTAGCTGCCACGTGTCTTGTGCATCAGTGTGATCAGTGGAGCAGGAACTCCTGCACTGACAAAGGTTCCCTGCTGTCTGGAGAGGAAACTGTTCCATTAAATTAAATTAAATTAAATTAAATTAAATTAAATTAAATTAAATTTGAAACACATTTTTAATTGTAATGAATTAATTGTAATTAACTTGTGAAAGTCCCAACACAAAATTGAATGCGATCGACTGAAATGAATCATTAAAAAGCTTGGAAGCTTCCATTACTTTTCATTTGTTATGACATTATAAACCGTGAAATAATAAAGATCCATAACATCCAATCATAATGGGGGAGAAAGAAAATCCTTCAACTGCATCACATCTTTACTTCCTCCTCCATCACTGTGTGGTGTTCGGCTGCAACTCACACAAACCGACCGACCCTCCTCTCCTGGGCCCCTCGGGCACAACCTCAAGCCCCGCGAGTCCCGAACTATCCCCTTCGAAGACTCATGAACCCCCCACTGTTGCAGACTCCTGTGCTGTTCTTTTTCATTGATTCTGTTTATGTCTACTACTATTAACCACTTTATTTAACTGTACCCGCGAATGACTTTGACATGAGCTGCACCTCTGAATCTGATGCTAAAATCTGGATAAGTGGAATCAGACATCAACATTTACTTGCTCATAAATGCTTCACTGCCGACATAAAACGCTCAAATTTCCACCTACCAATGGTGCAAAGACTCCCCTCTCAAGGTCGATGCCTGTTCACCAGCCGCATTCCTAGCAGAAACTTGGGGAAGGGGTGCAGTGGGTCAACTATTGACTGGGCCAAGGAGGCAACAACCACCAGTTTGGTCTCCTTCACCTCCTTCTTCAAGGCTGCCTTTTATCTCCCCCCCCGTTCCTGCCAATCCATGCCTTTGATGTGGTGATGCCCTTCTTGCACTTACTCAATATTTGATCTATCCCACTTTATACTGCTAAATCCAGTTGGAGCGGATTCACATGGACTACTTTCCGAGCTTACTTTGTCTTCTTGTTCTCTTGTTCAGCAAGATGTGAACCTGACTGACTATAGATAATCACTTCCTCCGCAGTTGACGGCAATTTGGCGCAGTCTTAGAAATTGATAGCAGCATAGCTTTGACAGCACATCAAAGAGCTGTTTCAGATAGCGGTGCTGCTTCTAAAGGCATACAATCTTTGATATTTCAGCGTAAACATTTGACCTCAGCTCCTAGAAGGAAACCTTTAAAGGCAAAAGTTGGGAACCAAAATGAACTGTATTTAAGTTGGGAGTACGCTGGACTCGAGCTAGAGGGAGAAACTGCAAGTCCTCACTCCTGTATATTAACGGTGGGAAAGTCAACTTTTGCGTCCTGTACTGACGCTGTAGACGCATAAGCGTTTTAATGGAGTACAAAAAGGTTTCCTTCCTGTTTCGCGTTGCTGGTGGGAAGAGTGCGAGTTGCTGGCGAGACTTTCGGAAGCTCTCTTAACTGACTAGCACAGGAAATGCAGTGAAGGTCAGTGCTTCTAGTCAATATAGGAGAAGTCGACTCCAATGTCAATATATCATGCCATGGGAGTGAAGATGGGTTGGAAAGAAAGTGTTTGAGGAGAAGCAGCCAACCTACATTTGGAAGAAATACAGGGACAAGTTACCTCCCAGATTAGGTTACTTTATCCAGGCATCAGGCAAGAATCCCACCCAGATGACCGACCTTGCCATATCAATCCAAGTCCCACTTCTTGGTTTGGTTTCTTTTCTTTTTCTTTTTTATAAACAAAATGCCAATCCTAGCGTCACATAATGCGTAGTAGTGCATAATAATGCAAATGAGCGTCACAGATCATTTGAAGATTTGTCACTGCTGCTTCCTGCTTCGTCTCTGCAGAATGAGCAGCAGTATCTGGTTCTTTCTCAGGCCGAAGCTTCTTCTTCTTCTTTTCTCTTTTGGCTTCTCCCTTCAGTGGTGGCCACAGTGGATCATCTTCCTCCATCTCCCCCTGTCCTCTGCTTCCTCTTCTCTCAAACCTACAAACCTCATGTCCTCCTTCACCACCTCCATCAATCTCCTCTGTGGCCTTCCTCTCCACCTTCTAGTTCCAACCTCAACATCTTCATCTACCCATGTACTGGCTCTCTCTCTCTCCTCTGTACATGTCCAAACCATCTCCATCCAGCCTCTCTGACTTGGTCTCCTAAACACCTGAGCACATGTGCTGTCCCTCTGATCCTATCATCATCCTGCTCACTCCCAGAGAGAAGCTCAGCATCTTCATCTCTGCTACCTCCAGCTCTGCCTCCTGTCTTTTCCTCAGTGCCACTGTTTCCAAACCATACAACATTGCTGGCCTCACCACCCTTTTGGACACTTTGCCTTGCCACTTGGCTTCATGAAACACTGTTCTCATTTTCAGAGCTCAGTAGATCACAGATGAGAGCGCCACCTACTGAGCTCTGAAAATAACCACACTGTTTCATGAAGCCTCATCAGCCCATCACTAATATAAATGTTGCACCGAAGCAGTGAGTTTCTGGAGCATATGATAACCAGGCTTCAACACAACAGCGTTCTTGTTACAAAAGTCATCAGCTGTTGTCCTCCCACTTCTCATGTCGGGACAGAGGTGTAAGTATCACGCCCTGTCGCGCCCCCTGCTGCCCACTAACAAGCCTGCGAAGAGCAAACACGATCTGCAACTACTGCCTGCCTCCTTCATCTGGAGACTCGACGCACGTGTGGGAACAAAGACTTCCTTTCCACTTTGTGCTGAGGAATGGAGCAGAAATCGTCCAGTTGACAGTGGCGGCGCATTTGTGATGCTGGGCGGTTCGTGTCAAGGGGTGACCCCGTCCGATTTCAAGTAGAAATGTAAGCGGACGTTGACCATATGGCTCAGCCTTCTGCGTCCGGAAGCAAAACTGAAACTGTATGCAGGGCAACAAGTCAACTGAAGGGAGACAGAGAGCACGACTAGCGCCTGAAATGATCCGGGTATCAAAACAAAAAGTCAGGATCGTTGATAAAAAAAAAAATATATCATGCCAGACTTTCTTTACATGCTCGCACTCGCGTTCTCTACCAGGCTCAGAGTCAACAGCATTCAGCGATCGCTCATTACAGAGCAGACGGTTGGTGTAACGCAGAACCCAAACCCTCCACTATTCTGCCTCGCATTAGTTCCACTTAGTTGGGTTCCAATGACCTATTCAATGTAAATGTTCTGAGCCATAATGAGTGGCGGACCACAGCGGCTCTCTAATGGCTGTCGACATTCAGCGAGGGGAAGCGGGTTCCAGGCCTTTTCAGGAGGGAGATGTTTAAGCTGGGTAATGATGGGAATGTAAACGACTCTAAGAGAATAATTAGAGCAGATGATGAGAAGACGCGTGCGATACAGAAACACCTCTGTTCAGTAAAAACACCTAGCTACATTAGCGTGCTTTCTTTCTGGAGCCAACTTGAACAACCGGGGGAAGGAGGCTGTGATGCTGGAGTGGCAACAAGCTGGCCTCCAAGGTAAAAGACCTGCAAATCAATCTGCCTCGCACCTCAAAGTGAGTCGACCTGTTCAGATTTGACTTGAATTAGCGAGTGCGCCGAACAAATGAGCGCATCAGAGACATATTAGTGACTTTGGTGTGAAGCAGAGGGTGACAGTCGTCTGAAATTGGCAGCAGAAGGTGTTGAGGGAAGACGGCTTTTGACATCGCACCGTGTCAGGAGCCAAAAAGTGTAGAGAACTCGACTCGATCCGTCCCTGGAATCGGCACTTGTGAGGCTTCACTTTAAAGGCCCAAATTGGCTTGTTTCCCCCCTCGGAAGCTTCGGAGAAGAGGGCGCACCTGTACGTCCTCTGGGTGCCGCTCGATTCAAGCAGGCGCCAAGTTCAACTCCGCCGGACGCTGCTTCTCCCCGCGCCTCTCATCTCCCATCCCTGTCAGGTTTCCCTTGTAGATGCCAGAAGACAGGGCTGTTACCTCCGAGACAGACACCGAGCAGATCTCGGGTTTTAGCTCCCTGTTACCATGCGGCGGCCATTGGAAACAGATGGTCTCCAAACAGCCTGTCATGTTTACTGCTGCTGCCATAAAAGACAAGAGTCCAACAACACACTCCCTCAGGAGCGGCGCAGGATCGCAGAGGGCCATGCAAACAGCTGCCTGGGGGGCCCCACCGGCCCCGCACGCTCACACGAGCGCACACCTTGAACTGACTCGCATCTCAACTGCTATTCAAATGCCTCTATTAAATACCACACATGCCATCGGAGGGGAGGCGCGCAGGCGCACCCTCCAACTGTCCTCCGCCAACCCATCCGGACATGCTACATTTACTGCAATTAAACAGACACACCATTTGAATATCTGATGACACCTTGCAACCTGCTCTGAATATAATGGCGTCTCTGCGGAGCCGCGCTGAAGTTGTTCGTGTCACCATTAATGAAGGGGATTCTCACTGGTGTCTCAATTAAGGCCAGCGGAATAATTAAGCGGACTTCTGAATTAGTTAATTGACAAAAACGGATACAAATCTGCCGGCGGTGCTCACGTCCGCTGCCCCATTGCTCACTTCTGGTTTCAGTAAAAGATGGGGGCGACCTCGCTGTTGTTCTCCTCAGGAGTCTTCTGTGTTTGGAAGCTACTCACATCCTCACAAGTTCTGCCGGTTTCTCAACAAAATGCCTTGGTAAAAGCACCTTGTTGGACTTGGACTACGAGCAACGTGCAGCTTTTTAAAAACTGAAACGTCATGGCGCCGCCTCTGTAGTCGAAACTGAAAGCCGGTGCTGCTCTTCCACACATGCAGTGTTCTTCTTCATCTTCATGAGGGCAGTGTTACGCCACATACAGGCCTAGCAGGTGTACTGCATGTTTCTTGTGAGGGCCGGAAAATGCCACAGCCTTTTGTTCTGGAATGGCAGGGAGAAACGTAGGATGGGAAAAGATGTGTCTTTGTTAGGGATGGGCATCGAGAACCGATTCCTATTCAGAACCGAAACAGATTCTCTGTAGTCATTAAGAAATCCATTCCACTTCCGACCAATGTTCCCTCTAATTTTCATGTGTCTGAGCAAACACACCAAGTGTCTGAGCGGTCACCTGGACCACTGTGAGCCACCTGTCGTTGTTGGCTGTGGTGACTGCTGTAATAGTTTATCATAGTGTTAATGTTAATAATGTTAATGTTGTATAATATCAATTATTTGCGATTTGTGTACTTCACGTTGAGGAATGGAACACGTGTGGAATTTTAAATTAAAAAATAAAAGCTTTCAGTTGTCTTTGAATTGTATATTACATATTTGTTCAACTGAATCATAATGTAATATATTCACAATATTTGTATATATATATATATATATATATATAGCGAGAGAGAGAGAGAGAGAGAGCAAGAATCTTCCTATACAATAAGTAGACTAACTCTTAAGGGCGCTGGATATCAAAGAACTTTTACAAACATTTATCCTTTCTATCTTTCTGAAACGGATTGATAAGACTCATGAATCTGTCTGTTGTGAGACTGAATTTTGTCTACTTGAGGCCACCGTATTCTGTGACTGCACCTCATGGAAGAGTGAGGCTGTGTGGATCAGGCTAAAATGAAGAAGGTTTCTGTCACTGACTACACAGTTAGTTTCCTCACCTGACTAGCGTCTACTCTCTGTGTATTGTAGTCTGGAACCTGCGCTGCAACGATTCTCGCTCCTGTGCATAACTCCACCTCCCCAATTGTCACAGTGCATGCGCACGTTTTGACCAACCACGAGCGACTTTAAAAGGAATCAGCTCTTAGACATCAGCCAGCTCCAACAGTTCACTTCAAATAGCAGCTCTTCTAGTTTCTGCTCGTTCCGTTGTGCGTGTAGCGGTGTCACTGGGCGGACGGTCTTAAGCACCGCTGCACTGGAGAACCTGCGGAAACTGCTGGTTAAGCATACATGCAGTCGAATTGATTTTAGTGGTCTAATGTCATAAGGCTTTATGTCTTGAACAAGTCCTGTAGTCCAGAAATAGCAGTAATTTGTATTCAATTCAGGATTAATTTTTGTTGCGCACCATAGATATTTTCGTGCGCTGAGATCGTATCAGCTGTGCGCAATTGTGCACACGCGCAGCTTAGAGGGAACATTGCTTCCGACTATGAAGTCCGACTCATGTCAGTGCCATCGGCTGCAGCTGAAGGTTTGAAAACATTCATAAGGCTTTGCTCAAAGACGATGCGACTTCAGGACGACCAAACCCCTTCATCATGGTTGAAAGATGAAAAACCATTCCGTGTTTGATCAGTGACGCTGAACAACCCAGAGCTAGCAGCTAGCTTGATGGTTAGCATGGCGCTAACTGTTGCTGTTTTCAGAGGAAATTGATTTGTCTTTATTAAGTCACACACGGCAGTGATGTAGACGTGTCCCTGAGTCTGTCTCCTCAGGAAGCGAGGTGAGGTGTCCTGCACCGATAAAAATAACCAGACAATGATCATCTTTATATTGTTATTACGCATGATGAGCAGACATATCAAACAAGACACATATATGTACATTGATGATTTAAATAAAGGCCAATAAAGTACTGGAGCTCTGTGTCAACAGTTTCATGGTTCAGGCTTCACAGGGTTCATTTCTGTTCCAGACTTATTCCTGTTTCTCTGATTTGGAACGAAAATCCAGAACTCGAACGCCCCCAAAAAACCCCAGAAAAAACCTAATGTGTGCGGACCGATCATCTGACCCACGACGCGCTTTGTTATTGTGTATAACGCAGCCTCTGTATGCAGACGTGTCCCGTTAGCTCCATTTACTGACTGTTTTTTCTTCATATTGAGGTGTAAAACCTTTCCTGTCTCCACACTGGACCGTGGTAGAGTGTCACAGGGGAGGTGCTGGAGCGCTCACTCCAGGGTTTGATGTCCTGTTGTGGGCTGGAGCTGGGACAGGGATGAGGCGAGTCTGGGACAGAGCGTGACTTGGTTTATGACTTTGTCACAGCCAAACTGCACAGAAGCGCACATTCAGAGCTGGACACGCACCGGGCACCTCTTCACTTCTGGAGAGACGTCACTCACTCGGCAACCCCTCCCACATGCAGCGGCCACACACATAGAGGAACAGCCACCTGCAGCAGACACTCTACATTCACTCCTACAAAAGACTATTTTAAGGCTTGGAACGCATTATTTCTTTTTCCATTCATTGTAATGGGAAAAATCGATGGAACGGCCGTCTGGAACAGATTGTGGTCGAGAACCGAGGTATCACTGTATATTGATCAAGAAGTTTGAGACATTAAAAATTGACAATCACTGTGAAACAGCTTCAGTGAGGACTATCGTAAGTGGAATTGCTAAAATCTAAAAGGACACCCAAATCTATTGATACTTATTGACCTGTTTCTCTTCCTTTTCCTCTTTGAGAATCAATAAGAGAATTGCTTTATCGATAATGGAATCATTACAATCGGATCAATTCCCATCCCTAGTCTTCATGCAGCGCTTTAGTCACAACAGCGCGAAGGAAAGGTACCTGAAGAGCAACATTCCAGCCCATAATTGTCCCACTAGACGTCTGCCTTTATCAGTGTCAGGTTCAAGAACGCCCCTGCACATCACGTGCCACCGACACGATATCAAGTGGTGGCCCGTTTAGTCTAAAAAAAAAAAGTTATAGTGAGCGGGAAAAAGGAGACTAATGTTCAGTTTGGATGTCCCCTTGATTTGCTGTGACAGTTTAAGTGGCAGCTTTGGTGCGAGGTGAGAGGAATGTATTCTTCTGCGAGACAAGTGTTTAGCTGGCGCGAGTAAAAGGCCGTCACTAAAGGCTCAGACAAGTGCTCTTCTGCTCCAGGGGCCTCAAATCACCAATGAATTATTTATAACAGCCAGGACATGAGTTGATGTTTGGGTAGAGGAGGGGTGACACACACACACACACACACAAACACACTTGAGCGTACACAACACGGCCTCTTAAGAGGGTCAGCGCTCGAGACAGCCAGAGGCTAAACAGACAGCTCATAGACCAAGCTTGTAAAGTGCGGGGGACACGACCGCGCTGTGATTTCAGATGAACCTGAAGGCTGGAAAAAAAACATCATTAGCAATTACAGCAGATTTATGAGCGGTGGGATCGTTTTATAAATCAGTCTTCATAAGAACATGAAAAGAAAAAAGGCAATTTGGATCAGAATCCAAGGTAAGTTACAGAATTATTACTTCCTCTGCCAAGCAGGTGATGTTTTCACAAGCGTCTGCACGGAAAAGTAATGGACTTATTTCACTGAATTCTTCAGGGAACAAGACTGGAAACAAGAGATTTTGTCACGTATCACCGCCAAATTCTAAATTCTTATTCACGGTTGCTATAGAAGATTGCTTGACACATGCGGAACGTGTGTGATGTCTCCACAACACTTGATCCCAGTACGCTGCAACAACAAGAGTGGACTATAAACGTCCGACACTGACACTGGCTGGAGAATTTGAGATGCTGGAATAAAGAGTAAAACTGAAGGAACAAATAGAAAGATGTTCAAAAGTATAAATAAAATAAAATTATATAAATATTACCGTAAATTCCAGACTATTCAGCGCACCAGAATATTAGCCACATCCACTAAATTTAATAGATCTTATTCACCAGACTATAAGTCACGAGTGCAGTGGTGCTGTCTGCGCTGTAGTAAGGTCAGTGGTGCACCCGGCTTAAAAATGTGTCAGGATCACTTCTAAACTAGATTTGAAAACGGGCCCCAGCATCGAGACTGACTCATGAAACAAACAGGGCAGTGTTCTGAACTTGAATCATCAACTCCTCACATCTGTTGTTGACATTATAGCACTCAAAATTCGCTGTTTTCGCCCGTATGTCCCAAGTTCAGACACCACAGTTGGTCTCAGTAGCTGCTTCTTGTTTCTGGTCCTCCAGGAGATCGGCTCCTGTTGACGGAGCTACTGACACTCAGGTGAATACAGTGCATTTTGAACGCTTTAAGGTCAATAGAACTTCTGTGATTTCATGGGTTTGATGTGACAAGGCTCAATATTTTGGCAACAAGACTCTTTAGCCTGTAAAAACCCATGTATTAGCTGTGTTGTTGTATAAGCCGCCAGGTTCAGACACGAGAAAGTCCAGAAATTATGGTAAAAAGAAGTTTACCAAAATTGTTGAATATGGCTTTTATGAAGAAAAGGCTACAGTGGAGTTCATTTTTTCCTAGAAACGGTCAAAATACCTGCAGAAACATTGGGCAAAAACTAAAAGTGGAGAACACGGAATCACTTGTGTGAGAGTGGGAACCGACTTCAAGGTTCAATGAGGGTTAAGTTGGAAGCAAAACAAAGTGGATGTCAGTAATAAAAACTTCATCCAAAGGTCAAAGGTTGGCCAGGTCGCGGAGACGGCTTCTCTCCAACTCTGAATCGTCTCTTCCCAGCGGCCTCTCTGTTCTGATGCAACATGGCATCTTAAAACAAGCACTTTACGTGGAAAGGTCAACTGGGGGAGGGCACCACATCCAAACTATGGCTGAGGAAGAGGAGTCGAGATCCAACCACAAATAACACGCCACGTCTTCCCTCGTCCACCTCATGAATATATACTGTTTTTCCTGTTCACAGAAAAATAGGTTTAAATACCAACAGGGCTTTTCTGCAAAGGTTATTGAAGTCCAACTTCTGAGAGAGCAGCGGTCTAAATGCCAAGTATCTTTTGTCTTCCTCGCAGACCAAACCAAATTCCCTCTAAACAGTCAGTTACGAAGGAAGCTGAAGTTGAAGGCAACATTCACAGCCATGAGTTTAAGGGATCGTATGCTGGACGAAAGGCAGTGTGGAGGCGTGTGAACACCAACATACTTCTTTGTGTGTGTGGGTTTTTTGGGGGGTGATAACTACTTCCCCCCCGACATATGCCACGTAGAACGGCTGCTTGATTCATTCTGATCCACTTAATTAGAAGGCTGACGATTTCCCGCGTGAATTCTGATCATTTGGAGAACGGCTGTCATCGAGTCTTGTTGACTGATGGGTTCATTAGGGCCGCTCAAAGTTTTCACCACGTGAGCGAGCGGCGCCTCAGACAGGATGAGCTCGGGTGAGACTTGGAAATAACGCTTTCACTATGTCACCCAGTCGCTCTGCGATGAATGTTTGATTTTACGCCGAGCTCATATTATGTGCTGTGAGAGGTGGAGGCACAACACACACACTGGCTGATAACAAGCTTCTTCCTGTCGCCGTCTTTGTTCAGAGCATTTACATGACCGTCAGAGGGAAACGGATCTGGCGACGCAGCCTACACATTCTGTTTTGAGGAGAAAAAAAATGTTCGTTGATCAATCTTCAGTCATTAAAATGTAAAATAGATGCACCATAAAATAAAATAAAAAGCACTAAAGAAGAATTATAAGAAAATGAAATTGAAAAGAAAATAATTGTAAAAGTTTTAAAAGTGTGTTTTAAAATAAAAAACAAAGATAAATAAACAATCCATTACTAGTTCACCTTCCTTAAATAGAAAAAATATAAATAATAATAAGACAAGATATTACATAAGCATTTAATAGTTATTTTACACTAAAAATAAACGTCACATGAAAAACAAAATATAGCATAAGAAGTTGAAACACATGGGCCAGGGAGGTGAATGACACGACAGACACTGACAGTGTTACGCTAAGTTACGTGTAGCAACTTACGGTGCTCTTCCATTTTAAGTTCTGGTCATGCGACCGGCCTGAATCGGCCTTGCTTGGTTTTCTACTGGAACAATCTCAACATCAAGGTGGGAAGGATCACAGTCGTGATGAATGTTGGATTTCACAGAAGCTCATCTCCACATAAAAACAAAGTTGTCCTCAGCTTGTGACTCTGAAACTCCCTTTTAAAGATCAAGAGAGAACAATGTTTCAAGTGATGTTACAGTGCTAGTGATATCACTGGAACCCGTCTAAAGTAGGTATGGAAATTGGTACCGTTACACTGGGCCGAGCCCCTGAAAATCCAAGTGGATAAGAACGATCAAAGGAACCACATGGACCAGTGACAGCGGAGAAGAAGAGAAATGAATTAAAATGCATATAGTGTGGACTAGGTAACCCCTCACCTTAACCTTCTCAACAATGCTCTAGTTCCAGGTAAACTAAAAAGTGTTGGAAATATGCTTGAAATTCTTTAAAGAGTGAATGTGATCTCACTTGTTCTGGATGCAGCAATAATGGAGGCACATCTTTTTATTTATAATTTATTTTATTTAATCTTAATGCCCATTTTTTCCATCTGATGTCACAAATGCATCGACTGGAACACTCACATGTCAAGCATGAATTTTTCTCTGGAGCAAACAACGTCAAATGTTTCAGGAAAACACGCGACATGACTGCTAGCTAACCATCATGCAGCTACCATCGTACCCAAAACCTTACTTCCACAGCCTGTTCTGACGGATGGCATCACTTGAATATGCTAAAAATAAGTCAAACTAATGTGAGCTGATCTGACGTGAGAAGAAGGCGGGGAGTCCAACCGGGAGGATCTGTGGAATGTGACAAAAGTCCTGGGGTCACAGTGCACCTCAGTGCCCCCGCGGAGCTCCCTGAGAGGAGGGGAGACAGTCAGAATTCTGGACCCTAAATCTCCAGACGGCCAAATATCTGTGCCGCTCAGCTCCCGCTGGTGAGCGGCGACTCTGCAAACAATTC
Organism: Synchiropus splendidus; assembly: GCF_027744825.2. Taxonomy (NCBI): domain Eukaryota; kingdom Metazoa; phylum Chordata; class Actinopteri; order Syngnathiformes; family Callionymidae; genus Synchiropus; species Synchiropus splendidus. The sequence goes on along the minus strand of NC_071343.1, from coordinate 5,521,407 downwards.
CCTAATTCTCCATGCTCGTGGCCTGGTCCTCTCCCGACAAGTCTGTCAGTCTTCGCCGCGCTCCCGGATCCGCCGGAGCCGAGTGACAAGCGTTTTCACTTTTCCGCACAGAAAGACGGCGGCGGGGGCCCGAGGGTTAATCCAGTTGTGAGGCATCCCAAAATCTGCTGATAAAGTCCCCACGAAGATCCGTACAATTCATCCTTCTAATTTAAGAGTCTGTCTGCTTCACTGTCGGGGCCCAAATGCATACGTACTCCCTAAGTGAATTGATTCCTGGTCCCCAGTCTCCTACACACGCATCACTCAAATCAATTTAGCCAATATTGAAAAGGCCGGATTAGGCATAATTCTGATATATTGCTTTGGTTTATTAGAAGCAAGAACGAAGCCAGTAGAAATATGATCCGTTTGCTTGTAGCTCCTCTGCCATTTTCAAAGCTCCCACACACCACAGCAAAACCCATTAACTCGGAACAAGCGGGAACCTCATCAAGGTCAGGTTCGGTGCTCTTTGTTTGTGGAGGGACCAACACTGAACAAGACTCTGTAATATTTACTTTTAGCAACGTGATTTTTTTTGCCTCAGCCGCGACTCACTCAAGTTGAGTGTGCAGAAGCGAGTACTTTGTCGGAGCAACGGCGAGACACAAATATGGAAAGGGTTTTTAATACGCTTCGCCATCTTTGTGTAAGGCAGACTTGGCAGAGAGTCTTAACCAAAGATTGGGTGTTGGCGGAGAGCCAGGCTGGCGCTGCGACTTGTCTTCCCACAGACAGAGAGATGAGCCTGGGACGGGGCTGGGAGACGCGGGGGCCTGGATGGACAGGCGGCAGACACAATGCTGGCAGTGTGACAGCAGATCAAGACTAATCTCACACAATCACATGCACCCTATGCTACGTACCCCGTGTTCTGGTGGACTTTAAGCCAGACGACACACGGCTTCCGCCAGAAAAGCAAGGCCTGCAAAATAACCAGCTTTAAATATGCTGATGGCCTGAATATTTCAGTGAGTCAATGAGTCGATTTGCGGCCTCATACTTGGGTTGCTTTGTCTCATGAAACCAAGTCTTTGTGAAAATGAGTCACAGGAGTCGCATTGTATTTGGGACAGAGCTCGATTCTGGACTTGGACCTGAGGAAGACTTCTAACCCTTCCAGTCATGAGTTTCAAACTCAAGGCCCAGGGGCCAAATCCAGTCCGCCAAGTCATTCCACACGGCCGCTAGAGTTTCAAATACAAATCTTTGCTTCAAAATCCAGCTGAATCCTGATTTAAAATCTTAGATTATGGTGCTCAGGTTCTGACAAGGTTTTTCAGTCAAATGTATATATTCATTAAAATGGATGGCAATTTGAAGAAAAAGGGGTTTAAAGTAGTGCATCAAGAGGAAAACCCATTTCTAAGGCAGTGTCTCATTTCTCACCCTAACACTGGGTTTTGTGCGTTCATGTGTCACTGTAGTGTGTCCCAGTACTCCTAAGATCGAGGGCACTGGCCGTTCACCACCTGAAATGATCCCTTCAAACCCAGGGAGCTCCGACTTGAAACCAAGTGGGAATATGAAGTGTGGATAGAGTTCCAGGATACCAAAGTACTTTATTTCAAAACAATGTTGGACAGGACAACAGGGACATTTTAGTCATAAGGACTACTCCTTCGTTTGTTGACTGTCTCTGGTATCACACGTCAGGGACCCAAATGGTCAACTGTGTCCGACAACATGAACAATACAACATGTATGTACAACAGTACGTTTTTATTTCTTCTTAACATACAGCAGTCGGCTACCATCCAGGCTAACTTTAACATCGTCGTGCCTCTAACAGATCTATCACCGCTGCATAGTGGCAAGGCCGGCTTCGGCTCCGCCCATTTTTGCATCAACGTTGATGCAAGAGGTTGCAAAAAAAAACGTTGAACGTGAAAATGCTGAACGTTGAACACTCAATATGCAGGACACAAAACACAGCACAGCAGCCAATGACACGTTGTCGCGTTGCGTGACGTCATGAAGTGTTCCAATTCTTAGTGACGATCACGTCACTTCGTAGTTGGAGAGCATGTGTGGAGCCAGATCTGGGGCCATAACACCCACAGACCAGGAGGTCAGCAGATCAGGTCGAGCCAACACTGGGTGGCACTTTAACAAAATGGCACACTGGGGACAGGATACAACAGGCAATATTAAAAACGCTTACGGATAATACATAGCAATATTGAAGGTTCAGGCCTTGAATCACGAAAGATTAGATGATAGTCAAATGAGAATTTCAGCAGAACAAGTTTATCCAGTCGTGTGAAGGAAGTTTGGATGTGCTCTGTTTACATGATCTGGTGAAGAACGCCAGGCTTTTCAACCAGTCTTAGCCCCTTTCAGGATCAGGTATGACACAGCAGGAACCCATTATGATTGCTGAAGCTCATGTGTGTAACTTTTCTCAGACTATTTTTGACAGTGGAAAATGCTGTTGTTGAGGTCTTAGTGGAGTTGGACTTTTGTCTGGACCAGTTGAAAATGTTCAAATGCAACCAGTTTAGCCAGTTCGGTTTCAGTCTTGGACTTGGTCTCGCTCCCCTCCGTGAGCTCGGTCTCGACCCAAAGCACTGGTCTTGGCTGGACCTGGGTTCAGGTGGTCTCGACTCAAAGCACTGGTCTTGGCTGGACCTGGGTTCAGGTGGTCTCGACCCGTGCAGACTGAAGGTGTTGAGGGTTAAGCGTGAGCTCTCCCATAATAATTACGGCTTTATTAGACTGAAGAAAAGCTCACCACATTTGAGTCATGTGAAGAGCCAAGTCTTTTCACATGAATACGACGTGATGAGACGAACTGAGGTTTAATTGAAATTAGCTTCAGTGATGAGCGTTAATTGAGTTTAATTTCAGCCCTGACACTCGGTAAATGAACAAATCTATTAAACAGCCTCAACTTTCTGGCTAATGAGTAAAAGCAGGGACCGCTCTCTTGTCAATTATCGCCCGGATCAAACAAGCTTATGAATGATAAACCCCGATCTCGCCGCCGCGGCCCGGCGCCGGCTCTGGCGCTGCTGTAAGTGAGAGGCATTTGAGCGTAATGACAGTGGCAATAGTGAAAGCATCATTAAGGGATTTCTCCTCATAACTGGCCTGGCGGGGGGCAGAGGAATGATCAAGAATAATGTGCAGTGCTTTGTAGCCACACAGGTCAGCGCCTGCATACAAATCTGCAATAAGAAGGAGAGGCAGGGCAGAGGGAAAGGCCGGGGCGGGGGGTGCGAAACTCTGGATGGGTGGAGAAGGGGTGAGGCAGCTCGAGGAGAGAGACACGCACTTGAGAGTAAAGATAACAGATCTCAATAAGTCAGGTCGTTTTTGTGCAGCAGAAATTCAGAGGGGGTTTGTCGGGAGGAGGCGAAGGCTGTTGGGAAGATCTGGGGGAGAGGTGACAGGAAGAGAAGGGGAGTCGCGCGCGGGCTGAGGCCCTGAGTTGCATTCAGAGGGGTAGCTGTTCCAGCTCCAAGCCTACTACAAAGCCGATCTCCTAGGGTTCATGAATAAGGCGAGGAAATGATCAGAAACAAGGGGAAAGAACCCTGAGAGATGTTTGGACAGATGGCCCACTTAAAACCACGCAAGGACACAGAGCGGGAATTTAATGAAACTTCAGATTGGTGAAATAAGTGACCTTGATTGCTACATCGGAAAAGAAAGAGAAAAAAGGCGACGGGAAATTAGATTTGCTTCTTATGAAATATCTCTTTTGATAGCAGCGGCTTGAAAGATGCGGGGTTGAATTAATATGTCATGGAGGATGTTTAAAATAACGAAATCAAAGATGATACTGTCAGTGTTATTTTGGTAAGTCACAAGGGGCTTTTTGTCGGTTTGGGAAACAAATCCAACAGTAGGTTTACGGCGATTAAACATTTCAAAAGTTTGCGTTTAGCAAGTTACACTAGATGTTTACGAATATGGCCGCCGCGCATCCCACAACCGCAAATTTGTAGTGACTTACTGATCTCACTGGGCATTCACGCTGTTCAGATGTAGCTGGTGATGCCGACTAGCTGTGATGCTGACATGCTAACATTTGCCATTTTCCCATTTTCTTGTACAGTGGTACCTCGGTTCTCGACCACAATCCGTTCCAGACGGCCGTTCGAGAAGCGAATTGTTCGAAATCTGAATCGATTTTTCCCATGACAATGAATGGAAAAAGAAATAATGCGCTCCAAGCCTTAAAATAGTCTTTTGTAGGAGTGAATGTAGAGTGTCTGCTGCAGGTGGCTGTTCCTCTATGTGTGTGGCCGCTGCATGTGGGAGGGGTTGCCGAGTGAGTGAGGTCTCTCCAGAAGTGAAGAGGTGCCCGGTGCGTGTCCAGCTCTGAATGTGCGCTTCTGTGCAGTTTGGCTGTGACAAAGTCATAAACCAAGTCACGCTCTGTCCCAGACTCGCCTCATCCCTGTCCCAGCTCCAGCCCACAACAGGACATCAAACCCTGGAGTGAGCGCTCCAGCACCTCCCCTGTGACACTCTACCACGGTCCAGTGTGGAGACAGGAAAGGTTTTACACCTCAATATGAAGAAAAAACAGCTAACGGGACATGTCTGCATACAGAGGCTGCGTTATACACAATAACAAAGCGCGTCGTGGGTCAGTTGATCGGTCCGCGCACATAATGTTTTTTCGGGGGTGTTCGAGTTAAAAAACAAAAAAATCGAGAAATTTTTGTTCTAATTCCGAGACGTTCGAAAACCGAGGCACCGCTGTACTGTATTGTTACAGTTTGGGATCACACAGTTCCAGAAACCAATATTTTCTAGACGCACAGTAGTGCTTTAAGCAGAGCACTCCCTCACCACATCTATCAGTAGAACAGCAGTAGCTGCCATGATGCTAAATGAACATGTTGGGGATACTCTGTTCTGTTCTGTTCTGTTCTTCTAAATCGTTCTTTCCCATTCCAACATACGCAACAGTGACATTTCATCTTGCCAGATCTATAAACAAAAATAGAAAAGCACAAAAAGCCTCTTAACTCTACACCGGAAATGAAACCCTCCTTAGTGCTGAGGGACAATAAATATCATACTATTTTTGTGTCTCAAGGTTTTTCCAAGTTCACAGTCTGATGGGCAGCAGCATCAATATGGCATTGAAAGTGTCAACTGACCTACAATTCAGGTGGAGAACTAAAAGAGCCTCCAGCAGCGCACTCACCAGCACAATGGCCCAGTGTTTCGACAGCACCAAACCACCACCATCCTTCATAATCATAATCAATTTCCACCGCTTTCTCAGAGACTCCATGAAGGCGCCAAATGAGGGAGTGAAGAGAGAGTGTAGTGAAATTGTGTGTGTTCAGTGAGCGCCTCTTACCAAGTGAACGCATATTAGAAAGTCCCCTTGACACCAGCCCACCGCTCCCACCCACCGTCTCCCCTGGCTCTCACCCGAACCCACCAAGGTATAATCATACACTTGGATTTGGTGTTGGGACTTACCAGCTCCTCTGCTCATCCATCACATTTCAAACAGCACTGACATCCAAAACAGCCTGATTCCAAGCCTGTGTTCCAGGTCTCACCCCACAATTGATCTTTGTTAACCTTCCAAACAAATTTAAGGTGTGTGAGTGTGTGTGTGTGTGTGTGTGAGTGTGTGTTGGGTCAGGCACACGCCCTCCCTGCTCTGGGTCTCATTACTGACTGAGTGACTGATAGCTGTTCTGCTTGGCTGACGAAGAGGTGCATCTCAGAAAATGGGTTTTCTGGGTTTTCATTAATGAAATTTACTGTTTTTGCTTCGAGAGATTTAATGGAAAGGTTCAGAATGGAGGTGGAAATGCAATATTTTAAGGGAATTATGAGCAAATCACAGAACATTTTGGCTCAGAAGTCATTACGTGACTATAAATACGAATATTCTACGGACATCAGTATGTGCTGTTTTGGATTTGTCGTCCGTCAGTATCAGTTTGGCTTTTCCAGACTGAGACAAACAACATGGAAAAAAAGTCTTTGACGGTTCTATGTATATCCAGTCCGGGTCAAACTCGTGGCCAGGAGGCCAAATCTGGTCCGCCAAGTCATTCTATGTGGCCCACAATAGCTACGAATACATATAGCATATTTTTAGGTTGCTTTTCTGCTTTGTTTGGCAGGTCCTGCGACTTTTACTCAGGCGCGACTTATATGCATATAATTTCACGATGTTAAATGCTGTTATACTCTGGTTGACATGACCAAGGAGAAGCATAAACTACAGAGGGCACGCTAGGTTTCTATCTTCCTTTCTGAACTTAGCACGAGTGAACCTAGCAAACAATCAAAAAAAAGATGTGCGTGTTCACGTCAATGATGATAGTGGAAATACATGGACTATAGTCTCGATGACTCACCGTCATTGAAAATATTTGAGAAGCGCTGCGTAACAGTAACATACCAGACCTATTTGGTTTGTTGTTTATGCTTCCTGCCCCTTCATAACCTTTAATGTGTTACGTTAGAATATGATACAGCTCTTCAGCCTATTGTTCTTAATCTATTGTGTTGTTTCTGTTGAGAAATTAACTGATTTAAAGTGCACGAAAACCAGAACAATATCTTTAAACAAAACCCCCTTCATCTTGCCACATTCAAATTCAAAATCGTGAAGATTGGACCACATCTTGTATAAACCAGCTGCACAACTCTGAATTGAAAGGAGGTGTGCTAAAGAAGAAGAAGATTATTTCTGATGGTAACAGAGACAGTTATTACCCTGGGAGCACTCATTGACGTGCAGACCCAACACAAGAAGTAGAAATGACCATGATGATGGTTATCTCAATGGACTTACCCCATAAGGCAGAACAGATGACTTGTGTTGTGAGCGTGAGGCCGCTCAGTTGTTTCCAATCGACTAACAAATTTCATCAGTCTAAAGTGGGCCTCGGAGGCCTTCCCAGATCCTATAGAGACCAAAATGTGTGTGTACAAGGTTGCTATTACTGCCAACACTCGCCGTCAGCCTTCGACACATACACACAACGCGCCTCGACAGCTCCCCAACATTGATTTTCACTTATGTCTCCCAGGTCTAGCGTATAGATCCTAACCCCATACGCCCCTCAATATTTACCTAGTTGCCGACAGGGAGACACCCTATTGTCCAGGCAGTGTGGTGACAGATAGGTGCACATTGTGGCTGCAGGGCCTCTCCTTTGACATCCAGACTGGGTCTATTCAACTTATCTCGACAGGGGAGCCGCATATGAGATGCCCTCTTTCATGTATTTGCGACGTCCACCTGCCCACCAAAGTGCTCAATTTCTCCTGCCCTCTCCGGCTCTACGTGTATTATCCTTTCACTGAGCGTGGAGTTGCTTGCAGGAAATAAAAGCATCCACTTCACAATGATTCTCTGTTCGTGAGATGTTGTTTCCTTTGAGCGTCGCCCTCAACGTATCCACGGTAAACTATTGTATACCATAGATATATGTACCTGTTTTGATGACGCTGTCCTCACAAAGGAGTCGGTTTGTGCAACGTTCTAGTGGTCAAAGCCACCAAGTTCAACAACTTCAGGGAACGGGGTGTTTTACAGGGAGTTTGAAAGCAAACCTATGCATCCATTATATGACATATCTTGTAAGAGTTAAAAAACGTCAGGGGTTTACCAAAAAAACAGGACAAAAACAGCCCTATTGTTATATGTGTGGCCTCCTAAAGACAAAGTTATCTTTAAGGTATACATGTGTATTTATGCTCCCTAATGGTACGAAAATGTATCCGCCCCTTCAAATGATGCTACCGTCATTGATCACATGCTTCGACATGTTCTGAACATTGGTATCCACCAGGGGGAGCAGCCCAGAGTCAAAAGTTTAGCAAACTCCAAAACAAACATGGTGGCTGTGAAACACATCGAGTAGTAGCAGCAACACTGCCCCCACAGTTTCCACTGTTACTGCTCCGTTTTGTCCGTATCTGTAAAGTTTTTTGAAATGTACAGAAATACGGACGAAATGAATGCAGTACAGACAGAAGGCGCCGGCTGTATCCGGGTCTGTAAGGAACATTGAACATAAATGGGCGTTTAGTCTAATAGAAGCTGTAAAAAAAAACAATACATTTTAGGACTTGGTTTTTGTAGTTTTATATAAAAGGCATACACAACATTTGCTTCGTAAATCGTGGTCCCTTACAGCTAAATCGAACTTCAAAGATCAACAAACAAGATGTTCTCTGGATCTAAATATTGTTGAGGCAAATCTCCGTCCATTAAAAATGAATATTCATCGTTGGCACATTTCCAACCTGGCGAGGTAGAATCGCTGGGCCGCGGACGGGATTAAAAAGCAGGAGTCCAACTCCCGGGGAGGAGGGCGGGGTGGGCTGTAGGGCAAGAGCAGATCTTAATGCATGGTCAGAAGCAGACATCATTGATTTCAACACTAAGTGAAGGACAAGGAGTGGAGGGCTCGATTCCAAATCAATGACACAGTCCAAAATGTCGGCTGCGGTGGGTCCGAGCCGCCCAAATCAGCGCGTAAAACAAAGGCTGGCTGTGGTTTATTTCAGCTGGACACAGATGAAATACCACTGGACGTGAGACTTCAAGAAATGAGCCCACCTTGTTTCACCGACTGTCACCAAGGCATTTTTCTGCCAGCGGAAACAAGGCTTTCTATGAAATTGCATGGCATATGCATAGAACTACCACTTACTGGGACCCTATAGGGACCAAAGCGGTGGGTGTGATGGACTAATTAAGCAGGGCCTGTGTTCTCAAACATCAATAGGTTCCATCAGACTGCACATAGATTCTATAATGGCACATCCCAACCCAATCAGCAGGGAGAGAGTGCCCACCATTAAAACACTTAAACCCATCCAAAACCATCAGTATTAAAATGTTTATCATCTTTGCACTTCCTAGGGTGCTTTTTTTTCAGTTTTATTTTCAGACGGATCTCGTGTGGTTTAAGTCAAAATGAAGGGTGGTGAAGGAAAGACGTGTTGACAAGAGATTAAAAAAAAAAAAAACAGCCTCGTGACTATTGCCAAGTGGAAGCAGTAGAATAAATTCACGTTTCATATCGAGCAATCCAAAATGAATTGGGCGAATCAAGAGGAGGGAAGAGGAAAATCAATGAACGTCTGGCTGCGGTGAAAGGGGCGGCATCATGAATGAGATTTGTCTGTTGAGCACAGCAGCTGTTAAATAACCTACAGCTCAAGAATCACAATAGCGATGCGCCAGATAGCTCAGCGCTTCAGCTGTAAAGTGCTTCTGAAGGAAGCGTAACAACGCCAGCCCATTTTGCTACGGGCCTTGCGCCACGTCGAAGGGAGCATGTGTAACAACTCGTGTCAGCTGCTGTTATCGCGGCAACGACGGTGGAACGTCCACCGTTTTTGACAGAAAAATAGGAAAGTGCTTGACGAACACTTTGTTTAACATCACTGTCTGTTGCTGCCTAAAAAAAAAAAAGAGGCAGACAGAATTTCTGAAGTCAAGCTCCTTGTGCTTTTATTTTTATTGAGTTTGAAATCACTTTTTCTGAATTTCAATATTAGTTTTGCTTATCTTGCAATAGTGAGGGCTAAAATACCAAACCAGAAAATCCAAAATGAGTTTGTAACAAGATGGTAAAATGAAGTTTTTTTTTCAGTTAAAGAAATCACATGTTAGAGGGTTAAAAGTGGCCTGTGAAGCACCTATATATATATATATATATATATATATATATATATATATATATATATAAAATAGTGATTCTCCATGATGGTCTGCAATCGGACTTGTTCGCAGTTACAATTGTTGAAGACATCAAGCTGCTCACCACTTTTATATCCTGGACTTGGTCCAGCGATGGAAAGGAACATATGTGTCACCCAAGCAGAAACCTCAAGAGAACCAGACTGCTTTAACTGGTCTGGGCTATAAGGTCTTATAGGTGGTTTCCCATCCGCAAGTTTTTGCAGATAAAAATTGCTATCTTTTCGAGGTAGCCCTCTCAAGTACCTTGACAAACCATGGTTGTCTCGAATACTTCCACGTGCAATTCATATGTAAACACTGTTTAAAAAATTATGGTGAGAGTGAAAAATAGAAATCAAATTTGCCCCGGGTGAACCATAATAACTTTAAAACATTGGTAGTGGGCAGCTCCTACGTCAAAGAAGACGGAGGTGCACTCCAACTTTATAAGATTATAAGATATCCGTTGCCTAAAATTGTGTTGGAAAAAAAAAACACTAACTTTTAAAATTTTTTTTTTTTTTTAAATTTTGAAGCTAAATTGAAGTCGGAAAAAAACTGTAATGATATATGCACAGCGTGATAGAATCAGATAACAGGCCAGTGAGGTACTTGTAGATGTGAGGGTGACTATGTTTTCATGACATTATAATTCTAAAAGTGAGATTAGGTTTTGCAGCATGACAGACAACTACAGGCTTTATAGATACAGTGCTACAGGCATTGGCTACAAGGAACCGAAGTCTCTCCGACTCTGACTATCGAGTGAAAAAAAAAGATTATTTCTTCCAGTTGTTTTTATTAAGTCAGTGGCCATGTAAATATACAAGCCTTAAAGCAAAGTCTGTTGGCTGAATGTAGTTTTATTTCAAGCAAAGATTCAAGTTCCTGCTCTGCTAAATTCATGTTGGGCAACAACAATGACCAGGTTTTCTTAGTTGGTCACACTGTATTGTGGTTGATGTGTCTGGTGTTAGGTGGAGCGGTTCCTCCCAGCTGAAGACCATCGAATCATCCTGCTACCCTCCAGACTTCCAGAGTCTGTGGACTTGCTCCATTTTCCACAATTTTAAGAGGCGTTTTTTTTTTTTTTTCCACCCCAATGAAAATCCCAGCCTCACTCTCTCCCCCTCTCGCGCCTTCCCACCTGCTCCATGGGCGTTCGTTCCCAAACTCAAAAGTAATTTGGGTTCAGCCAAGACAAAAGAATCAGTCAGAAACAACCGTGCCCCCATTTGACAGTCAACTTTCAAGCCTCAAAACTACTTATTATGTACATTGTCGACCCAATAATGCTCACGACTCCAACTCCCTGCTCTTCACTTCATCTCCCCAGACAAAAACAGCGAGCGAAACAGTGAGCCCCTGCAGTCTAATGAATGCAGATCAACACGAGTGCGGTGGGAGGAGACGGAACCAGAGCAGATATTTAAGACGTGCGGAACAAACCATCATCATCTATTTTAATGCTGCGTTGAATTTACATTTGCTTTTTACTGCCGATAAAAGCAGACAGGGAACACAAGGACAGTGACACCCAGAGAGCCTGCGGGGTCAGAGGGCAGCAGTTAAACTGTCAGGAGGGGAGTACTGATTAGAATAAATCTACACACTCACCAGAGGTCAGCTCCAGCTCTGCTACTGGTCTGACCCACCACAGCGCACACTTGTGTCAGCGTGTGTGTTTATGGTTATGAAGCAGGAATGTATATGAAGGCGTTTGGTTTTTAGTTATTCCTACATTTTCAATGGCAATTGAGGAAAAATAAATTCTATGAAATACAAATGGATTTTTCTTTATTCTATGTTTGCATACTTGCATTACTTTGTTTAAAAAAAAGTAAAAGTAAAAAGTGATTTAAATGGAAACGCATCAAAGAAGTAGAAAGCTGAAGAAGAGCCGACAGTATAACTGACAGGATCGAGGATGCTGCCTTTGAGAGCATGGTTCAAGGAGGTGTTTTAAATATGTTCGATGGATTAGTGTATAATAACTGAAGAGGGGAAATGTCACAAGCTAATGATTTTTCAGAGCTAAATTATTACACACTTCCAAGCATAGTTTGTTTTTCATGTAATGTCAGTGCAGGTACAGTCACTGTCACGCATCCAATTTAAATTGTGGAAATAAAACAAAGTAGTTAAGTCCCACAAAACGTTATTAAAACATTTGGTCCTTCAACAATATAACAGATTTGTTTCAAGGCTGTAAATTTTACTATTACATTATTTTGTAGTAATTCCAGAACGTCTTTTATTATATATCTAATTTAACTATTTTTTTTTATATCTCATTAAAATAATGAATTAATAAGGATTAAACAGCTGTACTTCAATGCTAATGCTGTCTTGTAAAACCATATTTTTGAGTTTATTTTTAAGGATTGACTTAATTATAAGGTAGAATAGAAAACTATTACACTGTAATTACACCCAAACACACAAGCAATAATTTTGTAGCAAACAATTATTCCACACCATAGATGTCTGTATTATTTCTCAACTTTCGGCAGGTTCAAAATAATTCAATAAAAAGCAACTGAAAGTCAGGTGTTTTTAAACCAAATTCTGATTTGACATCATTTCAACTCATTTTACAAAACTCTACTTCTTCTCCTTTCTCTTTCGGCTTCTCCCTTCACCACAGCGGACCATCCTCCTCCATCTGACCCTGTCCTCTGCTTCCTCTTCTCGCCAACCTACAAACCTCATGTCCTCCTTCACCACCTCCATCAATCTCCTCTTTGGCCTTCCTCTCCACCTTCTGCCTGGCAGTTCCAACCTCAACATCTTCCTACCAATGTACTGGCTCTCTCTCTCTCCTCTGTACATGTCCAAACCATCTCCATCTAGCCTCTCTGACTTGGTCTCCTAAACACCTGAGCACATGTGCAGACAGACGATGTAAAAATGTTCTCTGAATAATAGGATATTTGAACGCCCCTTAAAAAGACATGAAATTGAAGCAGGGCGAGTGAGATGTTGTCCACATGTCTGCTTTAATGTTGGCTGAAGTGGAGGGTCTTCTCAGTGGGATGGAAATCTAACACACAAAAACACTGGACTTCATCTCTTGGGCTCAGAGGGCAAGACCCTGCGGCCCTCTTACAGAGGATGAAAGAGCCATTGCTGAATGAAGAATCACGCTTGCCAGTGTGTAAACACACACACACGTGCGTGCGCCCTGCCAGATGTATGCACACACACCAGCCGCTCGCATGAAGAGCTGGAGGCAATCGCAGCGGTGTGGGATGATCCCAGGCCCACACCTATGGAGGTTGTAAGGCACAGGCTGGGCGTGGAGGGCGAGGCTGGGATAACAAGCACATCACAGATTTCACACTTGAGTCATGGAAAAATTTGAAGAAGTGGAGACGTGAATCTTCTTGACAACAAGCAACAAAGTTTGAACTGAGATGCTGTATGAAAAACAGACCTGAAATTAAGGTCGATGGAGATCAATTTTTTTGTCACAATATGTCGCAATATGATGTTGATGCCAAGAAATAAACACATAAAATAAACTCGCATGACAAAACAGAGGTTTTCAAATAAACATGTAGTTCTCGGTATTGCCTACAGTGGAGCAGTTTTTGGGGGGGACTTCAGGACAGCCTCAGTCTGATTTTTAAAAATGACATCTCGATTGAAGGCAGGACTAGATTTAGGTCGGTCATGTTAGTCTGAGTGAAGGAGAAGCTTTATAGCTTTATCGTCTCGGCCACTTCCTCGATGTATGGTTGAGAGACTGGGAGAGTCCCAGTTCAAAACGCTGGGGTTGTCATTGGGAGCGACTAGAAGAGCGGTGGGGCATGTGGGGAAGTTTGGGGACAAAGTTAGGGGGGGCAGGTGGATCAAAAAGAGACAAGGAAGACTGGACTGGGGTTCACGGATGTGGAGGATCAGGAGGATAGGTGTGGCTCGGGATGGGTGGAGGATTTGTGGCAACCACTGATGGGAAATGCCCAGAAAAAAAAGATAATCCCATTAAGAGCGAAAGCATACGTCTTCAAACGAAAGTATTGGAGACCACAGAATCGGACCAAGGTGACACGGAGACCAAGTCCAGGAGAAGACCAAAGCGAGGGGCGAGACCATCTGTCTTCAGTTTGGTCTCACCTCCCTTTGTTGGTCTTGGTCCCGACTCGGTGTCAGGTTAGTTGGTCCCCACCACTTGACTATTTCATTCATTCCACGTCGCAGCTCACCTGCTCTTCTTGTCAGTTCTTCACTGAATTCAAGCCAGCGCTGCAGCAGAGGCAGGTGTCTGCGCATGAAGCCGCAGAAGGAGCCCTCAGGTATTCTGCATCTTCTTTGTGTGAGTCAGCCAGCAGTGTCAGAACCGCCGGGCCCCAGCCTCAGCCGAAGGGGGCTCAGGTCAGGGGAACTCTTTCTTCGTCTGACCTATTGTTCTTCCTCAGTTTGAAAACACGCGGCAGCTCTTTCATCCACACAGCAACAGGAAGTGCCTGCATCACAGAATCCATCCATCATCCCCAGAAAAGGCCTGTCACATTTATAGACTTTTGACTCATATTGTTATCCACTGACTCACCACATTAGTCATGGCGTTATGAACCATGTCATCGGGCCATGAGCGCCGAGACACCTTTCCTCTGACTCTCTAAACGCCTCGCGCTGTCTGTGAGCGTCTCAGTGGATCCAGACTGGCTTGGAAGTGAGAACAAAAGCAGCATGTTTGGTGCGTTTCAGGAGCAGGAGGTTCAGCATTTCAACAACATGGAGGGGAGCCAGGATCAACCCTCTCAACCAATGTTTGCATCTATATTTTATTTACCTTGCCTTAAATATTAATAAAATTTAGAAATATTCCATGAGTATTGCTGAAGACTGAGTAGTGCTACAAGAGAAGGAGATCATTTTTCATCACACTTTAATATTTAACACAGAAATGATCAAATTTTAGTGTATTCATAAGCGTATGTGAGGGAGGATGTTTTTTATATTTAAAAATTCTATATTTTAAAATGTTCGTTTAGTCTCCTTCATCATGGATATATTGGTTATGACATCATATTGTGTGATGAAATACATGTGGAAAAAAAAACCTATAAATAGCACTTTATTTGTCCATTTATAAACTGCACTTCAATGGCGCAAAAAGTACATTTATTTAATGCACATAAAGTACAGCATAGTCTTGGCTCTAAGACATATCAGTACGCGAAAGTACACCCAAAAAAGGCTCTGAATGTTATGAGTTTAAGGATGATGTGTTAGGATTGTTGAATAACTGGGAACAAAAATGCTCATGAGTATGGTGCCGGTTTCATTTTGTTGTTTCAGTTCGTGTTTGACTTTTGGGAGTCTTCAATGTATGTCAACGAGAAAAGCACTCACAGAGTACAGACCTCCGACAAGCAGCTCATTTCCAGCGATAGAGTGAGTTTCACCTTATATTCTGTCTTTTTAAACAACAAGGCACTGTTTTAAGCTTTGGACAGAAGAGGGCAGTAAAGTTCCGGAACTTGCTTGAACTGAAAAAAAAATACAGTAACAGAAACAGAAGCTGTTTCTCAACATTCGGAATGGTTTGTGGGTCCAAGTGAGGTGGATCCAAGTGGTATTCCTAAAACCCACCAAATGCAACCATCTGCTCCACTATAAGCAATTCCTGAAAATTCCTCATTGTTCTGCAAAAAAAACGGACAGAAAAATTGCATGCCTCCTTGGCCTTCGCGCTCCTCCAAGAGTTTGAAGTCTCATCTAAAAGGGGTCCATTGAAACCCCCCGACAGGGGCCCCAAATGACAAAGAACTGACCCTACATACTGGGTTCTCACACAACCAAAGAAAGAGTGGTACCTGGACCAAAGTGTTCTTCGAGAGTTCAGTCAGACCGGCTTAGGCGAGCCGCTCCCTCCGTCACCCTCCTCCAGGCCAACTCTAATAGCAATCAATGAAGAGCTGGACACAAAAGCTAATTCAATTTCCCTGGACCTGTATTTCATCAGCGCTGAGGGTCCTGTCCCGGGCTGATAGGAGCCCTCAACATGTCTGGAAGTGTAAGGAATTACCCCGACCGTCCTCCGCCCCTCCGTAATAGACACAGTTAACCGGATTGTTGAGTTGTGGGGAGAGGGGAGTGAGGTGAAGACCGGCTCACCTGCCTGCGTTCCCAAACCGAGGCCCCCGCTCCCCGCCGCAAGACAAATCCCTCACCCCTCCCTCTTCCCCCGTGTTCCCGAAAGGAACCCAATCAGGAGACCTGGACTCACACACCTCCAACTTTAATGAGATTTCGGCAACTTAGGGCAGTGAGAGAAGAAGTAGGTGGAGAAGTGTGGAGTATTTCTACAGGGGGGCTGATGGCAGATTAACATCTTTGGGGCTTCGGTTCACTTACCTGGGGTTTCCGAATGATTCCTCGAGGTGCAAAACTGTGTGCATCCCAAAGAAAAAAAAGAGAGGAGGAGGATGAGAAGAGAGGCGGCACCCTCCACTGGTTG
Organism: Synchiropus splendidus; assembly: GCF_027744825.2. Lineage (NCBI taxonomy): Eukaryota > Metazoa > Chordata > Actinopteri > Syngnathiformes > Callionymidae > Synchiropus > Synchiropus splendidus. The sequence goes on along the minus strand of NC_071343.1, from coordinate 5,505,202 downwards.
TCTGACAGCTGGTGACCCATGGGGGAAGAGGTTTGAGGAGAGGGGATCAAAGACCAGCCTGGAAAAAAAAGAAGTAAATACAGAGGAAAAATATAAACTCAATGATCTCTTTCTGCTTCCTTCCATCTGGGCAATCTTCCTCCCCTCCCGCAATTCCATTCCTTGCCTTCTCGGCCCCTCAGCTCTCCTGGACAGTACCCTGCTGTCCACAGCCGCCCTAGTAAATAATGCAAGGCAGCAGTGAGGCCTAAGTGGGCAACAATCTCCTACATGGTTTAGGACAACAGAGTAAACAATGGAAACATCAGACACACTACAGCCCCGAGGCTCTGCATTCGGGCTCCCACACAGCTTCTGTCTGGACTGTGTGTGAGGATAGAAGCTCACAGTTGTTTTTGAGTGTGTTCAGACGTGTTGTTTTGCTGTTTGAAGGCAGATAGACTTTAGTCTGCATCACCATTCTGAATCCCTCGTGAGGCGTCTTCTAATGGCAAACCATGCCGGCTGACGGCAGCCAGAAATGGAGAAAACAAACATCTAACAGCTGATCCGGTACACCAGGGCTGTCAGTCGTTATCACGTAAGGGCCAGCATTCGGAACAGAGTCCAAGTTTTCAGGAGTCAGAGCTGGGAAGTGACATCACTGCCGTTCCACTTAGGAAAGTCGGAAGTCGACCAGGCTCGCGATAGCCGTTGTTGCAACATTTCAAATTACACTGTTGAAGCATTTTTATATATTTGTTTAAACACGATTGGCTCCGCCCTCAATGGCAACGTGGGATTTCCCCGTCGGAAGGTGGGATAATTCTCAGATGGCTGCTTGGAGTGTCCACAGCAAACAGAGCTCCTATAATATTGCGTATATTCGACTACAAAGTATTGCTTAACACGTATAGATAGAACTGATTCTAGAGTGTAGTTTCAGTTTCTGTATTCTGTATTCTATCGCCAGCCTGGTCGACTTACGACTTTGGTAACCGGAATGCGCTGAGCTCGGCACTTCCCACCTCCGAGCTCCGACTGCCGAGGTAACTGGAACGCACCATCAGGGTAGTGAGAATTCTCCCAGTTTCCCACTGGGTACTCCAACATTGGGATGCTGGGAACTTCCTAGTTCAGAGGCCAACTGGAATGCACCATGTGTTTGTCCGGAAAGGGGATAAAAACACGGCGTATCTTGAGGTGAGGGACAATTTGTGAACGTTGATGCTAAAAACACCAGTCACAGCTAAAACTAGTCAGTTCAGCCTTTCATTTTCTCACTTTTTTCTCACAAACATCACTGTAACCTCATCCTATGTTGTTCAACCTAAGTTAGGGACCTAGTGTTTCTCAGTCACGGCAACCCCATCAGTGAAAGTGGAAGTACAGTGCAGTGGAACCAGGACATACAATATCCAGCCGGCTGAACCTTAAACACAATAAAAGATATTATTTACTGATTTTGAAGTGTCATTCTTGGTCAGTCCTCCTGACCATTCTGTGGTAATGCACCAGCAGATGTCTAAGTCACAGTCGGATGGTAAAAAATGATGGATTGCGCTACGTAGCCTAGCATCCTTTCTTTCACTCAACACCAAGCGGAGACATGGATATCCAGCGCTAAAGCATCAGACATGGAGGAAGACGTTTCCAAGGTGTCACTGTCGTCGGAGCGATGTAGTTCAATGATCTGGATTAGCGCCAACAGATCTCGTCCTCAAACACGCGAACAGTTTCAAGTCGCACAGAGCGAGTGGATTCACAGAGGAAAAGCGACATTGGATGGAACTAATATTCCTACAGGCGTGAAATACCAGTTAAAAAGCAGGGCATTTATCGCGGCTTCGCTCGGACTCTTGAGCGGAGACAAAAGCATTAAAGTGATTAATGAAACTGTCAGATAGTTGTTCCATTATTCGGCATCTGCTCTCAGTGACTGAACCAAAGCAAGAATTCATAAAATATGTAATTTAGCGCTGACCTTTGTCAGAGTTCATTAGGTCCCCATCTGTGTGTGAGGAGCGCGGAGAAGGCGCGAGAGAAGAATGATGACCCCTTCAACAGCTTGCCTGCGACTACCTGCTGATCCAAAAACACTGGCCAGACATGAAGCCCCGGCGTAGTCAAAGGATCAAACGCAGCCAGAGAATACCGCTTATTTCAGAAAAAAAAAAAACAGAAAAGAGGGGGTAGAAAGGGGTGGGGTTCCAGCGCTACGTTTTATGCTACTTTAGGCCACCAGAGAAGGACGGATGTTCAAAAAAAAAAAAAAAAATTGGGGGAGGTGGGAGTGATAGAGAGGAGGACAGGAAGCGCCACAACTGTGCCGAGAATATAAGGGAATGATAATGGGCTAATGCCGCCATTAAAGTGTACCGCGACTGCTGGGGAAAGCAGGGAACTACAAATATTGCGCTGTTTGAAGCCTAATCCCCTTTTTACATTCTTAATTAGGAATCAACAAGCCAAAAGCCCCTTTGTTGTGCTGACCCACACATCCTAAATGCCCATTGTGCGGGGGTGTGTGGAGATCTGAGGAGGAAGCCGTTCTCTGAGGTTTGTTTTGCACTGGAAACACACAACCTTAAATGCATTCCCTTATGACTTTGGGGTCATTATTTTGGGGCGCTCTTCCACCAGCGGAGTGACATTTGCATAGGTGAAATGAAAGGAGCATGAGTTCAGTGTCGAGAAGTATTGAAGCTCGCGCGCGCGCTAGTTTGATTTATCGGCCAGCGCACGCGAGCGAGCGCGGAAGCAGCTGGGGGAGCATGATGGCGGGTGACGTAAAATGCCCACAATTGCTCCGGAGGGATTAATTTTTACCCACTTTATTTGTTTAGCGCGGCATGGAGAGAAAGTGCAGCGGCAGCAGTACGACAAACAAGATGTAGCGTGATGCGTCGTCCTCCCGCCGTTCCTGATTCATCACGCTGGTTCTGGATTTACATGGAAGCGTCTGCTCCCGACTCACACGTGGCGAACGTGCTTTTTCTCATGGACGGTGGGAGGAAACCAAAGTTCCCAGAGGAAAACCCACTCCAGCTGGAGGAGAACGTACAAGCCTCACGGAGTCTGGTGTTGCCTCAAGCTGTACTCAATGCTGCAGCGTAAATCTGCGTTTTCCCTTCAATGGGAGCGACCTCTTCACCGTAACGTCCACACACCATTTTCCTCCCTAGCTCACAGCAAGCCTCTCACTCGGGGAATAATGAGAGTCATCTTCACACGTACGCACACATCGCTGGTGCCAGGTGTGACAATCACAAGTGTGGCCACGTCAGGTAGCAACCAGAATAGAAGTTGGAAAGAAAGAAAAAAAAGAAATGCTCTGAGAACAGTTGCTGTCTGAATGCTGTTATTATTACTATTATTCATTTACTTATTACATTCTTTAATGACACATCATGATATGGAATACACATAGCATCAAAACTCAGAAATAAATGAGGTAAACTAAAACTAGAAATAAATGTGTTCAATAAATTATGATATAAATTAGTATAAAGTATAGAAAACACAACATACATCTTCATGTTGTGCATTCTATACTTCTTATTTATTTGCAACTTTCACACTGATAGTATTCCATACTCCGATATATTACAATTATAATTGAAGGGAAATGTATCAAGATAATTTAAAACTATTATATAATCATATTTAATTTAATTATTGTAATTTATCCAATGAATTATTGATGTATTTGGTTCATTTGTTGAATAGTATTTTTATATTTTAATGAACTTTTCGAGTCCTAAAATGTCATGTATCAGTTAGCACGAAGGATTCTGACTGGTTTCTCTCTCTTTGCCTTAAAAATTTAAAGCATAAATTAATGCAATATATTATATTCTGGGTAACACTTTAGATCAGGGAACACATATGAACTATTAATGAACTAATGGCTTATTTACGGGTAATACTCGGCAGTTGTGTTGTTGTTTAGAATGAACTTTGGTTGACTATTCCAGGGTAACATCTGCTCAGTCTTAACAATACTTTTTAAATTCTTAATATGCTGCAAATACACACTTGAATAAGTAGTTTATTAAGGCTAATAAATGTTCCTTAATCTAAAGTGTGGCCAGATTTTTCCGGACGTGCCTTTGCAATATCACCAAAATAAGAACATATGAAATAGAATCATGACTCAACACCGAGTCAAGCCGCTTGTTCTCGCCACAACAGAGGATGGAAGGCTGATGAAATCCAATCAGGTCCCAGAAGGAAGTGAGCGACGAAGGAATGCATGAATCACAGGGGAATAAAAGTCGGGCGTAAGCAGCCAGTCATCAGCTGCTCTGAAGAAAAGGCCAGTCCCTCACGTGAATCTGAGAGGGTCTATTCTGGGCCGTGTTTGTCTACGTTTTAATTTGCAGCTAACTGGCCAAATGATATTCAATTAGTTCATTAGCTGTGATCCAGCTGTGTGCCATCTCCCCGCACCAGGGGCTGCCGCCCCGCGGCCCGCTGCTAGCTTAAGCCGCTCGACGCTAATTATCACACTGACATTATCAGGCTCTACCTGCCGCTGGACGCTGGAACCTTCTGCACCCGGCAGTTATCAACAGCAACGAGTGTCTCGCTCTGGAGTCTGACGTAACACCAGGACGGAAACACGGACACTGACGTCACACTTCAGCAGGCCGAAAGTCTAAACTCAACTTCGCTTTTAAAGCTGTGCTTCGCCACCATCCAACTCACCGCCACCACTCTAAATAGTATCACTAGTCTATAAACTTATTATAAGTACACCCCTGCATCACATTGCATCTCTGTTGGCATTAAAGAAAAGAAAAATGAAAGCAATATACATCCACTTACAATAAAAAATCACTTTATTTTGCGCCCCCTCCAGGAAGGTATAAACGTTTCACCACCATCCAACTCGCCGCCACCTATGAAAATAGTATCATTTGTCTATAAAATTACTCCTCTGCATAGCACTGTATCTTTGTTGACATTAGAGAAAAGAACAAATAAATATACATCCACTTACAATAAAAAATCATTTTATTTTGCGCCCCCCCCAAGGAAGGTGTAAATGTTTCGCGCCCTCCAACTTGCCACCGACTTCGTAAATAGTATCATTTGTCTATAAACTTATTATAAGTACAATTCTGCATGACATTGTATCCTTATTAACATTAGAGAAAAGAACAAATAAAGTAATATACATCCACTTACAATAAAAAAAAAAAATTTTGCGCCCCCCCCCAGGAAGGTATAAACGTTTCGCCACCCCCCCAAGTCACCATCGCCTCTCTATAACATTGTATCTTTGTTAACATGAGAGAAAAGAAGAAAGAAAGTAATATACATCCACTTAGAATAAAGAATAACTTTATAAAAATTGCTTTTTGTCTGTAACAGAAAAGACTTAAAGTGCATCAATTTGCTTGAAGAAAAACCATGAGAGGCTGTGCAATTACACTTTATTCTAGTGCAGTAAAAAAGTATGTTCCCCTCACATCGCCCCACTATTTGAGAAGGACTGGTTTTAAAGTGTGGCTGCAGTAGTTTAATGTGCACGGACAGTACAGAGTACGTTGCTTTTATGAAGACAAACGTTGATGTTGAATGTGACAAGAAGAAAAATGAAAAGTGTGTATTACTGTGTAGTGAACTCAAGTGTTTGCTTCACTTGAGTTCTGTTTCAAGATCGAGTCAAGATTTCAGCAATGAAGCAGCCAGTTAACAAGGGTCCAAATCCTTCCTCCACACCTACCACGAAACAGTGATTCACTTAAATGATAAAAATAATGATCTTAAAGTTCAGGTTGGATTTAGAAATCACTGGCCACATTGACCTTTAGACCAGAGCTGATTAACCCAATGATGACATGGATGTTTGGGTGGTGCAGGACTTTCATCCTTGTCAGACGCTCAAAACACCGCTGGGAAAATACTGGTATGAAAATACCATAATCTAAAGTGGAGGCCTCTGCCGCCCTGCTTTCCATGCCCCCTCCTGGCCACATGATCCAGCACCATGACATAGTTTTCCAACCCTGCATGACCAGTCGGATGGCACAACATTATTCCAAGGTTATTGGGTGAATCTGAAGAGTCTTGGTCCCGCAGTCTGAAAACAAAACAGCCTGAAAGTTTGCCTTTCTTTTTCTCTCCTCATTGCTGACACTGTCTCCTTCTGTTTTCAGTGGTGATGGGATGCTGAGGCTTGATGAAACAGTGCCCTCATTTTCAGAGCCCAGTAGATAAAATCATTGGTTTGGAACAGTGAAACCTTTTCTAAGCTGAGAGCGCCACCTACTGAGCTCAGAAAACAATGACACTGCTTCATGAAGCCTCATCAGTAGTTTACAGTTATACCCGAGCTCAAACCCGCCCTCCAACTAGACAATGGAGAAAAACGCATTCTTCATCTCCATCTCGCCTCCATCTGGTCCAAAACACAGCAGAACCAGACCTGGCCATACCATACCATACCATACCATACCATATTTATTTATAAAGCACTTAAGAAGAAAGACATTAGATTATCACTAAGTGCTGTACAACTGTAAGATCAGGATAAAACAGATATTAAAAACAATAAATAAAACATAAAATTAAAACAGGGCAGATACACTAAAAATTACAAAAAAGATCAGCTGTGCGGTTGTATAAAAGCCAAAGAGTAAAAGTGCGTTTTAAGAAGTATTTTAAAAGTGGACAGTGAAGGTGCCTGAGACTGAGAAAGCCCGGTCTCCTCTCATCTTCCGCTTAGGCCTTATATTCTCAACGTGAAAGACCCAAAGAGAAGTCCGTTCTGGTTGACATACGTGGTCAATAATTCGACCGGATGTCTCTCAGTACTGAGCAAAGTACTCCAACGTTGTCTGGAGACCTACTCATTTTATAAGTTGTCCGGACAGCATTTACTCTGTTGGCATTGTTCAGCAGTCGTGTAAAAAACGCAACATTCTCTTTGAAAACGTTGGCACGTGCTTCCCATTCTTGATCTACGTTTCCCATCAGGTTCGGACGACAGGATTACGCAGGTTACCATGAAGCCCACCCAAGTCCCCAGTGGAGTTAGACAGAGTCCAACCACTCGCAGGTAAAAGAGCCGCTTCAGCCGAGCAAAACTTTTTAGAACAAAGAAAGTCCATGAGTGAATACGCAAGAGCCGTGCAAGGAGGTGCTATAGTTATCCACAAAGATACCCCGCGTACACAAATTACAGCTTCTCCAGAACTCTTCCAAGACTGCTCCGTAAACACACACACAACTGGAGCACGGTTCAGTCCCTGTCCGTCAACAGCCAACTGTATTTTTGGACTTTATCATTGTTTTCCGTTGCGAAAGAGATAATTAAAACAACACCCGAGCAGGGGCACACACCGAGTGGCCCGGCCCACCCGTGTCTACCTGACAACTGACAGCCCAATCTGATGAAAGGCAGCGGCTGGAGGAGGAGGGGCCAGCGCCGGCCGTCCACTGCGGGCCAAATGTGATTACCATGGCGATGGATAATTACTGCTGTCAACGCATCTTCCGTCCTGCTGGGACCCGTTTGATTGTACTTGGAAACAATGATGGACAAGCTTAGCATGTGCTCCCCCGACTGCCAATCACGCGGTCGCCTCTGCGCTCCATTGAGCTGACATCCAGCGTTCACGTGGCCACGCGGCGCAGACCCGTCGCAGCATCCCAGCCCTCTTTTTAATTGTTTCCCTTCCCTTCCATGTTCATTTCCCGGCATCCTGGCCCTCCGCTGTTCTCCCTCCGCCGCCGCTCTCGTGTGGACAGCCCCAAAGTGTTATTACATGAGGCTCCCGCTGTAGCATTAATTGAAGGGAGATACGGTGGGACAGGAGCAGCGGGGGGCGGCGACCATGTCCATTATCACTCCTGCTTTCAACAGGTCTCACATTTGGAAACTGCAAATTGCAAAAACTTGCAAGGGCAAAATGTTTGACTTTTTTTTTTTGATCCGCAACCATATGGTGTAGGTGGAGGGTGGCAGGGAGGTAAACTGCAAAAGGAAATAAATAAACAAGAGAGGAGCTGGATGGCATTGGAAGACAGAACCCAGAAACATTTCTTTGTTAAAGGTGAGAGAGACGTCCACCTCCCACCCCGTCCTTGACTCCTCTCCAGTGAGTCTAGCCATACAGGTGATGCTAAACACCACCTTCCTGCTCGCTCGCTGACAGCTGATGTAGATTTGCAGTGTCGCTGGCCGCGCTGGGCAGACGGCGTGGGGTTGGCACGCCTGCCCTCAGCCTGACCTGATGTGGCTAATAGCTGGATTTGAAAACAATCAAAACAGCAATTAGCGAGAACAGCCGATAAATATTGAACTGCTTTCTGAAACCACAGAGCCACGCGGCCGGCCGCTTCACTGCATTAGCATCTCAAGCTAGCATCTAAATACAGTGGCACCTCGGTTCTCCACCACAATCCGTTCCAGACGGCCGTTCGAGAAGCGAATTGTTCGAAATCTGAATCAATTTTTCCCATTACAATGAATGGAAAAAGAAATAATGCGTTCCAAGCCTTAAAATAGTCTTTTGTAGTGTGAATGTAGAGTGTCTGCTGCAGGTGCGCTGTTCCTCTATGTGTGTGGCCGCTGCATGTGGGAGGGGTTACCGTGTGAGTGAGGTCTCTCCAGAAGTGAAGAGGTGCCCGGTGCGTGTCCAGCTCTGAATGTGCGCTTCTGTGCAGTTTGGCTGTGACAAAGTCATAAACCAAGTCACGCTCTGTCCCAGACTCGCCTCATCCCTGTCCCAGCTCCAGCCCACAACAGGACATCAAACCCTGGAGTGAGCGCTCCAGCACCTCCCCTGTGACACTCTACCACGGTCCAGTGTGGAGACAGGAAAGGTTTTACAACTCAATATGAAGAAAAAACAGTCAGTAAATGTAGCTAACGGGACACGTCTACATACAGAGGCTGCGTTATACACAATAACAAAGCGCGTCGTGGGTCAGATGATCGGTCTGCACACGTTATGTTTTTTCCGCCTTTTTTCGGTGGCGTTCGAGTTCTGGATTTTCGTTCGAAATCCGATACAAAAAAATATTGAAATTTTTGTTCAAACTCCTTATAATCTTTATACAAGTACAAACCACTTTTGATTGTATTTTATTTTTTATCAGGTCCTTATTAAACTTAAGAAATGTATTAAATAATTTTGAAACATAACCTATCATCTCCAGGAACCGCAAGTCAGTAAACACTGTGGGATTCATTCACAAATTATTCATGAAATGTACCATTAATAAGGCATAAAGATATGTTTACTTTATGAGGCATCATGAGCTCAGGTAGGTCGCTGGAAATGAAGCAGTTTCACCTCATTTGTGTGGAGTTAGAGGTGGCTGATTTGAAGACACTAAATCATGAACATTTTCAATGTGTTGAGAATCTACCAACGTGAGGAGGCCATGGATTCGGTCACACTCTTTCTCTACACTGTGGATCTAAGCTGATGCGTCGACTCCTCCATCACTCACACTCTTCCCACACACACTCACAGCGAAGAAGCCGGTCAAATGCGTCACTTCCAGTTGTTTTTTAAACATGATGCGCCTCTAACTTGACCACACAGCTTCACGACAGAATGATGGAGTGTTCCATGGACCCGCAACACCTAAGACTGTCTACACCGCAGAGCGGATAGCGTGATGTCTCGCTTCAAAACTTCATTGACACTTGCTGTTGGTGGTTTAAAAGGTGTCTAAAAACGAAATACAGAACCAAGCAATTGCACCCAAATTGTGAAGCAAGAAAGAATGATAGTTGTTGTGAAGCTGAGTTAAATAATGTTAAAGATTTGTCCGCTAACTCCAAAAACTAGAATGAAATCAGGCAAAAGGGATGGTGATAAAATTCAAAATAGT